>NW_027507789.1:226370825-227022849 GCF_037356315.1 Lithobates pipiens
CCCATTGTTTCAATGGGGGCAATTGTGTCCCATCATTGATGTCACTGGGCACCATTGTTTGTGTCATTGAGAGAAATCATGCCCCATTGCTGTTGTCATTGGGCCCCGTAATTGGTGTCATTGGGCCCCATTGTTGGTGTCATTGAGAGAAATTGTGCCCCATCATTGGTGTCATTGTGAGGAACTGTCCCTCATTGTTGGTTCTCATTGAGCGGAATTGTCCCTCATTGTTGGTGTCATTGAGAGGAATTGTGCCCAATCACTGATGTCATTGGCCCCTTTGTTGGTGTCATTGAAACTGTGCCCCATTGTGAGGAATCCACCCCCTTAGTTGGTGTCATTGGCAGGATATTGTGCCCCATCACTAGTGTCATTGGGCCCCACTGTTGGTGTCATTGAGAGAAACTGTGCCCCATCGTTGGTGTCATTGTGAGGAATAGTCCCTCATTGTTGGTGTCATTGTGAGGAATTGTGCCCAATCACTGATGTCATTGGGACCCACTGTTGGTGTCATTGAGAGAAACTGTGCCCCGTTGTTTGTGTCATTGCAAGGAATTGTCCCTTGTTGTTGGTGTCATTGAGAGGAATTGTGCCCTTTCACTGATGTCATTGGCCCCATTGTTGGTGTCATTGAATCTGTGCCCCATTGTGAGGAATTGTCCCCCATCATTGATGCCGTTGTGAGGAATTGTCCCCCATCGTTGGTGTCACTGTGAGGAATTGTCCCCCTATTGTTGGTGTCACTGTGAGGAATTGTCCGTCGTTGGTGTCATTTAGAGGAATTGTGCCCCGTCATTAGTGTCATTGGGACCCATTGTTGGTGTCATTAAGAAATTGTGCCCCATCATTGTTGTCATTGTGAGGAATTGTCCGTCATTGTTGGTGTAATTGAGAGGAATTGTGCCCAATCACTGTTGTCATTGGGCTCCACTGTTGGTGTCATTGAGAGAACCTGTGCCCCATCGTTAGTGTCATTGTGAGAAATTGCCACTCATTGTTGGTGTCATTGAGAGGAATTGTGCCCGATCACTAATGTCATTGGCCCTATTGTTGATGTCATTGAATCTATGCCCCGTTCTGAAGAATTGCCCCCCATCACTGATGTCATTGTGAGGAATTGTCCCCCATAATTGGTGTCACTGTGAGGAATTGTCCCTCATTGTTGGTGTCATTGAGAGGAATTGTGCCCAATCACTGATGTCATTGGGCCCCACTGTTGGTGTCTTTGAGAGAAACTGTGCCCCATCGTTGGTGTCATTGAGAGGCATTGTGCCCGATCACTGATGTCATTGGCCCCATTGTTGGTGTCATTGAAACTGTGCCCCATTGTGAGGAATTTTCCCCCATCAGTGGTGTCATTGGGAGGAATTGTCCCCCATTTTTGGTGTCATTGGCAGGACTTGTGCCCCTTCACTGATGTCATTGGGCCCCACTGATGGTGTCATTGAGATAAACGGTGCCCCGTTGTTGGTGCCATTGCGAGGAACTGTCCCTCATTGTTGGTGTCATTGAGAGGAATTGTGACCGATCACAGATGTCATTGGTCCCATTGTTGGTGTCTTTGAAACTGTGCCCTATTGTGAGGAATTGTCCCCATCATTGGTGTCATTGGGAGGAACTGTGCCCCATCACTAATGTCATTGGGGCCCCATTGTTGGTGTCATTGAGAGAAACGGTGCCCCGTTGTTGGTGTCATTGCGAGGAACTGTCCCTCATTGTTGCTGTCATTGAGAGGAATTGTGCCCGATCACGGATGTCATTGGCCCCATTGTTGGTGTCATTGAGGGTTTTTGTGCCCCATGGTTGGTGTCATTGAATCTGTGCCCCATTGTGAGGAATTGTCCCCCATCATTGGTGTCACTGTGAGGAATTGTCCGTCATTGTTGGTGTCATTTAGAGGAATTGTGCCCCGTCATTAGTGTCATTGGGCCCCATTGTTGGTGTCATTAAGAAATTGTGCCCCATCATTGTTGTCATTGTGAGGAATTGCCCCCCATTGTTGGTGTCACTGTGAGGAATTGTCCGTCATTGTTGGTGTCATTGAGAGGAATTGTGCCCAATCGCTGATGTCATTGGGCCCCCACTGTTGGTGTCATTGAGAGAACCTGTGCCCCGTCGTTAGTGTCATTGTGAGGAATTGTCACTCATTGTTGGTGTCATTGAGAGGAATTGTGCCCAATCACCGATGTCATTGTCCCCATTGTTGGTGTCATTGAAACTGTGCCCCATTGTGAGGAATTGTCCCCCATCAGTGGTATCATTGGGAGGAATTGTCCCCCATTTTTGGTGTCATTGGCAGGAATTGTGCCCCTTCACTAATGTCATTGGGCCCCACTGTTGGTGTCATTGAGAGAAACGGTGCTCCGTCGTTGGTGTCATTGCGAGGAACTGTCCCTCATTGTTGGTGTCATTGAGAGGAATTGTGCCCGATCACTGATGTTATTGGCCCCATTGTTGGTGTCATTGAATCTGTGCCCCATTGTGAGGAATTGTCCCCCATTCTTCATGTCATTGTGAGGAATTGTCCCCCATCTTTGGTGTCATTGGGAGGAACTGTGCCCCATCACTAATGTCATTGGGCCCCATTGTTGGTGTCATTGCGAGGAACTGTCCCTCATTGTTGGTGTCATTGAGAAGAATTGTGCCCGATCACGGATGTCATTGGCCCCATTGTTGGTGTCATTGAGGGTTTTTGTGCCCCATCGTTGGTGTCAGTGGATGAAATAATACTCCAAGGGCCAGATAAGAGCCAGCAAAGTGCTTCATCTGGCCCCAGGGCCGCAGTTTGAAGACCACTGCTATATACAATTACATGAATTGAAATAAAACAAGTTAAAAAACGAAATGAAATATTATACTATAATAAAAATACAATTTTAATAAAACACAGCTGTGAATAAATAACTCGGGTTTGCAAAAAGAAAATCATTGATAGGTCCAGATAGTGGTCAGAGGTTAAGGACCCCCCCTCCCCCCCCCATACAGTAATTGGGACAATTGGGATTTGCATTATCTCCTCTTCTGTATCTTGCACATTGATGACCGCAGAGCCGCCAGTCCTTGTAGATTCTCCAATCTGTGCAAAATGTCAGATCTTTGGTTTAGTTCCCCCTCTGGAGGGGTTGGGGGGGGGAGGGGATCCTGGCTTCCTCTGCTCCACATCCATCCAACCATCAGATGAAGAATGTGGATGGGATGGGGGGTGACGGTTCTGGGCTGGAGGTCCACATAATATGAGAATTGTCCCCGGTGGAGGTTCTCGGCTCACACGCAAATCACAACATCTGGGAGCTGCGCCAACATCACACACACATCTGCGTCCCGGTCATGTGACTTCCTCAGACCGACGCTGTGCTGGGCGAGGAGAAGATACAACAGATGGTGGTGTAGGAGGATCGCGGTGGCCGTGTGTGTGTGATCCTCTCCGACTCGCAAGGTAAGTGGATTTCCTGCCCGGGAGATGTGATGCTTTAAAGCACGGGTGTCCAAACTTTTAAAACAAGTATACTGTTCTTTAGACTTTAAGGGGGCCAGAGGGTGGCCAGTGGGAGTAGTAAATGTCCTGGCATTAGTGGGGGTAAGCAATGCCCCATCTTTAGAATTAGGGGGCCCATAGGTGTCAGTGGGAGGAATAGTGCTCCATCATTGGTGTCAGTGGGAGGAATAGTGCCCCATCATTGGTGTCAGTGGGAGGAATAGTGCCCCATCATTGGTGTCAGTGGGAGGAATAGTGCCCCATCATTGGTGTCAGTGAGAGGAATAGTGCCCCATCATTGGTGTCAGTGGGAGGAATAGTGCCCCATCATTGGTGTCAGTGGGAGGAATAGTGCCCCATCATTGGTGTCAGTGGGAGGAATAGTGTCCCATCATTGGTGTCAGTGGGAGGAATAGTGCCCCATCATTGGTGTCAGTGGGAGGAATAGTGCCCCATCATTGGTGTCAGTGGGAGGAATAGTGCCCCATCATTGGTGTCAGTGGGAGGAATAGTGCCCCATCATTGGTGTCAGTGGGAGGAATAGTGCCCCATCATTGGTGTCAGTGGGAGGAATAGTGTCCCATCATTGGTGTCAGTGGGAGGAATAGTGTCCCATCATTGGTGTCAGTGGGAGGAATAGTGCCCCATCATTGGTGTCAGTGGGAGGAATAGTGCCCCATCATTGGTGTCAGTGGGAGGAATAGTGCCCCATCATTGGTGTCAGTGGGAGGAATAGTGTCCCATCATTGGTATCAGTGGGAGGAATAGTGTCCCATCATTGGTATCAGTGGGAGGAATAGTGTCCCATCAATGGTGTCAGTGGGAGGAATAGTGCCCCATCATTGGTGTCAGTGGGAGGAATAGTGCCCCATCATTGGTGTCAGTGAGAGGAATAGTGCCCCATCATTGGTGTCAGTGGGGGGAATAGTGCTCCATCACTGGTGTCAGTGGGAGAAATTATTATTATTATTATTATTATTATTCAGGATTTATATAGCGCCAACAGTTTGCGCAGCGCTTTACAATATGAGGGCAGACAGTACACTTACAATACAAATCGATACAGGAGGGATCAGAGGGCCCTGCTCGTTAGAGCTTACAATCTAGAAGGGAGGGTCAAGTTGAAACAAAAGGTTTTAACTGTGGGGGGATGAGCTGATGGAGAAAATGAAAATACAGTTAGGTGTGGGAGGGGTAGGCTTCTCTGAATAGAAGTGTTTTCAGGGATCGTCTAAAAGCTAATAAAGTAGGAGATAAGCGGACAGATTGATAGTGCCCCATCATTGGTGTCAGTGGGGGGAATAGTGCTCTATCATTGGTGTCACTGGGAGGAATAGTGCCCCATCATTGGTGTCAGTGGGAGGAATAGTGCCCCATCATTGGTGTCAGTGGGGGGAATAGTGCCCCATCATTGGTGTCAGTGGGAGGAATAGTGCCCCATCATTGGTGTCAGTGGGAGGAATAGTGCCCCATCATTGGTGTCAGTGGGGGGAATAGTGCCCCATCATTGGTATCAGTGGGAGGAATAGTGCCCCATCATTGGTGTCAGTGGGGGGAATAGTGCCCCATCATTGGTATCAGTGGGAGGAATAGTGCCCCATCATTGGTATCAGTGGGAGGAATAGTGCCCCATCATTGGTGTCAGTGAGAGGAATAGTGTCCCATCATTGGTGTCAGTGGGAGAAATAGTGCCCCATCACTGGTGTCAGTGGGGGGAATAGTGCTCCATCATTGGTGTCAGTGGGAGGAATAGTGCCCCATCATTGGTGTCGCTGGGGGGAATAGTGCTCCATCATTGCTGTCAGTGGGAGGAATAGTGCCCCATCATTGGTGTCAGTGGGAGGAATAGTGCCCCATCATTGGTGTCAGTGAGAGGAATAGTGTCCCATCATTGGTGTCAGTGGGGGGGATAGTGCTCCATCATTGGTGTCAGTGGGAGGAATAGTGCCCCATCATTGGTGTCGGTGGGGGGAATAGTGCTCCATCATTCCTGTCAGTGGGAGGAATAGTGCCCCATCATTGGTGTCAGTGGGGGGAATAGTGCTCCATCATTCCTGTCAGTGGGAGGAATAGTGCCCCATCATTGGTGTCAGTGAGAGGAATAGTGCCCCATCCATTGGTGTCAGTGGGGGGAATAGTGCCCCATCATTGGTGTCAGTGGGGGGAATAGTGCCCCATCATTGGTGTCAGGGGGGGGAATAGTGCCCCACCCATCATTGGAGCAAAGGTGTGTCAGGAGGAAGGTGTCTCTGGAGCTCCTCCAGGTGATCGGTGTGAGAGAGGAGTGTGGTGGTGAAATCTCTCCCAGCTCTCCTGGCCCCTTTCTGGGGAAGTCATGGAGGCCAGCGGGGCCTCTCCTGCTGGAAGCTCGCAGCCACCTCCTGGGCCATCAGGTGACATGCCTGCCCCTGTACAAGCCATGGCTGGTGATCTCTTTGCCCCTGGTGAGGAAGAAGGCTCGGAGGCCATTCGGGAGCGAGTGGTGGCTGGGATTAAGGTCCTGAATAGGAAGAAAGACAAGCTCTACAAGCTCAGAGTGGAGCTGAAGCGTTTTAGAAAGGCAGCGTGAGGGCTTGCAGAGCAGGAACCGTAGATCAATGGATTCAAAAATTAAACTGGCTAAAGTTCGGGTAGAACACTAGGAGACCATTGTGTCCATGACGGAAGGAAGAGATGGGCCTTTCAAGGGAAAGTTTGGCAACGATCAAAGGTTTGGAAGGATGGCAAAAGTGGAGGTGGAGGAGGAGACCCCCAGTTCTGACCCCCTGCCCCCTCAGGGAGAGGTAAGCAGCCTTCCCAGGACTCAGGAGGCATGCTGAGGGCCATCCAGGTAATGGAGTCTCCTATGCGGGGGGATCAGTTGGCGTGATTTGCCTGATAATGTCAAGCCCCAAACAGGGGATAAAACTGTTTTTGTGCAATTTAACACCAGGATTAATGCCGAACGTGTGTCCAGTGACAATCAAGTTGCTAATGCTTTGTGTAGCAATGCTGTACTTGCTGATGCTGCAGCGCAGCAAGAGTTGCATTTAAAAAAATGACATTCCTGCAATGGAACTACAAGTCTCAGCCCAGCCTGTTAACCCTCCTTTAGCTGAATCCAAAGCTGTTTGCCCCACAGCTGCTGAAGACTCTACAGCACAGCTTCAGGAGACAGCTGGTATTGCAGCAGAAACTGTGACTGACTATTCCTGATGGGAAACTGAATGTGTGTGTGACTGATAGCAATTGTGTAAGTGTGATGGACAATTATCCCAGCTCAGTCAAAGCAACTAATAATGTACAGACTACTGTGACATCACTGTGGGGCCTTGGCCCTGAAGAGCCTACATTTGCTCAGGTGGTACGCTGTGCTCCTGGTAACTCCACTTCCAAGCGGGTTTTCCCCCTGCGGGCTACTACTTTGACCACCCCAAGATCTGGTCTTGGGTCTCTGGCTTCTGCTGGGGTTCCGAGAAGAAATGTAGTCATTTTTAAATGGGAAGGTGGTGCAATCCCTTTAGCACGGCGTTCGGTGGTGGATATGATTTTGGAGATGGGTTTTGGGGCAAACGACCTCTATGCCTTAATACATGTGTCTGGGACACGGGCTTATACTATTAGCTTCACCAGGACAGAGGTTCTTGACCTGTTCTGGGAGCGATATGAGGCTCGGTGCAGGTCAAGGGAAGGTCTGGCCCCAGTTGCAGTTTCACAAAAGGTCAACAGTGAAAAAGATCAAAATTATTCTCACTAATGAGAACGTCCCCGCTCGGGATCTAGAGTTCTGGTTAAAAAATGATGGGGAGGTTTTGACTGAGCATAATAAAATCCTTGATGAACGTAACATCTGGACTGGGGGTTGGTCAGTAACAGTCAGGTTGGCCAGGGATGGGAATGTTGTCCGTCACCTGCCCTCCTCAGCTTTTATAGGGAGGGATAGGATGACTATTTTCTACCCTGGTCAGCCGAAGCTGTGTCACCGCTGTGGAGAAAAGGGGCATTTGAGCTCCTCCTGTTCAGCCTTGATATGTTCAGTGTGTCGGGGTCAGGGTCATATGGCCAAGGACAGCACCCAGATGATCAGGTGCAACCTATGCCAGCACCTTAGCCACCCCTATAGCAGATGTCCTGAAGCCTGGCACAATATGGAGAAGTAGGTAATAGATGACTTGTCTAGGCTGGACAGGTTGAAGGCCCTTAGAGTACCATCCTCCTCTGCGGTGACTGACTCCCCTGGTCCTGTTCCCTCAACTGGTCCCTCTCCAGTTCCTGTGGCCACCCCTCCTGTGTCTGTAAGTATTCCTTCTGTATCTGTCTCTGTGTCCCCCCAGCCTACTGTATCCTCTCCTCTTGTGTCAGAACCTTCCAAGTCTGTGCCCCCCGGGTCAGTTACCCCCCCCAGGAGTCTACCCCTCATAAGTCTGACAAAAAGAAAGCCCCCCCCCCCCCAGGAGTGGTAGAGAGTATCAAAATGGGTGCTGCTTCTTCCTCTGTAAAGAAGTCTTCTCTGATGAGGGCATCTCTGAAGCTGACCTGCAGTATCTGAAGGAGAGAAGGAAGGATGGGCGGTGGAAGAGGCAGGTGGTGAGGACGGAACGGGGATAGGAAGCTCCAGTGTTTGTCTCCAACCATCATAGGTCCTCTAAGTGGGATATTTCCTTATCTGGGGATTCTTCGGAGCAAAGTTCCGATTCTGAAATGGAGTTTGAGGCGGCCTCAAGAAAGAGAGAGGCTTCTGGTGATGATCAGCAGAGGGGAGCTAAGAAGCAATCCACCCAATAACCCAGATGGCGGTTCCCCCTCCGTTAAAAGTGGTGACAATAAATGTCACCAGCATTAAGTCAGTAAGAGCTCGTTCCATGGCCTTCTTTTTGTTCAGCCAATTAGATGCTGAAATTTTATTTTTGCAAGAGACTAGGCTCACCTCCTTGTCAGATATTCATATGGCCAAGAGAGAGTGGAGGTATGGTCCATCTTACTGGTCTCTTGCAGCCGAGCCTTATGGCGGTGTGGCGGTGTTGTTTAAAACTGGTATGGTAAATCTCCAATTGAGGTGGAGATTGGGAGATGTATGGTCTTAGACGTCCTTGTGGGGGGGCAGGACCTGCGCCTAATTAATGTTTATGGGCCGCACACAAAGTGGGACAGGAAATGCCTTTTTACAAGGATCAAGCCATTTCTTTTTACATCCCGGCAAGTGGTCTTTGGAGGTGACTTTAATACAGTAACTAGGCCCAAGGACAGGAAGGACTTCAAGGACAGGCTGGGATATGATAGCGTTTTTTTAAATAGTATGGTTAGGGATGCTGGTCTTGTGGATGTGCACATTAAGCACCTCCCGGATGACACCGGGTTCACCTTTCATCGAGGTAGTAGTCAGAGTAGGATAGATAGGTTTTTTTTGAAGGAGACCTCTGCTTTCTCGCCCCCAGTGGTGCAGGCAGTAGAGTTCTCTGATCACAGTATGCTATCTGTGGTCCTGAATGCTTCAGACGCCCCTCAGAAGGGCAAGGGCATCTGGAGATTGAATTCGACTCTACTCAAGGAAGAACTTGTTAGACAATCCTTTGAGGAATTCTTTCAGGCTCAGGTGACCATCCTGGACTTTTGTAGCAGCAAGGCTGAGTGGTGGGAGCTGACCAAAAAGAGGATCGCTGGATTCTTCAGGGGCCTAGCCAATAGAAAGCAGTTTAATAAATACATGACCTACCAACGTTTACGGAGGAAGCTGGATATTGTTGTCTCGAGAGGAGGAGATCCTGGGGCAATCTCCGAAGTTAAACTCCTCCTCAGGAAGTGTCAATATGACCGGCATGCCTCTTTGGTTCTGGAGATGAAGATGTCCCATTGATGAATTTGACAGAGGAGGTCCAGGTTAGGAGCACCTTCTCAGTGGTTTTAGCTGTCCGGGAGGCCTTGGGGCGGTGCAGGGCTGCAGGCTGGGGAAAGTATTTGCTAACATTGGATCAGGCAAAGGCTTTTGATCGTGTTAACCATGAGTACCTGTGGTTGCTCCTTAGTAAGTTTTAGATTTATGAAACTTTCCTCTTGTTAATGGTTGGGCAGTCCTTTGAGTTTGGCTCTGGAGTGCATCAGGGTTGTCCCCTGAGTCCTCTGCTCTGTGTGTTTGCAATCGACCCCTTCATCAGGCGGCTAGAGAGCGGCATGTTGTGTGGGGTACCAGTGGGGCTCTGGGGCGAGCCGCTATTGAGGGTTGTTGCCTATGCGGACGATGTGTCGGTTATTGTCACTGGGGCGGATGAAGCAGAGGAGGTGGTATCTCTGACATTATGTTACTCTGAAGCATCAGACTCTAAGTCAATCAGGAAAAGAGTGAAGTTTTCTGGATGGGAAAGGAAGGTGAGGGGTTTGATCTCCCAGACACCTTTCCAGTGCCCCAGGAAGGAATTAAGATTCTAGGGATTGAATTCGGACCTAGCGATTATGGCCTCAAACACTGGGAAGGCAGGCTGGAAATTGCCAATACTAAGTAGACATGTGCACTGTCAATAAATTCGTTTTGTTTTGTTCCGTTCCGTATTAGAATTAGAATTGGACTCGTACAAATACGAATTTTCGTTAGGTTCGTTAACTTTATGTAGCAATTACGGATGTTTGTTATGATGAATTTATCATTATGAGGGGCTCCCACCATTCCTGTGCTCTGCTGAATTCCTGGGTTTTTTAACTTCATCATAACGAATAATCGTAATTAACAAGCATTCTCATTTGTGAGGTTAGGCACTGGTGTTGGACGAGAAGGCAGTCTCCACTCCAATTCATCCCAAAGGGGTTCTATCGGGTTGAGGTTAGGACTCTGTGCAGGCCAGTCAAGTTCCTCTACCCCAAACTCGCTCATCCCTGTCTTTATGGACCTTGCTTTGTGCACTGGTGCGCAGTCATGTTGGAACAGGAAGGGGCCGTCCCCAAACTGTTCCCACAATGTTGGGAGCATAAAATTGTTCAAAATGTCTTGGTGTGCTGACGCCTTAAGAGTTCCCTTCACTGGAACTAAGGGGCCAAGCCCAACCCCTGAAAAACAACCCCACACCATAATCCCCCCTCCACCAAATAATTTGGACCATTACACTAATCAAGGTCCATAAAGACATGGATGAGCGAGTTTGGGGTGGAGGAACTTGACTGGCCTGCACAGAGTCCTGACCTCAACCAGACAGAACACCTTTGGGACGAATTAGAGTGCAGAGCGCGAGCCAGGCCTTCTCGTCCAAATCCGTTTTTTAAGAATGGTCAATCGTTCACATAGACACACTCCTAAACCTTGTGGACGGCCTTCCCAGAAGAGTTGAAGCTGTTATAGCTGCAAAGGGCGGAGCCAACTCAATATTGAACCCTACGGACTAAGACTGGGATTCCATTAAAGTTCATGTGCGTGTAAAGGCAGGTGTCCCAATACTTTTGGTAATATAGAGTATGTCATTCTGGTCATAGTTACACTTTAAAGGGCCAGTCCACTGACAGAAGATCTTCCATTGTGTGGTGGATGCCCGGTGATTTCTTCTCCCTCTCGGGGGGGGGGGGGGGGGGGGGCTCGTGGTGTTTCGCAGAGCCCTACATTCATTGAAGGTTCTCTGTTGCATGGAGTACATAGTTCTGGTTGCTGAGAGAAGTGCGGAGAGTAACATCTGTGTGACATTCCCGGGAAGCTTCTCTACTCCAGTTTCTGGAGAATTTCTTGTTTTTTTGGAGAAGTGAAATCCCTGGTGGCATTGCGGAGTTATGTGATGAACAGAGCTTATTATTGAATAGAAGAGCAGCTCAGCCTCAGGATCATTAAACACAATGCAACAAAACATTAAAAAAACAACTACAAAAAGCTACAAAAAAATAAAAAGATACAATAACAAAAAAAGCTACAAAAAAAACCCCCAACAAAATAATACAAAAAATAAGAGACAAAAAACAACAACAAAAAGATTTAAAAAAAATAATAAAAAGATAACAACAAATAAAATACAAAAAAAACAAAAAGTTTTTTTAAAAAGGTAATAAAAAGATACAAAAAAAGAAGTTACTGCTGCAACAAAAGATACAAAAAACAAGAAAAAGATAACAAAAACAGAAGATACAAAAAAGATTTAAAAAAAAAAACAACAGCAGCAAAAAGTTTTAAAAAGTAATAAAAAAATACAAAAACAACAAGTTACTGCTACGACAAAAAGATACAAAAAATACAAAAAATAAGAGACAAAAAAACAGCAACAAAAGAGATAAAAAAAATTATAAAGTTAATACAAAAAAATGACAACAAAAAGTTAATACACCAAAAAAGATACAAAAAAAACCCCAACAAAATAATCCAAAAAAAAATAAGAGATAAAAAACAACAACAAAAAGATAAAAAAAAATAACAAAAGAAAATAAAAAGATAACAAAAAATAAGATACAAAAAAGTATTACAAAAAGTAAAAAGTATCATTTGGTGGAGGGGGGATTATGGTGTGGGGGTTGTTTTCCAGGGATGGGCTTGGCCCCTTAGTTCCAGTGAAGGGAACTTTTAAGGCGTCAGCACACCAAGACATTTTGGACAATTTCTTGCTCCCAACTTTGTGGGAACAGTTTGGGGACGGTCCCTTCCTGTTCCAACATGACTGCACACCAGTGCACAAAGCAACGTCCATAAAGACATGGATGAGCGAGTGTGGAAATAACTGTAAGAAATAGATACATAAAAATTACTACATAAAGTTAATTCACCAAAAAATATACAAAAACTCCCCCCAACAAAATAATACAAAAAATAAGAGACAAAAAACAACAACAAAAAGATAAAAAATAATAATAAAAAGATAACAAAAAATAAAATACAAAAAAAACAACAAAAAGTTTTTTAAAAAGGTAATAAAAAGATACAAAAAAACAAGAAGTTACTGCTGCAACAAAAGATACAAAACAAGAAAAAGATAACAAGGACATAAGATACCATAAAGATTTAAAAAAAACATAAGCAGCAAAAAGTTTTAAAAAGTAATAAAAAGATACAAAAACAACAAGTTACTGCTACGACAAAAAGATACAAAAAAAACACAAAATAAGAGGCAAAAAACAGCAACAAAAGAGATTAAAAAAAATCATAAAGTTAATACAAAAAAAAGATACAAAAAATAAAATAAAAAGATACAACAACAACAAAAGATACAAAAAACAACAAAAAGATAAACAAAGTAATAAAAAGATACAAAAAACAACAAGTTACTATAACAAAAAAACAAAACAACAAAAAGATACAAAAAAAAAACCAAAAATATAAAAAAATACATAAAACAACAATAAAGCTGAAAAAAAAAACATTAAAAAGACACAAAAAACAACAAAAAAAGATACATAAATAACAAACAAGTTACAAAAACAACAACAAGGAGTATTGCCAGTAAGTAATCATTGGTGATGTTTGTTTTTCAGATGAGCGGAGGGACAGGGAGGGAGACCAGCCTCGTCCAGCAGACCTTTGCTCTGCTGCGGAAGAATATTCTGGTACAATGGAGGCGCCTGGGACATGTAGTGCTGGTAAGTAAACCCGTGACCGGGGGGAAGTGACCCTAAATGAGAGAACAATGTACGTTTCTTATGACCTTTCCTTTCCTCCGATACATTTGCAGGGAACTCTGTTATCGGATCTTTAATATCAGTGACTGGGTCACTTTAAAAGCATTAAATTGCAACTTCAGCCAAAACCTTATTTTAGTTTCAGCAGAATTGATAAGATGAAGCTTCTGCCAAGTCTCTTTTTTTTTTTGTTTAGTGAGAGTTTTGCCGCGTACACACGATCGAATTGTCCGGCAAACAATCCGGCGGATAGTCCGGCGGACTTTCTACCGAATGGACTTGGCCACACACGGACACACGGAAAGTCCGACGTTTGCTAGCGCGATGACGTACAGCACGTATGACGGGACTAGAAAAAAGAAGTTCAATAACCAGTATCCAATAGCTTCCTTTTTTGTACTTGCTTCTGAGCATGCGCCATTCTTAGTCCGCCGGACTAGCATACTGACGAACGTATTGTCCGCTGAAACCCAAGTCCAGCGGAAAGATTGGACTGCAAAAAATACTTTTTAAGTCCGCCAGACTTTACGCTGAGAAAGTCCGCTGAAGCCCACACACGATCGAATTGTCCGCTGAAATGCGTAAAAGTACGCCGGACAATTTGATCGTGTGTACGCGGCGTTTCCCTTACTTCCTGTTTGTATACGTAGCGCCCTGCTCCCGATTGGGCAGGCGCTATCAATAGAAATCTAGTTTTGTCTGAGCTGTAGTTTAGCTCAGACTGATGATGCTGAAATGCTGGTTCTGTTCCAGTTCAGCTGGTTGTGTGGTTTTCCCTTTGGTGCCCTTATAGATTGGCCAAGGTCGGAAATTGCAAGGAGCTGGGTGTATGGAGTGCCTCTTTGCCCGGAAACAGTCAGTGGGTGTGGTCTGCCCACTGTGCATTCTGGGAGAGGGTACTTAAGGGACAGACCCCGTGGCAGGGTGTGTTCTGAGATAAGGTGTGCTGCTGCCTTCTAAATTCTCTAGGGGGGGCCAGCTGGCCCGAGGCTTCGTTACTGAAGGGTAGGCCCCAGAAGTTCTGGGGCCTACCAATCCAGGGGTGGTCCTGTGCTGTCTTGCCTATGGGAAGAAGCCAAGCGACTGGAGGATCCAGGGGAGGACGTTTCAGAGAGAGGACCGAGCAACAAGGCTGGGGCCTCTAGAAGAGTCTGGAGACTCAGTTGGAGGAACGCATCCCGGGTCACCTACCGCACAATACCGCCGGTTCGGCTGAAAGAAACTAGGTACTGCGTGATAGTTCTTTGACATTGCAAAAAGTTGCTTGTTGCCCAATCCTGTGGCAGAGGATTGTGCAACGGTTCTACTAAGTCTTCAAGTCTGTGGCAGAGACTATGACCGAGCATCGCATCGCATCGGCTGCTAGGTCAGTGAGAGAGGCCTATCCGGTGGTTGCTGGATCCAGTTGTGGGTTGTCCTCTGGATCAAGAAATACCCCTGACCTGAAATTACAAGGTACCCGAATTCCCCTTAATCTTCCATCCCTCTATTGGAAAGTCTTTTTGTCAATAAAGCATTTGAAAAAAGGACTAAGTGTCGGAGCTGAAATCTATGAGAAAACTCTTTAATGGGGCCATAACGGCAAGCCCAATCAAATACCAGCAGCTCCTTCGGGGGTAAGTGCTACATATATAATTTGTGGCGGCCGGTGGTAATCTTTTTTGGGGGTGACAAACAGTTGCAGCAACAGTCGGGTCTAGAGCACTTACCCCAGTGGGCAGTGCTTCTCCCAGGCTTCACTGACAGCTTCGGTGGCGGCTACCCCTTCCCCTACTCTCCAGGTCATCACAGTGGCTTCCATTTCCTCCCTTCTCCTCGAAGGCCAATCAGGACTCTTCTCTTTTCAGCCAATCGGAAAACAGGTCTCAGACCCGCTTCTGATTGGCCGGATGAAGGATCGGTGTTTCAATAGCGATTTTTTTTTTTTTTTGCTGTTGTATCACCTGGGTGTGCTCAATGCTCTGCAGCCCGAGCTTACCCTATTTTGAAGCCTATTGGAGCCTTTGGCTCTAATCAGTGGGAGGAATAGTGCCCCATTATTGGTGTCAGTGGGAGGAATAGTGCCCCATCATTGGTGTCAGTGGGAGGAATAGTGCCCCATCATTGGTGTCAGTGGGAGGAATAGTGCCCCATCATTGGTGTCAGTGGAAGGAGTAGTGCCCCAGCATTGGTGTCAGTGGGAGGAATAGTGTCCCATCATTGGTGTCAGTGGGAGGAATAGTGCCCCATCATTGGTGTCAGTGGGAGGAATAGTGCCCCATCCTTGGTGTCAGTGGGAGGAATAGTGCCCCATCATTGGTGTCAGTGGGAGGAATAGTGCCCCATCATTGGTGTCAGTGGGAGGAATAGTGCCCCAGCATTGGTGTCAGTGGGAGGAATAGTGCCCCATCATTGGTGTCAGTGGGAGGAATAGTGCCCCATCATTGGTGTCAGTGGGAGGAATAGTGCCCCAGCATTGGTGTCAGTGGGAGGAATAGTGCCCCATCATTGGTGTCAGTGGGAGGAATAGTGCCCCATCATTGGTGTCAGTGGGAGGAATAGTGCCCCAGCATTGGTGTCAGTGGGAGGAATAGTGTCCCATCATTGGTGTCAGTGGGAGGAATAGTGCCCCATCATTGGTGTCAGTGGGAGGAATAGTGCTCCTAATTGGTGATGGTGGTGACCCCATGTTTGGTTTTGCAGGAGTTGCTCCAGCATTTGGTGTTGATCTTCATGCTGTTCTTGGTGCTGGCTAGTAGAGGGAATCTAAGCCCAAGCGAATACATGCCAGCTGCGGTCCTGGGGCGCCTGGATGAATTCAGCAACAACAGTTTTCCAGTTGGCTACATCCCTACAACCCCGGCCATCCGGGACATAATGCAGAGGGTCAGCAGAAGCCCCATCACCCCAGGTAAGATCAGCTGAGCATGGTGCTGAATGACTATATGAGGGTCCATCAGAGGGCCTGACTGCTTTATAAAATCTTTTAGTTCCCATTCAAGTGTTATACAGTATATGTGTTCAGGAATGTGGGGTACTCCCAGAATTATCCCCTCTAATAAATTAGTGGAAATGACAAAAGTCCCAATTCCTCCTTCCAGAAATATCGGTGAATGAATTTCAAAACACTTCTGACCTCCTGGACGAAGTTTATGGGAACATCACCGCTGCTGTGGAATTTGAGAATGAGTTTACATATTTTATCAGATATCCTCTCTACACCATCCCGAACCCCAACGTCTATGTGGCTGAAAGAGGTAAGAGAGCAGAAATCCAATTTTCAGCAGTGCCACGGAGGTCTCTGTTTTTACATCAGAAGCCCTTTCATGTCCTTAAAAACATCGGCTTGCTGCAACTTTCACACTGACTATTTCTTCTTTCCCTTTTTGCATTTGCATGAAAGTCTACAGCAGCCTTTCCCAACCATTTTACCCCAGAGGAACCCATGAAATACATTTCAGGTCTTGGGGAACCCCTACTAAACCAATACATTGGGGGTAAATTGGAAAAATACCCCTTACATTGGTGATCGGTGAGAAGAATGTTCCTTACATTGGTGATCAGTGATAAGAATGTTCCTTACATTGGTGGTCAGTGAGAAGAATGTTCCTTACATTGGTGATCAGTGAGAAGAATGTTCCTTACATTGGTGATCAGTGAGAAGAATGTTCCTTACATTGGTGATCAGTGAGAAGAATGTTCCTTACATTGGTGGTCAGTGGGAAGAATGTTCCTTACATTGGTGATCAGTGAGAAGAATGTTCCTTACATTGGTGATCAGTGAGAAGAATGTTCCTTACATTGGTGATCAGTGGGAAGAATGTTCCTTACATTGGTGATCAGTGAGAAGAATGTTCCTTACATTGGTGATCAGTGAGAAGAATGTTCCTTACATTGGTGATCAGTGAGAAGAATGTTCCTTACATTGGTGATCAGTGAGAAGAATGTTCCTTACATTGGTGATCAGTGAGAAGAATGTTCCTTACATTGGTGATCAGTGAGAAGAATGTTCCTTACATTGGTGATCAGTGAGAAGAATGTTCCTTACATTGGTGATCAGTGAGAAGAATGTTCCTTACATTGGTGATCAGTGAGAAGAATGTTCCTTACATTGGTGATCAGTGGGAAGAATGTTCCTTATATTGGTGATCAGTGAGAAGAATGTTCCTTACATTGGTGATCGGTGAGAAGAATGTTCCTTACATTGGTGATCGGTGAGAAGAATGTTCCTTACATTGGTGATCAGTGAGAAGAATGTTCCTTACATTGGTGATCAGTGGGAAGAATGTTCCTTACATTGGTGATCAGTGAGAAGAATGTTCCTTACATTGGTGATCAGTGAGAAGAATGTTCCTTACATTGGTGATCAGTGAGAAGAATGTTCCTTACATTGGTGATCAGTGAGAAGAATGTTCCTTACATTGGTGATCAGTGAGAAGAATGTTCCTTACATTGGTGATCAGTGAGAAGAATGTTCCTTACATTGGTGATCGGTGAGAAGAATGTTCCTTACATTGGTGATCAGTGAGAAGAATGTCCCTTACATTGGTGATCAGTGAGAAGAATGTTCCTTACATTGGTGATCAGTGAGAAGAATGTTCCTTACATTGGTGATCGGTGGGAAGAATGTTCCTTACATTGGTGATCAGTGAGAAGAATGTTCCTTACATTGGTGATCAGTGAGAAGAATGATCCTTACATTGGTGATCAGTGAGAAGAATGTTCCTTACATTGGTGATCAGTGAGAAGAATGTTCCTTACATTGGTGATCAGTGAGAAGAATGTTCCTTACATTGGTGATCGGTGAGAAGAATGTTCCTTACATTGGTGATCAGTGAGAAGAATGTCCCTTACATTGGTGATCAGTGAGAAGAATGTTCCTTACATTGGTGATCAGTGAGAAGAATGTTCCTTACATTGGTGATCGGTGGGAAGAATGTTCCTTACATTGGTGATCAGTGAGAAGAATGTTCCTTACATTGGTGATCAGTGAGAAGAATGATCCTTACATTGGTGATCAGTGAGAAGAATGTTCCTTACATTGGTGATCAGTGAGAAGAATGTTCCTTACATTGGTGATCAGTGAGAAGAATGATCCTTACATTGGTGATCAGTGAGAAGAATGTTCCTTACATTGGTGATCAGTGAGAAGAATGTTCCTTACATTGGTGATCAGTGAGAAGAATGATCCTTACGTTGGTGATCGGTGGGAAGAATGTTCCTTACATTGGTGATCAGTGAGAAGAATGTTCCTTACATTGGTGATCAGTGAGAAGAATGATCCTTACATTGGTGATCGGTGAGAAGAATGTTCCTTACATTGGTGATCAGTGGGAAGAATGTTCCTTACATTGGTGATCAGTGAGAAGAATGTTCCTTACATTGGTGATCAGTGAGAAGAATGTTCCTTACATTGGTGATCAGTGAGAAGAATGATCCTTACATTGGTGATCAGTGAGAAGAATGTTCCTTACATTGGTGATCAGTGAGAAGAATGTTCCTTACATTGGTGATCAGTGAGAAGAATGTTCCTTACATTGGTGATCAGTGAGAAGAATGTTCCTTACATTGGTGATCAGTGAGAAGAATGTTCCTTACATTGGTGATCAGTGAGAAGAATGTTCCTTACATTGGTGATCAGTGAGAAGAATGTTCCTTACATTGGTGATCAGTGAGAAGAATGTTCCTTACATTGGTGATCAGTGAGAATAATGTTCCTTACATTGGGGGTCAGTTGGAGGAATGCTCCTTACATTGGTGATCAGTGAGAAGAATGATCCTTACATTGGTGATCAGTGAGAAGAATGTTCCTTACATTGGTGATCAGTGAGAAGAATGTTCCTTACATTGGTGATCAGTGAGAAGAATGATCCTTACATTGGTGATCAGTGAGAAGAATGTTCCTTACATTGGTGATCAGTGAGAAGAATGTTCCTTACATTGGTGATCAGTGAGAAGAATGATCCTTACATTGGTGATCGGTGGGAAGAATGTTCCTTACATTGGTGATCAGTGAGAAGAATGTTCCTTACATTGGTGATCAGTGAGAAGAATGATCCTTACATTGGTGATCGGTGGGAAGAATGTTCCTTACATTGGTGATCAGTGGGAAGAATGTTCCTTACATTGGTGATCAGTGAGAAGAATGTTCCTTACATTGGTGATCAGTGAGAAGAATGTTCCTTACATTGGTGATCAGTGAGAAGAATGATCCTTACATTGGTGATCAGTGAGAAGAATGTTCCTTACATTGGTGATCAGTGAGAAGAATGTTCCTTACATTGGTGATCAGTGAGAAGAATGTTCCTTACATTGGTGATCAGTGAGAAGAATGTTCCTTACATTGGTGATCAGTGAGAAGAATGTTCCTTACATTGGTGATCAGTGATAAGAATGTTCCTTACATTGGTGGTCAGTGAGAAGAATGTTCCTTACATTGGTGATCAGTGGGAAGAATGTTCCTTACATTGGTGATCAGTGAGAAGAACGTTCCTTACATTGGTGATCAGTGAGAAGAATGATCCTTACATTGGTGATCAGTGAGAAGAATGTTCCTTACATTGGTGATCAGTGAGAAGAATGTTCCTTACATTGGTGATCAGTGAGAAGAATGTTCCTTACATTGGTGATCAGTGAGAAGAATGTTCCTTACATTGGTGGTCAGTGGGAAGAATGTTCCTTACATTGGTGATCAGTGAGAAGAATGTTCCTTACATTGGTGATCAGTGAGAAGAATGTTCCTTACATTGGTGATCAGTGGGAAGAATGTTCCTTACATTGGTGATCAGTGAGAAGAATGTTCCTTACATTGGTGATCAGTGAGAAGAATGTTCCTTACATTGGTGATCAGTGAGAAGAATGTTCCTTACATTGGTGATCAGTGAGAAGAATGTTCCTTACATTGGTGATCAGTGAGAAGAATGTTCCTTACATTGGTGATCAGTGAGAAGAATGTTCCTTACATTGGTGATCAGTGGGAAGAATGTTCCTTATATTGGTGATCAGTGAGAAGAATGTTCCTTACATTGGTGATCGGTGAGAAGAATGTTCCTTACATTGGTGATCAGTGAGAAGAATGTTCCTTACATTGGTGATCAGTGAGAAGAATGTTCCTTACATTGGTGATCAGTGGGAAGGAGGAGGAGGACACACCCAAAGAGCTCTCTGTGAGAACCACCCATTTTTCAAGCCTGGGCCTTGCCTGCTAGCTTGGCCCAGGAATAATGCCTGATCCTGGGGGAGGCCCTGAGATGGATCCCCCTGATGACACGGGGCCCAGTGAGGAGGAGGTGGAGGATCTGTCTGTGGGTCCGGGCCCTGGTATGGATGCCAGTGTCTTCAGCCTTAAGGTTGTTAATCGCTTTAGGGCGATTGGGAGAGCGGAGGAGAAGCTGAAGGTTTTGAGAGCGGAGCTTAAGAACTTCAAAGCCAAATACTTCCAGGCCTGGAGTAAGAATCGCACCGCCATGAAGCCTGAGCTACAGGAATTAGAGGAAAAAGTGAAGCAGCAAACTTTATTGTTGGGAAAACTAAAAGAAAAAAGTGGAGCATTTAAAGAAAAGTTTGAAAACGAGAGAAGGTTTGTCAGCCAGTCCTCAGCATGTTCAGTGGATCAGCCTCAGCATATGGATGACCCGGGTCCATCTGCCTCTGCTCCTCTCCCCCCATGTAAGGCCTTGGAGTCGCCAGCGGCAACCAGCCAGGGGGTTGAGAGTGAGAATGGCACCCTGACCTTTATCCAGCGGATGGAATCCCCCCTGAGAGGAGGCAAGCTTGTAATGTCTGATAATCCATCAGAGGTCCCGGAGGATGTTCAGAAAAATCAGCCAGGGAATGGGGATGGACCTGCACCAAATCCCCTGAACATGGATGTTGCTGCACCTGCATGTGCTGAGACCTGTAGTTCCACTACCACATTTGCTGCATGTGTTTCACACACTGTGTCTGACACCTGCAATGTGATTGCTTCACCTGAGCCTCTCTGTGCTCCAGCAGAGCTGATTGATGCTGGTGGGGGAGGGGATCAGTATACTGCACCATGTGCAATGGAAGCCATGGATGTGTCAGTCCAGCCTGCACTGTCCTCTGCAGAAAGTCCTGTCCTGTTGGAAGAGAACAGGCCAGATGAAGATTCCACCAGCACAGCAGTGGGAACTGACACTGCTAGGAAGACTGCAGGACATGTGAATATACCAGCAAGTATTGACAATGACAGTCATGATAAAACAATGAATGTGGTGGGTGGTGGTGGTGTTGATGGTGGAGGGGTTAATACTGCTGGGAAAAACAAAAATGACATTTCTCTCTCTGCTCAGAGGAAAGACTCATCGATTGTACAGACCAAATCTGTACAATCGATATCTGCTAAAGATGTCTCAGACAGTTCAAAACACACAAATATCTCTTCTGCTGGGAGGAATATGGGGAGTTATGCATCTGTTGTGGGGAGTCGCACCAAGGAGGGTGGGGGGAATGCTGTAAATATTGGTGGTCACAATATAGGGGGGTTTGGTGGTGGGTATAGGAGGAGGAATGTGGTTCAGTTCAAGTGGGAGGGGGAGGGGACCCCACCAGTGAGGGGGAGGGTGGCAGAGTTGATTTTGGAAATGGGGTTTAAAGCTGTGGATATTTTTGCTTTGATTTGCCCAGTGGGGAGTTATGAGTTTGATTTATCTTTTGTTAAACCTGAGGGGTTGGATTTATTTTGGGAGCGACATAGGAGGTGCCAGGGCCTTTCGCAGTGGAGTGGTTTGGTGCCAAATGTGATTTCCAGGCAGCCCCTGATAAAATCGGTGACCATCCTGGTGCGCAACGAATCCATACCAGAGGCTGATTTGATAGTATGGCTACGCCGATATGGTGAGGTCCTCACTCCACTGCGGAAGGTCCTGGATGAACATGGGATATGGACAGGGGCCTGGACGGTGTCACTAAAACTGGGGGTGCTGGGCAATGTAGTCCAACATCTGCCCTGTTCAGCTTTCCTGGGAAGAGATCGGCTGACTATATTTTACCAGGGACAGCCCAAAGTCTGCAATAAATGTGGTGAAAAGGGCCATTTTGCCTCTACCTGCACGCGTAAAAAGTGTTCGCTATGCCAGGGTCTGGACCATTTGGCAAAGGATTGTACCCAAATTCGGTGCAATCTGTGCCAACAGCTTGGCCATCCTTACAGTAAGTGTCCAGAGGCTTTACATAACCTGCCAGGATTGGAGGCTGAGCTGCAGAGGTTGGATAAGGAGGATGAGGCCGCTGGAACTGTTGTTGTCCCTCCTGTGTCTGTTCCATCTGTTTCAGGTTCTGTTTCCCCTGGTAATGTGGTCCCTGAGTCTGTCCCTCCTGTGTCAGTTCCATCTGTTTCAGGTTCTGTTCCCCCTGGTAATGTTGTCCCTGAGTCTGTCCCTCCTGTGTCAGTTCCATCTGTTGCTTCAGATTCTGTCCCCTCTAGTGATGTGGTCCCTAAGTCTGTCCCCCATGTGGTGGTCCCTATTCCTGCTGTACGTAGGTCCTCCAGACTAGCGGAAGCTGCTGGGGGGGCAGGTTTAGCGGATCTTCCTTCTCAGCCTCCAGTCCCCGTCCCTCGGCAGCGCAAACGTGGTCAGGGGAATGTGGGGGTGCTGGATGGGGGTGGGGCTGATGGAAGGGTGTCCATATCCCATGTCTCACCCTCTGTTGAGGGGGATTCAGATGATGAGGGGTGGGAGACGTTTAGGAGGAAGAAAAAGAAGAAGAGGAAGACAAATAAGGTGGTCATTTCTTCCTCAGAGTCGGACCCAGGAGGGGTTCCTCCTGGTAACCCTTTTTCAGTTTTGTCAGGTGATGGGATGTCTGATTTATCTTTTTCTTTATCATCCATGGATGAGGGGGAGTCACATAGTTTGAAGAGAGCTGTTTCTGGTGATGAGAGTGTGGCAAAGGTTAAGAAACGACTACCCCAATCATCCTGATGGCAGTTCCCACTCCGATAAAGGTGGCGACCATTAATGTCGCCAGCATGAAATCTGCAAGAGCTCGTGATATTGCCTTATTTTTGCTCAGCGAGTTTGATGCCGAGATTTTATTTTTGCAAGAGACCTGGCTCAATACTTTGGCCGATGTCCATCTAGCAAAAAGGGAGTGGAGATGCGGTCCCTCCTTTTGGTCTCTTGCGGCAGAGCCCTGCAGCGGAGTTGCAGTCCTTTTTAAAACCGATATGGTAACGTGCCGGCGGGTAATTGAGGTAGAGATTGGGAGATGCATGGTCTTGGACGTCTCTGTTAGGGGGCAGGACCTGCGTCTGATCAATATCTATGGACCGCAGTCAAGATGGGGCAGGAAATGCCTCCTCACAGAGATCAAGCCCTTCCTTTTTACGTCCCAGCAGGTTGTCTTTGGAGGTGATTTTAACACCATAATTAGGCCTGAAGACAGGAGAGGCTCCATAGACAGGCTGGCGTACGATAGCGTTTTTCTTAGAGATATGGTGAGACAAGCAGGCCTGGTAGATGTGCATATTAAGCACTGCCCTGGCAGCACGGGATTCACATTTCAGAGAGGGAATAGTCAGAGTAGGATAGATAGGTTTTTTTTAAAGGAGAACTCTGCTTTCTCGGCTCCTGAGTTGAGGGTGGTGGAGTTCTCTGACCACTGTATGCTGTCTGTGAATCTGAATGCCTCGGACACTCCACCCAGGGGAAGGGGTACCTGGAAACTGAATTCGGCTCTCCTGGAAGACGTAGAGGTAAGACAATCCTTTGAGGATTTTTTCCAGGCACAGGTTTCTATTCTGGACTTTTGCAGCAGTAAGTCAGAGTGGTGGGAACTTGTGAAACAAAGGGCGATTGGACTTTTCAAGGCCATAAGTAAGAAGAAGCAGCTTGGTATGTACATTGCCTACCAGCATTTGCGGAGGAAGCTTGATCGTCTTGTCTCGTATAGAGGAGATCCAGGGGAGATCTCTGAGGTGAAGTTTCTTCTTAGAAAGTGTCAATACGACCGGCATGCCTCCTTGGTTCTGGAGAGGGATTATGGAAAATATCACTCGCCTGATCCTTACCAGAACTGTAAGCAAGGCATAGCAGTTAAGACGGTCATAGGCCTGAGGGATAGTACGGGTTCCCTGGTGAAGTCCAGATCAGGGATCCTGGAGATCTTCAGATCATATTATGCAGACCTTCTGGGAAGAAAGGACCTTTGTCGGGACAAGATGGAAAGCTTTCTGGATTCTACTCCAGGATTGGGAAATGGTACATTGCCTTTGATGGATTTGACAGAACCAATTTCAGTGGATGAGGTAGTTCATGCTATAGAGAAGCTGGCTACCAAAAAATCGCCTGGGCCAGATGGGTTGACAGCTGAATTCTACAAGTGTTTTAAGTCCATTCTGGCTCCCTTTTTAGCGGAGGTTTATAACAGCTGTCTAGAAGAGGGTTCGCTCCCTCCCTCCATGAGGCAATCAGCTGTGATTCTTCTGTCAAAAGGTAAAGACCCCTCAATGATTGAGAACTGGCGCCCCATCAGTCTTCTCAATGTTGATAGAAAGATCTTGGCGAAGATTCTTTTTTGGCGCTTGTCGTCAGTGGCAGGCGATTTGTTGTCCAGTCATCAGCACTGCTCGGTCCAAGGTAGAAGTACCTTTTCAGCGGTTTTAGCTGTCCGGGAGGCTTTGGAACGATGCAGGGCTGCTGGATGGAGAAAGTACTTGCTGGCATTGGATCAGGCAAAGGCTTTTGATAGAGTCAATCACGAGTACCTGTATTTGCTACTTGGTAGATACGGCCTGCAGGGGAGGTTTATAGATTGGCTGAAGACATTATATAAAGGGGCTGAGAGCTTCCCACTGGTTAATGGTTGGGTTGGACGGCCTTTTGAGGTTGGCTCTGGTGTGCGCCAGGGATGTCCTCTGAGCCCCCTGTTATATGTATTCGCAATCGACCCCTTCATAAGAAGGCTAGAGAGTGGATCTTTGTGCGGGGTGCCTTTGGGCATTGCTGGTGTGCCACCTTTGAAGGTCGTGGCCTATGCCGATGATGTGTCTGTTATTGTCTCTGGAACGGAGGAGGCGCAGGAGGTGGTCTCTATGATAGAGCAGTACACGGAGGCTTCTGGTTCTAAAGTCAACCATGAAAAGAGTGAAGTTTTCTGGATGGGTGATGAAGGTGAAAGCTTCGAACTTCCGGATGCCTTCCCAGAGCCCCAGCAGGAAATTAAAGTGTTGGGCATCAAATTTGGTCCTGGTGACTATGGTCATCGAAATTGGGAAAGCAGGTTGGTGTGTGCCAATGCCAAAGTAGCAAGCTGGAAGAAATGGAAGCTTTCATTGAGGGAGAGGGTTGACTTGATCAAAACGTACCTGGTCCCAATTTTTTTATATGTCAGCTTCGTCTGTATCTTGCCAGTATCTCTCTATGCAAGGGTGTACAGCTGCTTTTTCCAACTGTTATGGGGAAGTAGGCTGAACCTGATCAAACGCAATGTAACTTACCTGTCTAGGCGGGAGGGTGGCCTAGGAATGGTCAACCCAATAGTTTTCTTTTCTCTGCTGTTTTTAAAGTATAATCTTGGTAACATGCTAGCAGAGAACCCGCCGGGATGGGTGGGTATTTTTCAATCTTGTTTTAGGCCTTTTCTGCGATGCTGGGAAGATGGCGGGCCAGTGAAAAGTCTGAGAGTCCGACATGGCAAGCTCCCGGCTTATGTTGCCCCGTGTCTGAAAATACTTCGGCAGTGGCAGGTGACAGTGGAGGATATCAAGTCCCTCCCCAGAAAGCTTCTGGAGAAGAGGATTTTGGGCTCTGCTTTCAGTGTGTCACTGGCCTTAAGGGATTGCCCAGGCTCTGTAATGAGGGAGGGGTTGCGTTTAATCAATTTAGAAAGAATCCCCTTGAAGTTTAGGGATCAAGCCTGGCTCGCCTTCCATGGAAGGCTCTATGTGAGAGGGAACTTGAAGCATCGCCCTGTGGATGATCGGGATTGTCCTAGAGCGGAGTGTGTTGGTAAAGTGGAGTCTATGGACCACTTTTTGCTCCAGTGTCCCTTTAACATAGAGGTGTATAAAAGGGTGGGGAGGGCTCTAGGCATCCCCTTTTTCTATCGCATGAGTTATGCGGAGTGGGTGTATGGGGCATTCCCGACTCACTGGGATTTTGATTTGGATACACTGTTTTTAGTTAGTATAGTTGTCCGTTACTTCACATGGAATGCACGGTGCCAGATTACCCTGCGGAAGAAAGTCCTCTCTGTTGAGGTGGTGGTGCACGATATTCTGGGTGAGGTTGGGAAAATTCGGGGTCTTGAGAAGGGCAGGGAGCCTCGGGCAGTCTGGATAAGGGCGTGGAGGAATATCAGACCTGCCTTTGGTGAACTGCCCATCTCTGGGTGAGGAGCTCTTTTCTTTTTCTGGTTCTTTCACTCCCTTAGCTTTTGTTGGTTAGTATCTTCTTTTTGAAGAAGGGCTGCATGCATAATAGGTGCGGGATTGTTTCTTAACCTCACAAGTTTGATGTCTGGTGTAATGGTGTGAGTCGTAATAGGATTTATGTTATTGCTGTAAAGTATTTTTTTTTTTTTTTTTTTGGGTTTGAGAGCAGTTTTGCTATATTTATTTTAATTTATGTAAATATGTATATATTTATGTATATTTATATATTGTGATTTTATGCTTAATGATTGCAAGACTTTTAATAAAGAAAAATTGGGAAGAATGTTCCTTACATTGGTGATCAGTGAGAAGAATGTTCCTTACATTGGTGATCAGTGAGAAGAATGTTCCTTACATTGGTGATCAGTGAGAAGAATGTTCCTTACATTGGTGATCAGTGAGAAGAATGTTCCTTACATTGGTGATCAGTGAGAAGAATGTTCCTTACATTGGTGATCAGTGAGAAGAATGTTCCTTACATTGGTGATCGGTGAGAAGAATGTTCCTTACATTGGTGATCGGTGAGAAGAATGTCCCTTACATTGGTGATCAGTGAGAAGAATGTTCCTTACATTGGTGATCAGTGAGAAGAATGTTCCTTACATTGGTGATCGGTGGGAAGAATGTTCCTTACATTGGTGATCAGTGAGAAGAATGTTCCTTACATTGGTGATCAGTGAGAAGAATGTTCCTTACATTGGTGATCAGTGAGAAGAATGTTCCTTACATTGGTGATCAGTGAGAAGAATGTTCCTTACATTTGTGATCAGTGGGAAGAATGTTCCTTACATTGGTGATCAGTGAGAAGAATGATCCTTACATTGGTGATCAGTGAGAAGAATGTTCCTTACATTGGTGATCAGTGAGAAGAATGTTCCTTACATTGGTGATCGGTGAGAAGAATGTTCCTTACATTGGTGATCAGTGAGAAGAATGTTCCTTACATTGGTGATCAGTGAGAAGAATGTTCCTTACATTGGTGATCGGTGGGAAGAATGTTCCTTACATTGGTGATCAGTGAGAAGAATGTTCCTTACATTGGTGATCAGTGAGAAGAATGATCCTTACATTGGTGATCAGTGAGAAGAATGTTCCTTACATTGGTGATCAGTGAGAAGAATGTTCCTTACATTGGTGATCAGTGAGAAGAATGATCCTTACATTGGTGATCAGTGAGAAGAATGTTCCTTACATTGGTGATCAGTGAGAAGAATGTTCCTTACATTGGTGATCAGTGAGAAGAATGATCCTTACGTTGGTGATCGGTGGGAAGAATGTTCCTTACATTGGTGATCAGTGAGAAGAATGTTCCTTACATTGGTGATCAGTGAGAAGAATGATCCTTACATTGGTGATCGGTGGGAAGAATGTTCCTTACATTGGTGATCAGTGGGAAGAATGTTCCTTACATTGGTGATCAGTGAGAAGAATGTTCCTTACATTGGTGATCAGTGAGAAGAATGTTCCTTACATTGGTGATCAGTGAGAAGAATGATCCTTACATTGGTGATCAGTGAGAAGAATGTTCCTTACATTGGTGATCAGTGAGAAGAATGTTCCTTACATTGGTGATCAGTGAGAAGAATGTTCCTTACATTGGTGATCAGTGAGAAGAATGTTCCTTACATTGGTGATCAGTGAGAAGAATGTTCCTTACATTGGTGATCAGTGAGAAGAATGTTCCTTACATTGGTGATCAGTGAGAAGAATGTTCCTTACATTGGTGATCAGTGAGAAGAATGTTCCTTACATTGGTGATCAGTGAGAATAATGTTCCTTACATTGGGGGTCAGTTGGAGGAATGCTCCTTACATTGGTGATCAGTGAGAAGAATGATCCTTACATTGGTGATCAGTGAGAAGAATGTTCCTTACATTGGTGATCAGTGAGAAGAATGTTCCTTACATTGGTGATCAGTGAGAAGAATGATCCTTACATTGGTGATCGGTGGGAAGAATGTTCCTTACATTGGTGATCAGTGAGAAGAATGTTCCTTACATTGGTGATCAGTGAGAAGAATGATCCTTACATTGGTGATCGGTGGGAAGAATGTTCCTTACATTGGTGATCAGTGGGAAGAATGTTCCTTACATTGGTGATCAGTGAGAAGAATGTTCCTTACATTGGTGATCAGTGAGAAGAATGTTCCTTACATTGGTGATCAGTGAGAAGAATGATCCTTACATTGGTGATCAGTGAGAAGAATGTTCCTTACATTGGTGATCAGTGAGAAGAATGTTCCTTACATTGGTGATCAGTGAGAAGAATGTTCCTTACATTGGTGATCAGTGAGAAGAATGTTCCTTACATTGGTGATCAGTGAGAAGAATGTTCCTTACATTGGTGATCAGTGAGAATAATGTTCCTTACATTGGGGGTCAGTTGGAGGAATGCTCCTTACATTGGTGATCAGTGAGAAGAATGATCCTTACATTGGTGATCAGTGAGAAGAATGTTCCTTACATTGGTGATCAGTGAGAAGAATGTTCCTTACATTGGTGATCAGTGAGAAGAATGATCCTTACATTGGTGATCGGTGGGAAGAATGTTCCTTACATTGGTGATCAGTGAGAAGAATGTTCCTTACATTGGTGATCAGTGAGAAGAATGATCCTTACATTGGTGATCGGTGGGAAGAATGTTCCTTACATTGGTGATCAGTGGGAAGAATGTTCCTTACATTGGTGATCAGTGAGAAGAATGTTCCTTACATTGGTGATCAGTGAGAAGAATGTTCCTTACATTGGTGATCAGTGAGAAGAATGATCCTTACATTGGTGATCAGTGAGAAGAATGTTCCTTACATTGGTGATCAGTGAGAAGAATGTTCCTTACATTGGTGATCAGTGAGAAGAATGTTCCTTACATTGGTGATCAGTGAGAAGAATGTTCCTTACATTGGTGATCAGTGAGAAGAATGTTCCTTACATTGGTGATCAGTGAGAAGAATGTTCCTTACATTGGTGATCAGTGAGAAGAATGTTCCTTACATTGGTGATCAGTGAGAAGAATGTTCCTTACATTGGTGATCAGTGGGAAGAATGTTCCTTACATTGGTGATCAGTGAGAAGAATGTTCCTTACATTGGTGATCAGTGAGAAGAATGTTCCTTACATTGGTGATCAGTGAGAAGAATGTTCCTTACATTGGTGATCAGTGAGAAGAATGTTCCTTACATTGGTGATCAGTGAGAAGAATGTTCCTTACATTGGTGATCAGTGAGAAGAATGTTCCTTACATTGGTGATCAGTGAGAAGAATGTTCCTTACATTGGTGATCAGTGAGAAGAATGTTCCTTACATTGGTGATCAGTGGGAAGAATGTTCCTTATATTGGTGATCAGTGAGAAGAATGTTCCTTACATTGGTGATCGGTGAGAAGAATGTTCCTTACATTGGTGATCAGTGAGAAGAATGTTCCTTACATTGGTGATCAGTGAGAAGAATGTTCCTTACATTGGTGATCAGTGGGAAGAATGTTCCTTACATTGGTGATCAGTGAGAAGAATGTTCCTTACATTGGTGATCAGTGAGAAGAATGTTCCTTACATTGGTGATCAGTGAGAAGAATGTTCCTTACATTGGTGATCAGTGAGAAGAATGTTCCTTACATTGGTGATCAGTGAGAAGAATGTTCCTTACATTGGTGATCAGTGAGAAGAATGTTCCTTACATTGGTGATCGGTGAGAAGAATGTTCCTTACATTGGTGATCAGTGAGAAGAATGTCCCTTACATTGGTGATCAGTGAGAAGAATGTTCCTTACATTGGTGATCAGTGAGAAGAATGTTCCTTACATTGGTGATCGGTGGGAAGAATGTTCCTTACATTGGTGATCAGTGAGAAGAATGTTCCTTACATTGGTGATCAGTGAGAAGAATGATCCTTACATTGGTGATCAGTGAGAAGAATGTTCCTTACATTGGTGATCAGTGAGAAGAATGTTCCTTACATTGGTGATCGGTGAGAAGAATGTTCCTTACATTGGTGATCAGTGAGAAGAATGTTCCTTACATTGGTGATCAGTGAGAAGAATGTTCCTTACATTGGTGATCGGTGGGAAGAATGTTCCTTACATTGGTGATCAGTGAGAAGAATGTTCCTTACATTGGTGATCAGTGAGAAGAATGATCCTTACATTGGTGATCAGTGAGAAGAATGTTCCTTACATTGGTGATCAGTGAGAAGAATGTTCCTTACATTGGTGATCAGTGAGAAGAATGATCCTTACATTGGTGATCAGTGAGAAGAATGTTCCTTACATTGGTGATCAGTGAGAAGAATGTTCCTTACATTGGTGATCAGTGAGAAGAATGATCCTTACGTTGGTGATCGGTGGGAAGAATGTTCCTTACATTGGTGATCAGTGAGAAGAATGTTCCTTACATTGGTGATCAGTGAGAAGAATGATCCTTACATTGGTGATCGGTGGGAAGAATGTTCCTTACATTGGTGATCAGTGGGAAGAATGTTCCTTACATTGGTGATCAGTGAGAAGAATGTTCCTTACATTGGTGATCAGTGAGAAGAATGTTCCTTACATTGGTGATCAGTGAGAAGAATGTTCCTTACATTGGTGATCAGTGAGAAGAATGTTCCTTACATTGGTGATCAGTGGGAAGAATGTTCCTTACATTGGTGATCAGTGAGAAGAATGTTCCTTACATTGGTGATCAGTGAGAAGAATGTTCCTTACATTGGTGATCAGTGAGAAGAATGTTCCTTACATTGGTGATCAGTGAGAAGAATGTTCCTTACATTGGTGATCAGTGAGAAGAATGTTCCTTACATTGGTGATCAGTGAGAAGAATGTTCCTTACATTGGTGATCAGTGAGAAGAATGTTCCTTACATTGGTGATCAGTGAGAAGAATGTTCCTTACATTGGTGATCAGTGGGAAGAATGTTCCTTATATTGGTGATCAGTGAGAAGAATGTTCCTTACATTGGTGATCGGTGAGAAGAATGTTCCTTACATTGGTGATCAGTGAGAAGAATGTTCCTTACATTGGTGATCAGTGAGAAGAATGTTCCTTACATTGGTGATCAGTGGGAAGAATGTTCCTTACATTGGTGATCAGTGAGAAGAATGTTCCTTACATTGGTGATCAGTGAGAAGAATGTTCCTTACATTGGTGATCAGTGAGAAGAATGTTCCTTACATTGGTGATCAGTGAGAAGAATGTTCCTTACATTGGTGATCAGTGAGAAGAATGTTCCTTACATTGGTGATCAGTGAGAAGAATGTTCCTTACATTGGTGATCAGTGAGAAGAATGTTCCTTACATTGGTGATCGGTGAGAAGAATGTTCCTTACATTGGTGATCAGTGAGAAGAATGTCCCTTACATTGGTGATCAGTGAGAAGAATGTTCCTTACATTGGTGATCAGTGAGAAGAATGTTCCTTACATTGGTGATCGGTGGGAAGAATGTTCCTTACATTGGTGATCAGTGAGAAGAATGTTCCTTACATTGGTGATCAGTGAGAAGAATGATCCTTACATTGGTGATCAGTGAGAAGAATGTTCCTTACATTGGTGATCAGTGAGAAGAATGTTCCTTACATTGGTGATCGGTGAGAAGAATGTTCCTTACATTGGTGATCAGTGAGAAGAATGTTCCTTACATTGGTGATCAGTGAGAAGAATGTTCCTTACATTGGTGATCGGTGGGAAGAATGTTCCTTACATTGGTGATCAGTGAGAAGAATGTTCCTTACATTGGTGATCAGTGAGAAGAATGATCCTTACATTGGTGATCAGTGAGAAGAATGTTCCTTACATTGGTGATCAGTGAGAAGAATGTTCCTTACATTGGTGATCAGTGAGAAGAATGATCCTTACATTGGTGATCAGTGAGAAGAATGTTCCTTACATTGGTGATCAGTGAGAAGAATGTTCCTTACATTGGTGATCAGTGAGAAGAATGATCCTTACGTTGGTGATCGGTGGGAAGAATGTTCCTTACATTGGTGATCAGTGAGAAGAATGTTCCTTACATTGGTGATCAGTGAGAAGAATGATCCTTACATTGGTGATCGGTGGGAAGAATGTTCCTTACATTGGTGATCAGTGGGAAGAATGTTCCTTACATTGGTGATCAGTGAGAAGAATGTTCCTTACATTGGTGATCAGTGAGAAGAATGTTCCTTACATTGGTGATCAGTGAGAAGAATGTTCCTTACATTGGTGATCAGTGAGAAGAATGTTCCTTACATTGGTGATCAGTGAGAAGAATGTTCCTTACATTGGTGATCAGTGAGAAGAATGTTCCTTACATTGGTGATCAGTGAGAAGAATGATCCTTACATTGGTGATCGGTGGGAAGAATGTTCCTTACATTGGTGATCAGTGGGAAGAATGTTCCTTACATTGGTGATCGGTGAGAAGAATGCTCCTTACATTGGTGATCGGTGAGAAGAATGATCCTTACATTGGTGATCAGTGAGAAGAATGTTCCTTACATTGGTGATCAGTGAGAAGAATGTTCCTTACATTGGTGATCAGTGAGAAGAATGATCCTTACATTGGTGATCGGTGGGAAGAATGTTCCTTACATTGGTGATCAGTGAGAAGAATGTTCCTTACATTGGTGATCAGTGAGAAGAATGATCCTTACATTGGTGATCGGTGGGAAGAATGTTCCTTACATTGGTGATCAGTGGGAAGAATGTTCCTTACATTGGTGATCAGTGAGAAGAATGTTCCTTACATTGGTGATCAGTGAGAAGAATGTTCCTTACATTGGTGATCAGTGAGAAGAATGATCCTTACATTGGTGATCAGTGAGAAGAATGTTCCTTACATTGGTGATCAGTGAGAAGAATGTTCCTTACATTGGTGATCAGTGAGAAGAATGTTCCTTACATTGGTGATCAGTGAGAAGAATGTTCCTTACATTGGTGATCAGTGAGAAGAATGTTCCTTACATTGGTGATCAGTGAGAAGAATGTTCCTTACATTGGTGATCAGTGAGAAGAATGTTCCTTACATTGGTGATCAGTGGGAAGAATGTTCCTTACATTGGTGATCAGTGAGAAGAATGTTCCTTACATTGGTGATCGGTGAGAAGAATGTCCCTTACATTGGTGATCGGTGAGAAGAATGTCCCTTACATTGGTGATCGGTGAGAAGAATGTTCCTTACATTGGTGATCAGTGAGAAGAATGTTCCTTACATTGATGATCAGTGAGAAGAATGTTCCTTACATTGGTGATCAGTGAGAAGAATGTTCCTTACATTGGTGATCAGTGAGAAGAATGATCCTTACATTGGTGATCAGTGAGAAGAATGTTCCTTACATTGGTGGTCAGTGAGAAGAATGATCCTTACATTGATGATCAGTGAGAAGAATGTTCCTTACATTGGTGATCAGTGAGAAGAATGTTCCTTACATTGGTGATCAGTGAGAAGAATGTTCCTTACATTGGTGATCAGTGAGAAGAATGTTCCTTACATTGGTGATCAGTGAGAAGAATGTTCCTTACATTGGTGATCAGTGAGAAGAATGTTCCTTACATTGGTGATCAGTGAGAAGAATGTTCCTTACATTGGTGATCAGTGAGAAGAATGTTCCTTACATTGGGGGTCAGTTGGAGGAATGTTCCTTACATTGGGGGTCAGTTGGAGGAATGCTCCTTACATTGGTGGTCAGTGGGAAGAATGTTCCTTACATTGGGGGTCAGTTGGAGGAATGTTCCTTACATTGGGGGTCAGTTGGAGGAATGCTCCTTACATTGGTGGTCAGTGGGAAGAATGTTCCTTACATTGGGGGTCAGTTGGAGGAATGCTCCTTACATTGGGGGTCAGTTGGAGGAATGCTCCTTACATTGGGGGTCAGTTGGAGGAATGTTCCTTACATTGGGGGTCAGTTGGAGGAATGCTCCTTACATTGGGGGTCAGTTGGAGGAATGTTCCTTACATTGGGGGTCAGTTGGAGGAATGCTCCTTACATTGGGGGTCAGTTGGAGGAATGCTCCTTACATTGGGGGTCAGTGGGAATCTCCTGTCCATGGTGTTCTTTTTTTTGTTTGCTCACCTGTGTGTTCCTCCAGGTTACTGTGATGATTTGAATTATAACTGTTACCCCCTGGAATACTGGAAAGTGGGGTTCATCTCTCTACAAGCCAGCATTGACTCTGCCATTGTTGAGGTGAGCATAAAGCCATTTCTGCCCCATCACTACTCGTTATAGAGGCAGCTGCACAGTCTGACCAATTTGGGGCAGAAAGATTTTGAGGGGTAATCTGGATAAAACTTGAAGTTGCTCCAGTCATTGGATGATAGAAGGGAGTTTTATTATCCAGTTCATTACCCCTCACGATCTCTCAGGTTCTATTTGTTCACAATACGCTTCCATCAGCATTTTACAAGCCCTGAAGGAGTGGGGCCTTGGCAAACAATTTTATAATGAAAATCCTTCCTGGATGCTTTCTTCTTCTTAGAGTTGCTATGGCTCTCGGTGTCTCTGGAAGATCCATACGCTCTAATTTTCAGAGCTATTATCCTGTGAAACTGCATTTACGTTCGTTCTGTGAGAATGGGTGCAAAAAAACAAAAAAAGTAAGTCACATAAAACCCTCATGTAAGAAGTAGTAGCAGCCTCAGCCTAGACTCTGTCAAGGCCATGCTCCACTGACGCGTTTCGTCCTGACCACAGGGCTTAGTCATGGGGCTTAGCCATTACTAAGGCCCATGGGTGGGGAAAAATGTGTAGGAGGCTTGGCCTGGACAGAGTCTAGGCTGAGGCTGCTTCTACTTCATACATGAAGGTTTTATGTGATGTGCAGGGCTTGGGACTTACTTTGTTTCCTTCATTGACTTTTGTGGAGATGAGCACTCCCAGCGACTGAAACTGACAGCAGATGAGGATCTACCATAGCCTGGAATGGCACCCTTAAGTCTTTGTATGGGGCAAAAACAAATGTTACTAGGCTCAGGGCCGTCTTTAATATTGACTGGACCCGGGGTAAACATTTTCTTGGGTCCCCTCTTCTACGCAAATGTCTCTCTCTACATGCTTTGAGACATACAATAAATAGCAGCTAGACTCAAAATCAGTTTACTTCATCAGATGAGGCAGTGATTGCGATTGGTTGCCAAAGGTTACAGTGTATCGTTACCGACCACTGACTGGCTACTAGAGGTTACAGCACGCATTATGGCTCACTGTTATTTTCTAGAGCAGGGATATGCAATTAGTGGACCTCCAGCTGTTGCAGAACTACAAGACCCATGAGGCATAGCAAGACTCTGACAGCTACAAGCATGACACCCAGAGGCAGAGCATTGTGGGACTTGTAGTTTTGCAACAACTGGAGGTCTGCTAATTGCATATCCCTGTTCTAGAGGTTACAGCACATGACTTCTGCTCGTTGATTGGTTGCTAGAGATTACTGTACCTAAATACTGCTCACTGATTGCTAGAGGTTACTGAACATCTGTACCACTCACTAATTGGTTGTTAAAGGTTACTGCCCATTATTACTGCTCACTCATTGATTGCTAGAGGTTACTGAACATCTATACCACTCACTAATTGGTTGTAAGAGGTTACTGCAAATTATTACTGCTCACTGATTGGTTGCAAGAGGTTAGTGCACAGCATTACTGCTCACTGATTGGTTGCTAAAGGTTACAACACATCATCTCCTCACTGCCTGCCTGCTTATTCACATGCACCAAAATTCAGGGTGCTGTGGCACCATGTTATTTTGAAGAAGGGTTCCACCTGCTTACTTTTGCAGAACAGGCTTAATGACCACAGTTGTAGGCAGGACATTCAAACATGATCCTTTACCTCACCAGTGGGCAGCATTCAGCAGAAATAATGGTGGATGTGACCTCAGGGGGACATGATATACATATGAATGCTACCACCATTTACATATCAATGCCGCGGCCCACTACTATTTACATATTAATGCCACCACTATTTAAATACCAATGCAGGTTATTTACATGTATACACAGGGTCTTCAGGTGAGCCATCTGTATATGGCAACAGAGCAGAGCTGGGCAACAGTAGCAGAAGTGTACACTGCGATATCTGAACACATCACGGGACTAAAACTTCAAGGGATAAGAGAATTTAAACTGGGATAGTTGGCAAGCATGAGGCAGCTGCTTCTGGCCCCACAACAATGATGGGGCCCAGGGCAGTTGCTCCTTTTGCCCTGCCTTAAAAACGGTCCTGACTGGGCTATTTTCTCTACAGCCCTCCCATGTGTCAAACACAAAGCCTGTGGGCCGAATCCAGCCTTAAAGGCCATTTCATGTGTCCCTCGCACCTCTCCTGCACCTGCAGCACCACCCTAATATCCACCCACACTTTATCTCAATAGTAGGCTGCAGAGAAGAAGACAAAACTCTTCCTACAGATCCTGCGCCTCTCTGTGAAGCCGCAGCACCCCTCCCCCCCCTCATCTCTGCCACCTAGTCTCAGCATTCAGCAGACTCTGGCAGCTGACTCCAGCCCTCCTCCAGATCCTGCACTTTCTGCTTCACATCTCCACCCCAAGCTTCTTCCAAGGTAAGAGGGGGTATAAAGGAGATATAAAGGAGATTGGGGGACTCTTGACTTCTGATGTAAGGGGGTGTGGTGCACTGGACATCTGCTTATAATTGAAATTGAGTTTGACGCCCCTGCAGGTTGAAGGTTCTTCATTTATTAGAAACACGGGAATAAAGAAATCATCGCATTATGGCCACTAGATGGAGCTAAAGATCAAATAAGTATTTATTTTCTATAGAAGAAAAAAATGTAGCGCTAGAAAGTGAAATCAAATAGTGCAAAAACACAAACAAGAGTCCACTAAAAGTACCACCTAAATGGTGATGGGCCACCAGGGCTCAGAAATCAATCCTGGGGAAGGTGAGTCAGTGGTCAGCTTATGCTTGATGGAACAGTGACATCCACAACAATGGAAGAAGACGGAATACTCTTACCAGAGTTGGTGGACCTGTATGTCAGTGACACCAGATCTTAAAGGCATGAAGTGATAATCGCTTGGAAGAAGCTGGCTGTATAGGATCTCTCGCCGTCCGCAATCATCTGGAAAATTCGGCAGTTCAAAGCTCAGGCTCCCATTAAACCAAGATGTATGTTTCTCAGACCACTCGAAGGACATTATCGCTTCATGCCTTTAAGATCTGGTGTCGTTAACATACAGGTCCACCAACTCTGGTAAGAGTATTCCATCTTCTTCGATTATTGTGGATGTCACAATTCCATCAAGCATAAGCTGACCACTGACTCCCCTTCCCCAGGATTGATTTCTGAGCCCTGGTGGCCCATCACCGTTTAGGAGGGACTTTTAATGGACTCTTGTTTGTGTTTTTGCACATTTGATTTCACTTTCTAGTGCTACATTTTTTCTTCTATCACATTTATGAGTCTTTGTCACATTCGTATGTAGCTGCTGTATGTTATTATTTGAATTTGGTTTGCTGCATTTTAGCGCAGTAATTTCCCTTTTTTTTTCATTTATTTTCTATGATGGTCAGATCCATCTAGCGGTCATAATGCTGCATTTTCCTGATCCACGCTAGTCTGTAAGAATGAATAATATTCAACCTGAAGAGGAAATAGCCTAATAGTATTTGATTGTGCCCCCATTCACACAGAACAAGTGCAGTTTCACACGATGGATAGATGGCACAAAGATGACATTGTATTTCTCTCTTTACTACCTTTCTTTAAATTCCAACCCAAAATAATATAAAAATGTTTTAAAAAATTGTCCAACTTAAAAAAAAAAAAAAATTCTGTAATTATCAAAAAATAAATAAATATGTTTTTCAGCGGAACACCAAGCAGTCGTTATGGGATGGTTTGGCGGCCGCAGAGGTGGTGAAGATGGAATCGGTGGACTTCTCAGATAGGGCGCTTCTCTACATGGGCACTGCCCTGTATGACTTGAGCATGTGCTTCGTCTCGCTGTCCTATCTCATGACGCTGCAGATTACCCGGGAGAGGAGGAAAACCAGAGAGCTGATGAGGATGATGGGACTGAAGGATCTGGCATTTTGGCGAGTGTTGTTGGTCAACCCAAATTAATATTGGGATAATGTAGGGATAATTTAAGAGAGATAAAGAGTTCAGGGAGGGTGTCAATAGTGTGGAAGGTGGGGCAGTGACACAGTGCTGGCGCTACTGACTTTAGAAAGTTCAGGAAGGTCGGAGGTCACAAGCATTTTCCTTTCTTAGAAAATCTCCCATATGGTGTCATAATCTTGTATTTCAGGTTGTCTTGGGGGTTGCTGTACGCCATCAGCGCCATCATCATCGCCACCATCATGGCTCTGGTCGCCACCACTTATCTGTTTGTGCAAAGTTCCTTTGGAGTTATTTTTCTTCTCTTCTGCCTCTATGGCATAGCAACGGTAAGTCTGGATGATGTGTTTGAGCGAACGAACGCCACGTTTGTAGCACCCTCCTAGTTGGGTTAGTAGTAGTATTGAGGTAGTTTTAGGTTTTTGGCGTCTCTGTAGCAAATGGAGTGAAGTTTGACTGCTTTTGGCTGCTCTGGGTTCTGATGGTTGCAGGTTTGGCTGCTCCCCCCTGATTTCCGGAAAGTTCCAGAATTAAGTGGGTTTGAAGAAGCAGTCCCTTAACTTGCATACTCATACAGCCTCAGCCAATCCTCAGGTAGTTTTCCTCTTCAGCTACTTTTTTATGAAACTGAATGCAACCACACTGATTATATATTTTACCATCCAGGTCTGCTTTAACTGCATGTTGAGCGCCCTCTTCAGGAAGCACCGCCTGACAGCCATTCTGGGATTTTTCATCACTCTCTTCCTAGCCGCGCTGGGCCTCCTACCGCTGGTGAATGCCATACCCAAATCTCTGGAAGTTTTTCTGGCCATTTTCCACCCCTTTTCCTTTGCCGTCGGGATGGCGGAGGTAATCATTTATTATTGGGAGCTGTTTTTGGGGACTTGCATAGGGCTGAGGTTTATCACCCCCTACGGGGTGCCAATCACCAAACACCAGCACTGTTATATGACAAGAAGGGGAGTAGGGAGTGGTATCATGGCCGTCTTTAATATTGATCAGACCCTGGGCAAAACTTTTCTTGGGGGGGTCCCCCCATGCAGTTTCGCTTTCCACCTGCTCCGAGACATACCATAAATAGCAGCTAGACTCAAAATCCGTTTAGTGAATCAGATCAGGCAGCTATTGCAATTGGTTGCCAGAGCTTAGAGTGTATCATTACCGCTCACTGACTGGTTGTTAGATTTTACAGCACATATTATGGCTCACTGATTAGTTGCTAGAGGTTACAGCACATGATTTCTGCTTGTTGACTGGTTGCTAGAGATTACTGTGGATATGACCTCAGGGGGGCATGGTATACATATTGATGCCGCTGGCCGCCACTATTTATGTATAAATGCCACCTTTATTTACATATGAATGCCACTGCTATTTACATATGGATGCCAGTAATGTACATGTAAAACAGGGTCTGCAGATGAGTCATCAGTACACAACAATAGGGCAAAGCTGGGCAGAACTTCACACTGAGATATTGGGATACAGCAAGGGACTAAAACCTTAAGGGACAAGGGAATTTAAACCAGGATAGTTGGCAAGTATGAGGCAGCTGCTTTGGTCCCCACAACAATGACAGGGCCCAGGGCAGCTGCCCCTTTTGCCCTGCCTTAAAAACGGTCCTGAGTGGTATGCTAATCACCTGGACATACTGATCTTCTTTACTTAGTAGCTGAACGGAACCGAGGTGTCGAGAAGGAACGGTTCTTCAGGGACGGGCATTAATGTGAACCTGTTCTCCTGCACTGCACGGACAAAGCATTGGTTTGGTTTAAATACACTTAAGCAAACACCTGTGATGTTTGGGATGGGCTCTCATATTGTTGGTATGAGATGTTATGGATTCTCTGTGTTTTTAGAGCATGCACATGGAAAATGACCTTCAAGGGGCCTTCTTCTCGGACTTCGGCGGTGACTCCTCCCACATACTCTCCAGCGCCATCTACCTGACTCTGGACTCAGTGCTTTATATCATCCTCACTCTCTATTTCGACAAGATTATTCCAGGTGATTACAAATGGCTGATATTTTTTCTCATCATTTAATGGAAGATCGAGGTGTTCCTTTTAGCAAAATGTGTCAGGTGGAGCACACAGGCCAATTGTGTCAAAGCCCCAAACATAAGTATGGAAGCTATTGCATTGACTTGTCTTGGCCTCTGTTATGTCACTCTTATGATGTAATTATATACACCCTGGCCTCTACAAATGTACTCTATAGCTGTCTTTATTTTGTCCCCACGGCCTTAATCAGACTTGTCTACTTTTGACACCAGATAAACACGGAGTGAGACAAGAGCCGTTATTCTGCCTGAGACCTTCATTCTGGTCAATGAAGAAGAAGATGAACCCCGTGCCGCTAGGAAAAGGAGAGCGCATAGAGGAGGATTCGGGGGACTATGTAGAAAAAGTTCCCATTGAGTTACTGGGAAAAGAAGCGATCAGGTACTGATGTTTGAGGTGAAGTCTCCACTTCTGTCCATTATAGAAGACACACAGTGTCCGCCACCTTAAATTAAAGAGAGCCCAAATCCCATTGACACAGCCCATTTAACACATTTTAACATGGTGTTATATGCTTGAATTGCACATGGAAGCAGCCATTACTGCCCATTATATATACAGCACAGGCAGGGCTTTGCACTTTGAAGTGGTGCACAACGGTTGTGCCTCATAGATCCTTGTCTACTGGGAAGCCTAGAGGACAGGTTCTTCTTAACTGAAAAGGCTCTCTGCTGTCTGTAATAACCTGAGACACTCACAAAGCTGCTGATGACCAGAGACCTGTGATTAAGCCTTTGCGAGCTGTGATATTTAATTCATGGCAAGGTAAAGGTCTTTTGTTACCCAAGCAGGGGCGTAACTATAGGGGGTGCAGCAGTCGTGACCGCAACTGGGTCCTGTGATGCAGGGGGCCCATTCAGCCCCCTCTACAGCAGCATAGGCAGCTAGGGGTACCAGTGCACCATGCAAAGGGGTGGCTGGAGGGTGACTAGCAGAGCTCCATGCTCGACTATCGCACTGGCTGCTCTTTAGTTGTGCATTTCCCGAATGACCTGTGTCCTCAGCCGGCTCCTCAGAGTACCCCTCTCCTGCTCCATGCATTGCCTCTCAGTCCGATGTCTGTTCTCCCCAGCTAGAGTCCCGCCCCCCCTGAGTCCGGCCCACACTGCACTGCATACTTCTCCCGGGTAAACAAACTTTAAGCACACAGATGCAGTGTAGCCCTATGAGAGCCCCCCGGAGGACACTGCAGGCTTGTCTGCCAGCCCCCCTCCTCCCCCATCATACACAGATGATGAAAGGTCTTTCTGGGAGATATGCTGATCACCCGTCCAGCACACTGGATGGAGCCTAGGCCAACATGGATGAGTGCACGGCCTGCAGCTTGGTCATGGTGAGTGAGAGGACCCCATCCCCCACACACCATTACATACCCCTCCATCTCCCCCTGGGGACATGGACCCCTTCTCACCTGGGGGCAGTAACTTCATCTGCCCTGGAGAAAAGGACCTCATCTCTTCTGGGGACGGGGACCCCATCCTGCCTAGGGACAGTCCCCCAATGGGGCACCTAAAAAAAAAAAAAAAACTACTGATACCAGTGGTGGAACTACAGGGCTCACAAAGGTCATACCTGTGACCACGCCCTGGAGTTCCACCGCCAGACTCGGAGGGAAGGGCCCTGGCTGGGGTTCAGGGGGGCCCTTCATGGTTTCTTGCATCGGGCCCTGAAGGTTCTAGTTACGCCACTGTACCCAAGAAATGTGATTTGGCCACGAGCATTCTGTTGATTGATGTAGAGCCGCTTTCTCAACCTTTTATCCCAGAGGAACCCTTTAAAACTGTTTTCAGGTCTCTCAGAATCCCTACTAATTAATTATTTGGTGGCCATTGGGAAGAATGATGGTCAAAATGCCTCCCATACAAACAGCTAAAAAGGCTATTGGTGCCATGGCGCTGGTCCTGTTGGGTGGTGTTGGCCCCATCAATTGGAGGTCATCCAGCCACAACTCAAGGAACCCATTTCAAAGCTCTAGATCGGTGATGGCGAACCTTGGCACCCCAGATGTTTTGGAACTACATTTCCCATGATGCTCATAAACTCTGCAGTGTAGTGGAGCATCATGGGAAATGTAGTTCCAAAACATCTGGGGTGCCAAGGTTCCCCCATCCCTGCTCTAGATGGGTTGAGAATGGTCAATGTAACTTATGAATTTTAGTGGAGGCACCATCAGTTGGGAGGTCAACCAGTCACAGCTCAAGGGACCCCTAGAAAATTCTGGAGGAACCCTGTTTAACAATGGTTGATGCAAATTGTGAATTTTAGTATCGGGAGCTAGCTCTGTTGTGTGGTGTTGGCCCTGGAAATATGAAGGCCTCATCAGCTTGAAGGTCCACTAGCCACAGCTCAAGGAACACCTAGAAACCTCTGGAGGTACCTTGCTTGAGAATGGTTGATGTAAATTATGAATTTCAATATCAGGTCATAGAACATGTCAGTCCTAGGTCTAGTTTAATGTAATTTCCTCTAAATCCTCATCTTGTCCCTTTACACAGGATAAATAATGTCAAGAAAATGTACAGCGGCAAGGACAAGCAGATAGAGGCGCTACGAGGTGATCCAGTTTCTAAAATGTTCACTTCTCCTGTATGTAATATGGAAAACAGTAAAACCTTGGTTTGAGAGTAACTTGGTTTGAGAGCGTTTTGCAAGACAAGCAACATTTTTAAATGCATTTTGACTTACGGTTACATTTGATGAAGGTACAACATTTAGCAACTCGCATCCTCCCAACTAGTGATCCTCTACACCGCCCTCAACGTCAACCTTTCCACGTTGTGCTCCACAAGCTCTTCAAGCCTTGCTTTCAGATCGCTCTACTGCAGGGTAGTCTTTCCCGGTCACGGCTGCAGATCGACATCGGTGAGAGCCGGCGGTGTGGAGGATGGTCTATGTGGACAGCTTTACCCCAGATGCCAGCATACTTAGATGCACCAGTTTTAATCAGCAACCATGTGAGTTGATAAATATTGTACATTCATTAAATGTAACCAATATTGCTACACTTAGAGGCGCCCTCTCTTCTCTTTTATACACTGGAGCTCCTGCTGGATTTTGCTTCTAATCCCCTTGTTGAGGCGGCAATTTGCAAATTGACATTTTATGGTTACACAACCAATCACATGGTTATAATCTTTTTCTGTGGACTATAAACTGAAAGGGGAAGTTCGCTTTGCTATACAAGTGCTTTGGATTACAAGCATGCTTGCAATCCAAGGTTTTACTGTATTTTCTATAGAATGGATGCAAATGAGGGTCTTTTGTTCCACAATCCTGGAAAGAAAATATTCCTATTTTCTTTTCACATCCTATTGACATTTGTTGTGTAGCTGAATGGTTCTTAATATACACTTTCTACCATTTAAGGCTGAGGAAAGGCTGTCTTTCCTTCTGAGGAATTATTTTCTTTTGGAAGACATTGGGCATGCAAACATTCACAGTCAGCACTTAAGATAAATTGAATCATTGTCTCAAATATTCTTTCAGCTGTCACAAATAATTCCCATATTTTGCCCAATACTGTATGTTTATTATTATGATTGACAGCTCCATCTAGTGTCCATGTCACAGTCAGGGGGTCCGGCTCAGGGACCACTAGCTTTAGTAGTAGAGAGGCTCACAGTGGCCAGTAGGATAAGTATACAATGTCACCCTGGCGGATGATGCAGGCTCACCCAAGGTACGGGGTTCTAGGATCTAACCAGTATTAACCAGAGCTCCTGATGGTGGGGATGGGTTTTGCTGTGTGTTAGTGCCGGGTCACAGTCCTCAGGATCGCCCCACCAGGAAGTGAGCAAGCTGGGATCCAGTAGCAGATTGAGCAGAAAACAGAACAAGGGTGCACACACCGCTTCAGGCAAAAAGTGGACACACCCGGTCCAAGGTGCTAATCCCGGCTCATCACCATAGGCAAATTCAAGAAGAGAAGAAAAGATTGATCTCACACTTGAATCCAAAAGAGTCTGTAGAGATGTCTTTATTGTCATGAGCCAGATAAGATTACAATGATGATCAGTTATAGCCAGGGCTGGACTTACCATTGGGCTTGACTGGGCTCCAGCCCATGGGCCCCACCCAATAGGGGGCCCCGCCGAGATACAAAGCCGAGTGTACTCGGCTCGGCTCCGCTCACAGTCACACCCAGTCCTGCACTATGATGGACATAACACAGAGACTGGGCGTGACTGTGAGCTGAGCCAAGTACACTCGAATACTATCGGCTCCGCTTGGGACTTCAAGAGTACCCAAGAGCCGCCGAGATACTGCAGAAGGACACTGATAAGGCTGCATTGATGGGCATTTAAATGTACGTTTTTTTCCTTAAACTTCCCTCCGAAAAGTTGTTTTCCTTAAAATCCCCTCCTAAACTTGGGGTGCGTGTTATAAGCTGATAAATACGGTAATGTATAGAAGGTAGGGCCTGAAAGTGGCTCAAGCCCAGGGGCCCCCACCACCCTAAGTCCTGCCCTGGTTATAGCAGACATAGCAGGTAGGGATAAAGCTGAAGCGTAGTCAGTAAACAAGTCAAAGGTCAAGTAACAAGTCATTGCAGTTTGGGATGGCTATGGGTCATTAACGAGTTAGTAGCATGGATACGGATGGTAGAAGGAGAGACAAGAGTGAGATATTGGCTGAAGAGAGCACAATAATCTGGCAAACAGGAAGTACAGAGATATAGCGGAATAAATCAGGAAGTTCATGAGAGGAGCAAAGAGTTCAAGGTTCACAAAAAACAAGGTACAAGGCAAGATTTTCTAACAGATTCGAAGGGAGCTGTCCAATGTCTCAGGTGTGCTCAGCAAGAAGAGTCACTTGCAGACACAGCAGAGGTCCCGGGTGTTTAGATCCAAGCCCTGATTTGGTGTTTCCCTGATTGAGGTATTGCAGGAAAATATCACATTATGGCCACTTGATGGAGCTAAAGATCATAGGAAACAAATAGATTAGGCAAATTCTGGGGACTATTCGTTATGGCTGTAAAAATGTTTAAAGCATTTGAACAGCAAGTTTTTTTTAATATAGATAGATAGATTCCTTTAAGAGCGAGGCGAACCAAAAAGGTTGAGAAGGATAATTATACTTTCAGATAAAGGAAAGTCATCTTTTTTATGTAAAAAGACACAATGTTGCACGCCACAATTATTATGTTTATAATGGAAGTGGGTGGGGCTTAAGGTGCCCTAGTGGGGACAAAATGCCATGAATGTTTCAACTGAACACAGAAAACGCACTTCTATAACTTTAATGCTTGTTCTCCCTCCAAAGCCTCTCTCCATAACTCTTGTGATTCCCAGGCTGGGTCCCCAGGTACTCTGTGCCATGGATCTGGTCCTAGTATGTGGTTAGCCAGATGCTCTTAAAGGCGTCAAACATAAAACCCCTTCACTACCAGCGTAGCCATCACCTATGTCATGTCCTCCATTTCCTGGCTGGTTGGCTGTTTTAGCGAGTGTTCCAAATAGGGTAGTCCTTAACGACAGCAATATAGCTTCCTCTGGAGAGCATTCTGCTTGTTAGACCTCTGTACTGTACCTTCTTTAACCTCTCCAGTTCCTTGACGTCAGCCCTGATCTTTTGATATGCCTTACATGCACCCCATTAGAGACTTTTAGATCAGGCAATTCAGATGAACAATAAAGATCTTTTACTGAGGAAGTTTAAACACACAAACGGTTCTCAGAGACATATTCCACACACTTTTCCTGTACAAAACTCTCTAGTGCCCCATGAAGTCATCATACCTTAGATGACAAAGTCCACAAAAACCATTTGGGCAGTAAATCCACAGAAGGTGGCAGTAGTCCCTTATGCCGCGTACTCACGATCGGAATTCTCATCGAAAAAAGCTCTGATGGTTTTCCGGACGGAATTCCAACGGAATTCGGCTCAAGCTGTCTTGCTTACACGCGAGTCACACCACATTCCGATCGTTTATAACGCGGTGACGCACAACACGTACGACGGGACTAGAAAAAGGAAGTTCAATAGCCAGTAGCCAATAGCTTCTGTCTCGTAGTTCAATCATTGCGTACACGCGATCGGAATTTCCGATAGAAAGTTTTTTCCGTCGGGAAAATTGAGAACATGCTATCAATTTTTGGCTGGCGGGAATTCGGATAGCTAAATTCCGATGGAGCGTACACACGGTCGCATTTTCCGATGAAAAGCTCTCATCGGTCTTTTTCTGTCCGGAATTTCCGATCGTGTGTACGCGCCATTAGAGTCCATGACTGGCAATAATCTACAAAAGACAGCAGGTAAATCCATGACTGGTACTTATAAATCTATATAGATCCACATGCTCCAGACCCCATTGGGAACCCTGACTGAGTGTCTTACCCCCAGGTCTGAATCTGGACATCTATGAGGGACAGATCACGGCGTTACTCGGTCACAGCGGAGCTGGAAAAACAACATTACTGAATATACTCAGCGGGATGTGCGGAGCCACTGGTGGTGAGATGTTCCTCTCGTTATATGCATTACCTGTCTATATAAATATATTTAGGCATGACATCAACAGTCTGTGTCCAGGATTGAATTGCAGGCGATTGTGATACATGCAAGCAGCCGCAATTAGCTGTGGGAGCCGGAAGCCTCCCTTTGTTTGCTTTCAATGGGGTTTAGGGGCGGTTCTACCACTAGGAAAACTAGGCAGCCACCTAGGGCGCCCTGCTGCCTAGGGCGCCCAGCCACTGGTGTTCCTACTCCTCTTCTTTCTGCAGCAATCAGCCAAGACTCAGCATCAGCAGGCAGTTGCAGTCAGCGGCGAAGGACTATGTCTGTGTCCCGACTCCCGAATGAATGGAAGCAAGCAAATATTCATTGATGGGAACTGGTAGGCTGCATTGAAGGGTGCTGGTGAGGCTGCATTGGATGGGCACTGGTGAGGCTGCATTGGATGGGCACTGGTGAGGCTGCATTGATTGGCGTTGGTGAGGCTGCATTTGATGGGCGATGGTGAGGCTGCATTTAATGGGCATCGGTGAGGCTGCATTTGATGGGCGCTGGTGAGGTTGCATTTAATGGGCGCTGGTGAGGTTGCTTTGATGGGCACTGGTGAGGCTGCATTTGATTGGCGTTGGTGAGGCTGCATTTGATGGGCACTGGTAGTTTGCATTTGATGGGCGATGGTGAGGCCAGGGCCATCTTTAATATTGATTGGACCCTGGGCAAAATTTTTCTTTGGCCCCCCCCAATGCAATTTCACTCTCCACTTTCTCTGAGACATACAATAAATAGCAGCTAGACTTAAAATCAGTTGACTGTATCAGATCAGCCAGCGATTGCGATTGGTTGCCTGAGGTTACAGCATATCATTACTGCTTACTGACTGGTTGCTAGAGGTTACAGCACTCCTTAAGGCTCACAGATAAGTTGCTAGAGGTTACAGCACATTTCTGCTTGTTGATTGGCTGCTAGAGATTACTGTACTGTAATACTGCTCACTGGTTGCGATAGGTTACAGCACATCATCTCCTCACTGCAGGGGGGGCATGATATACATATGAATGCTGCCTTTATTTACATATCAATGCCGTTGGCCTCAGCTATTTACATATGCATGTCACTGCTATTTACATATGAATGCCAGTATTTACATGTAAACACAGGTCTGCAGGTGAGTCATCTGTACACAACAATAGGGCAGAGCTGGGCAGCATTAGTAGCAGCACAGGACTAAAACTTCAACGGACAAGGGAATGTAAACTGGGATAGTTGGCAAGCATGAGGCAGCTGCTTTGGGCCCCACAACAATGACAGGGCCCTGGGCAGCTGCCCCTTTTGCCCTGCCTTAACCACTTTCAGACCGGACCAGACCACTTTTTGCGATTCGGCACTGCGTCGCTTTAACTGACAATTGCGTGGTCGTGCGACGTGGCTCCCAAACAAAATTGACGTCCTTTTTTTCCCACAAATAGAGCTTTCTTTTGGGGGTATTTGATCACCCCTGCGGTTTTTATTTTTTGCGCTATAAACAAAAATAGAGCGACAATTTTGAAAAAAACACATTATTTTTTACTTTTTGTTATAATAAATATCCCCCAAAAATATATATAAAAAAATTTTTTTCCCTCAGTTTAGGCCGATACGTATTCTTCTACATATTTTTGGTAAAAAAAATCGCAATAAGAGATTATTGATTGGTTTGCGCAAAAGTTATAGCGTTTACAAAATAGGGATAGTTTTATAGCATTTTTATTAATAATTTTTTATTATTTTTTTTTTTTTACTAGTAATGGCGGCGATCTGCGATTTTTATTGTGACTGCGACATTGTGGGGGACCCATCGGACATTTTTGACACATTTTTGGGACCATTGTCATTTATACAGTAATCACTGCTATATAAATGCAGTGATTCCTGTGTAAATGACACTGGCAGTGAAGGGGTTAACCAGTGGGTGGCAGTGTAGGGGTTAAGTGTTCCTAGGGGTGTGTTACTAACTGTGGGGGGGTTGGGCTTTCATTTAGTGAACACTGATCTCTGCTCCAATCACATGGAGTAGAGATCAGCGTCACTAGTTGCTAGGCAGAATGGAGAAATGCTGTTTACTCGGCATTTCCTCCATTCAGCCGCTCCGTGAGACGATCGCGGGGCTTGCCCGCGGTGATCGAGTCCGCGGGTCCCGCGACCGGACTCACGGGGGTCCCGACCAGCGCGGGAGCGCGCTGCCGGCGGCGCGCTCCCGATGGCAGGGCGGCATTCAATATTGGACGTACCTGTACGCCAATATGCCTGCCCGTGCCATTCTGTCGACGTACATCGTCGTGCGCTGGTCGGGAAGTGGTTAAAGAGGGCCCTGGGTGAGGCTGCATTTAATGGGCGCTGGTGAGGCTGCATTTGATGGGGCACTTCCTTTAAAAAGGTGGGGTTTACATGGGCAGGGAAAAGGGGGTGGAGTCATGGGTGGAGTCAATGGGGGGGGCGGCAATATGAGGTTTCACCTAGGGTGTAAAAAATCCTTGCACCAGCCCTGAATGGGGTTGCCTCTTGTAGCTAATCACTGGGACTCCCCACTGGGGTTCTCGCATATAATTGCTGTTGGGAACATTTTGCTAGTGTGGAGGTGGCCTTACATTAAAAAAGCTGAGCCAGATCTACAGTATTAAACGTTCCACCTCTCTTCTTTTATGGAGCTTCAAATAGAAAGAAATCTGACAACAGTTCTGTGCTAATACCACACTTGGAAATGTCTGAGAGGTGGACACCATACTGTTGCTGACCAGAGAGGTGGACACCATACTGTTGCTGACCAGAGAGGTGGACACCATACTGTTGCTGACCAGAGAGGTGGACACCATACTGTTGCTGACCAGAGAGGTGGACACCATACTGTTGCTGACCAGAGAGGTGGACACCATACTGTTGCTGACCAGAGAGGTGGACACCATACTGTTGCTGACCAGAATGAGCAACGGTGTCATTATCTTACTGTGCATTGTGGGTACATGACTTCTAATCTTCTGATAGGACCATAACCAACCCCTACAATACAGATGGAGGCTCAAATATACATTTTGGGTGGAGATTACCTTTACTGTCATTTCTTTCTCATTGTAGGATCTGCCAACATCTATGGCCATCCTCTATCAGACCTCAGTCTTCGTCAGGAGATCCAGAGAAAGATTGGCTTTTGCCCGCAGATCGATATCAACTTTGAGCTTCTAACGGTGAAGGAGAACTTGGAGGTTTTTGCTCAGATTAAAGGTGTTCCTAGAAGTAAAGTGAAATCCGAGGTACAAAGCAATGTGTATGTGCAGATATACCGTATCTCACAAAAGTGAGTACACCCCTCACATTTTTGTAAATATTTACATATATATCTTTTCATGTGACAACACTGAAGAAATGACACTTGTCTACAATGTAAAGTAGTGAGTGTACAGCTTGTATAACAGTGTAAATTTCCTGTCCCCTCAAAATAACTCAACACACAGCCATTAATGTTTAAACCGCTGGCAACAAAAGTCAGTACACCCCTAAGTGAAAATGTCCAAATTGGGCCTAATTAGCCATTTTCCCTCCCCCCGGTGTCATGTGACTAGTTAGTGTTACAAGGTCTCAGGTGTGAATGGGGAGCAGGTGTGTTAAATTTGGTGTTATCGCTCTCACTCTCTAATACTGGTCACTGGAAGTACAACATGGCACCTCATGACAAAGAACTCTCTGAGGATCTGAAATAAAGAATTGCTTCTCTACATAAAGATGGCCTAGGCTATAAGAAGATTGCCAAGACCCTGAAACTGAGCTGCAGCACGGTGGCCAAGACCATACAGCGGTATAACAGGACAGGCTCCCCTCAGAACAGACCTCGCCATGGTCCACCAAAGAAGTTGAGGTCACGTGCTCAGCGTCATATCCAGAGGTTGTCTTTGGGAAATAGACGTATGAGTGCTGCCAGCATTGCTGCAGAGGTTTAAGGGGTGGGGGGTCAGCCTGTCAGTGCTCAGACCATACGCCACACACTGCATCAAATTGGTCTGCATGGCTGTCATCCCAGAAGGAAGCCTCTTCTAAAGATGATGCACAAGAAAGACCACAAACAGTTTGCTGAAGACAAGCAGACTAAGGAGATGGATTACTGGAACCATGTCCTGTGGTCTGATGAGACCAAGATAAAGGTATTTGGTGTCAGATGGTGACAAGCGTGTGTGGGGGCAACCAGGTGAGGAGGACAAAGACAAGTGTGTGTCTTGTCTACAGTCAGGCATGGTGGTGGGAGTGTCATGGGCTGGGGCTCATGGGGCTTGTCACATGAAAAGAGAGAAGAAATGTGAGGGGTGTACTCACTTTTGTGAGATACTGTACATCAACAATAGACATTCTCGAAATGGAAGGTTTGAGTTTTTTGCTGATCAGATTTATTTTATAGGTAGAAAAGGTCCTTTGTGACCTGGACATAGAGAACATTGAAGACCTGAGAGCCAATAAACTGAGTGGAGGTCAGAGGAGGAAGCTGACCCTGGCGATTGCACTATTAGGAGACCCCGAGGTGATCTTCTCAGGAATCATTTATTGCTTTTCATTGAAGAGAAGACTGTGAGAAGCAGCTTCAAATGATGGAGCATGAAGGACACAGTCAGTTGCTAAAAAATCTTATTTTTAAAGGTTTTTCTTTACCACTTTTAATAAAACAAAGGCTCAAGTTCAACACAAACAGTCCTCATTTCTCTAAAATTCTGTAGCACATAGACGAGTATTAAAATAAATTGAAGGAAACAAAATTTGCGTTGACTGAAGTTCTCCTTTTAATCGCTGGAATACGACAAAAATATTCACAAACATCTCTTCTGTTTTTTAAAAACTGCCCCTCCTTTTCAGATTCTGTTGCTGGATGAACCGACGGCTGGCCTTGACCCGTTCTCCAGGCACCGTGTATGGTCTGTTCTCAAAGAGCGCAAAGATGGCCGCGTCACCTTATTCAGCACGCAGTTCATGGACGAAGCCGACATCCTTGCAGGTGCGGTGCTCAAAGATTTTGACCTCCATCTTTCTGTAGTAGTTTAAAGCGGGAGTCCGCCGGGAGTTCCGCCGTTAATACAAATACTGCAGCTGCTGACTTTTAAAATAATGACACTTACCCGCCCAGCGCGCCCACGATGTCGGCACCCGAAGCCGATCTCTCGATCGTCTCTCGGGTGCTGCCGCCGCCATCTTGGGTATGGGAATCAGGAAGTGGAGCCTTTCGGCTTCATTTCCCGGTTCCCTACTGCGCATGCGCGAGTTGGGCTGCACAATAAGGACGGTCCCCGCTGTCTCTGGGATCCGTGTGTTTCCCAGCAGGCAGCGGGGGACTTTCGGAAAGGGGCGTAGATTCTGCAGAATCTACGCCCCTTTCCGCAGATAGCTATGCCGGAAGTGGGTGCAGATACCTGTACTGTACAGGTACCTGCACCCCCCTCCCCCCTGAAAGGTGCCAATTGTGGCGCCGGAGGGGGGGAGGATTCCAATGAGCGGAAGGTCCACTTTAGGGTGGAGCTCCGCTTTAAATGCTTGGAGCCTTCAAGAAAAAGACCTTTTTAATCACTTGGCGCCCACACTACGTCTATTGACGTCATGGGCTTTCGGTGGTTATATCTGAATGATGCCTGAGGCCACAGACATCATTCAGATATCGGCGTTTTCAGCCGGCGATTCCCTGCACCATAAGAACGATCATAGCGGCTGTTCCGCCGCTTGATCGTTCTTACGGACGCCCCCCGCCCCCTCCCGCCGCCCTCCGGTGCTTGTACCGACTCACCACTTCCATCGGTGAGTCGGTCACAGGATCCGCCGGCCCCCCGCAAGTTACCATAGAGATTTCCGGCGGACCAGATGGTCCCCGGAGTCTCTATGATCGTTCGGAGGCCGGGCGCGATGTTATGACGTCACGCCCGGCCTCGGTATTCAAATTAACGGCGCCAATTTGGCAGGGAAGCCGGGATCGTTTTTTTTTTTTATTCTTCCCAGCCTAGAGGTGTAAATATGTCCGATCGTGCCATTTTCCTATTACAAGGGATGTTTACATTCCTTGTAATAGGAATAAAAGTCATCCATTTTTTTTTTATTTTTTTTTTAAGCGTCAAACAAAAAAAAAAAAAAAAATTAACAATAAAAAAGAAAAAAAAAAAAAAGTAAAGCGCCCCTGTCCCCGTGAGCTCGCACACAGAAGCGAACGCATACGTAAGTCCCGTCCCACATATGAAAACGGTGTTCAACCCACACATGTGTAATGTGTAATAATTCTAGCCCTAGACCGCCTCTGTAACCCAAAACATGTAACCAGTAAAAAAAATTTTAAGCGTCGCCTATGGGGATTTTTAAATACCAAAGTTTGGCGCCATTCCACGAGCGCGTGCAATTTTGAACCGTGACATGTTGGGTATCTATTTACTCGGCGTATCCTCCTCTTTCACATTATGCAAAAAAATTGGGCTAACTTTACATTTTTTTTTTTTTTTAAGCATGAAACTGTTTTTTTCTGAAAAAACGTGTTTGAAAAATTGCTGCGCAAATACCGTGCGAGATAAAAAGTTGCAACGACCGCCATTGTATTCTCTGGGGTCTTTGCTAAAAAAACATATATAATGTTTGGGGGGTTCTATGTAATTTTCTAGCAAAAAAATTAGGAATTTTACATGTAGGAGAGAAATGTCAGAATTGGCCTGGATGCAAAGTGGTTAAAAAAGGACTCGAGTACACATCTTCCTTCTTATATCCCAATAAATGGCCCAAGCTCAAATATTCTGAAGCCAATCGGCATGGTGGTGCTTGCTGTAAAAGTTCACATGACCAAGTGTTCGTTTTCCTTTAAACTTGTGACCTTGAATATCATTTTGGCTAAAACTACTACAAAGGGTAGTGTTTAAAATCTACATCTTACCAATGCATCGATTTAGTGTAATGAACTGATGGCGTGGCTGTACTAGAGGTAGATGGTAAATACTTCCATCACTCAGACTTGCTTCTCACAGCATGCAAAACATTTTAGCTTTTTGGAAATTCTTATCCATGTCTGACCTTTTATCTTCTCATTTGTTTCAGACCGTAAGGCTGTGCTCTCCAACGGGAGGCTGAAATGCGTTGGTACCTCTTTTTTCCTAAAGCGAAAATGGGGCATTGGCTACCACTTGAGGTGAACATGGAAACCCCAAACCTGCATGTAAATCTTTGAGAAGAAAATACATTTCAAAGAAGGGTTAGGATTCACCAAATGACTCCTCTTACATCTATACTGTGGTGCAAACACAAAGGGTCTCATAGGTGAACCCTACAAGAAAGGGTTAGGATTCAACAAACAACTCCTCTAACATCTAGACTATGGTGCCAACACAAAGGGTCCCATACCTGAACCTACAAGAAGGGTTAGGGTTTACCAAACAATTCCTCTAACATCTAGACTGTGGTGCCAACATAAATAATCTTGTACATGAACCTTCAAGGAAGGGTTGGGACTCACCAAACAACTCCCCTAACTTTTAGACTTAGGTGCCAACACAAAGGGCCTTATACATGACCCTACAAGGAAGGGTTAGGATCCAAAAAACAACTCTTCTAACATCTAGACGGTGCTTACGCAAAGGGATTAATACCTGAACCTTCAAGAAGGGTTAGGATTCACCAAATAACTCCTCTAACATCTAGAATGCAGTGCAAATGCAAGGAGCCCATTGCCTTAACCATCAAGGGTTAGGATTTACGATCCAACTGCTCTAACATCTAGACTGTGGTACAAACACAAAGGGTCTCATACTTGAAATTTCAAAGAAGGGTTAAGATTCACCAAAACAACTTCTCTACCATCAAGACTTTAGCAAAGGGGCTTCATACCCAAAGTACACGGAAGGGTTAGGATTCAACAAACAACTCCTCTAACATCTAGACTATGGTGCCAACACAAAGGGTCCCATACCTGAACCTACAAGAAGGGTGAGGGTTTACCAAACAATTTCTCTAACATCTAGACCAGTGATGGCGAACCTTGGCACCCCAGATGTTTTGGAACTACATTTCCCATGATGCTCTTGCACTCTGCAGTGTAGATGAGTATCTTGGGAATTGTAGTTCCAAAACATCTGAAGTGCCAAGGTTCGCCATCACTGATCTAGACTATGGTGCCAACAGAAAGAATTTTGTACATGAACCTTCAAGGAAGGGTTGAGACTCACCAAACAACTCCCCTAACTTTTAGACTTAGGTGCCAACACAAAGGGCCTTATACATGACCCTACAAGGAAGGGTTAGGATTCACAAAACAACTCTTCTAACATCTGGACAGTGCTTACGCAAAGGGATTAATACCTGAACCTTCAAGAAGGGTTAGGATTCACCAAACAGCTCCTCTAACATCTAGAATGCAGTGCAAATGCAAGGAGCCCATTGCCTTAACCATCAAGGGTTAGGATTTACGATCCAACTGCTCTAACATCTAGACTGTGGTACAAACACAAAGGGTCTCATACTTGAAATTTCAAAGAAGGGTTAAGATTCACCAAAACAACTTCTCTACCATCAAGACTTTAGCAAAGGGGCTTCACACCCAAAGTACACGGAAGGGTTAGGATTAAAAAAACTACTCCTCTAATATTTAGGCTGTGGTGCAAACAAGAAGGGCCTCAACCTGTACCTTCAAGGAGGGGTTAGGAGACACCAGACAACTCCGCTAACATCTAGACTGTGGTACAAACACAAAAAGCCTCTTACTTGAACCTTCAAGGAAGGTTTAGCTGCCTGGAGCCACCAGGTACCATACTAGGTCACAAGTATAGAAGACATAGCCTGGTTGGGTTTATAGAAAAGCAGAAATGTGGATGCTGTGGGTCAATTTGGCAAATACAAAGGAAAAAATAAATGTTTGCTCATTTTTGCACACACTACCCCATCCACCATTGCTGTGCCATTAAACCGTAATGTCTGGTATATCAGGTGGCCCTTTACTAGATGGAGTCTAACATTTCCAGCTTTAAAGGAATATCATGTAGGCCCATATGAAGGATCCATGTCCCTCAAAACTTGAATTGGTTTAGTGATGATTTTTACCTAATACCATTATACTTACTTTGTCTTTTGTTGAGTTACCAGGATGCAGGTGACCCCGTCATGTGACACAGAGGCCATCACATCCCTCATAAAGCAGCACATCTCCGGTGCCAAACTCAGCACACAGAATGTGGAGGATTTGACGTTCACCCTGCCATTCCTGAACATGGATGCCTTCCCAGGTACGGGTCTCATGTCATGGTCTTGAGGGCATAAAATGGAAGTCTGTTGGGCATTAATTTGCAGTGAATTAATAAAAATAACAGAAAAAGGAAGCGGGGAGTGCAGGGATCAGGATTCCGTAAAGTTCCGGCCATATTTATAAGATCCGTCTGTTGGAAAAGACAGCATGGAGGGAAATGTAATGGATTGCTTACACTTACCTCCTCCTGTCCTTTTCATTTTTATATCTTGAAGTTCTCCTTTAACACTGAACTGTTTTTTTTTTACAGCTCTGTTCTCTGACCTGGAGGGACATGTGGGCCGAGACATTGTAAGTTACGGAGTCTCTATTACTACGCTGGACGATGTGTTCCTGAAACTGGAAGGAGAGGCCGAGATCGAAAAAGGAGGTGAGTGACGTTTTTATGTTTTCTCAACCTAGCAGTTCTAATATCTGAAATTCTGCAAACGATTTTCTGCAAACAATTCTTAGATGCGTTGGCGGAACCCGTTTTCTTTTTCAGGCTTTTTTATTGTCCTCTGGTGATCCTGCCAGCAACACAGTTGTCCTAGGGTGACAACACTCATTGTACTGGATCTCCGGAGGAGCAGCTATGTATCTTTGTTGGACAGGACTAAATAACATATCCCCCATCTCTTCTTCTATAACATGGGGATAGATGTTTTGTAGTTCACAGAGACATGACAGATAAAACTCACCGGATTTCTGGCAGGATCAATAGATTTTTTTTTTTTCACTTATCAAACAGGTATAAAAATACCACATAAGTGATATACCATATGTAACCACTTGCCGACCACACTATAGCCAAAAGATGGCTACAGCATGGTCGCCCAGTTCTGGGAGTGTGTCCATAGACATCCTCCCAGAACTCAGCCCCCTATGCGCCTCCTTTCGGACACAGCTTGACCACAGATTGCAGTAAAGGGCCAATCACAGCTGATTACAGATCGGGGTAAAGGGCCAATCATAACTGATTACAGATCGGGGTAAAGGGCCAATCACATGTAAACAGACTTGCCAGTTATCGGCAGTCCGTTCCTCACATGTTGTGTCTGTGGGAAAAAAAGAGAGCCGTTAACCAGAAAACGTGTCAGCATATCATTGGCACTGATAATTAGTGCTCTGATTAACAGTGCAGCTCCATCAGTACCACCTAGCAGTTCCTCCTCTCAGTGCTGCTTACCAGTGCCCATCAGTGCAGCCTATCAGTGCCACATATTAGTGCAGCCCAGGCATGTACTGGCCATTGGGACTACTGGGAGTTTTTCCCAGTGGGCCAATGGCTCAGTAGGCCACTCTGATGTAAGGGGGCTGGTGATGGGACACTCTGATGTAAGGGGGCTGCTCATGGGACACTCTGACGTAAGGGGGCTGCTCATGGGACACTCTGACGTAAGGGGGCTGCTCATGGGACACTCTGACGTAAGGGGGCTGCTCATGGGACACTCTGATGTAAGGGGGCTGGTAATAGGACACTCTGATATAAGGGGTGCTGATGGGACACTCTGTTGTAAAGGGGGCTGATGATGGGACACTCTGATGGAAGGGAGTGCTGATGGGACACTCAAAATGTAAGTGGGCCGGTCTGGAAGTCCAGGGCCAAATTTCTGTCCCAGTCCAGCCCTGGTGCAGCCTATCAGTGCCTTCTATCAGTGCCGCATATTAGTGCCTCGTATCAGTGTTGCCCATCAGTGCAGCCTATCAGTGCTGCCTTTTTAGTGCCTCCTATCAGTGCTGTCTGTTTGTGCCTCCTATCAGTGTTGCCCATCAGTGCCCATCAGTGATGAAGAAAAATTACTTATTTGCAAAAAAAAATTAAATAGAAAAAAATTTTTTTGGTCTTTTATCATTTGTTTAGAAAAAATGAAAACACCCAGTGGTGATTAAATGCCACCAAAATAAATTTCCATCTATCTCAAAAACATTCTAAAAATTTTAATTGGGTAAGTGTTGGATGACCGGGCAATTGTCATTCAAAGTCCAACAGCCCTGAAATCTGAAAATTGGCCTGGGCAGGAAGAAAGGGAAAGTGCCCGGTATTGAAGTGGTTAACAAACCAAAAGGAGACAAATCAGAGAAGTTCGTTGTTAGGGTTACCCGCATTCCAAGGCCAAATTATTACTTTTCTCATCTTCAATGACCAGATTACGGTGTTTTTGCCAATGAGCGAAATGAGCAAGAGGACCAGGATCACTTCTCCTCGGAACCAGAGGATTCCATCCTTCTGATGTCTGACTCCAGTATCCCCACCATCAGTGGACTGGCATTATGGAGACAGCAGGTGTTGGCCGTGGCGAGGATCCGATACTTGAAGCTTATCCGTGACATGAAAGACTTTCGATCCATGTAGGTGATGTAATCGGTTTCGGGCAATCTCTGGTCTGGCGAGACCGTGGTATGGTATAGAGAGTTAACCCATGCATAAAATTCTACATATTGAGGGGGAAGTGTTGTCAGATGGTGTTTGACAATTTTTTTCACTGTGTATGCTTTCTGAACCTAGGTGTAGCTTTATCAGAACAGAGGCAAGAATTTAAGACCGGCTCTGTTCCAAACTCCCAACACAGTATATATAGGAGACACCAGGTTCCTCCACAGGGCTCTGTGCAGTACACTTGAGTTCCTCCACATCAAACTGGTCAAACCATGTCTTTTTTGAGCTGGCTGTGTACACAGAAGACCTGGCTTGCAATTAGTGCCCCAAGGTGTTCAGTAGGGTTGAGGTTAGGGATCTCTAGAGGCCGCTCATGGTTTCTCCACTCTGTACTGGTCAAACCATGTTTTTTATGGCATTGAATACAGAAGACCTGGCTTGTATTTGGCATTCCCATGAATCCAAAAGTTATTAAGTTGGGTTAAAGACGGGGGTTCTGTGTAGGCCACCAAACTGGTCAAACCGCGTCTTTTTTGAGCTGGCTGTGTACACAGAAGACCTGGCTTGCAATTAGTGCCCCAAGGTGTTCAGTAGGGTTGAGGTTAGGGATCTCTAGAGGCCGCTCATGGTTTCTCCACACTGTACTGGTCAAACCAAGTTTTTATGGCATTTAATACAGAAGACCTGGCTTGTATTTGGCATTCCCATGAATCCAAAAGTTATTAAGTTGGGTTAAAGACAGGGTTCTGTGTAGGCCACTCAAGGTTCACTACACCAAACTGGTCAAACCATATCTTTATGGAGCTGGCTTTGTACACGGGGGGGATTGGGGGACACAGTAATGATGGAACAAAAAAGGGTTTTCACCAAACTTTTACCGGAAGGTTGAAAGAGCACAATTGTCTACAAAGTCTTTGTATGATGGAGTATTAACAGGACCCTTCACTGGAGACACCTGAACTCCATCATTTGGAGTAACGACCCCATACTTTTGGCCATTCATTTTACATTTCACCTAAGATACTCTATATAGTACTTTTATTTTATCTGATGGGTGCAGTTGAGAAGTTGGGTCAAGTAGCAGATTACTGCCAAACACATGTCAAATGCCACGTTGGAATGAAAATAACTATCCTTAATCTAATATGCATGTAACACGCCATATTGAATTTCAGATTTCTTCTGCTGGTATTGTTCATCCTGCCCCTGGTTACCTCCACCATACTGATGAACAGTTTCCACTCCAAAAACACCTGGGAGCTGACGCCACAGCTTTACTTCCGAAGACCCGGAGATCGAGCCCACAGATATTACTCCAATCTTCTGCTCGTCAACACCACCGGTACATTTTCAGTTTGCAGCACTCTAAGCTTAAATATTTCATTTGGTAAATCAAAAACATTCTCAGTCTTAAAGCAGAACTGAAGCACCAGTTTCCAGAACTTTTGCTATAATGTGCAGAGATGTTCCACGTTATAGTGACTTAAATTGGGTGGTCCATTGCTCCACCTTGTCACTGCCATCTTCTTCTGGTCCGGTATCTTCTTTCTTCCACCATTAGTGGGCCACTGATGATGGAAGTCCAACATGTGTGCGTTATAGTTGGATCTTCCTGTCACCCAGCTCCATTCTCTTATAGATTATTGTTACTATTATACAGGATTTATATGGCACCAACAGTTTACGCAGTGCTTTACAATATAAATGAAGACAATAAAGTTACAATACAATAAAATACAAGAGGGCTCAGAAGACCTTACAATCCAATAGGGTGGCACAAGTGGTACAAATGGTTGTAACTGTTGGGACTGAGCTGATGGAAGTGATAAAAGATTAGTTTAAGGTGTGATAGGCTTTCCTGTGGAGATGAGTTTTTTTAGGGTTCTCCTCAAGGCAGCCAGAGTAGGAGATGGCTGGGCAGACTGAGGTAGAGCATTCCAGAGGATGGGAGAAGTCCTGGAGATGAGCATGGGAGGAGGAGACAAGGGAGCTTGAGAGCAAGGAGGTCTTGAGAGGAGCGGAGAGGACGGTTTGATATTTGGAGACATGGTTGGACGATGTAACTGGTGGCAGAGTTGTGAATGGCTTTGTATGTTGTAGTTTGCCCAGTGAATTCAATTCAAAATGCTATCAGGAGCCAGTGTAGGGTTTGGTGGAGAGGGGTGGTGGACATTGAATGGTTGGTAAGGTAGACGGCAGAAGCATTCATGATAGACTGAGGAGGGGATAGCCTATGGAGAGGTAGGCCTATGAGACGGAAGTTACAAGGTGTCAAGGCGAGAGTTAAAAAGGGAGTGAATGAGGAGCTTGGTGGTTTTATTAGTTGACCACAAGTTCTCAATGGGATTTAGGTCTGGGCAGTTTCCTGGCCATGGACCCAAAATGTTGCCATTTTGTTCGTCAAGCCAATTGGTAATCACTTTTGCCTTATGACAAGGTGCTCTATCATGCTGGAAAAGGCATTGTTCCTCACCAAACTGTTCTTGGATGGTTGAGAGAAGTTGTTCTTGGAGCATGTTTTTGTACCATTCTTTATTCATGGCGGTGTTCTTAGGCAAAATTGTGAGTGAGCCTACTCCCTTGGCTGAGAAACAACCCTAGTCCTCAGCAGTCCAATCCATGTACCTTTTGCAGACTATCAGTCTGTCCCTGATGTTTTTCCAGGAGAGAAGTGGCTTCTTTGCTGCCCTTCTTGACACGAGGCCATCCTCCAAAAGTCTTCTCCTCACTGTGCATGCCGATGTCCTCACACCTGTCTGCTGCCATTCCTGAGCAGGCTCTGCACTGGTGGTGCCCCGATCTCCCCCTCTGCACTGGTGGTGCCCCCGATCCCGCAGCTGAATCAACTGTAGGAGACGGTCCGGGCGCTTGCTGGACTTTCTTGGGCACCCTGAAGCCTTCTTCACAAATGCAGTGGAAATGTTTTTTTTTGGGATTACCGTAAGTTAATTTTCATGGCAAAGAGGGTCTTTGCAATTAATTGCAATTCATCTGATCGCTCTTCATAACATTCTGAAGTATATGCGAATTGGCATCATAAAAACTGAAGCAGCAAACTTAATACTTGTGTCATTCTCAAAACTTTTGGCCAGGGCTGTAGATGGAGCTGGCGATCATCGGAAATAAATATATTACTCACATTACGGCAATTATTTGTGACAACTGTGTGAATGCTCGGGGGATCCACACAGCAAATATTTTTTTTTTATATATTGATTTTTAGGCATAGAAAATCTGCAACAATATTAACGAAGCGTAAAACACATTTCCTGCTATAGGAGTCACCCCTACAACCGCTTGAGAATGTTTTTACTATCACCCCTTACATGTTACTAAGCTTCCTTGTACCTCTATTATAACCTTCCATAATGGTGACTTCCAGTATTTCTCCACATAGGTCTTCCCATTGAGAATCTCGTTCATGGTATCACGGCTCAAGATATCGTCGTGGATGTTGTGGAGGGTCCGTATGATGAAAACACTACGGCCTACAACGGCGCTATAGAGATCACACGAGGCAACAACACGGTAATGAAAAAGTCTTACAAAAGTAACATTTCTCCACCACTAAGAATACTGAAAATAACCCAACAGGACCGTTCTCTTACCATAGTCCTGATGTATACATCACTGTGCTGTGCAAGAACTAGAAAAATTCTTGAGGAGTCTCCCTTACCTTATCTAGCTGCAGGGTCCGAATAACAGACCCAATCTTCACCTCTCACGGTGGGCTCCGTTAGGAAAAAAAACCTTCAGAGACTGGGGCCCCCTTGAATAGGGGGATCCGCAGTTCTGGGCCCGTAAAGCACCCTGCCAGGAATATGACTGAAAAAAAAACAAATACTGGATCCCAGGGTCCAGCTCTCTAAAAAGAGAAGTGTTACAGGTAAAACCTAGTTTCTTCGGACACGAGGCCCGGGTACCATCCAATTCGGCCTGGAAAAGACACCTTGAATGGATCCGGTTGCATAGCTGGCCCCAGTAAGGATATTCCAGTGGAGCACATCTTTACTTGTGACCAACACCTAAGACACTGGCGAAAAAACTGAGGTACCTCCAGTAGGGGGAGGGGTTATATGGGGGATTGAACTTCCTGTCTAGGGTGTGCCAGTGTCCAATCACCTAGTGATACCCTATAACCCACCAGTAATTACTGAGTCTCTGTGTCCCGTGATGTACGATAAAGAAAACATAATCACCAATCTATCAATAATCTATAATCTAATATGCTATACAATATATGGCCGTAGTATGTGTAACTCCAACCATCACACCTATATGAGCTTGTTGGATATCCTGTTCCAAAACCATGGCCATTATTATGCAGTTGCTCCCCATATCCTCCCTCTATGTCCATTAATATGGAGACCCCCCCCTCCCCCCTCGCCCCATGGCCATTCAAATTGAGTTTCCCCCTTTGTGGTTTAAATATCCTCCACTCTTCTGGGAAGGCTTCCACAAGATTTTGGCAGGTGCCTGTGGGAATTTGTGTCCATTTGTGAGGTCAGGTACTGATGTTGGAGAAAAAGGCCTGGCTCGCAGTCGCCGCTCTATTTCATCCCAAAGATGTTCTATCTGGTTGAAGTCAGGACTCTGAGCAGGCCAGCCAAGTTCCTCCACCGGGTTGAAGTCAGGACTCCAAGTTCCTCCACTCCAAATTTGTTTATCCATGTCCTTATGGACCTTGCTTTGTGCACTGGTGTGAGGCCATGTTGGAGCAGGAAGGGGCCATCCCCAAACTGTTCCCACAAAGTTGGGAGCATGAAATTGTCTAACATGTCTTGGTATGCTCAAGCCTTAAGAGTTTCCTTCACTGGAACTAAGGGGGCCAAGCCCAACCCCACACCATAATCCCCCCCCTCCACCAAACAATTTGGACCAGTGAACAAAGCAAGGTCCATAAAGACATGGATGAGCGAGTTTGGGGTGGAGGAACTTGACTGGCCTGCAACCCGATAGAATACCTTTGTGATGAATTAGAGTAGAGACTGTGAGCCAGGCCTTCACGCCCACCATCAGTACCTGACACCACAAAGCTCTTCTGGAAGAACGGTCAAACATTCCCATAGACACCCTCTTAAACCTTGTGGACGGCCATCCCAGAAGAGGTGAAGCTGTTATAGCTGCAAAAGGGCCAACTCAATATTGAACCCTACGGACTAAGACTGGGATGTCATTAAAGTTCATGTGCGTGTAAAGGCAGGCGACCCAATACTTTTGGTAATATAGTGTAGGCACACCAATATCACCCCACTATTGACAAAGCATTTATTATTAGTTTTGGATGGGGTAGATAAGGGTGAGAGCCTCTCTCAGGTTGTATTACTGTTTGTGTTCCCACTGATGAGATTCACCCTATTGGTCCTCTCACTTTCTAATGCGGCTCAAACACAAGAAATGAGGGAAAATCTCCCCAGCAGGATACAGACAGCAAAAGATAACCTAATAGGGGGTTTCCTACTCTATCCAAAACTATACACGGCCATACATCGCTCTTATTTCAATTGTATTGATGAAGATAAAGGTGAAATACGTTTATTTGGCCTTGACCTCTACAATTCCTAGACTTGAGTTCCAGTCTTGGCGCACATTAAGCAGACGGTCAAGGCATTCACAAGTCCAAAAAAAAATGATTCTGTTCAATATCATTTATTTTGTTTGGTGTCACTTTTCTGTTTTTATTTTGTTTAGGACTACGGGTACAAAATAATCGGAAACCCCCGAGCACTCAATATCCTCCCGGTATTGGTTAATATTCTCAGTAACGCCTTTATGAGGGCCTATAACTCCACGGAGAGGATCAGAGTATGGAATGACCCCGTCACGCATGTGAGTACCTTTGTAGCACTCACCCCCATAAAGTGCCAGCTGATTTTTGTCCCAGGTTCTTTTCCCGCACCGGTGTAGCAGCGGGCAGGCACCCACTAACAGTCACTTGTAGCAGTCTACAAGTATATTTTTGATGCTTTGTTGCAAGTTAAACATTCATAGGGTGAAGGGAGGCTGTGGGATATTTCAGTAACACTATGCAAAAAAAACGTAAAGGACACTTCTCACTTTATCAAATGTCTTAATACAGTCCCTCTAGCAGCATGTAGGCAGGCGCAGTTCACTTTCTCCCCTGCAGGTGGAGAGGAAATCAGGAGGAACAGGGTCCCTCTATGGTTTCCTGGGTCACAGCGCAGGCTATCTCATTGGATGATGCTGCTCCATGTGACTCTGGTGGCCATATTGGGTCGGGCAGAGCCTTTTAAAGGCCCTGGCTCACAGTTTTGGTGCACATTTTCGAGTTGGTAGAGTAGCCGTAGGGACAGGTGTTCCGCCTGGTAGGGACAAAAGTAGGGGCAGGGAAAGGTTCCTGACGAGGAGAAAAAATTTAGGTAAAATTTAGGGCTCGCTCTCTGGACTCATGTGTTTTTGGGCACAATCACTAGAACAGGCCCCCAAGCCAGTGGTGGCCAGTCCATTAGGGACGCAGGGACGATGCCCCCTATCCATGCGTCCGACCCCCTCATCTACATGTGGGGCACCAGACACATGGATTCCAATAGGGTTTTTTTTTTTAAGCATGTGATTAGAGCCAAAGGCTCTAACTGGCTTAAAAAAAAGGGTGGGCTCGGGGCGCCCTGAGCCCACCCAGTTGTGTGACAATAGTGAATAAATATTCGCTTATTGTCCCACTGATTCTCCTCCCATGCCAATCAGGAAGCGCATCCGAAAACCAGTTTGCCGATTGGCTGAAGGGAGATGCGAGCCCATTGGCCTAGGAGGAGGAAGGTGGAGAGGCAGGGCCGTCGTGATGCCAAGGAGGAAGACGAGACTGCCGCCCGGAGGGGAAGCGCTGCCCACGCCATAGATGGGGTAAGTGCAGGACTTGTATCCAGCCGACTTGGGGGAGGCTGGCGGTTTGTGCGAGTGATCCAAATAAACCATAAGGGGGCTGCAGGTGACACAACAGCCCGGGGGGGAGGCTGTGGGTGCATTGTTTGCTGCCCCCCCCCCCCAAAAAAAACATTTGCCACCAGCCGCCACTGATAAGTAGCATACAGCTCCAGCTGAACTGCTCTCTGTGCTGTGTCAGTCACAGACACAGCATAGTTCACACAGCAGGTCAGTCCTACATTTAAAGGTGTTTTTTTGCCCCTTTTTGTACTTGGGCTCTGGATTTATTTCATTTTCTCAGGTTAGAAGGGTAGCACAAGAATAAAGCCTGCACCACCCTTTGCTAATTTCCACCCATTGTGTCAAATTTATTATACAACTTGCATACAGACAATGGATCTCTAGTTATATTTTCATTGCACTAGTTCTTGGGAAAAGCCTTGAGTATGATGGGGGGGGTCTGCAGCAACAATAATCCGGATAACTGGTATCAATATAGAAGTAAGTATAAGCTACAATACACTGGGTGGGGGTGGTCTATGCATGGGAAACAGAAAATGGCTCCTCTTCCTTCTCATCCTATGGGTGAGCTGAATGGCTGGAGACCACCACGAGTAGGGCTCACCCCCAGGAATGAATGGGGCCCCTGTGCATCGTGGGAAGAGGAGTAAGGCCACTTTTGTTGGTTGCGCAGCGGGAGGGTAGGGCCACACGGGGAAGACTGCTGGAATGGAGGGGGGGGGGTATATTTAACCTATAGTCACCCTTAAAAAATTATTTTTTGTTTTCTTTCAAACAAAAAAAAATTTGTTTTAACAATTTTTTCTGTCACCAGAACTATGGGCATCACTGGTTTAATGCGACGCTCTACGTGGGAGTGCTGTTTATGATCTTTGCGTCTGGACTTGCCCCCTACTTTGCAATGACCAGCATGCAGGATATGAAGGTTAGTATGGGCTAGGGCGGGGTCTCCGAACTTTCTAAACAAAGGGCCGGTTTATTGTCCTTCAGACTTTAGAGGGGGGCCAGGACTGTGGCCAGTGAAGTGGAAATTTTCCTGGCATCAGTGGGAGTAAACATCAACACATTTGGTAATAGATTGGAGAATAGTGCCCCATCGTTGGTATTATTGGTATCAATGGGAGCAATGGTGCCCCATTGTTGATGTCAGTTGGCAGAATAGTGTCTTCTATCAGTGATTTGGAATAGTGCCCCAAGGGCCGGATGAAGGCAAGCAAAGGGCTGTCATTTGGAGACCACTGGTATAGGCTATAGTACTTTATTGCTAATGTGTTGTCTGGTTTTGATTTAAATCGGATCTCTACTTTGGGAGTCCAAAAAAAGGGAAGGGAGGGCAAAGGATTAAATCACCGGTAATACCTGTGGGCTTCCAGCAGCTGGTAATTTCTCCAGTACTGATTTACAATGACCTGTTCTGTGTCTGCGTGGGGGTGGCCATGTTAATAGGGACAGCATTTTGCTCCTCATGTCAGAGCTGCCCCCAGATTACTGATGGGTGGTTATCTGATGACTTCACAGATCACAGCATGGATAAAAACAGAAGCCGGGGAGATCCTTGCTCTCTAGGTCCTCAGGTACAGTTTCCTCTTCAGCAAAGAGTACAATGAGCAGTACAGTAGTGACATCACCACATTTTCAGAGACTACCAGACTTAGCATCAGGGAGATCTTTGCACTGTAAGTCCTAAGGTACAAATTCCTCTCCAGCAAGGAGAACAGTGAGCAACACAGTAGTGACATCACCAAATTTTCAGAGACTACCAGACTTTGCATCAGGGAGATCTTTGCACTGTAAGTCCTAAGGTACAAATTCCTCTCCAGCAAGGAGAACAGTGAGCAGAACAGTAGTGGCTTCACCAAAAGTGGCTTCACCTGAGACTACCAGGCTTGGAAACAGGGAGATCCCATTACTGCTGGTCCCCAGGTACATCTTCCTCTCCAGCAAGGAGAACAGTGAGCAGCACAGACGTGACATCACCAAATCTCACTCCAAGCCTCCTGAAGCTGCCAGGCTTGGGAGCAGGGAGATCTTTGCACTGCAGGTTCTCAGGTATAGCTTCCTCTCTAGCAAGAACAGTTTGTGGAAGTGTAGTGACTTCGCCAAAACTCCTTTAAACTACCAGGCTTGGAAACGGGGAGATTCTTGCACTGCCGGTCCTCAGGTAAAGCTTCCTCTCCAGCAAGGAGAACAGTGAGCAGCACAGTAGCGGCATCACCAAATCTCCTGAGACTACCAGGCTTAGCATCAGGGAGATCTTTGCACTGTAAGTCCTAAGGTACAAATTCCTCTCCAGAAAGGAGAACAGTGAGCAGAACAGTAGTGGCATCACCAAATCTTCTGAGACTACCAGGCTTAGCATCAGGGAGATCTTTGCACTGTAAGTCCTAAGGTACAAATTCCTCTCCAGCAAGGAGAACAGTGAGCAGAACAGTAGTGGCTTCACCAAATCTCCTGAGACTACCAGGCTTGGAAACAGGGAGATCCCATTACTGCTGGTCTCCAGGTACATCTTCCTCTCCAGCAAGGAGAACAGTGAGCAGCACAGACGTGACATCACCAAATCTCACTCCAAGCCTCCTGAAGCTGTCAGGCTTGGGAGCAGGGAGATCTTTGCACTGCAGGTTCTCAGGTATAGCTTCCTCTCTAGCAAGAACAGTTTGTGGAAGTGTAGTGACTTCGCCAAAACTCCTTTAAACTACCAGGCTTGGAAACAGGGAGATCCTTGCACTGCCGGTCCTCAGGTAAAGCTTCCTCTCCAGCAAGGAGAACAGTGAGCAGCACAGTAGCGGCATCACCAAATCTCCTGAGACTACCAGGCTTAGCATCAGGGAGATCTTTGCACTGTAAGTCCTAAGGTACAAATTCCTCTCCAGCAAGGAGAACAGTGAGCAGAACAGTAGTGGCTTCACCAAATCTTCTGAGACTACCAGGCTTAGCATCAGGGAGATCTTTGCACTGTAAGTCCTAAGGTACAAATTCCTCTCCAGCAAGGAGAACAGTGAGCAGAACAGTAGTGGCTTCACCAAATCTCCTGAGACTACCAGGCTTGGAAACAGGGAGATCCCATTACTGCTGGTCCCCAGGTAAATCTTCCTCTCCAGCAAGGAGAACAGTGAGCAGCACAGACGTGACATCACCAAATCTCACTCCAAGCCTCCTGAAGCTGTCAGGCTTGGGAGCAGGGAGATCTTTGCACTGCAGGTTCTCAGGTATAGCTTCCTCTCTAGCAAGAACAGTTTGTGGAAGTGTAGTGACTTCGCCAAAACTCCTTTAAACTACCAGGCTTGGAAACAGGGAGATCCTTGCACTGCCGGTCCTCAGGTAAAGCTTCCTCTCCAGCAAGGAGAACAGTGAGCAGCACAGTAGTGGCATCACCAAATCTCCTGAGACTACCATGCTTGAAAACAGGGTGATACTAGCACTGCCGGTCGACAGGTACAGCTTCTTCTCCAGCAGCAGGGTAGTGCCCGGTCATGTAGTGTCCAGAGCGAACATGCCAAACTGCACCCCTCCCCCCCCAAGATGTATGAGCATTATGTGTCAGCAAACCCCCCCCCCCTCCCACAAAAACTGCACTAATCTGCATGTTTAGCCCCCCCCAAGTATAAATTCCCCCTCCTCCCTATCAACAGAATCTGACAGACGTTGGTGAATGAAGCTCAGCTGTTTATTGAAGGTCCAGCTTTTATGTATGTTGGCCATGATCACAACCACAGATTCTTTCTCCTTCCAGATCAAAGCTCGCTCCCAGTTGCGTATTTCTGGCCTTTTCCCATCCGCATACTGGTTTGGACAAGCCCTGGTGGACGTCGCCCTTTCTTGGTTGCTCCTTTTTCTGATGGTCGCCATCCTGTTTGCGTTCAGCTATTCCACCCATCTGTCGTTCTTTCACGCAGTGCTGCTTGTGAGTATCATCGCTCAGATTTTCACAGCCATGCATTTAGCTGAACCTCTGGAATCTGAGGGCCCTTTCACACGGGCGCCTCCATGTAGTCGAATCCACTTGCTCAGCTGGGGATCGCTCTGGATGACAGGTCAATGCTTGCTCTGCAGGTCTGTGTCTGGCTCGGCTATGCAGAGCGGACACGGACACAGTCTTGCTCTTCTCTATGAGGAAAACTGATGGAAACTGACCACCTGTCCGTTTCCACCCGATCCTATCTGATTCTCCAGACGGGTGGAAAATTGGACCGCCATCTGTCTGTTTTTTGTGGGAAGGGTTCTGATGGCCGCGGGTGTCAGCGGACATCCGCTGCGCTATAGAAGAGAATGCAAGGTCCGATCAGGTCCGCCCGGAAAACTGACAGGTGGACCTGATCGGACAGCCTGTGTGAAAGGAGCCTGTATCATTTAAAACCCAACAGGACTTTTCATTTTAAACACAGGGGAACCTTGGATTACAAGCATAAACTGTTCCAGGAGAATGCTATTAATCCAAAATACTCGCATATCAAGGCGAGTTTCCAGATTGAAGTCAATGGAAATGAAAATAATTGGTTCTGCATGGACTTCAATGGCATGCAATACCGCATGCGGCCAGAGGTGGGGGGGAGGCGCCGGAGAGCCTTGGAAATGGCCGGAAAGGCCCGAGAACACCTCGGCTTCAAGCCTTTCCGTGCATTTCCGAACAGCGCCGATCGGCGCCGCTTGGCTCCGGTGCCCCCCCCCCACCTCAGGCCAAAAGCGGTACTGCACACGCTTTGACCTGAATCATGCTTGTTTTTTTGAGTTACGATTTTTAAAAATACAGTGCTCGTATGCGAAGCGCTCGTTAACCGCGTTACTCGCAGTCCGAGGTTCCACTGTAACCTGAATACCTTCCATGTGAATCAAAACAAAAGGTGAGAAAAGTCTTACAGTTGATTTTTTTTTTTCTTCTAGAAATCAGCCACAGCCTGATTAGAAAAGCCTTTCCCTTGCAAGCAGCTTCAGAGAAAGCACTCATGCGCTCTGTGTGGAAGCAGAGGTCTCTCTGGAGAGGTCCAACACCCCTTCTGCTGAGTTATGTCCAGAGCTCTCCAATCGGCAAGAAGTATGAACTTTTCTGAATGCACAGCTATAGGTCTGCCACAGCAGGGGGCGTGTTGGTCTTCTGCAAGAAGACTTTGCTAACACATATTGTTCAGGCCCGGTCCATCATCGTCATCATTAGAAGCTGGTCCAAAGCAATGATGGCATCAATGGGTCCCTGTTAGGGGTGCAAAGGATCATCACCGATCCGTGATACGAACGGGTCGACATGTTCGGATCGGCACACCACGGGATCCGCGGAGCGCTCCGCTGATCGCGTGGCTTTGGAAAGGCCGTGGTTTCGGCCTAGCTCCGGAGCGGCGGCCATCTTGGTACTGCTGTCTCGTCAGGAAGTGAGGTTTCGTCGCTGCCATCTTGCTACACCCCACACTCCTGCACAGTAATGATAGTGAGAAGAGAGCAAGCTGACATCTTGTTACACCCACCGGAGTTTTAGATTTCACAGTTATTTTCAACACAAAGCAGAGCTTATATGTTTAAAGAGGGAGTCCACCCAGAAAAAAAATGTATTAAAAGCCAGCAGCTATAAATACTGCAGCTGCTGTCTTTTAATATGGATAATAATGGACACTCACCTGTCCCAGGGTCCAGCGATGTCGGTAGCCGAGGCCGATCGATCACTTGGCTCTCGGCTGCTGCCGCCGCCATTCTCGGTGAGGGAATCAGGAAGTGAAGTGTTGCGGCTTCAGTGCCCGGTTCCGTACTGCGCATGAGCGAGTCGCGCAGCGCACTAGGAATGGTCCGCGCTGTCTCTGGGACCCGTGTGTGTCCCAGCAGACAGCGCGGCGGGACAGGAAGAGGCATAGACTCCCCTGGGAGTCTATGCCCGGAAGTGGGTGCAAATACCTGTCTTAGACAGATATCTGCACCCCCCTCAGTATTTACGCATTTATATACAGTATTTGTAAATCCGACGGACTGTTTAGATGTTAAATTTTCACATTTAGTTCAAAGTGAAAATCGGAGGTGTTCTGTCACATTAGCAACCACGGAAGGTCAGCAGGTTTGCTGCTGCTTTTAAAATTTAACATCTGAACAGTCCGTCGGATTTACAAATACTGTATTTAAAGCGGAGGTCCACCCTAAAATGGACCTTCCGCTCATCGGAACCCTCCCCCCCTCCGGCGCCACAATTGGCACCTTTCAGGGGGGAGGGGGGTGCAGTTACCTGGATAATCCAGGTAACTGCACCCACTTCCGGGATAGCTCTCTGTGCAAGTGCCCGCCCCCTTCCGCAAGTCCCCCGCTGCCTGCTGAGAAACACACAGATCCCAGAGGCAGCGGGGACCGTCCTTATTGCGCAGCGGAACTCGCGCATGCACAGTAGGGAACCGGGAAATGAAGCCGCAACTGGGAATTTGGACACTATTTTTGTATTTTTTGTTATTTATTGTTTTTTTAAGAGACCTTTTGCTTGTTTTTTTATATATATATATTTTTTATATATATATTCTTTCTTCTTTTTTGTACACATATTTTTCGTCCTTTGTTTTTTCAGCTGCACTTTTTTGATATATATTTTTGATATAATTTCTATATACTATCAATATATTTTTGTTTTTTTATATATATTTGCTTACACTAGCATATTGCATGCATAGGTTGTATAATCTGAATTTTGTATTGTGAATTTTAATTTTACTAAGCACATTTATATACACCTTCTATTTGTTTTTTGCACATCTTGGCGATAATGCGACTTTAGGCAAATAATTCTTGCATATGTATTTATATTAGCGTTTTACACTTACAGTTTGCATGTTTGGGATTATAAACTCACTAGCACATTTACATACGCCTCTTACTGGGAATTTGCCTACTCAAACCACACTTTGGCATTTATGCGATTTTAGGGAATACTGTCTCTTAGCGATACAGATACAAAAAATTCTTTTTGGTTTCTAGTTTGTTGTCTGGCTTTCGTTTTTTCCTCTTCTGTTGCTTATTGGAATTATTTGTTAATCCCAGGAATTTATCTTTAGTAGGAACTTTGTTGTCTTTTTGGGAATTCTGAGTAGCTTGTGAATTTCAAATTGCAGATTGGTAGTTTTTTTGGGGTTATGCCTCCCTTTATTATATATATATTCTTCTAGATGAATACATGATATATTCAGAATTATATATTGATATACATACATATAAGGAGTTTTACTTGTAGGTAGCGCCAATTACCCTGGTTATCATATTGTTCCATTTCCTGATTCCCATACCCAAGATTGCGGCGGCAGAACCCGAGTGACGATCTAGAGATCGGCTTCGGGTGCCGACATCGCGGGCGCGCTGGACAGGTAAGTGTCACTATTTTAAAAGTCAGCAGCTGCAGTATTTGTAGCTGCTGGCTTTTAAAAAAAAAAGAAAAAACGCGGAGTCCCGGCGGACTCCCGCTTTAAGCATATAAGCTCCACTTTGTGTTGAAAATAACTGCAAAATCTAAAACTCCGGTGGGCGTAACAAGATTAAGATTTGTCTTTTTTTTTTTTTGCTGATCCAAAAATCGATCCGATCCGTGAGTTTTTTGATCCGTTGCACCCCTAGTCCCTGTGCTTATCTCAGTGCAAGCTGGTGGGAGGAGCCAGCAGGGTGCTATACATAGCTTCCTGATAATATTACAGTACCCTGCCCAGGGGCAGACTGACAACTTATGGGGCCCCTAGGCAATAGAAGATTATGAGGCCCCCAGGCAGTAGATTATGGGGCCACACAGTATACACACACACACACATAGAGTATACACACACAGACACACAGTATACACACACAGAATACACATACACACTCAAAAGAAAAGGTACTGGAGAGGCGGGGCAGCTATAACCTTGGGATTTTTAAAAAAACACAGATTTTTACATACTGTCCCTGGTTTTATTGAGGCTGCCAACCCTGATGGGGCCCCTTAGCGGCATGGGGCCCTCGGGCACTGCCCAAGCGCCCAAATGGTCAGTCCACCCCTGAGCCTGCCTCAGTATTCCTCTCAAGAACCTTCAGTCCTGATGTAGGCAATGTGCTCCTCCTTGGGAGGAGTTATGCAAATATGAGCCTGTACCGGGGAGCCCGTACAACTGTGCAAGACTGAAGGCAAGGTCAGGTTTCTGGTGCCCCCCCCCCCCCCCGGATTACAACAACGTCATGACAATTCTACATTTGTCCAATGGGTGTGGATTTGGATTAAGTTTGTTACGTCACCAGTTATGTTTTTGATTTGCAGATTGTGGAAATTTTGGGTTTCGGCATGGCCACGGTCCTCTACGTTTACTCGATCACATTGGTGTTTCGGAAGACGAAGATTCATCATGACCGATGGTCCTTCTTCTTTATCTTGGTAAGTAGGTGACGTCGTCTCCAGCAGGTCACTTCGACTTTTTCATGTCTAAGGAGGGCTACAAATTGGAGAACATTTCCTCTAATGCCGCGTACACACGATCGGAATTCTCATCGGAAAAAGCTCTGATGGTTTTCCCGACGGAATTCGACTTAAGCTGTCTTGCCTACACGCGGGTCACATCAAATTCCGATCGTTTATAGCGCGGTGACGCACAACACGTACGACGGGACTAGAAAAAGGAAGTTCAATAGCCAGTAGCCAATAGCTTCTGTCTCGTAGTTGAATCTGAGCGTGAGGGATTTTTGGCGCGTCGGAATTGCATACACACAATCGGAAATTAGAAAGTTTTTCCGTCGGGAAAATTGAGAACACGCTATCAATTTTTGGCTGGCGGAAATTGGGACAGCTAAATTCCGATGGAGCGTACACACGGTCGTATTTTCCGATGACAAGCTCTCATCGGTCTTTTTCTGGCCCAAATTCCGACCGTGTGTACGCGGCATTAGACACATTCTGAGTCATAGATTTGTCACAGATCTTCAGATACCATGCAAAAAAAAAAAAATGGCGGTTAAAAAAGAAAAAAAGGAGTGGGGTTCCTCCCCCCAGTCCACATCAGGCCATTGGGGTTTGATATGGACTTGGGGGGGGGGGGGGAACCCCACTCCAAAAAAAAATGAAAGAGAAAACAGTGTGGGGCCTCCCCAAACTCCATACCAGACCCTTATTTGAGCATGACGCTCGGCAGATCAGGAAAAGGGGGGGGGGAACAAGCGAGAAAGAGAAGAAGGAGAAGACAACGACGTAGACAGAGGGAGACGACATCTCCAGAAGGAAGAGACAGCGGAGGGAAAAGACCGGAGGAAGAAGACTTGTCGGAGCTACGACGGGGGGCATTCTATAATTAAGGACTTGTCAAACACTACACTTCTTTTTTGTGTGAATGGGTACCACACTCATTCACATGGGGGGTGCCTTCCAGATTCCGATAAGCCCCCTGTCCACAGACAAGGTGCCCTCCCACCCCAAATCACCCCCCCCCCCCGTGTTGAGGGCTCGCTCACCCCCCTTTCCTGACCTGCCAGACTGCATGCTTAGATAAGGGTCTGTTATGGATCTTGGGGGGGGGGGACCCCGCATCATTTTTTTTTCTTTTACCGGAATTTTTTTCTTTCAGCTGTCAGCAGGAAACCCGCTGACAGCTGATGAGTCATTGGTTGTTAAAGTGGATGTAAATCTGAAATATTTTTTTCTTTTTTATATGTTATAATGTAGAGTATAAGATTCCCTATCATTTGAGCCCAGTCTTGCCACAAAGAGTTAATCCAGCTCTGAGCAATCCTCTTTTATTGTTCAGTGAGATAAATCTGATTGGCTGAGAGGCGGGTCAGTGTTGGGGAAGCGATTTATTTGATTCCCTAACACAACACTGTGTAAATAGCGAACACACCCGCTGTTTACCAATTTGGAGGCCGACGGCTCTAATCGGGCACTTCTAGAAACACCAACACCAACAAGGGGCCCGGACACCTGAATAGGGGGCGGCAGCGGCGACAATAGATAGATTAATGCAATGCATGAATCTATTGGAGATTGACGGGTGCAGGATAGAGGGGGCGGCGCTCCTGCGCCCTCTATGGATGCACCGCCACTGGCCAGCAGGCAGACGTGGAGCTTTTACTGTAGAAGATGCATAAATGGGGCTTGTTACACAGGCAGTCTGGGGGCAGTAAAAGCAGGCGGTTGAGCAACCACACCAACCACCCACTTAAACAAAGCAATGCAGCTTCTCAGGGCCATTCAAGTGAATGGGGCCACGCTGCAACTACCCCACAACTGCATGAAATGCGTGTGGTTAGGGAGCAGAGGTTCGGCATCCATGAGACGCTCGGCTGTGATTCTTCTTTCAAAGGCTAAAGATCCTTCAATGATTGAGAATTGGCGCCCCCATCAGCCTTCTTAATGTCAAAAGGTGCTGGCGCCTATCGTCGGTAGTAGAGTCTTCGCTTTCTCAACCATCAGCACTGTTCGGTCCAGGGTAGGAGGAGCACCTTCACAGCCATTTTTGCTGTCCAGGAGGCCTTGGAGTGGTGCAGGGCTTCAGGCTGGGGAAAGTATCTCCTGGCATTGGACCAGGCAAAGGCTTTTGATCAACCATAAGTAGCTGTGGTCGCTGCATAATAAGCGTGGACTGCCGGGTGGGTTTGTCGATTGAGTCATAGAAAAAAAGTTCTCCGGTTCACCGCACTTGCTCCAATTCTTCCAGTATCAGCCATCAAACAGCAACATGCCATAAGGAATGCAGAACCCTCTCATTGTGCAGTATGTCCCAAAATACAGTATTTATTAACCACTCCCCGACCAGCGCACGCTGATGTACGTCGGCAGAATGGCACGGGCAGGCATATTAGCGTACAGGTACGTCCATTTCTATATGCCGCCCTGCCATCGCATACACGCCGCCGCTGCCGCGCTCGCGTGCCGGTCGGGACCCCCGTGAGTGCGGTCGCGGGTCCCGCGGACTCGATCACCACGGGCATACCCGCGATCGTCTCATGGGGCGGCTGAACGGAGAGATGCCGTTGTAAACAGCATTTCCCCGTTCTGCCTAGCAACAAGTGACGCTGATCTCTGCTCCATGTGATTGGAGCAAGAGATCATTGTTCACTAACACAAAGCCCAGCCCCCCCACAGTTAGTAACACACCCCTAGGAACACTTAACCCCTACACTGCCACCCCCTGGTTAACCCCTTCACTGCCAGTGTCATTTACACAGGAATCACTGCACTTGTATAGCACTGATTGCTGTATAAATGACAATGGTCCCAAAAAATGTGTCAAAAATGTCCGATGTGTCCGCCATAATGTCGCAGTCACAATAAAAATCGCTGATCGCAGCCATTACTAGTAAAAAAAGTTATTAATAAAAATGCCATAAAACCATACCTTATTTTGTAAACGCTATAACTTTTGCGCAAATCAATCACTAATCGCTTATTGCGATTTTTTTTTTTTTTTTACCAAAAATATGTAGAAGAATACGTATCGGCCTAAACTGAGGGAAAAAAAACGTTTTTTTATATATTTTTGGGGGATATTTATTATAACAAAAAGTAACAAAAAGTAAAAAAGAATGCGTTTTTTTTTTCAAAATTGTCGCTCTATTTTTGTTTATAGCGCAAAAAAAAACAAAAAAAAAAACGCAGGGGTGATCAAATATCACCAAAACAAAGCTCTATTTGTGGGGAAAAAAAAGGACGTCAATTTTGTTTGGGAACCACGTCGCACGTCCACGCAATTGTCAGTTAAAGCGACGCAGCGTCGAATCGCAAAAAAGTGGTCTGGTCTTAAGCCAGCAAAATGGTCCGGGGGGCTGAAAGCGGTTAAGAGTATTGCACTTACATAGAAAGAAGTCCAGTATATTGATATGGTTTTGTTTCAAACCAACAAGATGGCAGCGGTTTTATTCCCGGCGCACGGTGACGTCACACGCCGCGGCTCCATTTCATCCTCGTCAGACCCCCCGACAACATCTGATCATCTAAGGATGATTGTGACCTAGCACCAGTTGTTTTTGTTTATTTTAGTAATTGTATGGATTTGTTCTTCTAGGTTGTACAGTAATTAAATAGTAATATACTAAAAATGATACTAATAATACACTAAAATATATGGTAATAGGTATATTATGGTCTATGATTATTTATACTGTATATATCAATATCATTTTTTTTCTTATTTTCTCATCTCTCGCAGTCCTCCCTCATCCCGCTCTTACTCAGTGCATTCCAACTCGCCGATACCGTCTCAGAAGGATTATGTTTTGTCTTCTTGGTCTTGGTGCCGCCCAGCCATCTGATGTTGTTTTTGGTTGGATTGGTGAGCAGTAATTTGCAAGTTTTTATCTCATTATTACCAGGGCCATCTTTAATATTGATTGGACCCTACCACTCACTGACTGGTTGCTAGAGGTTACAGTGCATAATTACCACTCACTGACTGGTTGCTAGAGGTTACAGTGTATCATTACCACTCACTGACTGGTTGCTAGAGGTTACAGTGTATCATTACCACTCACTGACTGGTTGCTAGAGGTTACAGTGTATCATTACCACTCACTCACTGGTTGCTAGAGGTTACAGTGTATCATTACCACTCACTCACTGGTTGTTAGAGGTTACAGTGTATCATTACCACTCACTGACTGGTTGCCAGAGGTTACAGTCTATCATTACCACTCACTGACTGGTTGCCAGAGGTTACAGTCTATCATTACCACTCACTGACTGGTTTCCAGAGGTTACAGTGTATCATTACCACTCACTCACTGGTTACTAGAGGTTACAGTCTATCATTACCACTCACTGACTGGTTGCCAGAGGTTACAGTCTATCATTACCCCTCACTGACTGGTTTCCAGAGGTTACAGTGTATCATTACCACTCACTGACTGGTTGCTAGAGGTTACAGTGTATCATTACCACTCACTGACTGGTTGCTAGAGGTTACAGCACACATTATGGCTCACTGATTAGTTGCTAGAGGTTACAGCACACATTATGGCTCACTGATTAGTTGCTAGAGGTTACAGCACACATTATGGCTCACTGATTAGTTGCTAGAGGTTACAGCACACATTATGGCTCACTGATTAGTTGCTTGAGGTTACAGCACTTGATTTCTGCTTGTTGATTGGTTGTTAGAGATTGCTGTGGATATGACCTCAGGGGGGCATGATATGCATATCAATGCCGCCAGCCTGCGCTATTTATTTATGAATGCCGCCGCTATTTACATATGAATGTCGGTAATTTACATGCAAACACAGGGTCTGCAGGTGATTCATTTGTAGTAGCACTTCACACTGAGATATCGGGACACAGCACAGGACTAAAACCTCAAGGGGTGAGGGAATTTAAACTGGGATAGTTGGCAAGTATGAGGCAGCTGCTTTGGGCCCCAAAACAATGACAAGGCCCAGGGCAGCTGCCCCTTTTGCCCTGCCTTAAAAACGGCCCTGATTATTACAGCAAATCACGCTGTACTACGGATATGCCAGCAACATGAAAAAACAATGAAATGTGTTCCTAATGCCGCGTACACGCGATCGGAATTCCGGCCAGAAAAAGACAGATGAGAGCTTTTTCATCGGAAAATGCGACCGTGTGGGCTCCATCGGAATTTAGCTATCCGAATTTCCGTCAGCCAAAAATTGATAGCATGTTCTCAATTTTCCAGACGGAAATTCCGATTGTGTGTGTACGCAATTTCCGACACGCTAAAAATCACGCATGCTCAGATTCAACTACGAGACAGAAGCTATTGGCTGCTGGCTATTGAACTTCCTTTTTCTAGTCCCATCGTTGTACGTCACCGCGTTGTAAACGAACGGATATTTGGTGTGACCCGTGTGTAGGCAAGACAGCTTGGGCGGAATTCCGTCGGGTAAACCATCAGTGCTTTTTCCGATGAGAATTCCGATCGTGTGCACGCGGCATTACATGTAGAAGATAATAAAATGAAATTGGGGCCGGTGTTCCAAGGAAACCGTTTCTCATTACTCACAGCAACCAGTTATCTTTGAGAAGTTCTAAACTTAAAGGGGTGCATTTTATATAAAAAATTGCATATCTGCTCATCCATTGAAACTTTATTTAAATTAGCTCTGTGCGAATGGGGCAAAATCGATTGTTTCCATGCTATATTCTTTGCAGTTCGAATGTATAAATAGGGGAAATACTGTATTATGGCCACTAGATGACACTCAGGAGCTTGTTTATTTCCAATGAAAGTCAGTGCCATCTAGTGGCCATACAATACTATAGCCCATGGGCGCTCAACCTGTGGCCCTTCAGCTGTTGCAGAACTACAAGTCCCATCATGCCTCTGCCTTTGGGAGTTATGCTTGTAACTGTATGCCTTGCAATGCCTCGTGAGACTTGTAGTCCCTCAACAGCTGGAGGACCACAGGTTGAGCACCAGTGCATAGCCACTAGACAGGGCTGGTGCAAGGATTTTTTACACCCTAGGCGAAACATCATTTTGACGACCCCCCCCCCCCGGCTCCACCCCTAACTCCACCCCCTTTGCCCTGTCCATGTATACCCCACCTTTTTAATGAAGTGCCCATCAAATGCAGCCTCACCAGCGCCAATCAAATGCAGCCACACCAGCGCCCATCAAATTCAGCCTCACCAGCGCCCATCAAATGCAGCCTCACCAGCGCCCATCAAATGCAGCCTCACCAGCTCCAATCAAATGCAGCCTCACCAGCTCCCATCAAATGCAGCCACACCAGCGCCCATCAAATGCAGCCTCACCAGCACCCATCAAATGCAGCCTCACCAGCTCCAATCAAATGCAGCCTCACCAGCTCCAATCAAATGCAGCCTCACCAGCTCCAATCAAATGCAGCCTCACCCGCTCCCATCAAATTTAGCCTCACCAGTGCCCATCAAATGCAGCCTCACCGGCGCCCATCAAATGCAGCCTCACCGGCGCCCATCAAATGCACGTTTGCTTGCTTCCATTCATTTGGGAGTCGGGACACAGACACAGTCCTCCCCTCTGCAGACAGCCGCCGCTCTGTTTGCACATAGTGTCAGAGGCACAGCGGCCGCTGTCTGCTGATGCTTAGACTTAGTTGCTTGCTGCAGAGAGAAAAGAGTAGGAACACCAGTGGCCAGACGCCTTAGGCACTGAATGGTTTGCCTAATGGTAGCACCGGTCCTGCCACTAGATATGGTGATGAGGAGCATACATATTTCTTATGATAGTCAGAGCCATCTAGTGGTCTTACTGCATTATGGACACTAGATGGGGATGAGGAGCATATTTATTTCTTATGATAGCCAGCACCATCTAGTGGCCATACAGCATTATGACTAGTAGATGGAGCTGACTATATTAGGAAATAGGTATGCTACTATGTGTTCCCACATTCAAATTGCAGAGAATATAGTCTGAAAACATTTGATTCACATGGAATGAATTTGCATGCAGTTTCAATGGCGGAAAAACTGCTAATTTTATACCTAACCACTTTCAGACCGGACCAATTTGCTGGTCAAAGACCAGACCATTTTTTGCGATTCGGCACTGCGTCGCTTTAACTGACAATTGCGCGGTCGTGCGATGTGGCTCCTAAACAAAATTGACGTCCTTTTTTTCCCACAAATAGAGCTTTCTTTTGGTGGTATTTGATCACCTCTTCGGTTTTTATTTTTTGCGCTATAAACAAAAATAGAGCGACAATTTTGAAAAAAACACATTATTTTTTACTTTTTGTTATAATAAATATCCCCCAAAAATATATAAAAAAACATTTTTTTTCCCTCAGTTTAGGCCGATACGTATTCTTCTACATATTTTTGGTAAAAAAAATCGCAATAAGCGATTATTGATTGGTTTGCGCAAAAGTTATAGCGTTTACAAAATGGGGGATAGTTTTATGGCATTTTTATTAATAATTTTTTATTATTTTTTTTTACTAGTAATGGCGGCGATCGGCGATTTTTATTGTGACTGCGACATTATGGCGGACACATCGGACATTTTTGACACATTTTTGGGACCATTGTCATTTATACAGCAATCACTGCTATATAAATGCAGTGATTCCTGTGTAAATGACACTGGCAGTGAAGCGGTTAACCAGTGGGTGGCAGTGTAGGGGTTAAGTGTTCCTAGGGGTGTGTTACTAACTGTGGGGGGGCTGGGCTTTCATTTAGTGAACACTGATCTCTGCTCCAATCACATGGAGCAGAGATCAGCGTCACTAGTTGCTAGGCAGAATGGAGAAGTGTTGTTTACAACGGCACTTCTCCATTCGGCCGCTCCGTGAGACGATCGCGGGGATGCCCGCGGCGATCGAGTCCGCGGGTCCCGCGACCGGACTCACGGGGTCCCGACCAGCGCAAATTTAAAGGGACGTACATGTACACCCATTTGCCTGCCCGTGCCATTCTGTCGACGTACATCGTCGTGCGCTGGTCGGCAAGTGGCTATACACCCCAAAGTGTAGCTAAAGCCAAAACGCTGTTCTTTAGTTTTAGATGGACTAGGGCAGGGATATGCAGTCCCATGAGGCATAGCAAGGCATGATGGGACTTGTAGTTTTGCAACAGCTGGAGGTCCGCTAATTGCATATCCCTGGACTAGGGGATGCTTGGAACCCATTGGAGAGATTTCTCTGCACTTTAAAGCCACACAACAAGATTCATTGGAATTCTCTACAAAAGGAGGGAATTTTTCCAGGTGTCTCTATTAGAATATTTCTTTCTGTAACTGTTATGCCGCCTACACGCGATCGGAAATTCGGCCAGCAAAAGACCGATGAGAGCTTTTGGTCGGAAAAAATGCGACCGTGTATACGCTCCATCGGACTTTTGTTGGCCGAATTCCCGCCAGCAAAAGAATGAGAGCATGTTCTTAATTTTTTCGGTCAGAAAAAGTTCAGATCGGAAATTCCGATCGTCTGTACAAATTCTGAGCGTGCGTCAAATTTTTGCACGTTGGAAACAATTCAACGCATGCTCGGAAGCCTTGAACTTCATTTTCTCGGCTCGTCGTAGTGTTGTACGTCACCCGCGTTCTTGACGGTCGAAAGTTCCGTGAAACTTTTGTGTGACCGCGTGTATGATAGCCAAGCTTGAGCGGAATTCCGTTGGAAAAACAATCCAAGATTTTTCCGACGGAAAATCCGCGCGTGTGTACGGGGCATTATGGGGACAACTCCGAATGTTTGATTTCCCATCACTTCCTGTGTGAGTGTGGCAACAGTCACCAGTACAGATGAGAGGGTGAAGATCTCCAACAAGGATATAATGGAAAAACCTGATAGAGTTCTTTCCCCATTAAAAAAAGTTTTGGTTAGGAATACACTTTAAACAAGGATTCTGATTGGTGGACTTTAGTATAGCGATGGGATTGTAAATCTTTGTGTAATACAATGATATGATATTTCTCTTCCTAGATTCACATTCACAATTCTCATGGCTTTTTTCTGCCAACTGTGTACGGCTACCTGGTGATTGTAAGTAAAGGAACACTCCGATCACAATAAAAAAACCTTCTGAAGCATTCAGAGTCCAGAGGCATTCAGGGATCAGTGTTCTATTCAGATAGTTTCAGGATAAAGTCAGATAGTGCCCAGGGCAAAAATGGTAACCTTCACACCATTGGTGTCATTGAACCCAATAATAACCCCCAGCATTGCTGTCAGTTTCTGCAATAGTAACCTCCAGTATCAGTGTCGGACGCAATAATAATCTCTAGATTAACCCCCAGAATTGGTGTCAGTTTCTGCAAAAATAACCCTCAAAATTGGTGTCAGTAACATCAATAATAACCCCCAGCATTAGTGTCAGTTGCCGCCTTAACAGCCCCAGAATTAGTTTGAGATCCAGCATTTAAAATCCCCAGCATTGGAGCAAATTTCCTCAATAATAACCCCCAAAATTGGTGTCAGTGGCAGCATCAATAAACACAGGGCTGGCGTCAGCTTTGCAATAATAACCCCCAGCATTGTTGCCAATTTCTGCAATAATAACCCCCAGCATTGGTGTCAGTTTCTGCAATAGTAACCTCCAGTATCAGTGTCGGACGCAATAATAATCTCTAGATTTGGTGCCAGTGAATGCAATAATAACCCCCAAGCATTGGTATTAGTTTCCACAACAATAATTCCCAGCACTGGTGGCAGTTTTCACAATAAATAACCCCCAGCACTGGTGTTGGTTTCTGTAAAAATAACCCCAAATTTTGGTTTTCAGTAGCAGAAATAATAACCTTCAACCTTGGTGCCTATAGAAGCAATAATAACCCCCAGCATTAGTGTCAGTTGCCGCCTTAACAGCCCCAGAATTAGTTTGAGATCCAGCATTTAAAATCCCCAGCATTGGAGCAAATTTCCTCAATAATAACCCCCAAAATTGGTGTCAGTGGCAGCATCAATAAACACAGGGCTGGCGTCAGCTTTGCAAAAATAACCCCCAGCATTGCTGTCAGTTTCTGCAATAGTAACCTCCAGTATCAGTGTCGGACGCAATAATAATCTCTAGATTGGGTGCCAGTGAATGCAATAATAACCCCCAAGCATTGGTATTAGTTTCCACAATAATAATTCCCAGCACTGGTGCCTGTTTTCACAATAAATAACCCCCAGCACTGGTGTTGGTTTCTGTAAAAATAACCCCAAATTTTGGTTTTCAGTAGCAGAAATAATAACCTTCAACCTTTGGTGCCTATAGAAGCAATAATAACCCCCAGAATTGGTGTCAGTTTCTGCAAAAATAACCCTCAAAATTGGTGTCAGTAACATCAATAATAAACCCCAGCATTAGTGTCAGTTGCCGCCTTAACAGCCCCAGAATTAGTTTGAGATCCGGCATTTAAAATCCCCAGCATTGGAGCAAATTTCCTCAATAATAACCCCCAAAATTGGTGTCAGTGGCAGCATCAATAAACACAGGGCTGACGTCAGCTTTGCAATAATAACCCCCAGCATTGTTGCCAATTTCTGCAATAATAACCCCCAGCATTGCTGTCAGTTTCTGCAATAGTAACCTCCAGTATCCGTGTCGGATGCAATAATAATCTCTAGATTTGGTGCCAGTGAATGCAATAATAACCCCCAAGCATTGGTATTAGTTTCCACAATAATAATTCCCAGCACTGGTGCCTGTTTTCACAATAAATAACCCCCAGCACTGGTGTTGGTTTCTGTAAAAATAACCCCAAATTTTGTTTTTCAGTAGCAGAAATAATTAACCTTCAACCTTGGTGCCTATAGAAGCAATAATAACCCCCAGCATTAGTGTCAGTTGCCGCCTTAACAGCCCCAGAATTAGTTTGAGATCCAGCATTTAAAATCCCCAGCATTGGAGCAAATTTCCTCAATAATAACCCCCAAAATTGGTGTCAGTGGCAGCATCAATAAACACAGGGCTGGCGTCAGCTTTGCAAAAATAACCCCCAGCATTGTTGCCAATTTCTGCAATAATAACCCCCAGCATTGCTGTCAGTTTCTGCAATAGTAACCTCCAGTATCAGTGTCGGACGCAATAATAATCTCTAGATTGGGTGCCAGTGAATGCAATAATAACCCCCAAGCATTGGTATTAGTTTCCACAATAATAATTCCCAGCACTGGTGCCTGTTTTCACAATAAATAACCCCCAGCACTGGTGTTGGTTTCTGTAAAAATAACCCCAAATTTTGGTTTTCAGTAGCAGAAATAATAACCTTCAACCTTTGGTGCCTATAGAAGCAATAATAACCCCCAGAATTGGTGTCAGTTTCTGCAAAAATAACCCTCAAAATTGGTGTCAGTAACATCAATAATAACCCCCAGCATTAGTGTCAGTTGCCGCCTTAACAGCCCCAGAATTAGTTTGAGATCCGGCATTTAAAATCCCCAGCATTGGAGCAAATTTCCTCAATAATAACCCCCAAAATTGGTGTCAGTGGCAGCATCAATAAACACAGGGCTGACGTCAGCTTTGCAATAATAACCCCCAGCATTGTTGCCAATTTCTGCAATAATAACCCCCAGCATTGCTGTCAGTTTCTGCAATAGTAACCTCCAGTATCCGTGTCGGATGCAATAATAATCTCTAGATTTGGTGCCAGTGAATGCAATAATAACCCCCAAGCATTGGTATTAGTTTCCACAATAATAATTCCCAGCACTGGTGCCTGTTTTCACAATAAATAACCCCCAGCACTGGTGTTGGTTTCTGTAAAAATAACCCCAAATTTTGTTTTTCAGTAGCAGAAATAATAACCTTCAACCTTGGTGCCTATAGAAGCAATAATAACCCCCAGCATTAGTGTCAGTTGCCGCCTTAACAGCCCCAGAATTAGTTTGAGATCCAGCATTTAAAATCCCCAGCATTGGAGCAAATTTCCTCAATAATAACCCCCAAAATTGGTGTCAGTGGCAGCATCAATAAACACAGGGCTGGCGTCAGCTTTGCAAAAATAACCCCCAGCATTGTTGCCAATTTCTGCAATAATAACCCCCAGCATTGCTGTCAGTTTCTGCAATAGTAACCTCCAGTATCAGTGTCGGACGCAATAATAATCTCTAGATTGGGTGCCAGTGAATGCAATAATAACCCCCAAGCATTGGTATTAGTTTCCACAATAATAATTCCCAGCACTGGTGCCTGTTTTCACAATAAATAACCCCCAGCACTGGTGTTGGTTTCTGTAAAAATAACCCCAAATTTTGGTTTTCAGTAGCAGAAATAATAACCTTCAACCTTTGGTGCCTATAGAAGCAATAATAACCCCCAGAATTGGTGTCAGTTTCTGCAAAAATAACCCTCAAAATTGGTGTCAGTAACATCAATAATAAACCCCAGCATTAGTGTCAGTTGCCGCCTTAACAGCCCCAGAATTAGTTTGAGATCCGGCATTTAAAATCCCCAGCATTGGAGCAAATTTCCTCAATAATAACCCCCAAAATTGGTGTCAGTGGCAGCATCAATAAACACAGGGCTGGCATCAGCTTTGTAATAATAACCCCCAACATTGTTGCCAATTTCTGCAATAATAACCCCCAGCATTGATGCCACTTTATGCAATACTAAATTCCAGCATCGGTGCCAGTTTCTGCAATAATAATCCCCAGCATTGGTACCAGTCTCTGCAATAATAACTTCCAGCATTGTGTCAGTTTCTGCAATATTAACACCCAACATTTGTGCCCATTTCTGAAATAATACCCCCCAGCATTGGTGTCAGTTTCTGCAATAATTACCCCCAGCATTGGTGTTGGTTTCCACAATAATAATTCCCAGCACTGGTGGCAGTTTTCACAAAAAATAACCCCAAGCATTGGTGTCGGTTTCTGTAAAAATAACCCCAAATATTAGTTTCAGCAGCAGCAATAACCCCCAAACTTGGTGCTTATAGCAGCAATAATAACCCCTGGAATTGCTGCCAGTTTATGCAAAAATAACCCTCAGAATTAGTGTCAGTAACATTAATAATAACCCCCAGCATTAGTGTCAGTTTCTGCAATCTTAACCCCCCCCCCAGCATTGGTGCCAATTTCTGCAATAATAACCCTCTAAATTGGTGCCAGTTTCTGCAATAATAACCCCCAGCATCGGTGCCAGTTTCCTCAATAATAGTCTGCAAATGTCCTTGACTAATATAATGTTATATTGTACTTATTTCTTTTTTTACTATATTTACTTGTATTTGATTCATATGGAGACCAGAGGTGTAAATTTTGATCTGCGTATGAAAAAGGTTAAATAAACCTTACATGAGGTAAAACTAAATTATTCTTATAATAAAGTGTATTCTGATTTAACCCCTTATTAACACTAATTAGTCATAATGTACTTTGTTCCCCCATTATCCCTGTAGCAGTTTATTTCTGCTGATTGTATTTTAGTTCTATTTTTTTTTTTTAAACAATCATATTCAATCATTTATTCATGTCAGTATTGCATAAAAAATTCACAAAAATGTATATATAAAAAAAATATGCTTTTTAATTTTCCAGTTACTTTGTCATGCTTTTGTACCACTCCAGAAACATCATTTTAGTGTCACTCTAAACAGAGTAATTTATCAATTATAATTTGTACTTTTTATTTACATTTTAATCATTTTTACCTAAAATTTAAAATTATACATATTTTTCTTTTTCTTTTTTTTTTTGTATAGATTACCTAGAAATTAAAATAAAAAAAATATAAAAAATAAAAGCAATTTTGTGCCCAAAATCAATGTGTTTATTACCCTTTTATCCTAAGTAATTACACAGTGGAAAATTTTAAATTGCTTCATAGAGGGCCAAACATCAGAACTGCCACTTGTATGAATTGTGAGAATTTCCACATCTCCACCTCGCCCGCTTTCTGACTCTCTCTGCCTCCTCTTCAGCCGTACGCACAAACCATCGCACTCTGGGGCCTCCTGTGGTTTCTGGAATGGCGGATTGGAAGCAGAAGTTTAAAACAAGATCCGGTATTCAGGTGGGTCGGTGAACAACGTACATCACAATGGCAATCATTTATCTAGATGTGATTGTGGATGTGGCCAGCTAGTTGACCAAATATAAAGGGAAAGTCGCAGCAAACATTCCAAGAGTGGGAGCCGACCTCACTGTGGACTCATCTCTTGGTTTTGAATAAGTCAGACATTTCCTCCCTTGGGTCAGGACGGGTAATACAACATTTATTCTGTACTCCTACTCCTGACCCTCTCTACTGCCTTTGACACAAAGGACCACCCCCTCCTCCTTAAAAATCTCCTCTCCTTTTGGTCTCCATGACTGTGATCTTTGCTGGTTCACATCCTACCTCTGGCACCTCACCTTCAGCATCACTTACAATTCTACTTCCTCCTCCCCTCTTCCTTTCCACGTCGGGGTCTCCCAAGGTTCTGTTCTTGGAACTTTCCTATTCTCGATCTACACCTCCTCCCTGGGTCTACACCTCCTCCTTGGGTCTACACCTCCTCCCTGGGTCTACACCTCCTCCTTGGGTCTACACCTCCTCCCTGGGTCTACACCTCCTCCCTGGGTCTACACCTCCTCCCTGGGGTCTACACCTCCTCCCTGGGGTCTACACCTCCTCCCTGGGTCTACACCTCCTCCTTGGGTCTACACCTCCTCCTTGGGTCTACACCTCCTCCCTGGGGTCTACACCTCCTCCCTGGGGTCTACACCTCCTCCCTGGGTCTACACCTCCTCCTTGGGTCTACACCTCCTCCTTGGGTCTACACCTCCTCCTTGGGTCTACACCTCCTCCTTGGGTCTACACCTCCTCCTTGGGTCAGCTGATAGCCTCCCGTGGCTCTCAATACCATTTCTACACTGAGGACACCCACATTTATCTCTCCACCCCTCAGCTCAATCCATCATTTACTGGCAGACATACAGTGCCTTGATAAATATTCATACCACTTGAAATTTTCCACAATTTGTCAAGTTACAACCAAAAATGTAAATGTATTTTATTGGGATTTTATGTGATAGACCAACACAAAGTAGCACAAAATTGTGAAGTGGAAGGAAAATGATCAATAGTTTTCCATTTCTTTTTACAAATATGTGAAACGTGTGGCGTGCATTTGTATTCAGCCCTCTTTACTCTGATACCCCTAACGTAAATCTAGTGGAAGCCACTGCCTTCAGAAGTCACTTAATTAGAGTCTGTGTTGGTCTATCACATAAAATCCCAATAAAATACATTTACATTTTTGGTTGTAACTTGACAAATTGTGGAAGGGGTATAACTACTTTTTCAAGGCACTGTATCAGTCTGGATGTAACACCACTTTCTCAAACGCAACCTGTCCAAAACCTCCCCCGTGTGCCCCTGCCCCTGATTTCTCTGTCAAAATCACGCCTCAACTATTAACCCACCCCAAGGTACGCGGTGTAATCCTGGACTCTGATCTATCCTTTTGGCCCCACATCCAATCACTGTCCAGATCATGTCACCGCCGATCACTGATTGGTGGAGGAGGAACTTTTTTTTAATTTTTTTATACATAGAATTTTGCAGTTCATGTTGCCCGGGCCCCCCTGCTGGTCAGGCCCGGTACAGCAGGGCCAGTTGTACTGGCCTATCAGCGGCCCTGACCTCAACCTCCGCAACATCTCCAAGATATTTTCCTTCCTAACCAATGACACCACAAAGCTAATTCACTCCCTGGTCATCTCCCAACCTCGACTACTACAACTCCCTTCTCATTGGTTTACCCTTACATAGGCTATCCCCCCTTCAATCTGTCATTAATTCTGCTGCCAGACTCATCAACCTTGCCAATCGTACTGTATCTGCTATTGCTCTCTGACAATCTCTCCACTGCCTTCCGCTCATCCAATGAATAAAACTCAAGATACTAACAATAACTTACAAAGACATCAAAAACTCTGCCCCCAGCTACATCACTAACCTGGTCACAAAATACCAACCAAATTGTTCTCTTCGTTCTTCCCAAGACCTCCTGCTCTCCAGCTCCCTTGTCTCCTCCTCCCCATGAGCGCCTCCAGGACTTCTCAGAACCTCTCCCATCCTTTGGAACTCCCTACCCAAATCTTTCTGACTATCTCCTACTCTGTCCACTTTCAGACGATCCCTGAAAACTCATTTCTTCAGAGAGGCCTATCCGGCATCCCCCTAACAACTGTACATTTATTATCTCCATCAGCTCATCCCCCACAGTTATTAGCTATTGTATCTCTAGACCTTCCCTCTTAGATTGTAAGCTCTAACGAGCAGGGCCCTCTGATTCTTCCTGTATTGAATTGTATTATGATTGTACTGTTTGCCTAACATTGTAAAGCGCTGCTCAAACTGGTACAACTATATAAATCTTGTATTATGATAATATTATACGTTGGGCTGGTGGCCGCAAGTGGAGAAGCTTCACCATTCAGACATCGGGACCACCAGTCAGTGACACATGCTGGACATTGGAGATGGCCAAACTTTGATCAGTTGTGGTTCAGCCAAACTTTTTACAAATTTACACATCTCCAAAAGTAGCAAATTCTAAACCCAAAGTCCTTTAGAATTCAAAGGTAATCTGAACCAGCCTCCAAGAAAGTGTGTATTACAAAGCAGAAAGTGATGACAGATGGGGCTGAATGGCTTGGGAAGCTGGCCTGGGGGCAGCCAAGCTAAGAGCGGTCAGGTAAAAGCAGATGAAGACATAAGGTAGAACCGGCCTTTGGTTCCTTTCTCCCAGAAGCATTTTGGGAACCAAACTGCCAAAAATTATTTAGACTTGACTCAGGACCTCTAAATTCATTAAACGCGATCCGAATCTTCAGTTCATCCAAATTTCAGGGTCAACTCTGTTGGTGGTGATGTGGTTACCTGCACCCTGTTCAAACCAGGGATTGTAGCTCCTGGCAGAGGAAGGTCCTTCTATTTATGAGTCTCAATGCTGATGGTTACAATAGAAGCCAATACTGGAAGATGCCCACCATGCCCACCAATCACTGTGGCACTGTATACCACTCTTTGCGTGGTTTACACATTCCTTATTCTACAGAAATCCAACCCCACCAAGAAGGGGCCAATAGGTTGTGTTTTTCCTCCAGGCCAATGGTGCCCAGTCCTCTACTGGATGAAGACATTAGTCCCCCAAATGCTGAGTATAGTCCATGTCGTAGAACTTGGTCTGTGTGCATTATGTAGGCCAGGGGTGCCCAACCAGTGGCCCGCAGAGCACTCTGATGTGGCCCGCAACCTCCTTCTGTGGGATGGCAGATTGGCAAGCCCAGATCATGGGTTGCAGACCCGCCATCCCAGAGCATCTGTGTTGTTAATGAAGCCGGCAAAGCAAGCAGCTGTGGAGCAGAGCTGTATAAGCTGATGTTTCGTTTCCTGTATAGCGCCATCTCTTGCCACAGGCACAGTGATACCAAATGCACTCTGCCGGGGACAGCAACAGCAAGCGATACCTGAATGAGAGACTGTTATTAAAGGTCAGTTTATTACTAAAATTGCAGTGTATATATATATGGTTATATCTGTGCGATGGTTACTGGGCTGCTTTCGAACTGATCCGCAGGTGCAGTGCACCTTCAGGTTACCTGCACTGAGGAAAGACTTCTGTTATTACCTGCGGGTTTGGTGAGCTTTCAGAAAGTGCACCACACCTGTAGGCTATAACAGAAGGCTAGGGCAAAGTGTAGCTAACCCACATTAAAGACACAGGTGCACTGCACTGCATTAGTGTGAAAGGCAACTTTCACACAATCATAACAAATCAATCAGACCCTCCATTCACCTTTGTGAAACGGCACATGTAAACGGATTTGTATCCTTTTATACCCACCTACCTCCAATCTGATTCGCTAAAAAAACAAAAGGGGATCAATCCCCTTCCGTCAGGGCAGATCGGAGTGGTCTGTGTCCGCTCTGCACGGACCTGTCATCCGTCTGCTCTGCTTATTGTGGACAGGCATGTACTGGCCATTGGGACTACCGGGAGTTTCCCGGTGGGCCGATGGCTCAGTGGGCCACTCTGATGTAAGGGGGCTGGTGATGAGACACTCTGATGTAAGGGGGCTGGTGATGAGACACTCTGATGTAAGGGGGCTGGTGATGGGACACTCTGATGTAAGGGGGCTGGTGATGGGACACTCTGATGTAAGGGGGCTGATGATGGGACACTCTGATGTAAGGGGTGCTGATGGGACACTCTGATATAAGGGGGCTGGTGATGGGACACTCTGATATAAGGGGGCTGGTGATGGGACACTCTGATGTAAGGGGGCTGGTGATGGGACACTCTGATGTAAGGGGGCTGGTGATGGGACACTCTGATGTAAGGGGGCTGGTGATGAGACACTCTGATGTAAGGGGGCTGGTGATGGGACACTCTGATGTAAGGGGGCTGGTGATGGGACACTCTGATGTAAGGGAGATGTTGATGGGACACTCTGATGTAAGGGGGCTGGTGATGGGACACTCTGATATAAGGGGTGCTGATGGGACACTCTGTTGTAAGGGGGCTGGTGATGGGACACTCTGATGTAAGGGGGCTGGTGATGGGACACTCTGATGTAAGGGGGCTGGTGATGGGACACTCTGATGTAAGGGGGCTGGTGATGGGACACTCTGATGTAAGGGGGCTGGTGATGGGACACTCTGATATAAGGGGGCTGGTGATGGGACACTCTGATGTAAGGGGGCTGGTGATGGGACACTCTGATGTAAGGGGGCTGGTGATGGGACACTCTGATGTAAGGGGGCTGGTGATGGGACACTCTGATGTAAGGGAGATGTTGATGGGACACTCTGATGTAAGGGGGCTGGTGATGGGACACTCTGATGTAAGGGGGCTGGTGATGGGACACTCTGATGTAAGGGGGCTGGTGATGGGACACTCTGATGTAAGGGAGATGTTGATGGGACACTCTGATGTAAGGGAGATGTTGATGGGACACTCTGATGTAAGGGGGCTGGTGATGGGACACTCTGATGTAAGGGGGCTGGTGATGGGACACTCTGATGTAAGGGAGATGTTGATGGGACACTCTGATGTAAGGGGGCTGGTGATGGGACACTCTGATGTAAGGGGGCTGGTGATGGGACACTCTGATGTAAGGGGGCTGGTGATGGGACACTCTGATGTAAGGGAGATGTTGATGGGACACTCTGATGTAAGGGAGATGTTGATGGGACACTCTGATGTAAGGGGGCTGGTGATGAGACACTCTGATGTAAGGGGGCTGGTGATGGGACACTCTGATGTAAGGGAGATGTTGATGGGACACTCTGATGTAAGGGGGCTGGTGATGGGACACTCTGATGTAAGGGGGCTGGTGATGGGACACTCTGATGTAAGGGGGCTGCTGATGGGACACTCTGATGTAAGGGGGCTGGTGATGGGACACTCTGATGTAAGGGGGCTGGTGATGGGACACTCTGATGTAAGGGGGCTGGTGATGGGACACTCTGATGTAAGGGAGATGTTGATGGGACTCTCTGATGTAAGGGGGCTGGTGATGAGACACTCTGATGTAAGGGGGCTGGTGATGGGACACTCTGATGTAAGGGGGCTGGTGATGGGACACTCTGATGTAAGGGGGCTGGTGATGGGACACTCTGATGTAAGGGAGATGTTGATGGGACACTCTGATGTAAGGGGGCTGGTGATGGGACACTCTGATGTAAGGGGGTTGGTGATGGGACACTCTGATGTAAGGGGGCTGGTGATGGGACACTCTGATGTAAGGGGGCTGGTGATGGGACACTCTGATGTAAGGGGGCTGGTGATGGGACACTCTGATGTAAGGGGGCTGGTGATGGGACACTCTGATGTAAGGGAGATGTTGATGGGACACTCTGATGTAAGGGAGATGTTGATGGGACACTCTGATGTAAGGGGGCTGGTGATGGGACACTCTGATGTAAGGGGGCTGGTGATGAGACACTCTGATGTAAGGGGGCTGGTGATGGGACACTCTGATGTAAGGGGGCTGGTGATGGGACACTCTGATGTAAGGGAGATGTTGATGGGACACTCTGATGTAAGGGGGCTGGTGATGGGACACTCTGATGTAAGGGGGCTGGTGATGGGACACTCTGATGTAAGGGGGCTGGTGATGGGACACTCTGATGTAAGGGGGCTGGTGATGGGACACTCTGATGTAAGGGGGCTGGTGATGAGACACTCTGATGTAAGGGGGCTGGTGATGGGACACTCTGATGTAAGGGAGATGTTGATGGGACACTCTGATGTAAGGGGGCTGGTGATGGGACACTCTGATGTAAGGGGGCTGGTGATGGGACACTCTGATGTAAGGGGTGCTGATGGGACACTCTGTTGTAAGGGGGCTGGTGATGGGACACTCTGATGTAAGGGGGCTGGTGATGGGACACTCTGATGTAAGGGGGCTGGTGATGGGACACTCTGATGTAAGGGGGCTGATGATGGGACACTCTGATGTAAGGGGTGCTGATGGGACACTCTGATATAAGGGGGCTGGTGATGGGACACTCTGATATAAGGGGGCTGGTGATGGGACACTCTGATGTAAGGGGGCTGGTGATGGGACACTCTGATATAAGGGGGCTGGTGATGGGACACTCTGATGTAAGGGGGCTGGTGATGGGACACTCTGATGTAAGGGGGCTGGTGATGGGACACTCTGATGTAAGGGGGCTGGTGATGGGACACTCTGATATAAGGGGGCTGGTGATGGGACACTCTGATGTAAGGGGGCTGGTGATGGGACACTCTGATGTAAGGGGGCTGTTGATGGGACACTCTGATGTAAGGGGGCTGGTGATGGGACACTCTGATGTAAGGTAGATGTTGATGGGACACTCTGATGTAAGGGGGCTGGTGATGGGACACTCTGATGTAAGGGGGCTGGTGATGGGACACTCTGATGTAAGGGGGCTGGTGATGGGACACTCTGATGTAAGGGAGATGTTGATGGGACACTCTGATGTAAGGGAGATGTTGATGGGACACTCTGATGTAAGGGGGCTGGTGATGGGACACTCTGATGTAAGGGGGCTGGTGATGAGACACTCTGATGTAAGGGGGCTGGTGATGGGACACTCTGATGTAAGGGAGATGTTGATGGGACACTCTGATGTAAGGGGGCTGGTGATGGGACACTCTGATGTAAGGGGGCTGGTGATGGGACACTCTGATGTAAGGGGGCTGGTGATGGGACACTCTGATGTAAGGGGGCTGGTGATGGGACACTCTGATGTAAGGGGGCTGGTGATGGGACACTCTGATGTAAGGGAGATGTTGATGGGACACTCTGATGTAAGGGAGATGTTGATGGGACACTCTGATGTAAGGGGGCTGGTGATGGGACACTCTGATGTAAGGGGGCTGGTGATGAGACACTCTGATGTAAGGGGGCTGGTGATGGGACACTCTGATGTAAGGGGGCTGGTGATGGGACACTCTGATGTAAGGGAGATGTTGATGGGACACTCTGATGTAAGGGGGCTGGTGATGGGACACTCTGATGTAAGGGGGCTGGTGATGGGACACTCTGATATAAGGGGGCTGGTGATGGGACACTCTGATGTAAGGGGGCTGGTGATGGGACACTCTGATGTAAGGGGGCTGGTGATGGGACACTCTGATGTAAGGGGGCTGGTGATGAGACACTCTGATGTAAGGGGGCTGGTGATGGGACACTCTGATGTAAGGGAGATGTTGATGGGACACTCTGATGTAAGGGGGCTGGTGATGGGACACTCTGATGTAAGGGGGCTGGTGATGGGACACTCTGATATAAGGGGGCTGGTGATGGGACACTCTGATGTAAGGGGGCTGGTGATGGGACACTCTGATGTAAGAGGGTGCTGATGGGACACTCTGATGTAAGGGGGCTGGTGATGGGACACTCTGATGTAAGGGGGCTGGTGATGGGACACTCTGATGTAAGAGGGTGCTGATGGGACACTCTGATGTAAGGGGGCTGGTGATGGGACACTCTGATGTAAGGGGGCTGGTGATGGGACACTCTGATGTAAGAGGGTGCTGATGGGACACTCTGATGTAAGGGGGCTGGTGATGGGACACTCTGATGTAAGGGGGCTGGTGATGGGACACTCTGATGTAAGAGGGTGCTGATGGGACACTCTGATGTAAGGGGGCTGGTGATGGGACACTCTGATGTAAGGGGGCTGGTGATGGGACACTCTGATGTAAGGGGGTGCTGATGGGCCACTCAAAATGTAAGTGGGCCGGTCTGCATGAAGTCCAGGGCCAAATTTCTTTCCCAGTCCAGCCCTGATTGTGGCCCGCGACCGGTTAACAAGTCGCCTAAGTGGCCCTCGCCCTTCAACAGGTTGGGCACCCCTGATGTAGACTCTTGTACTCTTTGTACCCCACCATTTGTTAAACATAACTATTCACATATAAACTATATTTCACCGTCCGACACTTTGTAACATTGTAAGTGATGTCCTCTACCTAGCATGTGCTTTTGTCTATTTATGATACAATTCCCTTGTATGTTGTTTATGTTTCATACGCCCATTACAATGCAACATTATTAGGTAGTGTATTGTGTTTCTGATCATTTGTATATGGGAAATAGTGAAATCACTGCTAACTTGTCCCATGCATCGGGTCTGACACTTTCTTCTCTTCATTCAGATTCACCAAGAGAGAACATCCATTTACCCAGAATCCCGAGCAGCTGGATGATGCTGACGAAGAGGTCCTTGCTGAGAAAGAAAGGGTTAACACTTTGAAAACAACAGATCAGGAGGAGGAGGTAATATATTGCTAAATGCAAATCCACCATAGAAATATACATTACACTCCCTCCTCTATGATAACTGTCACATCATGTCCTGCACACCATCTGAAACTTCCAATCAAACTGGCAGCAGGAGTGGCTGCTCTGCTGTCTGGACAGAGAGGAGGTGCTGAGCAGGGACGATTGGCCATAGTCAGTCTCTGCTCATTTTCTGTCAAATTATAGAGAGTACCCCATCTATCAGCCTGTGTTCATGTAAGGAGAAGTCTACAAAAGGCACTGTATGGACCGGACTTTCTCAACTCTACCCCTCAAATTAGTTTCCAGGTCTCAGGGAACCCCTGATAAAATGAATGTATTTGGGATCAGAGGGAAGAATGTTCCTCCTTACAGTGTTGGTTTTGCCAAATGGTGTCAGTCCTGGAATTAGAACTGCACTAGCAAATGGGAGGTCAATCAGCCACAACTCAAGGTACCTCTGGAGGAACCCTTGCTAAAAATGTCTGGTCTAGCCTGACCTAGAAGTATAATTCTGCAGATAAACATATTAATAGAAGTTACAGATTTTTTTTTTTTTTTTGCAAATCTGTTTATTGGAATTTCAGACAGTGAACAAGTAACCAAAAGCAAAACAAGACAGACAAAAACAAAAACAAAAACACATACATTGGTCACGATTAGTGTTACAGGCGTGACGTGTAAAGAGTTGCAATATAAGACAGTGCATTACATAAAAAAACATGTCGGAGAATTCAAGGCATCTCACCGGCCACAAAGAGCCGACTCCATGTGCAGTAGGATGACTCAGGACTAAACCATGCTACTCAGATATACAACATTTCCACTAGTGCATATTCCTATTCATTTACAAACGAAAATGCGTTAAGTAGGCTGTGGGTCTGAGGCCGTGGAGGCATCCGCCAGCCAGCTGGACCAGACCTTGTCATATTTTTGCGGGCAACCTCTATTAACATAGCAGTCCTTGTAGAGAGGCAGGCTGTCGTTCACCAATTTTTTCCACAGGGAGAGAGGGGGAGGAGTGGGCTTACGCCAGCTGAGCGCAATGGCCTTGCGGGCATAGAAGAGAAGTAGCCCAGCTAGGGTGCGCCGCGCCACAGTGGGAATTAGCTGATCTAGCAGGCCCAGTATGCAAGTTTCTATAGAGAGTGGGAGCGATATGGAGGTGACCTGTGTAATGACCCCTAGTATCTCCTTCCAATAGTCAACAATGGCTGGGCAGGTCCAAAAAATATGAATGAAGTCCCCCGGTATTGTCCCACAACGCCAACATCCCGGCGGGGAGGCGGGGTTCATTTTGTGCAGTCTGTAGGGGGTGAAATATGCTCGGTGGGCCATCTTAAACTGTATCAGCCGATCTCTCAGGGAGACCAGGGATCTGAAGGGGAAGTCCCACATGTCATCCCAATCATCGTTATCAAAGGTGGGAATGTCTCGCATCCACTTATCTCTAAGTTTCCCCAAAGTAGGGAGGGAGGTCATTATCAAATGGGAGTAAAGTGTTGAGGTGGGCTTAGTGTCACAACTGGACTTGAGGAGGCCCTCCAATGCGGATTGGACAACCTGGGGGGGAGAGCTGGAGAACTGGCACCTGAAGGCATGGGAGAGTTGTAGATACCTAAAAAAATAACTCTGCGGGACGTTGAATTCAGAAATCAACTTGGGGAGTGGAGCCAGCGATTGGTCAGAAATCACCTGGTCTACTGTTCTAATATTGAATTTAGTCCAAGCATGGGGTTCAGGCAGTTTGTAAAACTGCTCCAGGGTGGGGTTACGCCACAAGGGGGCAGCTGGAGAAAGTGCATTGGTAGGGTATTTTTCAATTTTAAGTCCTACCCCCCATGCACGCAACGTGGTGCGCATGGAGGGGGTCAGCGGGTACGGGGCCTTCGGGCCACGATAGAGTAAAAATTTCAATGCCTCCAGCGACCCCAACACCGCCGCTTCAACCAAGGTGGCAGGGTTTGTCTTATCAGGAGTGAGCCACCAAGCTGCTGTAACCAGCTGGGTGGCTAGAAAATATTTGTACAGGTCAGGGCACGCCAGTCCTCCCTGGGAGGACGGACGCGTAATTGTTGACCATCCATACCTGGGGGACTGGTTTCCCCAGATGAAGGAGGCAAACAGACTATGCAGACGGGAGAAAAAGGATTTGGGAATCCAATGTGGAGATTGGCGAAGTAGGTAGATAAATTTCGGTAGGATTTTCATTTTTATCAGGTTTATCCGCCCTAGCAATGATAGGGGTAGTGACTCCCATGCCTTCAGACGCAGCCGTGTCTCATGAACCACTGGGGATAGATTTAGGGGTACGAAGTCCGAAGCCTGTCTCGAGACCACAACCCCAAGGTACCTGAAGGTCTCCACCCACTGTAGGGGTAAATCAGGGGGGGCAGTGTCGCGAGCCGCTGGGTCTATGGGGAACAGAAGCGACTTCGACCAGTTAACCCTAAGGCCCGTGATCGTGGAGAATGAATCAAGAATTTGTAATGCCCCTCTGAGTGAGGAGTCCGCATCGTTAAGGAAGAGAAGAGAAGTTACAGATTTTAGTAACTTTGTAGCAGTCACATGAGACTCTTCTTGTGTTGGCCCAAATGTCACGACAATCGGATGTCCTTCAGAATCAAATCACACATTGAATTTGTGCTTTTTTTTTACACTTCCAGAGGCCGACCATCCTTGTGGACAGTTTGCGGAAAGACTTTAAGGAGAAGTCAGGCATCTGTGGACGCTTTAGGAAGAAAAAGAAGAGAACGGCCATCAGAAACACCTCGTTCTGTGTCAAGAAAGGTCAGTTCCCGTTCATTTCTGTTTCTTTTAATGACGTCGGCCATCCCCATGTGTGTTTTGGAAATGTGCGGCCAAAACCCCCATGTGTGGTTGGGAATGTGCGGCCAAAACCCCCATGTGTGGTTGGAAATGTGCACAACAACGTCCATGATCCAATTTTAATTCAACTAGAAGCAGAAGAGAGTCCACATGACCGTGCTGGTCTGTTTGATATAAAGGTTATGTTCTCTTTTTCCATGATTTAACATCACAACGTTTCAGATTAAAGTCTTCCGTAATGGAGATACTTTACCCTTAAGCACCCAGATCATTTCTTTCCAGTGCAGCAGAAATAAAGAGCCTAAATGGTTGCTTGGAGGAAAGCAGACAGTTCTTCTTTCAGAGATTTATAAATATCAATGTATCAGTTTTTTTTATTTTTATATTGAAGGTGAAGTCTTGGGACTTCTGGGCCCCAACGGAGCCGGCAAGACCACATCTGTGTTGATTCTGGCAGGGGAGATAAAACCATCAGCTGGACAGGTGAGAAGTAACAGAGGCATGGAGTGGATGTCTTCAGGGTTCATGTATAGAGGATTTCGAGGGACATCTACCCCACTATGTCCATGACGGACCAAAGCAAAAGGGTTCCTGGAAAACACTGCACCACCAAAATGCAATCAATAAAACATTACCGACTATCACAAATACATCTACAGGCAAGAAAACACAAAAAAATCTGAGATCCGCAGCAATTTAGCAACTCATGTTTATAAAAAAAAAAGGTTAATGTCCCTACATAGATGGTTGGTTGAACATATGAGATTCACCTAAAAAAGCCTGGCGTAAATGTCCAGCTTGGCATTCTTTTAAGGCACCTTCACTGACTGCCTCCTACAGGTGTTGCTGGGTAATGCAGGAGACCCCCATAGGACTAAAGACTCTGCAGAATTGGGCTACTGTCCCCAACACAACTCTCTGTGGCCCAACCTCACCGTGAAGGAACATCTGGAGATCTACGCCGCTGTAAAGGGCATGAATAAAGAGGACTCAGACCATGCTATTAAACGGTAAGCTACTTTGTGCACTGAGACTCAGGAGTTGTATGACTCCACTTCCACTGCTGTCCTCCATATTGTTTGGTCTTGACAGTCCCAACTACTGGGATGTTGGCTTCATTGTAACGCTTTTAGGTTGTTGGAGAAAACAAGACCTAAAGGAAAATTCCACAAACGCATGCAAACATGTGACCTTGTCAGAATGAAACCCAAGACCTCATCTCTATAAGCCCTTGTACACACGGTCGGAGATTCTGACAACCAAATCCGTCGGATTTTTGTCCGTCGGATCTTGTCCGAAACTGTTGCATACACACGGTTGGACAAAGTTGTCGAAAAATCCGATCTTTCAGAACGTGATGACGTAATTTCATTACGATCGGACTACGTTCACGCTAGTAGCCAATAGCTTTGATGTAGGAATTTGATCTGAGCATGCGTGGCACTTTGTCCGATCGGAATTCTCTACACATGATCGGAGTATGTCCTATCGGACCAATTTGTCCGAAAATATTTCCAGCAAGTTGGAAAATTTGGTCCGACGGATATTCCGACCGGAAACAGTGCGATGCAGACCACACACAGTCAGGATATCCGACAAAATGGTCTGATAGGACACATTCCGACGGAATCTCCGACCGTGTGTACAAGGGCTAAGGCTGTTTACAGCTCAGCTCAGATGTAGCCTTGATAAGCCATCTGTGTACAATCATTACATTACAGAGATTTTCCCTATGAACCTCTATCTCTACATCTTAATAAGTCTTACAGGTTGATAAATCATAACTAGTCTAGTCTTCTGGTTATGTCTCCATACTTTGGTCTGCAGGGTGAGTGAAGCTCTGGAGATGAAGGACCATCTCAACAAACCTGCCAGGAAGTTGTCAGCCGGGGTCTCCAGAAAGGTAAGTTCTTTTCCTGGACTCTGTTAGCAAACTCAATCGAGTAGATGTGTTCATACATTCAGGATAGCTTAGAAGGATCTGCAGAACTGGCCAAAACCATACCCCCCATAGATCCAAACGTCATCATGTCAAATGATTGGCTGGGCTTTTCCCATCTCCACCAAGTCTGCCCTGAAAACCACTGAATTTAACTGGAGCTGTAAAGCCCAGATTGGAAAGGCTTTTATAAAGCTACCAGTCCCGGAGCTTATCAGTAATTTTATGATAGTTGTAGGTGTCCATAATATATATAATATGAGTCATTATCCGGCATGTCTATCAATCCATTCATTTTATCACCTTTGTTAATATCTGTAATTATTCTGGACATGTAATGAAAGTCAGAGCAGACATTTCTGCCGGATTAATGCCGCGTACACACGAGTGGAATGTCCAACAGAAAAAGTCAGACGGAATCTTTTCATCATATATCCCGATCGCGTGTATGCCTCATCTGACTTTTTTTTGGGGGAAAATTCTGACGGACTTAGAAATAGAACATGTTCTAAATATTTCCGACGGAACCAATTCCTATCGGGAGAACCGCTCGTCTGTATGCTGTTCCGACAGGCCAAAAACGACACAAGCAAGTACGAGACGGCAGTTATTGGCTACTGGCTATTGAACTTCTTTTTTCTAGTCCTGTCGTACATGCTGTACGTCGCCGCACTCTTGACGGTCGGACTTTGGTGTGATCGTGTGTAGGCAAGACTGTTTCAGTGGAACTCTGTTGGAACTCCGTCTGGAAAAACCTCCAGAGTTTATTCCGACGGGAAAACCGGTCGTGTGTAAGTGGCATTAGACTTTAGATCATGGATGGAGGCATGGTCAGTTAGAGTGGTCATATTCCAAACATTTGCAAATAGATCCATGGTGAGGAAGCCGCCACATATCTCCTCACAAATTCATACAGTTTCCATAAACATTCGGTATATATAATGTTGCCAATTTTGTGTTTAAGCCAACATAGTAGAATGTGGAAGAAGAAGTAGAACTAGTAGAAGTAGAATTGGCCTTTTAGATCTCTGTTGTTCTTTAGGTGTGTTTTGCCATCAGCATGTTGGGTAATCCCACCATCGTTCTCCTGGACGAACCTTCCACTGGTCTGGACCCAAAAGGACAACAAAGGCTTTGGTGAGTCTTGTCACAAGTTGATCCAGGAGCTAATACCTTAAAGGGGTGCTCTGCTGCTTTTATTTTATTTTTATAGACCCTGATTCTTATTGTGACACATTGCAAGAGCCTAATGGTATCAGCGATCTTCTCTGGACACAGCAAAGCCAGACTTCATCTATGTTTATGTATTTGTTCTCTTAGCCCCCATACACACTGTCGGAAATTCCGACGGAAAATGTCCGATCGGATTATATTGTCGGAAAATCCGATCGTGTGTGTGGGCTCTATCTGACTTTTTCCGTCGGAAATCTCAAAATTTTCTGACAACAAAATCCAATCGGGCTTTTTCCGATCATTTGTAGAGAGTTCCGATCGGACAAAGTGCCACGCATGCTCAGATCAAAGTACGAGAGCAAAGCTATTGGCTACTAGCCTGAACGTAGTCCGGTCGTAACGAACGTCATCACGTTCCGAAACGATCGGATTGTCCGACAACTTTGTCCGACCGCGTGTATGCAACACCAGTTTCGGACATCATATGTCGGAAAAATCCGACGGATTTTGTGGTCGGAGCTTCCGACCATGTGTACGGGGGCACAACTGTATTGATTGGTTGACAATATGAAATAAAGAAACAATCAGGGCAAACAATAATCAGATACAAGAAAAATGCAAGCTGTACACTATAGGCTGATCACAACACCTGCAATGTATATTACAAAATAAAGTTAGTGCAGCACAAATAAAACAGGAAGTCCATAAACACATAAAAAGAAACCAAATGGGTTATCAAAACGTAGAAGACGAAGACACCTCGTGGGAAGAAAAATTCCGATCCACTGAATGTACTGAGTGATAAATCCTCCACACACAAGTCAATATTCTTACCAGATATGATGGACCTCTGAGCTAACAGAAGGTCAAAAGCGCTTGTATCCACAATGGGGTGGAGACAGTTGGCCGGTGCAGCAATGGAACCAGATCATCCAGGGCAGGATATACAAGTAAAATAGACACGATCTAAGTGCTCTCCGTCATGTGCATTTATTCAAATAATCCACAGTAAAAACTCTTATGGCCGTAACATAAAATAACGCTGCATGTAGCGATGATAAGACCAGTAAGAAACAGCGGTATGCCAGAGATGGCAGCGGGTGACGTCTGCAAGATAGCTCCTTCCCCTGTACAAGTTACGTCCTTCACTGACAAAGTCCCATAGGACGTAACGCGTAGGGGAGGAGGAGCTATCTTGTGGCCATCACTCGCTGTCATCCCTGGCATACCGCTGTTTCTGACTGCTGTATTTTACTGGTCTTATCATCGCTCTTATTTTATGTTTATGTTAAGGCCATAGGAGTTTTTACTATGGATTATCTGAGTAAATGCACATGACGGAGAGCACTTAGATCGTGCCTATTTTACATCTATATCCCGCCCTGGATGATCTGTGGGCGGCACAGTGGTGTAGTGGTTAGCACTCTTGCCTAGCAGTAAGAAGGGTCACTGGTTCAAATCCCAACCACGACACTACCTGCCTGGAGTTTGCATGTTCTCCCTGTGCCTGCGTCTGTTTCCTCCGGGTACTCCGGTTTCCTCCCACACTCCAAAGACATGCAGGTAGGTTAATTGGCTTCTGTCCAAATTGGCCCTAGTTTATGAATGGGGACCTTGAATTGTGGGCTCCTTGAGGGTAGGGACCGATGTGGGAGTGCAGTGTATAGGGATAGGGATTGTAGACACTCACTCAGTTTGAACTGGATGGACTGGTGTCTTTATTCAACCTTACTAACTATGAAACTATCTGGTTCCATTGCTGTACTGGCCAACTGTCTCCATCCCATTGTGGAAACAAGCGCTTTTGACCTTCTGCTAGCTCAGAGGTCCACCATATCTGGTAAGAATATTGACTTGTTGGTGGAGGATTTATCACTCAGAACATTCAGTGGATTGGAATTTTTCTTCCCACGAGGTGTCTTCATCTTCTACGTTTTGAGAACCCACTTGGTTTCTTTATATGTCTTTATGGACTTCCTGTTTTATTTGCGCTGCACTAACTTTCTTTTTTAATATGTATTGATTGGTTTTCCTTGCTGCCACATGACCTTCTGACATCAGACTGAGCTGAAGAAATTAGATTAGTGCTCTTCATTTTTTTGGGTACTTAGGAGTTGTAGTGCTAGTGCCCATCATCCTGATCTTGTAGTCACCTCTGTCTCCTCCATTTATAATATTTACATCCTATAACACATGCATTATACAAAGGTATGACACCTTAGGCTTTTCTTGCGTGTTCAAGGCGAGCAATCCGAGCGGCCTTCAAGAACCGGGAAAGGGGCGCCATCCTGACCACACACTATATGGAGGAGGCCGAGGCCGTGTGCGACCGCGTGGCAATCATGGTGTCCGGAAAACTCAGGTGAGGAATAATAATGCCAAGACTGAGTCAGGGGAAACTTTTAGGAAGCCAGTAATAGACAAGGGAAGTCAGGATTTCTTGCATGTATGGTCTGTAGAACATTGATCCAATATACCTGAGTCATGGGGGTTCCATTCCATGAAACTCAAAAGCGTCATGGTAGAGACATGAGGAAGGATAATGTAATGCAGATTACTTAGCTCTGGTATCACAGGTTAGAGGTGGGAACCTCCCTGCAGACACGAGTTATTGGCACATACATTCAGGTCCATAAATATTGGGACATCGACACAATTCTAATCTTTTTGGCTCTATACATCACCACAATGGATTCGAAATTAAACGAAAAAGATGTGCTTTAACTGCAGACTTTCAGCTTTAATTTGAGGGTATTTACATCCAAATCAGGTGAACGGAGTAGGAATTACAACAGTGTGTATATGTGCCTCACACTTTTTAAGGGACCAAAAGTAATGGGACAGATTAACAATCATCCATCAAACTTTCACTTTTTAATACTTGGTTGCAAATCCCTTGCAGTCAATTACAGCCTGAAGTCTGGAAGGCATAGACATCACCAGATGCTGGGCTTCATCCCCGGTGATGCTCTGCCGGGCGTCTACTGCCACGGTCTTCAGTTCCTGCTTGTTCTTGGGGCATTTTCCCTTCAGTTTTGTCTTCAGCAAGTGAAATGCATGCTCAATCGGATTCAGGTCAGGTGATTGACTCGGCCATTCCATAACATTCCACTTCTTTCCCTTAAAAAACTCTTTTGATTGCTTTCGCAGTATGCTTCAGGTCATTGTCCATCTGCACTGTGAAGCTCCATCCAATGAGTTCTGAAGCATTTTGCTGAATATGAGCAGATAATATTCCCCAAAACACTTCAGAATTCATCCTACTACTTCTGTCAGCCGTTACATCATCAATAAATACAAGAGAACCAGTTCCATTGGCAGCCATACATGCCCACGCCATGACACTACCACCACCATGCTTCACTGATGAGGTGGTATGATTTGGATCATGAGCAGTTCCTTTCCTTCTCCATACTCTACTCTTCTCTTCTCTTCCCATCTCTCTGGTACAAGTTGATGTTGGTCTCATCTGTCCATAGGATGTTGTTCCAGAACTATGAAGGCTTTTTTAGATGTTGTTTGGTAAACTCCAATCTGGCCTTCCTGTTTTTGAGGCTCACCAATGGTTTACATCTTGTGGTGAACCCTCTGTATTCACTCTGGTGGAGTCTTCTCTTGATGGTTGACTTTGACACACATACACCTACCTCCTGGAGAGTGTTCTTGATCTGGCCAACTCTTGTGAAGGGTGTTTTCTTCACCAGGGAAAGAATTCTTCGGTCATCCACCACAGTTCGTGGTCTTCCGGGTCTTTTGGTGTTGCTGAGCTCACCGGTGCGTTCTTTCTTTTAAAGGATGTTCCAAACAGTTGATTTGGACACACCTAATGTTTTTGCTATCTCTCTGATGGGTTTGTTTTGTTTTTTTCAGCCTAATGATGGCTTCACTGATAGTGACAGCTCTTTGATAGTTGACAGCAACAGATTCCAAATGCAAATAGCACGCTTGAAATGAACTCTGGGCCTTTTATCTGCTCCTTGTAAATGGGATAATGAGGGAATAACACACACCTGGCTGTGGAACAGCTGAGCAGCCAATTGTCCCATTACTTTTGGTCCCTTAAAAAGTGGGAGGCACATATACAAACTGTTGTAATTCCTACACCGTTCACCTGATTTGGATGTAAATACCCTCAAATTAAAGATGACAGTCTGCAGCTAAAGCACATCTTGTTCGTTTCATTTCAAATCCATTGTGGTGATGTATAGAGCCAAAAAGATTAGAATTGTGTTGATGTCACAATATTTATGGACCCGACTGTATGTTATAGAAAATTCTCCCTATTGTGGCCAAATTAAGACGTTTTATATTTTGGCATCCAGAAGAATTGTTTGTGTTTTATTAAAAGAAGCAAAAATAACACAGAAAAAGTAACAGCGGAATGTAACAATTTTCTATTTGTTGCCATTTAGAATCATTATTTTCATGTAAAAGTTGAGAAAACCATTGGTAGGGCACTTTTTATAATGGAAACATTGCAACACTTGCTCCGATTCGTGTTAATTCTTATGTTAGAATGGGTTACAGTGTATGTATAGCTAAAACTTCATTTAAGTTTTGTAATGTAGGGAAAATTTACCAGGTTTTTTTTTTTTTTTTTTTTTTCTGCTGGGGAGATTTCCCTTCACTCCTAGTTTTGGAGACACAACCGGAAGTGAGAGGAAATATCCCCAAAGTGAGGGGGATTTCCCTTCTAGACAGTTGTCACCAAAACATTCATCCCCATCAAAACATCTGCCCTCATCTCACAATTCAAAAATGTTGGATTTTCTTTTACTTTCTGGGGTGATGAGAAGGGTCACCAGGACAAACGGTGGATGAGTCTTCACTGACCACAATAAAAAAAATTGGTTAAGGGTCTAACCCTTCTCTACTTTTTCCCTTTACGTACACGTTAATATTTCACAGCATTTCTCCCCCAGGTGTATCGGATCCATCCAACATCTGAAGAGCAAATTCGGTAAAGGTTACCTCCTGGAGATCAAACTGAAGGACACCCAGCAGGTCGATGTGATCCACCAGGAGGTCCTCCGCCTCTTCCCGCAAGCCGCCAGGCAGGACAGGTAATGTGGATCATTCTGGGCAATATTCCAAGACCGCCAGCTCATTCTGGGCAATATTCCAAGACCTCCAGCTCATTCTGGGCAATATTTAAAGACCTCCAGCTCATTCTGGGCAATATTCCAAGACCTCCAGCTCATTTTGGGCAATATTCCAAGACCTTCAGCTCATTCTGGGCAATATTTCAAGACCTCCAGCTCATTCTGGGCAATATTTAAAGACCTCCAGCTCATTCTGGGCAATATTCCAAGACCTCCAGCTCATTCTGGGCAATATTCCAAGACCTTCAGCTCATTCTGGGCAATATTTCAAGACCTCCAGCTCATTCTGGGCAATATTTAAAGACCTCCAGCTCATTCTGGGCAATATTCCAAGACCTCCAGCTCATTTTGGGCAATATTCCAAGACCTCCAGCTCATTCTGGGCAATATTCCAAGACCTTCAGCTCATTCTGGGCAATATTCCAAGACCTCCAGCTCATTCTGGGCAATATTTAAAGACCTCCAGCTCATTCTGGGCAATATTCCAAGACCTTCAGCTCATTTTGGGCAATATTCCAAGACCTCCAGCTCATTCTGGGCAATATTCCAAGACCTTCAGCTCATTCTGGGCAATATTCTAAGACCACCAGCTCATTCTGGGCAATATTCCAAGACCTTCAGCTCATTCTGGGCAATATTCCAAGACCTCCAGCTCATTCTGGGCAATATTCCAAGACCACCAGCTCATTCTGGGATATATTTCAAGACCTCCAGCTCATTCTAGGCAATATTTCAAGATCTCCAGCACATTTTGGGCAATATTCCAAGACCTTCAGCTCATTCTGGGCAATATTCCAAGACCTCCAGCTCATTCTGGGCAATATTCCAAGACCTCCAGCTCATTTTGGGCAATATTCCAAGACCACCGGCTCATTCTGGGCAATATTCCAAGACCACCGGCTCATTCTGGGCAATATTCCAAGACCTCCAGTAACGATTGATCCTCCTAATTCCATTGACTGGTTGCTGGTTCATGTTTAATGATTCTCAGTATTAATTAACCTATCCCTTGGATGACAGATTCTTAGATCTTGGGATACGACAGAATTACAGTGGTAGGGGACCCCTAGATCCCATCAACAACTGATCACAAAACTTTTCCTGATCCCTATAATAATGGGGCCCATATACAGACAGATTTGTAAGTAAATATCATAAGCTCTCTTTTATCTACTTCTTAAACTAAATTATTCTGATTCAAATGCCACTTTATGCATTGACATACCTCCTTAGACCCAGCCTGTCCATACAGTATGATCCCCTACTGACTTGGCACCATCCACAGGCAGTGTAACTCTTCAATAAGAATCAGAAGTTGAATCCAACACAATTTTACTCCAACTGATTGCAGTACAGAGGATGTTTTTCTATTCTTTTGAAGTGCAAGAGACCTGGACATTCCTAAACCCTGCCTCTGAGAAATACTTACTCTGACTGAGGGCGCATGGAAGAAATGGGGAGGGGCTAACTAGCTGAACTAACTAGCGTAGCTCCCAACTGTCTCTGATTTTAAGGGACTGTCCCTGATTTGGAAAAGTCCCTCTGTCCCTCTTTTCTCTGCATTTGACCCTCATTTTAGCCTCATATATATATATATATATATATATATATATATATATATATATATATATATATATATATATATATATATATATATATACCGTATATACTCGAGTATAAGCCGAGATTTTCAGCCTCTTTTTTGAGGCTGAAAGTGCCCCCCTCGGCTTATACTCGAGTCATCGCCGTCTGTCTGCCCGATCAGCGTGTCGAGCAGACAGACGGCGGCCATTCGAGCGTTCAAAATCCGCGCCGCCGTCTGTGATAGGCGGAACACTCACTTTCCCTGCAGTCTGTGTTCCGCCTATCACGGACATCCTTTCATCCTCGTCCGTAGTATGAGGATGAGCGGACGTCCGTGATAGGCGGACCACTGGCTGCTGGGAAATTGAGTGTTCCGCCTATCACGGCGGAACACTCAATTTCCCAGCAGCCAGTGGTCCGCCTATCACGGACGTCCGCTCATCCTCATACTACGGACGAGGATGAAAGGATGTCCGTGATAGGCGGAACACAGACTGCTGGGAAAGTGAGTGTTCCGCCTATCACAGACGGCGGCGCGGATTTTGAACGCTCGAATGGCCGCCGAGGATGCCGACGAAGAGCAGAAGGACGGAGGCTCGGCGGCTCGGCTCGGGACAGGACGGGACGGAGGCTCGGCGGCTCGGCTCGGGACAGGACGGGACAGGACGGGACGGAGGCTCGGGACACAGGTAGGCTGGACACACAAGGCTGCACACACACACACACACACAAGGCTACACGTACACACACACAGGGATGGATGGACACAGGGATGGATGGACACAGGGATGGACACGGACACAGGGATGGATGGACACAGGGATGGATGGACACAGGGATGGATGGACACAGGGATGGATGGACACAGGGATGGATGGACACAGGGATGGACACGGACACAGGGATGGATGGACACAGACACAGGGATGGACGGACACACAGGGATGGACAGGCATGTCTCACCCTCGGCTTATACACGAGTCAATCATTTTGCCAGTTTTTTTGGGGTAAATTGGGGGCCTCGGCTTATATTCGGGTCGGCCTATACTCGAGTATATACGGTATATATAAAATATAATATAAAACTTTTTATCTTTCAAAAAGTGTTCCCCAGTGCTAAACCGTTCATCCAATTTCTAAATTGCTGCGTTTGAAAATGTAACAAGCCAATATAAAGGAATAGTAGCGGTAAAAATAAAAAAAAAATAAAAAAACACTTGTGGATTTAACTAATAATTTTTTTTATAATTCTCTTTTAACCTCCCTGGCGGTATTCCCGAGTCGGGCTCGGGGTGGAATATCTGAACCAAAAGTGGTAACCCCGAGCCAGTCTCGGGATCGCATCGCAAGATCCAGGAAGAGTGTGCTTACCTTATCCCCTGGATCCAGCGATGCCCCCCGTCCCCCCGTCCTCCGCTCCATCTATCACGAAGCCAAGCTCCGTTCCCTGCGAGCGTTGCGACGCACGGGGACGGAGAACGGCGCCAAATTCAAAAAGTGAAACACACACATTACATACAGTATACTGTAATCTTACAGATCACTGTATGAAATTATTTCACATCCCCTTTGTCCCTAGTGGTCTGTCCAGTGTCCTGCATGTAGTTTTATATTATAAAAACTGTTCTTTCTGCCTGGAAACTGGAGATTGTCCATAGCAACCAAAACTGTCCCTTTACGTCAAAAGTGGTATTAGACCAGCTAGAAAACAGCGATAATACATTAGAATCACTCACAGAATTGAGCGACAGTGATTTGTGGGGAGATCCGTCATCAAATACTGAAAAATAATGACAGCGACAATTCTGCAAATTTCTGTGGTTTTGATTTGATTACATTATTGAATCATTTTTATTATTTGTTATAATTATTTATAGTTATTTATTATATTTTAATTTATGATTTTGTTTTTCAAACTTTATCATACCCGGGATGTCTACTAGATTCTTGTTTGGACAGATTTAAGTGAGTTATTCCTAAGAATTACAGGGACTACAATATAAAACGCAAAATTTCCATGCAAAATAATTGTACCCCTTCAAGCATCAAAAATCTGAAATAATCATACCGCCAGGGTCGTTAAGGGAGTGTAGAAGGGGTGTGTCCTATGCCTACATACCTTTGCTAATAGGTGTCCTTGGTTCCCATTTTAAAAAGTTGGGAGGTATGAACTAGCACTAAACAGATAGAGGGGGGAGCAGAGGGAGATACCAAAATCACACAGTAAACATGTTGTAGTGGCCCAAAAACTTCCATTAGATGTCAGCATAGAACAGAGCATTAATATTCTGATGTATATTTATGTGTTGTAGTAATATGCATGAAAGAGGAGCAGAGCACAAATACTGCATGGCGGTGATGGGTGACCTTTATTTTATAGACTTGTTGGGTTTAGTGATTGAACGTCAGTCTTTACCTCGCAGGTTCTCCTTGGATAAGCTTTACTTTATAGACTTGTTGGGTTTAGTGATTGGATGTGTCCATTGAGAGTTGGTCTTTACCCTGCAGGTTCTCCTTGGATGACCTTTACTTCATAGACTTGTTGGGTTTAGTGATTGGATGTGTCCATTGAGGGTTGGTGTTTACCCCGCAGGTTCTCCTTGGATGACCTTTACTTTATAGACTTGTTGGGTTTAGTAATTGGATGTTTCCATTGAATGTCGGTCTTTATACCGCAGGTTCTCCTTGGATGACCTTTACTTCATAGACTTGTTGGGTTTAGTGATTGGATGTGTCCATTGAGGGTTGGTGTTTACCCCGCAGGTTCTCCTTGGATGACCTTTACTTTATAGACTTGTTGGGTTTAGTAATTGGATGTTTCCATTGAATGTCGGTCTTTATACCGCAAGTTCTCCTTGGATGACCTTTACTTCATAGACTTGTTGGGTTTAGTGATTGGATGTGTCCATTGAATGTCAGTCTTTATAAAGTAAAGGTCATCCAAGGAGAACCTGAGGGGTAAAAACTGACATTCAATGGAAACATCCAATCACTAAACCCAACAAGTCTATAAAGTAAAGCTCATCCAAGGAGAACCTGCAAGGTAGACTTGTTGGGTTTAGTGTTTGGATGTTTTCATTGAATGTCGGTCTTTATACCGCAGGTTCTCCTTGGATGACCTTTACTTCATAGACTTGTTGGGTTTAGCGTTTGGATGTTTCCATTGAATGTCAGTCTTTTCACCCTGCAGGTTCTCCTTGGATGACCTTTACTTTAAGGACTTGTTGGGTTTAGTGATTGAATGTCAGTCTTTACTTCATAGACTTGTTGGGTTTATTGATTGGATGTTTCCATTGAATGTTGGTCTTTACCTCGCAGGTTCTCCTTGGATGACCTTTACTTTACTTTATAGACTTGTTGGGTTTAGTGATTGAATGTCAGTCTTTACTTCATAGACTTGTTGGGTTTATTGATTGGATATTTCCATTGAATGTTGGTCTTTACCTTGCAGGTTCTCCTTGGATGACCTTTACTTTATAGACTTGTTGGGTTTAGTGATGAATGTCGGTCTTTACCTCGCAGGTTCTCCTTGGATGACCTTTACTTCATAGACTTGTTGGGTTTAGTGTTTGAATGTTTCCATTGAATGTTGGTCTTTACCCCGCAGGTTCTCCTCCTTGTTGGTCTATAAGATCCCAATGGATAACGTCCAGTCTCTGTCTCAGGCCTTCCTACACTTGGAGAATGGTAAGATTATACAGCTGGTAATGGAGCTGAAGATGAATGTGAAGGTCCTCACAGGACGGTACGAAGGTCGGTGATCTTTGTGTATTTTCTTTACACAGCTAAACAAGCGTATAACATTGAGGAGTACAGCTTCTCCCAGTCCACCCTGGAGCAGGTAACGGCACTGATATCCAATGAACACCGACAAACATGGTGATAAAATCCCTACTTTCTTGATGTGATTTATTTAGTTATGTAGGATTGCAGATGGTTAGGAAATCTAATAAGGGTCTCAGGGGACAGCAAAGGCAAAGGGAAAAAAAATTATCTTTACTAACTTTCTTGATTTTCCTGGCCATGTTCATGAATGTAAGGTGTGGTAAGAAGGTACTTAGTCTTTGTTGTTTGATTACTGACAGGTCTTCCTCGAGTTGGCCAAAGAACAGGAGAAGGAAGATTTCCACTTGGATTCCTCATTCCGATGGAAACACCTGAGGAGTGAAGAGATATAACCTTGTCTATAATACTATTATTATAATTATGTGCCTTGTGTGTGCGGCGGAACCTTCTGCCTTAGAAGTAGCACTGAGATGGATATTGTGGGGGAAGCCGAAATCAAGTCACCTGACCAGCGAGGAATACATGACAAGTGACGGAGGCCTCCTTTAGTATTCCTTAAAAAGAAGACTAACCATTTATATGTGCCTGTATACAGTATATACTGACATATCAACTGTGTGATTATGTAACCACAGAGGGGGGGAGGGAGGAGGTGCTACATTTCTATTCTCAACAGAACTATTTTGTAGAAATTGAAACTGTGCTTCACGGGTGTATTAATAATAAAAAAATCACTTGGATATTTATCCAGCAAATTTGCATTTACATTCATTCTATGTGAACTGGGCAAAAACAAATGTTCTTTTCTTATCTGAACAAATCTTCTTTTTTTTTTGTGGGAAGTAGTAAAATACTTTTACATACATCTTTGTAACAAGAGATAAAATGTAACAATTCTAGAGAACACTAGAGGGAAATAGCAAATAAATGTAACCAGTGGTTAAATTTCTCTATCACCATTACCATTGGTTTACAGAGAATGAATGTTCATGTAAATTTGCTCGATGAATGTCATATATATATATATATATATATATTGCATAAATAGAGCGCTAATGCCGCGTACACACGACTAGACATGGGCGCCGTCAAAAAATTTGTTTTGTTTCGTTCCGTTTTGTACAAAAGAAAACGTATTTCTTAATTTGTGTACGAAATTCAATTTGGATTCGTACGAAATAAGAATTTTCGTTAGATTCAGAAACTTCTCGTTAAAATAACAAAGTTCGTTATGATGAATTTATCAGTATGAGGGGCTCCCCCCATCCCTGTGCTGTGCTGACTTCCTGGGGTTTTTAACTTTTAGGTTTGTTAACTTTTCGTAACAATTACGAATGTTCGTTATGATGAATTTGTCCATTATGAGGGGTTCCCATCATCCCTGTGCTGAGTTCCCGGGTCTGTACACCCGCTGTGCCCATTATGAAGGGTTCCCACCATCCCTGTGCTGAGTTCCCGGGCCTGTACACCCGCTGTGCCCATTATGAGGGGTTTCCACCATCCCTGTGCTGAGTTCCCGGGTCTGTACACCCGCTGTGCCCATTATGAGGGGTTCCCACCATCCCTGTGCTGAGTTCCCGGGTCTGTACACCCGCTGTGCCCATTATGAGGGGTTCCCACCATCCCTGTGCTGAGTTCCCGGGTCTGTACACCCGCTGTGCCCATTATGAGGGGTTCCCACCATCCCTGTGCTGAGGTCCCGGGTCTGTACACCCGCTGTGCCCATTATGAGGGGTTCCCACCATCCCTGTGCTGAGTTCCCGGGCCTGTACACCCGCTGTGCCCATTATGAGGGGTTTCCACCATCCCTGTGCTGAGTTCCCGGGTCTGTACACCCGCTGTGCCCATTATGAGGGGTTCCCACCATCCCTGTGCTGAGTTCCCGGGTCTGTACACCCGCTGTGCCCATTATGAAGGGTTCCCACCATCCCTGTGCTGAGTTCCCGGGCCTGTACACCCGCTGTGCCCATTATGAGGGGTTTCCACCATCCCTGTGCTGAGTTCCCGGGTCTGTACACCCGCTGTGCCCATTATGAGGGGTTCCCACCATCCCTGTGCTGAGTTCCCGGGTCTGTACACCCGCTGTGCCCATTATGAGGGGTTCCCACCATCCCTGTGCTGAGTTCCCGGGTCTGTACACCCGCTGTGCCCATTATGAGGGGTTCCCACCATCCCTGTGCTGAGGTCCCGGGTCTGTACACCCGCTGTGCCCATTATGAGGGGTTCCCACCATCCCTGTGCTGAGTTCCTGGGTCTGTACACCCGCTGGGCCCATTATGAGGGGTTCCCACCATCCCTGTGCTGAGTTCCCGGGTCTGTACACCCGCTGTGCCCATTATGAGGGGTTCCCACCATCCCTGTGCTGAGTTCCCGGGTCTGTACACCCGCTGTGCCCATTATGAGGGGTTCCCACCACCCCTGTGCTGAGGTCCCGGGTCTGTTCACCCGCTGTGCCCATTATGAGGGGCTCCCACCATCCCTGTGCTGAGGTCCCGGGTCTGTACACCCGCTGTGCCCATTATGAGGGGTTCCCACCATCCCTGTGCTGAGTTCCCGGGTCTGTACACCCGCTGTGCCCATTATGAGGGGTTCCCACCATCCCTGTGCTTAGTTCCTAGGTCTGTACACCCGCTGTGTCCATTATGAGGGGATCCCACCATCCCTGTGCTGAGTTCCCGGGTCTGTACACCCGCTGTGCCCATTATGAGGGGCTCCCACCATCCCTGTGCTGAGGTCCCGGGTCTGTACACCCGCTGTGTCCATTATGAGGGGTTCCCACCATCCCTGTGCTGAGTTCCTCTGATTGGTGAACAAAACACCAGTCACAATTCTGTTACTTTGGATCCGAAATTCGTTAACGAATACAATTCGGTATTTGATCACCCCTGCGGTTTTTATTTCTTGCGCTATAAACAAAAAATAGAGGGACAATTTTTACTTTTTGCTATAATAAATATCCCCCAAAAATATCTAAAAAAAAAAAAAAAAAAAAATTTTCCTCAGTTTAGGCCGATACGTATTCTTCTACATATTTTTGGTAAAAAAAAAAAAAAAAAAAAAAAAAAATCGCAATAAGTGTTTATTGATTGGTTTGCGCAAAAGTTTATAGCGTCTACAAAATAGGGGATAGATTTATTACATTTTTATTAATAATTTTTTTTTTTTTTTACTAGTAATGGCGGCGATCAGCGATTTTTTTTTATCATGACTGCGACATCATGGCGGACACATCGGACAATTTTGACACGTTTTTGGGACCATTGGCATTAATACAGCGCTCAGTGCTATACAATTGCATTGATTACTAAAAAAAAATTGTCTCTGGCAGTGAAGGGGTTAACCACTAGAGGGGCGGGGAAGGGTTAAGTGTATCCTAGGGGCGTGGCTGTGTGTGACACCACACCGTTCGCTGATCCTAAAGACAGGGAGCCTGACGATCGGTGTTGCTGTCACTAGGCAGGACGGGGAGTTGCTGTTTGCATCGGCATCTCCCCGTTCTTGAGCTCTGTGACACCATCGCGGGTATCCCCATGGCGATAGAGTCCGCGGGACCCGCGGGCGTGGTCACGGAGCTCGCGGCAGGTGCGTGCGTGGGTACAGCGGGAAATTCAAAGTAGCATACGGGTACGTTACTTTGCCCAGCCGTGCCCTTCTGCCGACGTATAAGTACAGGAGCCGGTTCGGGAACCGGTTAAAGGAGAAGTCCAGTCTGAGGTTTTTTAGAAGTGAAATTTGTTTTGCACTCCTGTGATCCGTTTTCAGCAGAGAGTCTGAAGTCCGCTCTCCGCCGGCGTCACCAGGATCAATCCCGACATCCACGTCTGGATCTACCAGCTGCCTGGACTGAGGGCAGCCTCTCAGAGAGCCGCTGAGACGGCCGCTCCCCGCCCCCTCCACAGCTCAGAGCTCCAATGAGCGAGGAGGAGCGGAGCAGGAGAGACGCTGACTGATAGTCAGCAGCTCTCCGCTCGAGGAGCAGAGAGAACCGAGCCATCGGCGGTGTTCGATCGATCGGTTCTCATTATAGAGGTGCCAGGGGACAGATGCCGCCTCCACCGAGGTAAGTACGATTATGGGGAAAAATTGGATTCCCATACTTCTCTTTTAAGGCTCGCTTCAAATATATATAATTCCCCCCTCCACCAAATGATTTGGACCAGTGCACAAAGCAAGGACCATAAAGACATGGATGAGCGAGTTTGGGGTGGAGGACCTTGACTGGCCTGCACAGAGTCCTGATCAGCATCAGTGCCTGACCTCACAAACGCGCTTCTGGAAGAATGCTCAAACATTCCCATAGACACATCTCCTAAACCTTGTGGACGGCCTTCCCAGAAGAGGTGAAGCTGTTATAGCTGCAAAGGGCGGAGCCAACTCAATATTGAACCCTCCGGACTAAGACTGGGATGTCGTTAAACTTCATGTGTGTGTAAAGGCAGGTGTCCCAATACTTTTGGTAATATAGTGTATATGCGAATTGGATGCGTTTTGAACTGCATCCGCTCCGCTAAAATCTGTAAATCGAAAAGGCTTTCAATGGAGTCGGTTCAGATTTGTGCAGGGGAACGGCCGCCGTCTGTTTTTTTTAAAAAGAGGCCTGTGCGTTTTTCAGTCTAGTTCATGTGCAATTTCATGTAAAAATCTCCGCCTGAACCAATGAACGAAACCGCACCAGACTCCTTTTTAAAAACCGCGCTGGAACCGCGGCCGACATATGTGAACCGAGCCGTAACAATAAATGTGAATTTTTAACCAGCTTATTTTTTATTAATTCTCGAGTATCTTTGTACATGTACAGTATATTGTAAAATAAAAACTGTCAATATTCCTCACTTATTTCCTATCCAAACTACAATGTAACAAAACCCGTCTACCGGGTTCAGAGATCCCCACATGTGAGTGTCCCTCATTGCCACCAGACAATGGCCAGATTTTAGACATTTGCAAAAAGTTTGTCGAAATTCGTTTAACCACTTCAATACCGGGGGGGCACTTAAACCCCTTCCTGCCCAGACCAATTTTGAGCTTTCAGCGCTGTCGCACTTTGAATGACAATTGCGCGGTCGTGCTACACTGTACCCAAATGAAATTTTTATCATTTTTTTCCCACAAATAGAGCTTTCTTTTGGTGGTATTTGATCACCTCTACGGTTTTTATTTTTTGCTAAACAAATAAAAAAATACCGAAAATTTTGAAAAAAAAAATGTTTTTTTTTTTGTTTCAGTTTCAAAACTTTGTAAATAAGTAAGTTTTCTCCTTCACTGATGGGCACTGATGGGGTTACACTGATGGGCAATGATAAGGCGGCACTGATGGGCACCGATGAGGTGGCACCAATGAAGTGGCACTGATGAGGTGGCATTGATGGACACCGATATGTGGCACTGATAGGCGGCACTGATGGGTGGCACTGATGGGCGACACGGATGGGCACTGATAGGTGGCACAAATTGGCACGGATTGGCATGGATAAGTGGCACAGGTGGGCATGGGTTAGGCAGCACAGGTGGGCATGGGTAGGCGGCACAGGTGGGCATGGGTAGGCGGCACAGGTGGGCATGAGTAGGCACTGATAGGCAGCACAGATGGGAACTGATAGGCGGCATTGTATTATAATATATTGCACTAATGGATGCCAATCAGTGCCAATCAATAATGCATGCCAATCAGTGATGCCCATTGTGGGCACTGATTGGCATCCATTGTGGCACTGACTAGAATCCCTGGTGGTCTAGGGTGGCATACTTTGTCCTTGGCATCCCTGGTGGTCTGGTGGCGTCCCTGGTGGTCCAGTGTGGGCATCCTCGGGGGGGCTGTGCTGATAATCGATCAGCACAGACCCTCCCCTGTCAGAGGAGCAGCCGATCGGCTCTCCTCTACTCGTGTCTGACAGACGCGAGTGAGGAAAAGCCGATCACCGGCTCTTCCCATTTACACTGTGATCAGCCGTGATTGGACACGGCTGATCACGTGGTAAAGAGTCTCCGTCGCAGACTCTTTACCGAGATCGTAGTTGCCGGGTGTCAGATTGACACCCCGCAACAACGATCGCCGCGATGCGCGCCCCCGGGGGCGCGCAGCGGCTCATAATCCTGATCACGTCATATGACGTCCGGTCAGAATTATGAAACCACTTTGCCGCCGTCCATTTGCTATAGGGCGGGCGGCAAGTGGTTAAAAAACGAATTCGGAACTAAATTTGTTAATTACGAAATTTCCAAATTTCTGAAATTTTCTAATTCCGAATTTCTGAAATGTAAACAAGAGGGGGGTTTGGGACTTTAAATGAAGCACATCATGGTGCTTCCATCCCGGTAATAAAATTTAAAGATAAAGGATAGTTGGGACTTTAAATGAAGCAATTGTATAGTGGAGATAAGTTGTAAATAAATAATATTTAATTGATGACATTGTTCTAAAAACACAAAAAATATTCATTTAATTCATATATATACATAATGCACATGAGGCATAAACATGATGAGTAGACTGATATCATCATATCGGCACATGATCAGAAATAAAAATAGAATGAATAAATAAATAACTATACGGAATTAATATAATTACCATAGCACATAAATGCCCCAACAGCAGACAGTCATGATACAATCATAACGACACATGATCAAAGAAAAATAAATAAATAGATACCTAAAAAAATTAATATAATTACTATGGCACACACGTGCCACAACGACAGACCCAAGACTGGCACGTGCACCCACAAAGTGTATGTAGGTCTATTGGCTGGTATAAAAACAGTATTAGTAGTAACTGGATAGGGATCAATCCATATGGAATACAACTGTGTCATCAAGTGTAGCTCGACGCGTTTCGTGGATTTTTCCACTCGTCAGGAGCAGATGCACCAAAGATTCCTATAGGGCAGTGATGGCGAACCTCGGCACCCCCAGATGTTTTGGAACTACATTTCCCATGATGCTCATCTACACTGCAGAGTGCATGAGCATCATGGGAAATGTAGTTCCAAAACATCTGGGGTGCCAAGGTTCACCATCACTGTTATAGGGTATATAAAATATGTCAATGTTTAAAATGAAATAAAATTCTACATGGTGTTGTATGTCAATAGACGGCTCATCAAACACACTCACCAACCCAGACAGCGCATGCGGTGCATGGTGACCGGCGCAGGGTAGGCCACGGATATAGACCCCACAGCGGGAGCTGAGGCAGCATAATATAGAGGTGCAACATCAGGTAAGCAGGAGATGTGTAAAGTGTAGACAGACAATCTCCATATAGCCAAAATTGATGATAAGTGATCAGTGGAGCATGAGTATCTGGGAACAAAATATTATATTAAGTGTGTGTATAGTTCATAACAGAACTATATTAATAAATTGATTTGAATAGTAAACCCAGTGTAGCTTCACAGAAGGTAATTACCGTGATATATAAAAAATACCAAAGAAACAATATGAATGATGATAATGGATAATTGAATAAATAAATGAAGATTACTTTTGTAGGAGAGGATTGGTGTAGTAAAATAGTGAAAAATGAAGGTGTGTGAATGTAAAGACATGAAAAGGCTCACCATTTAGAGAGAAAAACAAGAGAGTCAAAAGATAAACCCCAAAACTGAAAACAAAGAAACAAACACAGAATCACCGAAAAGAAAAAAAAAAAAAGAAACATACCATAGTTTTGCACCAAGGCACCACCGAATTTCTGAAATGTCAAAATTCCAAAATTCGGAAATGTGACAAGATTTTGGAAATTCAAAAAATTTCCGAAATTTAGAATTTTCGAAATTTGAAAAAATTTCAGAAATTTGAAAAAATGATAAAATTTTAAATTAAAAATTAAATAAAATGTAAATTTTCTGAAATTCAAAAAAATCTCAGAAATTCAGAAAAATTTCTGAAATTCAGAATCTTTGAAACTCGAAAATTCAAAAAATCCGAAATGTGAAAATTTTGAAAATTGGAAGTTTTGAAAATCGATAATTCGAAAATTCTGAAATTGAACATTTAGAAAATTCAGAATGTGAAAATGCGAAATTTCTGAAAATCGGAAATTCAAAATATTCTGAATTTAAAAAAATTCAGAATTCGAAAATTTTAGAATTTCCGAATTTTCAAATTCCAAATTTTAGAATTTCTGAATCTTCAAATTTCTGAATTGCGAATTATCCAATTTCCGAATCTTTGATTTTCCGAATTGCGAGTTATCGAATTTTCGAATTTTACAAATTTCTGAAAAAAGCTAAGAAATGAATGAAACGAAAATGAACACATTTTTCGGCAGTGCACACGTCTACCAGATATGTCGGAGCACATTCAGGTTTCTATGGATGGAATGGAAAGGACTATATTTTGGATGAACCGTTATTTTATTAGACTTGTGATTAATCATCACTTCTATCATCCAATCATTTCAATATGTAGTTCATTATATTATCATTTATTAACATTTTGTGTGGTTTGAATTATTCTTTTTCATTCGTTTTCACATTCAGGTTTCTACGGGTGGAATAGAAAGGGCAACAATTTGGATGAACCGTTATGTTGTTTGACTTTTGATTTAAACATTACTAGTTACATGCAATTGATTCAATATATTGTTTGTTGGGTTTTATAATATTACCATCTATAAAAAATTTGCATATTTACAGTGCCTTGAAAAAGTATTCATACCCCTTGACATTTTCCACATTTTGTCATATTACAACCAAAAACGCAAATGTATTTTATTGGGATTTTATGTGATAGACCAACACAAAGTGTCACATAATTGTGAAGGGGAAGAAAAATGGTAAATGGTTTTCAAAATTTTTACAAATATATGAAAAGTGGGGGGGGGGGGGGGGGGCATTTGTGTTCAGCCCCCTTTACTCTGATACCCCTAACGTAAATCTACTGGAACCAGTTGCCTTCAGAAGTCACTTAATTAGTAAATATAGTCCACCTGTGTGTAATTTAATCTCAGTATAAATGTATAAATACAGCTGTTCTGTGAAGCCTTCAGATGTTTGTTAGAGAATCTTAGTGAACAAATAGCATCATGAAGACCAAGGAACACACCAGACAGGTCAGGGATGAAGTTGTGGAGAAGTATAAAGCAGGGTTAGGTTATAAAAAAAATCTCCCAAGCTTTGGACATCTCACTGAGCTCTGTTCAATCCATCATCGGAAAATGGAAAGAGTATGGGCACAACTGCAAACCTACCAAGACACGGCCGTCCACCTAAACTGACCGGGCCGGGCAAGGAGAGCATTCATCAGAGAAGAGCCAAGAGGTCCATGGTGACTCTGGAGGAGCTGCAGAGATCCACAGCTCAGGGGGGAGAATCTGTCCACAGGACAACTATTAGTCGTCTCTCCACAAGAAGAAAGACATTGGGGAAAGTCACGTTTCCACAACACCATTATTATCTCGTATTTGTAAACCTCAAGGAGGTTTTGCTTGGTGTCGGTGTCCCTTGTTAATTTTGACATTGTATTTTTGAAATGTACCTGCCTACTCGCAACCAAAATTTGCTATTTGAAGAAAAACACAAGTATTTTCTGAAACAAAAATCACAATTTATTTTCCCTTCATAATAACAAATGAAAGAGGAAGGCAACGCTGGAGAAACTGCTGGAATTTGCGAAGCCTTTGGCCCCCCAGGGCGCACATCAACTCTGTGGCTAAAAAACTTGGTAGCCTGAGAGGTCCATATAGAAGGGAGGTCAATCTGGTCCAGGACCCCCAGAAAACAGGAACAGCAGGAGATGACATATGTGCCCAGGCTGTGGTACTACAATAAGCTGTGTGTTCCATCAGACCAGACTGAAGCCAGGCAATCACTTTCTTGTCTTCCGTACAGCCTTCCCTCCACGCTGCCCTGCAGCCTTCCCTAGAGGCTGTGGCTCTGGAGGTGGACTTGTGGCAGGAGGAGGAGGAGGGGGATGGGGGAGCGTGCACACAGGTGGACGTCATCCGTTATTTGGCCACTCAACCCCTTATGGATGGCCTCAAAAATAATTTTTTTACATTTGCGGCATTGGCCCTCCTCCATTTGCTGCAAATATGAGGCTACATAGGTCTCTACAGCATCGAGGGGGGGGGATTTCAGGGCCGAATTAGGCTCCTTGATGAGGGCCAGTGCTGCCTCATCCACGTTCCTCCCCTTCCTGGGCCTTTTGGGTGGAAGGCAGAGGGGAGGCACCTGGGATTGGGTGTGACTGGGCCCGGCCACCGCCCGGCTGACACCCCCCCCTGCCTCCTCCTGTCTGCCACTTGCCAGAGCCTCGTCCTGGCTGGAGGTCTTCCCGTGTGTGAAAAAGGGACATCGTTTTCGTTTTTGGTTCATCAATCTTCAGTCTGGTCATCCAGAAAACGCATCTTGCTGTAGTACAGTGTTTCTCAATTCCAGTCCTCATGGCCCACTGACAGGTCATGTTTTCAGGCTTTCCATTATTTTGCACAGGTGATTTGATCAGTTTCACTGCCTTAGTAATTACCCCAGCTGTTTCATCGGAGGGAAATCCTGAAAACATGACCTGTTAGTGGGCCATGAGGACTGGAATTGAGAAACACTGCTGTAGTACCACAGACTGGGTACATATACATCCTCTGCTGCAGCTCCTGACCTCAGGGACTTCTGGATCTTCTGAACCTCCTTCCTATGCGTGCTTCTCAAGCTACCAATTTTATTTCCCACAAACTTGATGTCTGCGTTGGGGGCCCGAGTCTTTACAAATATAAGCGGCGTCTCCGGTGATGCCTTCCTACATGCTTTATTGCGATATAAGGGGTTTTTTCACCTCCTATAAATTCCTCATATCTCTGTATTTTTCCAGGAATTCGGGTTCTTTAAATGGATTCATTTTTTCTGCAAGACCAAAAAAAAAAGACAAAAACACTAATATCAGGCTAATCTTATCCCAATGTAGGCCTAGGGTTGCCACCTTTTTCTTCAAGTCAAACCTGAACACTTCTCTTACACTGTAAGGTGGGGACTCTGCAGACTCTGATGTTAGGGGGAACTCTGGGGACTCCAACATAAGGGATGCTCTGGGAACCCTGATGTAAGGGGGAACACTGAGAACTCTGATGTACGGAGAGGACTCTGATGTAAGGGGGAACACTGAGAACTCTGATGTACAGAGAGGACTCTGATGTAAGGGGGAACACTGAGAACTCTGATGTACGGAGAGGACTCTGATGTAAGGGGGAACACTGAGAACTCTGATGTACGGAGAGGACTCTGATGTAAGGGGGAACACTGAGAACTCTGATGTACGGAGAGGACTCTGATGTAAGGGGGAACACTGAGAACTCTGATGTACAGAGAGGACTCTGATGTAAGGGGGAACACTGAGAACTCTGATGTACAGAGAGGACTCTGATGTAAGGGGGAACACTGAGAACTCTGATGTACAGAGAGGACTCTGATGTAAGGGGGAACACTGAGTACTCTGATGTACGGAGAGGACTCTGATGTAAGGGGGAACACTGAGAACTCTGATGTACAGAGAGGACTCTGATGTAAGGGGGAACACTAAGAACTCTGATGTACGGAGAGGACTCTGATGTAAGGGGGAACACTAAGAACTCTGATGTACAGAGAGGACTCTGATGTAAGGGGGAACACTGAGAACTCTGATGTACGGAGAGGACTCTGATGTAAGGGGGAACACTGAGAACTCTGATGTACAGAGAGGACTCTGATGTAAGGGGGAACACTGAGAACTCTGATGTACGGAGAGGACTCTGATGTAAGGGGGAACACTGTGGCCTCTGGTGTAAAGGGGAACTGTGATATAAGGGGTGCTCTTGGAACCCTGATTTACCTTAGTGTACTCACTCAGAGGCAGGAGCGATAACGTGGGACTTCAGTCACAGACAGGGATGGATGGTGAGCTCACTCACCCCTTGACAGTTAGCACCTTTTCATCCTGATGCATCTGTGGCTGCTAGACTTCAAATTTACAGGCCCCACTTTCCTTTTCTGAGGCACAGTGCCGGGGATTGGAGTGTGGGCAGACACAGCAGGGTAGGCGTGAGGGGGGGGGGGGAGGAGCAGATCGATCCCTCTCTCCTCTCCCATCTGTATGTTGGGGATCTGTTAGTGCCGGCTTTGGACAGTGTGAAAGAGTGTAACAGACATTCTCAGCTTAGGCAACTGGAGTCAGTAACCCTGCTAGGAGGCCATAGTCCAGTCTGAATAATGTGTCCGGGTTTCAGGCAGTTTGAAACCCGGACACATGATTCCAAACCCGAACTGTCCGGGTGAATCCTGGACAGGTGGCAACCTTATGTAGGCCTCAATCTAGATTCAAGATAAGACCGCTCATGTCCCAAGTTAAAATCTTACCTTCGCTATAACGTTCGTCGCTTCCGTTCCACCTTCCTCCGCGCACAGAACGTAGTTACGACACACGCATGTTAGCTTTATTGTAATGTTTATGCAGAATCACTGTGGCCCTTAACCCCTTTCTCCTGCTGCATGCTGGGGGAGGGGCTGTACCGGGAAGTCAGGCACAGTGTGTGTGGGACTGGAAGCAGCAGCATGATACGTAGAGGGAGATCTGTTGTATATTAATCCTCCATGTAAGAATGTACATTGCTTTCTCAGTGAGTAATAAACCCTTCCCTGGATAAGAAGTGCCTAGGGTTGCCACCTTTTCTTCAAGCCAAACCCGAACACTTTATGGGCATTCTTTTTTTTTTTTTGTAGAATAAACTATACATATATTTCGCTATTAAATAACATTTCTAATCATATGAAGTTACATCAGAGTTCACCCTTTTATATCTGAACTTGTAGAGTTTCCTTTCACTGTAAGGGAGAACTCTGGGGAATCTGACATAAGGGATTCTCTGGGAACCCGGATTTAAGGGGGGACACTGAGAACTCTGATGTATGGAGCAGACTCTGATTGAAGGGGGGAACACTGTGGCCTCAGGTGTAAAGGGGAGCTCTGATGTAAGGGGTGCTCTGAGAACCCCGATTTACCTTAGTGTACCCACTCAGAGACAGGAGATAGAAGGAGGAGACTTCAGTCACAGACAGGGATGGATGGTGAGCTCACTCACCCCTTTGGCAGTCAGCACCTCTCATCCAGGTGTATCTGAAGCTGCTGAACTTCAAATTTACAGCCCACACTTTCCTTTTCTAAGGAGTGTGGGCAGACCCAGAGGGGTAGGGCCGGGAGGAAGAGGTGCAGATCAAGCCCTCTCTCACCTGTATGTGAGGGGGATTGTTAGTTCTGGCTTTGGGCAGCATGAAAAAGAGTGTAATAGACACTCTCAGCTTAGACGACTGCAGCCAGCAACCCTGCTGGGAAGCCATAGTCCAGTCTAAATAATGTGTCCGGGTTTCAGGCAGTCTGAAACCCGGACACATGCTTCCAAACCCGAACTGTCCGGGTGAATCCTGGACAGGTGGCAACCCTAGAAGTGCCTCCAGCCTGTGTGTAACTTGCTGAGTAGGGATGAGCTTCGAGTTCGAGTCGAACTCATGTTCTACTCGAACATTGCCTGTTGGTCTGTTCAGCGAACAGTGAACAATTTGGGGTGTTCGCAGCAAATTCGAAAAGCCGGAACACCCTATACAAGTCTATGGGAGAAATCTAAAGTGCTAATTTTAAAGGGTAATATGCAGGTTACTGTCCTAAAAAGTGTTTGGGGACCCGGGTCCTGCCCCAGGGGATATGGATCAATGCAAAAAAAAGGTTTAAAAACGGCTGTTTTTTCAGGAGCAGTGATTTTAATAATGATTAAAGTGAAACAATGAAAGTGTAATATTCCTTTAAATTTCGTAGCTGGGGGGTATCTATAGTATGCCTGTGAAGGGGCGCATGTTTCTGGTGCTTAGAACTGTCCCTGCACAAAGTGTCATTTGTGCAGGAAAAAAAGTCTTTTAAAATCACTTGCGGCTAAATTGTCGGGTCCCGTAATACAGAGAACATTCAATGAGTGTTCTCTGTATTAGCCGACAATTCATTCATTCATTGATTAAAAAAAAAAAAAAAAGCGTGGGGGTTCCCCTAAATTCAATTACCAGGCCCCTCAGGTCTGACATGGATATTAAGGGGAACCCTGTGTCAAATTAAAAAAAAATTGACGTGGGGGTCCCCCTAAATATCCATACCAGACCCTTCAGGTCTGATATGGATATTAAGGGGAACCCCGCATCAAATTTTAAAAAAAATTTACGTGGGGGTCCCCCTAAAAATCCATACCAGACCCTTTATCCGAGCACGCAACCTGGCAGGCCACAGGAAAAGAGGGGGGGGGACGAGAGAGCGGCCCCCCCTCCCTCCTGACCCGTACCAGGCCACATACCCTCAACATTGGGAGGATGCTTTGGGGGTCTGTGACCCCTCAAAGCACCTTGTCCCCATGTTGATGAGGACAAGGGCCTCATCCTCACAACCCTGGCTGTTGGTTGTGAGGGTCTGCGGGCGGGGGGCTTATCAGAATCTGGAAGCCCCCTTTAACAAGGGGACCCCCAGATCCCGCCCCCCCCCTGTTTGAAATGGTAAGGGGGTACAAAAGTACCCCTACCATTTCACAAAGAAAGTGTAAAAATGTTTAAATAAGACAAACACACTTTTGAAAAATTCCTTTATTAAAAATAAAAAAAAGATTCCAGCGGTGCTAATCCACTCTTGCTATCCAGCGACGGGTCTCCGGGGTCCAGCGATGGATGATCGTATCCAGCGACGGGGGATCTTTCAGTCCAGCGCTGTCCATACATCCTTCTTCTGTCTCCACTCCGGAGACACTGCAGAGAGCCCAGCGCTGACGTTTCTTATATTAGGAGGGCGGGGCCACCCGTCACCTGACCCCGCCCCCTCTGACGCTGGTGAAGGGAGCCAGGGGTTCCCCAGTGACGTGTGGGTGACCCCGCCCCCTCTGATGTAACGGAAACCTGCGTTACATCAGAGGGGACGGGGTCACCCACACGTCACTGGGGATCCATGTCCCCACTTTTTAGGACAGTAACTTGCATATTATCCTTTAAAATTAGCACTTTAGAACCCTATTAAAGTCTATGGGACTCGAACGTTCACAATCTAAAGTTCACAGGAAGTTTAGGTCTGTTCGCAGGTTCTGGTGCGAACCGAACAGGGGGGTGTTCGGCTCATCCCTATTGCTGAGCAGACACTGGCAGCATTTCTAGAAACACCCTGAGAGACCCTGCGTCCAAGGGACATAACAGTGGCGACGAGGATTGTGGATTTTAGGAACACGTGGCTTTCATAGGGTTTGTTTAGTCATTTGATCCTGCTGCTGAATCATGGAGCTCCTGGGTGGAGAGTCTGGAGCAGTATATGGAAGCAAATAGTGTGGCTGTAGAAAAGAAAGTTGCCGTTTTCCTCACAGCATTGGGTCAGGCTGCATATGGCCCTCTCAGAGACTTCATTTCTCCAGACAAGCCGGTCTCTAAACCCTTACCTGAGTTAATTCACAGTCTACATGAGCACTACAACCCAAAGCCGTTAGAAATCGCAGAGCGGTTTAAATGCTACAGTAGGAGGCAGCATGCTGGGGAGGATATAATGACTTATATCAGGGATCTTCAAACTACGGCCCTCCAGCTGTTGTGGAACTAGGCATCCCATGAGGCATTGTAAAACTCTGACATTCACTGACATGGCTAGGCATGATGGGAATTGTAGTTTCTGAACAACTGGAGGGCCGTAGTTTGAAGATCCCTGACTTATATCATTGCTTTACGCAAACCAACTGCCACTTGTCAGTTTGGAGACCTGCAGACAGCTCTCCGCGACATGTTTGTCGTGGGACTCTGCGACCCAGCCATACAGAAACATTTACTCACAGAACCCGACTTGACTCTGACGAAAGCCACGGACCTTGCTACGGTCATGGAGTTGGCTACACGGGACGCCACCCTACTGAAGGCACCACCTGAACGTCCTGCAAGTCAGGGAGAGGAAATATTCCACACTGCTATCACCCGACACCCATGACGGCCATCGCCAAATCAACCTAAACCTCGCCACCCTAATTCTTCTGTCTCTAGGATACCAACTTGCTACCATTGTGGTAACACTTCGCTCAGTGCACCTGCTTGCAAGTTCAAGGAGGTCATTTGTTTTCGTTGTGGAAAGACTGGTCATATTGGGCGTGTTTGCCGCAGATCACACTCCCCGAACACTAACACAAAAGGTAGACGTAAACAGACATTTCATGTTGATAGTGACAAGAACGGCTCCAGCTCTGATGAGGAGACCTGCGTCCAGCATGTTGGACTGTTTCGGATAGCTGGGAACACTCCTGCGATAAAAGTGGATGTCACACTCAATGGCTGTCCTCTCTCCATGGATGTTGATACAGGGGCGGCTGTGTCCGTCATTTCATGGACTGATTTAAAGGCATGGGGTCTGTCCCTACCGCTCCAACCTACAAATCTCACACTACAAACCTACAGCAAGGAACTGCTACAGCCCTTAGGTTATGTGAAACCCATTGTGACATTAGGCAAGCGAAGTAAACCTCTACGCCTTTATGTTGTAAGTAAAGGAGGTCCTCCGCTGTATGGTAGGGACTGGATCAAAGCCCTGGGCATGCCCCCTCTTGCCATTGCCCAATGTACATTGCTTTTTGAGGTAGACTATTGGATGGAATCCCTGAAGTCACGCTTTAAGGAGGTTTTTGAGGACTCTTTGGGCTCGGTAAAAGGAAAAATGGCCCACTTTATCTTAAAGCCTGGTGCTACACCTCGTTTTTGTAAGGCAAGATCAGTGCCCTTTGCCTTGCGGAAGAAAGTGGAAGCAGAGCTGGACCATCTATTGGCTGAAAAGATCATAACTAAAGTTGATAGAAGTGAATGGGTATCGCCAATTGTGCCTGTCAAGAAAAAGAATGGAGACATTAGAATTTGTGGAGATTTCAGGGTTACCCTGAACAACCAACTTCTTGTGGATCAATACCTGTTGCCTCGACTTGAAGATCTATTTGGCTCACTGGCTGGGGGGCAAGAGTTTACAAAAATAGACTTAAAGCAAGCTTACCTGCAACTGCAAGTACACCCAGATTCATGCCATCTGTTGACCATTAACACCCATAAAGGATTATTCCAATATAACCGCATGGTTTTTGGCATAGCCCCAGCTCCAGCCATCTGGATGAGGTCCTGGCAGGCATACCTTTCACCCAATGTTTACTAGATGACATGCTCATTACTGGTCCCACTGATGAAGAACACAGAAAGAATGTTGAAGCTGTGCTAGAAAGACTCCAACGGTACGGTTTACGTGGCAATCTTTCAAAATGCTAATTTTTCAAGTCTCGACTGTAATTTTGTGCCCACACTGTGGACCGACATGGGTTACACACTACTAAAGAAAAGGTGAAAGGCCTTACCCATGCCCCTACTCCCCAGAATGTCTCACAGCTCAGGTCCTACCTTGGCCTCCTAAATTACTACCACCGCTTCTTGCCGATCCTAGCACACCAGCTCTACCCGTTACATCGCTTACTGGATACAAGAGCTAAATGGATATGGACAGATAAATGTAAAGAAGCTTTTCGGCTTTCTAAAGAGCTCATTCTGTCCTCTCAGGTTCTGGTCCACTACGATTTAAAGAAATACGTCGCCTTGGCTTGTGACGCCTCACCTTATGGACTGGGTGCCGTGCTTTCCCATGTCATGCCAGATGGCACGGAGCGCCCCATTTCTTTTGCCTCCAGGTCTTTAACTTCAGCAGAACAAAACTACTCCCAAATAGACAAGGAAGCTTTGGACATTGTATGGGCTACAAAAAAAATGTCACACGTACATCTATGGATGAGAGTTCACACTTATTACTGACCACAAACCTCTGTTGTCCATACTGAATCCTGAGAGAGGAATTTCTACAACAACTATTCATCTCGCTTACAAAAGTACGCTTTATTCTTGGGAGGTTATACTTATTCTATCAGATACCGCTCCCACGAGGCCCATGGCAATGCAGATGCATTTTCCAGATTGCCAATTGGAGACCACCCACCTAGAGACATGTGCATAGTGGAAGTACGCAGGCCACGGCCCTACATGTCCACCTCCCTAATTGCCAGACATACAGCCACAGATCCCTTCCTGTCTCAGATATTCTCGTATGTTCAGGCTGGATGGCCAGAGAAAGTCCCAGGTGAATTTCGTCCGTACTTTACCATAAAATATGAGCTTGTGACTAATGCTGGTTGCCTACAGTGGGGAAATAGAGTGATTAAACCTCAGTATTTGCAACCAACCATGCTAAGGATACTGCATGAGGGCCATCCTGTCGTGGTGTGCATGAAGCAGCGAGCCTGGAGCTATGTTTGGTGGCCACAAATGGATAAAGCAATTGAAGATTATGTGGCTCAATGTCCTGGGTGCTGTCAAGCTCAGCGACCCCAAAAGAAAGGAACCCTGCTACCTTGGCTGACAGACCCATGGTCAAGACTCCATCTTGATTTTGCTGGCCCAATCCAGGGTAAAATGTATTTGATCGTGGTAGATGCACATTCAAAATGGCCGGAGTTATTTCAAATGCCTTCTACTACCTCAGCTGCTACCATTTTACTCTTAAGGAAGCTCTTTGCTCAGTATGGCTTGCCAACAGCCATAGTCTCGGACAATGGAACTCAATTTACATCGCATGAGTTTCAATCCTTCCTCAGTGGCTTGAGCATCCAACACTACAAAACAGCTCCTTATCACCCAGCCTCGAATGGGCTGGCAGAACGGTTTGTGCAGACGTTTAAGAAGCACTTACTGCCCACTCTGGACCAGATCGTACTGTCAGAGGAGAAGATGCTGGACTTCTTGACCATGTACCGAAACACAAAACATGCTACTACTGGGCTGTCCCATGCTTTCCTTATGTTTGGCAGGCATCTCCGCACCAAACTGGATTTAGTCCATCCACAGAAACAGTCACCAACACCTCCTCCACCAGGCTATCCTGGATTCCGTGCCAGTGATCTTGTATGGTTTCGGAATTAGAGGTTTGCCTCATTGGCTTCCTGGCATAATTGATGGACCTCTTAGAAGAAGAATGTACCTTGTTTGCCTGTTTATGTTCGACACCTTTCTCAATTGAGGAAGTGCATTTGCCGACCACTAGAGACAAACCCGACCCCTCTTTCTAACCAACCACCAGAGGCTACTCAGGGCTCTACTGATGACATATGGCATGGTGTCTGGCATGATCCCACAAGTTCACAACCAACCCCTGAAAAGGTTGGTGACCATATTCCTGAGGAGTCCAGACATGTGCCTGGAGTCGCAGAGACTGATTGGTCTGTTGGACACCCACTGACATCTCCAGAACCCTTGACCGACTCTATCCCTTCCAGTGCTTTGCCACTTCGTAAAGTCTGCCCGCCAAAGACATCAGACTCCTCTTTGGCAAAGCACTGAAATTGGAGATACTATTTGCTGAACTGATCTTGTTTGCCTTGTTCATTATGTGTTGAGTATTTTATGTGTTGTGTATTTGTTCTCTTGTTATATATTTTTTTTGATTATTTTTTTAATGGTTTTATTTTTTTTCCTTCGAGAAAAAGAGGAGGTGTAATGTTTATACAGAATCACTGTGACCCTTAACCCCTTTCTCCTGATGCATGCTGGGGGAGGGGCTATACCAGGAAGTCAGGCACAGTGTGTGTGGGACTGAAAGCAGCAGCATGATACGTAGAGGGAGATCTGTTGTATATTAATCCTCCATGTAAGAATGTACATCGCTTTCTGAGTGAGTAATAAACCCTTCCCTGGTTAAGAAGTGCCTCCAGCCTGTGTGTAACTTGCTGAGCAGACACTGGCAGCATTGCTAGCAACCCCCTGAGAGACCCTGTGTCAAAGGGACATAACATTTATATACACTGCGCAAGGCATGAAACTTCACCCGCGTCGCCCGACCCTGACGTTCTTTTTTAGAATATTCCCCGCCCTGTCTCTTTCGTCTCAGTGAGAGAGGAAGATGGTGGAGACACAGCAAGTGCATAATGGCAGTAACGAGGAGGAGGAAAGCCCGGAGCCAGAAACGTCACGATCCAGGAGGAGATTTAAGGCCTAAAATGTGTCCTTTGTAGAGGTGGCAGAGATGGTGGACATATTGAGGAGGAACGACTATGATGGTGATTATGGACCGTACACCAAACCTAAATATGAGAAAGGCCAAGATCATGACTAAAGTTGTGAAGAGTCTGCACAGGAATTTTGGGGTACGACGATCCAAGGAGCAATTGAGGAAACGCTGGTCGGACCTCAAATTAAGGCAGCAGGATCAGTACAGAAGAATCAAGAAAGTTCTTCGAAAAAGTAGTTGTTCTGTGTTCATATTATTATTATTACTTGCATGCTGCGCAATGTGCTTTTCTTTACTGTTGGACATTTTAAAATGGCTACTTTCATGTTCATGGGCACAGTAATCGGTCGTAGTAAACATTGTTTGTTTGTCAACTAAATACAACGTTTTTCCCAGATGGTTAACTACAGGGTTAACTACATTTGGTCATGATAATTTATATTTTAAAAGAAGCTTAGGGCATTGTTGTCTAGATGTGTTTGAAACTAGAAGGAATAGCAAACTAGATTCAGTGTAAAGTAAGGAGAGGACACTCGCCAGCTGTTTACACATCTGGACTTTTTAGGGTGTCCCACACAGGTGCTCCAGTGGAGACTTGGGGTGTCTTCAGGTGTGAAACTTGTCCAAAAAAGGTAAGCATCCCAGCTTTGGTAAGGGAATAAATCATGTCTTCAGCTTGGAACTCTGCCCAAACAGAGAATTGTACCTCACTTCCAAGCAATGTTTCACATTCATATTTCTGGCCTCAAATATCTGTGTGCTAAGTATACTTTTTGTTTCATTCTCATAGGGGAGCAAAGACTCGGAAAATATGAGGACACCAAGGACTAGGGATGAGCTTCGTGTTCGACTCGAACATCGGCTGTTCGTCCGTTCGGCGAAGTCCGAACATTATGGGCCGTTCGCACCAAATTCGTGTGGCGCTCACGGCCCACAATGCACTGCGATGGCGCAGTGCATTGCTGGCTCATGATTGGCCAAGCATGCACTGTGACCCCGCATGCTTGGCCAATCACAGCGCCGGCAGCGAGGAGAGCCATGATTGGCCACAGGCAGGATGCCTGTGGCCAATCATAGCTCAGGCTGTGTAGTACACGCCCCACACTATATAAGGCCGCCAGGGCGGCGGCCTTGTGTAGTGTGTTGGCATCTGTAACAGTTAATGGGTGTTCTGTGTACCTTCAACACAGTACACACCGATCGTTATCGGCCGATTTTTCGTTCTTGCTCTTCTGTAGTGGTTGTTGTCTGCGTGCCCTGACCGCAGTATACACCATTATATTCACCTATCTTTTATAATAGAGCTTGCAGTCAGTGTTAGGAGATCGTGCGTGCTGTCTGCGTGCTCTGAATGCAGTATACACCGCTATATCCACCTACATAGCTAAATATCTTGCTCGTTTTAAATAGAGCTCTCAGTCAGTGTTAGGAGATTGTGCGTGCTGTCTGCGTGCTCTGAACGCAGTACACACCGCTATATCCACCTATATAGCTAAATATCTTGCTCGTTTTAAATAGAGCTCTCAGTCAGTGTTAGGAGATTGTGCGTGCTGTCTGCGTGCTCTGAAAAAGACGGACGGCAAAACAAATTATACAGGGGTGATAACCCTTCCCTATGTTTTCCAAAAAGCTTAAAAATAGTTTTTTTGACTGGAGCTACACTTTAAAAATGTACCAGTTGAAAATTACAAACAGATTCAACTTAACACAACAAACCTACACAGTCCCTGTCTTGTTTGCACCGCCTGTATACTGCCGTTCTGAGTATATAGGGCCTGGGGGCCACACGCATTTCCTTTTTTTAATATGGGTACGGGGTTCCCCTTAATATGCGTACAAGACCCAAATAGGCTGGTAATGGGCAGGGAGGGCTACCCATGCCATTTTTCTCAATGGTTTTCAACCATATTGCAGGAACCAGATATAACATTAAAACCGCAAGCAGTTTTAAATGATGTTATTTCCGTTTAATGTCATTTTGTGCAGGGACTGTTCTAAACACGGGAAACACGTGGCACTTCACAGGCATACTACAGACACCCCCCAGGCACCATATTTAAAGGAATATTTCACTTTTTTTTTTTAATTTTAATCGTCATTAAAATCAGTGCTCCCGCCAAAACGGCCGTTTTTAAAAACATTTTAGGCATTGACCCATGTCCCCTGAGGCAGGAGTCAGGTCCCCAAACCCTTTTTAGGACAGTATCTTGCATATTAGCCGTTAAAATTAACACTTTTAATTTCGAACGTTCGAGTCCCATAGACTTCAATGGGGTTCTAACGTTCGTACGAATTTGGGGTCCGTTCGAAAGTTCTGGTGCGAACCGAACAGGGGGGTGTTTGGCTCATCCCTACCAGGGACCCCTCACCTCCTGAAGAAGGGGAACAGGGGGTCACAATCTTAGGATGTGGAGGAAGGAAAGGTGGTTGAAATTGTCACCACAACAGGTGAGTGTCTGACACCCCAGATTCAGGTAATAGAGTGTATGCCTACATATTTATAATACATGGTGTGTATTTATTTTTTTAGGTGATGTGCAGGTTGTGGAAGAACAATCACATCAATTCACCACTGACCGTGCCCAAAGGCTAATCCAGGACATAGTGTTTTGTAGTCGTGATTTAGATTTTATAAAGCAAAAAACAAACGAGATTGAACAAAAACTGAAGAACATGATTGATATGTACTAGGAAGAATATAAATCCCCAAAAAATGCCACCATTTTGGAATTGTGCAGCCAAATTTTTTACACATTTTAAAAGCCAAATTTTGAAGATGCATACAGTGTTTCGCCAGGCATCTGAATTACAACTGTGGGTGTGTTTTTTGGAAGCACCTAATTAGAGCCATAAGCTCTAATAGGTGCCCAAAAAGGTGAACAGCGGGCTCAATGCTGTGCGTTCGCTGTTCACTCAGCTGTGTGTTAGCAAAGCGAAGGAATTCACTTTGCTAACACTGAATCCGCCTCTTAGCCAATCAGGTTGCCGGGTCTGTTACCCGTCACCTGATTGGCTCAAACATCAGGCACTGTGATTGGACGCCTGAGAGAGGACAGAAGAAGACACGGACGTGCAGGAGAGCGCCGCTGACCCGCTCTGAGACAGGTAAGTGCTGGGCAGCATCTGATGGGGCACACTGGCAGCATCTGATGGGGCACACTGTGGGTATATGATGGAGCACACTGGCGGCATCTGATGGGGCACACTTCCGGCATCTGATGGAGCACACTGGCGGCATCTGATGGAGCACACTGGCGGCATCTGATGGAGCACACTGGCGGCATCTGATGGAGCACACTGGCGGCATCTGATGGGGCACACTGGCGGCATCTGATGGGGCACACTGGCGGCATCTGATGGGGCACACTGGCGGCATCTGATGGTGCACACTGGCGGCATCTGATGGGGCACACTGGCGGCATCTGATGGGGCACACTGCCGGCATCTGATGGGGCACACTGGCGGCATCTGATGAGACACAGTAGTGGCAATTGATGGACACACTGGCAGTAATTGATGGGCACAGTTTCAGCAATTGATGGGCCTCGTGGCTGTGTTTGATGGAACAGTAGATGCAATTGATGCTTTTGTGTTTTTTTTTCAGTTTGTCTGCGCCCCCTCCCCCCCTAAAATTTTGAGCACCAGCCGCCACTGCTTCTGAGTGTCCACCGAGTAGCCAGGCAATATCATCAGTTTGGCCCGTTCATGTCTCAGCTGTTCTATCTTCCTTGCCTCGCGCAGGACCAGGTCCCTTTTCTTAAAATTTAGCAACTTCAGAATAAAAGTACGTGGAGGAGCTCCCAGGGGCCCCTGGGTGGTGGGCATTCTATGTGCCCTCTCCACCACAAAAAAGTTGGAAAATGGCACGTGCGGGAGAAGGGTTCTTAAGAGGTGTTCTGTGAACGGCATGGGGGTCAGTGCCTTCCACCCCCTCAGGCAATCCCACTATGTGGAGATTGTTCCTTCTATTACGGTTCTCGGCATCCTCAGCCCAGGCCCTCCACGGTTTTAATTTTAGTTGGCAGCGTACGGAGTGAGACTGTGCGCTCCTGCAGTGTGTCCTCTGTGTACCACACTCGGCGCTCAGCCTCTGTGAGGCGGGAAACGAGAGCTGTTCATATCCCTACGGGTCAAACTATTGTCCAGCTGCATGTGTTCGATCTTACCCGTGAGGGTCGATTGGCAGGTGTTAATTGCCTGCATAAGGGCATCAGAGTTGGATCGTTCTCTCTGCAGGATCAGTCATTCCCCTCAGTCTGGGACGCCATATTGGTTGTTGTGGCGCGACAAGGGCTACATGCAGCGAAAATGGGAGCTACTTTATGGGACTTGTGGGTGGACAGGGCACCTTTCCCCTTTGCTCCGCCCCTGGCTCGTCCGTTCCGGGCAGGTTAAGATCGCTGGTCTGCAGGGTAACAGGGCTATAGGTTAGAGGCCGAGCGGAGCTCTCTCAGTGCACATCTGCTCCGGTGGCCATCTTGGACACGCCCCGGCAGAATCGATTTTATCAGCGGCGCTATATTTACTGCCGCGCTCCGGTGCCCTCCCCTGCTTACCGGAGCCGTCGGCAGCGGCAATCAGATGTTGTCCCTTGTTGGGTATGGAGATGAGTGAGGGGAAGATTGCCCCCACCCGTCTCCATACCACTGCAGGGCGGAAGTGACGTCAAAACTTCACTTCCGCCCATAGCCCTTAAAGGGCCATTTTTTTTTTAAATGACAATTTATTTTTTTTTTTTTATTGCATTTTAGTGTAAATATGAGATGTGAGGTCTTTTTGAACCCCCAGATCTCACATTTAAGGACCTGTCATGCTTTATTCTATTACAAGGGACGTTTACATTCCTTGTAAGAGGAATAACAGTGACACAATTATTTTTTTTAAAAGAACAGTGTAAAATAAAAATTAAAAGGTAAAATAAATAAGAAACACACCCCTTCCCGCCGAGCTCACGTGCAGAAGTGAACGCATATGTGAGCAGCGCCCGCATATGAAAATGGCATTCAAACCACACCTGTGAGGTGTCGCCGCGATCGGTAGAGCGAGAGCAATAATTCTAGTCCTGGACCTCCTCTGTAACTCAAAACTTGAAACCTGTAGAATTTTAACATCGCCTATGGAGATTTTTAAGTGTAGCGCCGGCTCCTGAAGAGCACGCGCTATGTTTTTGAAATTTAAGGTTACACCTGAACTGCAGTTTGGTTTGGGTATAATTATTCCAAAATTTGACCTCAGCATCAGTCTGACTGGACTATAGGGTGTTCAGCCTGGCCACTGGGGGCACTGTCTCTTCTGGCAGGCATGGAACCACAGTCTGGTTGGGTGCTTTAAGGTTACTTTCTCTCGGGGGCCCGCCCAGGGGGAGTGTCACTCTTGCTGGGCTTTCTGGGAGAGGGTACTTAAGATGTGGATGTCATGTGGTTCGGGGTTCCAGTCCAGGAGGGTGTTCTGACTCAATGGTCTTGGTCCTCCTGAGCAGCCCCCAGGAAGGCTATGGCCTGGGGTGCGGATCCACCCTACTTTATGTCTCCGGGCTGGCTAGCCCGAGGCAAGGAAACTAAAGAAAGCATTCCGAGGTGGTCCGGTGCTGTCTCCGGGTTGTGGAGAGGCCCAGCAACTTCGTAGCTATCCAGGGGAGGACTCTTCAGAAGAAGACCAGGTACGGGTTGGCTTCTTAGCAAGAGCCTGGTGAGGCTGAGGGACCTAAGTGAATCCGATTTCGTGAGGTATCGCCAAACCGGCTGAAAGATCCAGGTTTCACACAAGTGTTCTACAAGTTCTAGTTTCCTACATGTTCTACAACAATGTCTGTGGCAGAGACTTGTTCCAGATTTAAGCACCTTGTTGGCTGCGAGACCTTGTGAGAGAGGGGCTGTCCAACTAGAGTGAACATCCAGCTGTGAATGGCTATTCTCTGGACTTAGTCAAAGTAAGAGAGTTCTTTATTATTGACTTTGACACTAAGAGTACCTGGACTTTCCTCCTAACCCTCTGATCCTGTACTGAGAGACTGGTCGTTAACCACGTTTTTTGCAAATAAAAATCCCTTTAAGCGGATCTGTCATCAGTCTCTAAAAGTTTCTGGGCCATCTACCACGGGAATCCCTAGACACAAATCGAGGTGAAGAAGGTAACGGTAAGCCCAATCAAACCAGAAGCTCCTTTAGGGGTTAGTGCTACATAAGGATAAAAGCTTGTTGTGATTCCACGAGCGGGGCGCAATTTTGAAGCGTGACATGTTGGGTATTAATTTACTCGGCGTAACATTATCTTTCACAATGTAAAAAAAAAAAAAAAAAAAATTGGGCTAACCTTACTGTTGTCTTCTTTTTAAATTCAAAAAAGTGTATTTTTTCCAAAAAAAAGTGCGCTTGTAAGACTGCTGCGCAAATACAGTGTGACATAAAGTATTGCAACGACCGCCATTTTATTCTCTTGGGTGATAGAACCCCCAAACATTATACATTTTTTTCCTAAGTAATTTTCTAGCAAAAAAAAAAAACAGCTTTTAACTTGTAAACAACAAATCTCAAAAAGAGGTTCTGTCCTTAAAGTGGTTGTAAACCCTTACAAACCACTTTGACCTACAGGTAAGGCCTAGATTAAGACTTACCTGTAGGTCCAAGAAATATCTCCTAAACCTATACGGTTTAGGAGATATTTGCCCGAATACAGCGGCGCGCAGGCGCACTGAGCGTGGCATCGTCGATGACGAAGATGCCGCGCAATGCCGCGTGTCTCGGCTCCCGTGCGCATGTGCGGGAGCGACGTCATCGCGGCTTCGCCGAATGACAGCGGCGGAGCTGCGAGACCCACCGAGAAGATGGATGCGCCGGACTACAGGGGACAGCGGTGACATCGCTGGCTCCTGTGTCAGGTAAGTGACACATAATGGACTACTATGCGATGCGATGCGATGCGATGCACAGTAATCCATTATGCTTTGCCTTTGCAGGGAATGAAAGAGGAAGTAACACCCATCAGGGTTTACTTCTTGTTTAAGTGGTTAAAATGCAGCTTAACAATTCTTGGACGTAACGGCTGAATTCGTTTTCTTTTTTAGGCTCTCTTTCTTCTATTTTCATCTCGTGACCCTACCGGTAAGTCTGTCATTTCAGAAGACTAAGCTGCCCTGCAGGTATATGAGTTGAAAAGGTTGTGGCAAACCATTTAACAGGGACAGGGGTGCTCACAATGATCAGCTTTTATTTATTCGTGTAAAACCTTTATTCCAAAAGAAAAGAAATCATAAAGTGTGAGTTGGAGTTTGGACTCAATTTGTGTATCTATATCTGCTGGTCCATCTAACACTCCCTCCCCTGATAATGCTGCTGTCTGCTGTGCCGCCTGTTATCTTTCATCCAGAGTGGGGGGGGGGGGGGGGGGGGGGTGTTACTGAACAGATCACCAGGTGCAAACGGAGGGGGAAAAAGCCTAAAAAAAAATAAAACGAATGCAGCCGTCGCATCTAAATATTGGTAAACTGCAATATAAGACATTTTTGTTTTTTGGGTAAAAGCTCTGCACATCTTGGTGGGAAAATAATGAGAAATAGACCCCTTTATTATTGCCTTTATACTTAGAATTTTATAAGTTCAAACAAAAAAACTTTCCTGGAGTTATGTTTTTTGCTTTGTGGGTGATGGGGGGCCATGCACAGGGCTGGACTGGGACAAAAATTTGGCTCCAAGCACAAAAACAGTATATAAAACTATACGCAATTGTGCAAAAAAAAAAAAAACATAAGTAGCATAATATAAGGAGTCCTCACTATCGAGCCGCGCAGACATTACTTTGTCATTGAAACCGGCCCTCTGAGCCATCGGCCCACCGGGAAACTCCCTGTAGTCCTAATGGCCAGTACATGCCTGACCATGCATGTGCATTGTTATATTGGTCGATGGTTAGATTTGTTTGAGATCTTTTCTTCCCTTTTTTTTTCTCCCTACTTTACTATTCCTGTTTCCATCCCCCCCCCCCCCCCCCCCCTCCTTTTCTTTTGCTTTTTATTATGTATTGTTTTGTTTTAGTTGGATACTATTTTATTTTATTTTTTAAAAGAGAAAAAGTCTTGTCTAGGTATAAAAGGAAAAATAGGATGAAAGGTGGATAGAATATAGATTACTTCTATATAAATAGTAGTTGTTGTATTCAAGATAGGAGTAAAATGGAAGTAAACCCTTCCAAACAACTTTGACCTACAGGTAAGCCTAGATTAAGGCTTACCTGTAGGTCCAAGTAATATCTCCTAAACCTATATGGTTTAGGAGATATTTGCCCGAAAATGGGCACCGCTGTCTACGGCGCATGCGCCGTAGACAGCGGCGCGCAGGCGCACTAAATGCGGCAAGTCCAAGAATGGATTTGCCAAATTTGTCTACTCCCGTGCGCATGCGCGGGAGTGACGTCATCGCGGCTCCGGCGAATGGCAGCGTCGGAGCTCCGAGACGCGACTCCCGTGCGCATGCGCGGGAGTGACGTCATCGCGGCTTCTCCGCTGTCATTCATCGGAGCTGCGAGAGACGCCACAACCAAGATGGATGCGGCGGACTACAGGTGACAGCGGCGACTTCGCTGGCTCCTGTGTCAGGTAAGTGACACATAATGAGCTACTATGCGATGCATAGTAGTCCATTATGCTTTACCTTTGCAGGGAAAAAAAGAGGAAGTAAACCCATCAGGGTTTACTTCCTCTTAATGGTATATTTTTGATTGTGAATGGATCCGTTTGGTTCCTATATGTTTGAAATATCTGATTAATGAATTGTTAATTTATTTGTATACTGGACAACTTAAATAAAGAAACTGTAAATATTGTACTTGTCTATTGTATTGTAATATATTAAAGGGGTTGTAAATAGGGTTGCCACCTGTCCAGGATTCACCCGGACAGTTCGGGTTTGGAACCATATGTCCGGGTTTGAGACTGCCTGAAACCCGGACACATTATTCAGACTGGACTATGGCTTTCCAGCAGGGTTGCTGGCTGCAGTTGTCTAAGCTGAGAGTGACTGTTACATTCTTTCACGCTGCCCAAAGCCAGGACTAACAACCCCCCCCCCCCCCCCCCCAAACACACACACAGATGGGAGAGGAGAGAGGGCTCGATCTGCACCTCTCCCCCCCCCCCCCCACCCCCTACCCCTCTGTGTCTGCCCCACACTCCAATCCCTGGCGCTGTACTTCAGAAAAAGGAAAGTGGGGGCTGGAAATTTGAAGTCCAGCAGTCTCAAATACATCTGGATGTGAAGTGTTGATTGCCAAGGGGTGAGTGAGCTCACCATCCATCCCAGTCTGTGACTGAAGTCTCCCCTCTTCTCTCTCCTGCCTCTGAGAGAGTACATTGGGGTATATCAGGGTTCTCAGAGCACCCCTTACATTAGATTCCCCCTTTACAACAGAGGCCACAGTTCTCAGTGTTCCTCCTTAAATCAGGTTTCCCAGAGGATCCCTTATGTCAGAGTCCCCAGAGTTCTCCTTTCCATTAGAGTCTGCAGAGTCGCCCCTTACAGTGAAAGGGAACTCTGCGAGTTCAGATATATAAGGGGAACTCTGCGGACTCTGATGTAAAGGGGGACTCTTGTTATTAATTGCATTTGATTAGAAATGTTATTTAATAGCAAAATATATATATATAGTTTATAATATAAAAAAAAACTAAAAATTGCTGTACGCCGATAAAGTGTTCGGGTTTGACTTGAAGAAAAGGTGGCAACCCTAGTTGTAAAGGTTTGTTTTTTATTTTCTAAATAGGTTCCTTTAAGCTAGTTTCTTTGTCTGAATTTCTCACTTCCTGTTTCTCCTCCGTAAACTTCACAACATCATCCGAGCCGTGTTTAGTCAGGCAGAACAGCTTACTGAGGAGGAACAGGAAGTAAGAAATTCAGACAAAGAAAACAAAGAAAAAACAACAACATTTAGAAGGGAAATCGAAGGAAAAGGTAAGTGAACCAACAATGCACTAGCTTAAAGGAACCTATTTAGAAAATAAAAAACGAACCTTTACAACCCCTTTAATTGTTGTGTCTTTTTTTTCTACACACCTAAGGTTGTGCATGTTTTGTCGGTTTTATACTTACCTATTGGATATCCCCGTCCTTTTCCTGATGAAGCCGTCTTGGCGAAACATGTTGAAATTTTAGGACATGGGAATAATTTTCTACGTGACTTCAGTTCTCTCATTGGTTGGGCTTGGGGTGTGCGTTATACCCAGGACTATGATTGGAGTCCTTACTTTTATCTTGTTTTTTTTTTTCTTAATAAATGATTTATGTTTTTATATTTTTCTTGTCTTGTACATGATGTACCTTTTTAAAGCCCCATTTTCTCAATTCCTTGCGGTTTAGAATTTTATAGTTAAATATTAAAAGAAACTAAAAGAAATGAGTTATGTAAAGTATATAAGATATCAGGCAGCAGCCAATGATTGACTAAGATCTGGATCACAAAGTGAAAGTAGGACTGTCTGGGGTACAAATACCTCCCTGCCCCAGAACACACATCACAGACTTCTCTCTCCATCCTCAGATCCCCGACGAGTCCTCCAACACCATTACTGGTCGGTAAGTCCTCCATGGGCCCCCGAAATATCTCTCTACAACCTCCACAATTATCTTCAGCTCAGATAAACTTTCCTGCTTTATATTGTTTCCCATTACAATAACGCAAGATGGATTTTTAGCACTTTATTAAATCGGTAATAAAGAAAACAATTATTATAATGCAGCTTCCTAATTCTTGGACGTGACGGCTGCATTCGTTTTTTTTTTTTTTTCGTTTCTTCTATATTCATCTCGTGATCCTGCCAGTAAGTCTATTATTTCGGAAGACTAATGACCCCGTACACACGATCGCACATTCCGACAACAAAATCCATGTTTTTTTTTTTTTTTTTTTTTCCCCCGACGGACGTTGGCTCAACACACGGTCGCGCAAATCTTGTCGGGAAATTGCGAACGTCGAGAACGCGGTGGCGTACCACGCGTACGGGCGGGCGCCGAGAAAAAAAAATGAAGTTCGATAGCCAGCGCGGCTCCTTCTGCTCGAATTCCGAGCGTGCGCGGAACTTTGTTTCCTTTGGAAATTGTCCACGCATGATCAGAATTTTTAGGGGTTTTGTTGTCGAAAAAATTGGAGATCCGGAGCTCAAATTTTTTTTTTTTCTTCAATTAACGTTTTATTGGTCATTTTTTTTCTTTCTTTTTTTTTTCATAAGAAGGTACAGAGCTCAAATTTTGTGTGATGGAAATTCCGATGGAATTTGCCGACAACAAGCTCCCATCGAACATTTTCCCTCTGAAAATCTGACCGCGTGTACGGGGCATAAGCTGCCCTGCAGGTATAATGGGTTAGAAGGTTGAGACAAACCATTTAACACGGACAGGGGTGCTCACAATGATCAGCTTGTATTTATTCATATAAAACCTTTATTCCAAAAGAAAAGACATTATAAAGTGTGAGTTGGAGTTTGGACTCAATTTGTGTATCTATATCTGCTGGTCCATCTAACACTCCCTCCCCTGATAATGCTGCTGTCTGCTGTGCCACCTGTTATCTTTCATCCAGAGTGTGGGGGGGGGGGGGGGGGGGGTTACTGAACAGATCACCAGGTGCAAACAGAGGGGGAAAAAGCCTAAAAAAAATAAAACGAATGCAGCCGTCGCATCTAAATATTGGTAAACTGCAATGTAAGACATTTTTTGTTTTGGGTAAAAGCTCTGCACATCTTGGTCCCCTTTATTATTCCCTTTATACATAGAATTTTATATGTTCAAAAAAAAAACTTTTTGTGGGTTATGTTTTTTGCTTGGTGGGTGATGGGGGGGGGGGGGGGCATGCATGTGCATTGTTATATTGTACTTATCTATTGTATTGTAATATATTCATTGTTGTGTCTCTTTTTCTACACACCTAAGGTTGTGCATGTTTTGTCGTTTTATACTTACCTATTGGATATTCCTGTCCTTTTCCTGATGAAGCCGTCTTGGCGAAACATGTTGAAATTTTAGGACATGGGAATAATTAGACTTCAGTTCTCTCTGTAAAACCTTTATTTACCAAAAGAAAAGACATTATAAAGTGTGAGTTGGAATTTGGACTCAATTTGTGTATCTAAATCTGCTGGTCCATCTAACACTCCCTCCCCCGCCCCCCCCCCCCAGACTGATAATGCCGCTGTCTGCTGTACCACCTGTGCTCTTTCATCCAGAGTGAGGGGGGGGAGGGGTGTTACTGACCAGATCACTAGGTGCAAACAGAGGGGGAAAAAAGCCCAAAAAATCGAAATATTGGTGAGCTGCAATATAAGACATTTTTGGTTTTGGGTCTAATACCGATTTAATGGACCGATTCACACCTATACATGGACGATGCAGGGTTCATTGTAATGAAATGTAGGTAGGTAAATATCCGCGCTTAGTATAAAATAGCATCAAACGGCAGCGGAACACCATAACCCAGATACTGGGCACAAAGACAAAATAAAGAAAAGAAAAGTGCAGCGCTTATGCCATAAATAATGTATGGGTATTCGCAATCAAAAAAATCACTAAATAGAACATATATCAATTAACCACTTCAATACCGGGGGGGGGGCACTTAAACACCTTCCTGCCCAGACCAATTTTGAGCTTTCAGCGCTGTCGCACTTTGAATGACAATTGCGCGGTCATGCTACACTGTACCCAAATGAAATTTTTATCACTTTTTTCCCACAAATAGAGCTTTCTTTTGGTGGTATTTGATCACCTCTGCGGTTTTTATTTTTTGCGCTACAAATAAAAAAATATCGAAAATTTTGAAAAAAAATTTTTTTTTTTGTTTCAGTTTCAAAACTTTGTAATTAAGTACGTTTTCTCCTTCACTGATGAGCACTGATGGGGTTACACTGATGGGCACTGATAAGGCGGCACTGATGGGCACCAATGTGGCACCAATGAAGTGGCACTGATGAGGTGGCATTGATGGACACTGATATGTGGCACTGATAGGCGGCACTGATAGGCGGCACTGATGGGCGACACAGGTGGGCGACACGGATGGGCGACACGGACGGACACTGATAGGTGGCACAAATTGGCACTGATAGCTGGCATGGATTGGCATGGATGGGCGGCACAGATGGGCATGGATAGGCGGCACAGATGGGCATGGATAGGCGGCACAGATGGGCACTGATAGGCGGCACAGGTGGGCACTCATAGGCGGCATTGGTGTTATACTATAGTAATGGATGCCAATCAGTGCCAAACAATAATGCATGCCAATCAGTGATGCCCATTGTGGGCACTGATTGGCATCCATTGTGCTGACTGGCATCCCTGGTGGTCTAGGGAGGATTACCTTTTCCCTGGTGGTCTGGTGGCGTCCCTGGTGGTCCAGTGTGGGCATCCTCGGGGGGCTGTGCTGATAATCGATCAGCACAGACCCTCCCCTGTCAGAGGAGCAGCCGATCGGCTCTCCTCTACTCGCGTCTGACAGACGCGAGTGAGGAAAAGCCGATCACCGGCTCTTCCCATTTACACTGTGATCAGCCGTGATTGGACACGGCTGATCACATGGTAAAGAGTCTGCGTTGGAGACTCTTTACCGAGATCGTAGTTGCCGGGTGTCAGACTGACACCCCGCAACAACGATCGCCGCGATGCGCGCCCCCGGGGGCGCGCAGCGGCTCATAATCCTGATCACGTCATATGACGTCCGGTCAGGATTATGAAACCACTTTGCAGCCGTCAATTCCCTATAGGGCGGGCGGCAAGTGGTTAATAAACTTGCATAAATCAAAAGGATGAACAAAGTGTCATAACGGAAAATTGCTACATTTAAAGAATAAAAATGCAGCGAAAAATGATTATTTAATAAAAAAAAAACTTCAAACAAAATGTGACTTGATGTAGGTGCTTGCCCATGTGAAACCCGTCGCCTCTAGTAAGATGGAAGGCTTACCGGTGTTCTGCCAAAAACTGTCCCCCTATCGGATAGTGTCCGCCCCGTACTGCACAGGCGCAGCCCTTTGCGCAGTACGGAGGACAAGGAGACTCCGAAAGTCTCCGAAGAAGAACGGCGCCTGAGCACTGAGTCCAGGATCAAGCCCCACCATCCAAGTGGACATACGGTAGCACTTAGTAACAGGGACCCTCACGGGCTCGCTTCGCTCGCCACGCCTCGGGCACGGCCTCGCTTCGCTCTGCAATTTTTTTATTCTAACTCTATATCCACTTGGATTGGGGGGGCTTGCACCTGGACTCAGTGCGCAGGCGCTGTTCCTCTTCGGAGACTTTCGGCGTCTCATTGTCCTCTGTACTGTACAGGGAGGACACTATCCGATGGGGGACAGTATTCGACACAACACCGGATCGCCAGCGACCCCCCCCCCCCCATTCAGGGAGGTCAGAAAGCGCAGATTGGATCACAGATGCCCACCGTGGAACTCCAGACCTCCTGGGCTTCCCAGATCTCCTACCAGCAACCTCTGCGTCTCAGATGGTCGACAAGTTTCCCAAAAGTTCATAGGCAGTAGAAATCATGGAAAAAAGTGAGATGCTCCACATCGTGTGATAACTGTTTCAGCAGAAATGTATTGTAGTACAGAGGTAACAGTGCTGTTTGAGGAATCCAACGAGTCTCTAATTAGCATAAAATGGATTAAAAACAAAAATATGCTAGCAAGTAAAGAAATCCTGTGTAATGGAGTGCATTTTAAACATCCATTACACAGGATTTTTGTTGCCCCTCCCCCCATTCATTTGTTCAGATCTTCTTGGAAGGTTTCCACATCCTGCGGAGAAGTTATTGTCCTGCTTAGCTTAGTATCGTCCGCAATACAGAGATTGAGCTGTTTCCCCCATCCCCCTCCTCCAGGTAGTTTATAAACAAATTAAATAGGATTGGTCCCAGCACAGAACCCTGGGGGACCCCACTACCCTCCCCCGACCATTCCGAGTACCCCCCATTTATCACCACCCTCTGAACTCGCCCTTGTAGCCAGTTTTCGATCCATGTACTCACCCCTATGGTCCATGCCAACCCACCTTATTTTATACAGTAAATGTTTATTGGAAACTGTGTCAAATGCTTTTGCAAAATCCAGATACACCACGTCTACGGGCCTTCCTTTATCCAGATCCACCACGTCTACGGGCCTTCCTTTATCTAGATACACCACGTGTATGGGCCTTCCTTTATCTAGATACACCACGTCTACGGGCCTTCCTTTATCTAGATACACCACGTCTACGGGCCTTCCTTTATCTAGATACACCACGTCTACGGGCCTTCCTTTATCTAGATACACCACGTCTACAGGCCTTCCTTTATCTAGATACACCATGTCTGCGGGCCTTCCTTTATCTAGATACACCACATCTACGGGCCTTCCTTTATCTAGATACACCCCGTCTACGGGCCTTTCTTTATCTAGATACACCACGTCTACGGGCCTTCCTTTATCTAGATACACCCCGTCTACGGGCCTTCCTTTATCTAGATACACCCCGTCTACGGGCCTTCCTTTATCTAGATACACCACGTCTACGGGCCTTCCTTTATCTAGATACACCACGTCTACGGGCCTTACTTTATCTAGATACACCACGTCTACGGGCCTTACTTTATCCAGATACACCACATCTACGGGCCTTCCTTTATCCAGATACACCACGTCTACGGGCCTTCCTTTATCTAGATACACCACGTCTACGGGCCTTACTTTATCCACATACACCACGTCTACGGGCCTTCCTTTATCTAGATACACCACGTCTACGGGCCTTCCTTTACCTAGATACACAACGTCTACGGGCCTTCCTTTATCTAGATACACCACGTCTACGGGCCTTCCTTTATCTAGATACACCACGTCTACGGGCCTTACTTTATCCAGATACACCACATCTACGGGCCTTCCTTTATCCAGATACACCACATCTACGGGCCTTCCTTTATCTAGATACACCACGTCTACGGGCCTTACTTTATCCACATACACCACGTCTACGGGCCTTCCTTTATCTAGATACACCACGTCTACGGGCCTTCCTTTATCTAGATACACCACGTCTACGGGCCTTCCTTTATCTAGATACACCCCGTCTACGGGCCTTCCTTTATCTAGATACACCCCGTCTACGGGCCTTCCTTTATCTAGATACACCACATCTACGGGCCTTCCTTTATCTAGATACACCACGTCTACGGGCCTTACTTTATCCACATACACCACGTCTACGGGCCTTCCTTTATCTAGATACACCACGTCTACGGGCCTTCCTTTATCTAGATACACCACGTCTACGGGCCTTCCTTTATCTAGATACACCACGTCTACGGGCCTTACTTTATCCAGATACACCACATCTACGGGCCTTCCTTTATCCAGATACACCACGTCTACAGGCCTTCCTTTATCTAGATACACCATGTCTACGGGCCTTCCTTTATCTAGATACACCACGTCTACGGGCCTACCTTTATCCAGATACACCACGTCTACGAGCCTTCCTTTATCTAGATACACAACATCTACGGGCCTTCCTTTATCTAGATACACCACGTCTACGGGCCTTCCTTTATCTAGAAACACAACATCTACGGGCCTTCCTTTATCTAGATACACCACGTCTACGAGCCTTCCTTTATCTAGATACACCACGTCTACAGGCCTTACTTTATCTAGATACACCACGTCTACGAGCCTTCCTTTATCTAGATACACAACATCTACGGGCCTTCCTTTATCTAGATACACCACGTCTACGGGCCTTCCTTTATCTAGATACACAACATCTACGGGCCTTCCTTTATCTAGATACACAACATCTACGGGCCTTCCTTTATCTAGATACACCACGTCTACGAGCCTTCCTTTATCTAGATACACCACGTCTACAGGCCTTACTTTATCTAGATACACCACGTCTACGGGCCTTCCTTTATCTAGATACACCACGTCTACGGGCCTTCCTTTATCTAGATACACCACATCTACGGGCCTTCCTTTATCTAGTTACACAACGTCTACGGGCCTTCCTTTATCTAGATTCACCACGTCTATGAGCCTTCCTTTATCCAGATACACCACGTCTATGGGCCTTCCTTTATACAGATACACCAAGTCTACGGGCCTTCCATTATCTCGATACACCACGTCTACGGGCCTTCCTTTATCTAGATACACCACATCTACGGGCCTTCCTTTATCTAGATACACCACATCTACGGGCCTTCCTTTATCTAGATAAACCACGTCTACGAGCCTTCCTTTATCTAGATACACCACGTCTACAGGCCTTACTTTATCTAGATACACCACGTCTACGGGCCTTCCTTTATCTAGATACACCACGTCTACGGGCCTTCCTTTATCTAGATACACCACGTCTACGGGCCATCCTTTATCTAGATACACCACATCTACGGGCCTTCCTTTATCTAGATACACCACGTCTACGGGCCTTCCTTTATCTAGATACACCACATCTACGGGCCTTCCTTTATCTAGTTACACAACGTCTACGGGCCTTCCTTTATCTAGATTCACCACGTCTATGAGCCTTCCTTTATCTAGATACACCACGTCTATGGGCCTTCCTTTATACAGATACACCAAGTCTACGGGCCTTCCATTATCTCGATACACCACGTCTACGGGCCTTCCTTTATCTAGATACACCACATCTACGGGCCTTCCTTTATCTAGATACACCACATCTACGGGCCTTCCTTTATACAGATACACCCCGTCTACAGGCCTTCCATTATCTAGATACACCACGTCTACGGGCCTTCCTTTATCTAGATACATCACGTCCACGGGCCTTCCTTTACCTAGATACACCACGTCTACGGGCCTTCCTTTATCTAGATACACCACGTCTACGGGCCTTCCTTTATCTAGATACATCATGTCTACGGGCCTTCCTTTACCTAGATACACAACGTCTACGGGCCTTCCTTTATCTAGATACACCACGTCTATGGGCCTTCCTTTATACAGATACACCAAGTCTACGGGCCTTCCATTATCTAGATACACCACGTCTACGGGCCTTCTTTTATCTAGATACATCACATCTACGGGCCTTCCTTTACCTAGATACACAACGTCTACGGGCCTTCCTTTATCTAGATACACCACGTCTATGGGCCTTCCTTTATACAGATACACCAAGTCTACGGGCCTTCCATTATCTCGATACACCACTTCTACGGGCCTTCCTTTATCTAGATACACCACATCTACGGGCCTTCCTTTATCTAGATACACCACATCTACGGGCCTTCCTTTATCTAGATAAACCACGTCTACGAGCCTTCCTTTATCTAGATACACCACGTCTACAGGCCTTACTTTATCTAGATACACCACGTCTACGGGCCTTCCTTTATCTAGATACACCACGTCTACGGGCCTTCCTTTATCTAGATACACCACGTCTACGGGCCATCCTTTATCTAGATACACCACATCTACGGGCCTTCCTTTATCTAGATACACCACGTCTACGGGCCTTCCTTTATCTAGATACACCACGTCTACGGGCCTTCCTTTACCTAGATACACAACGTCTACGGGCCTTCCTTTATCTAGATACACCACGTCTACGGGCCTTCCTTTATCTAGATACACCACGTCTACGGGCCTTACTTTATCCAGATACACCACATCTACGGGCCTTCCTTTATCCAGATACACCACATCTACGGGCCTTCCTTTATCTAGATACACCACGTCTATGGGCCTTCCTTTATACAGATACACCAAGTCTACGGGCCTTCCATTATCTCGATACACCACTTCTACGGGCCTTCCTTTATCTAGATACACCACATCTACGGGCCTTCCTTTATCTAGATACACCACATCTACGGGCCTTCCTTTATCTAGATAAACCACGTCTACGAGCCTTCCTTTATCTAGATACACCACGTCTACAGGCCTTACTTTATCTAGATACACCACGTCTACGGGCCTTCCTTTATCTAGATACACCACGTCTACGGGCCTTCCTTTATCTAGATACACCACGTCTACGGGCCATCCTTTATCTAGATACACCACATCTACGGGCCTTCCTTTATCTAGATACACCACGTCTACGGGCCTTCCTTTATCTAGATACACCACGTCTACGGGCCTTCCTTTACCTAGATACACAACGTCTACGGGCCTTCCTTTATCTAGATACACCACGTCTACGGGCCTTCCTTTATCTAGATACACCACGTCTACGGGCCTTACTTTATCCAGATACACCACATCTACGGGCCTTCCTTTATCCAGATACACCACATCTACGGGCCTTCCTTTATCTAGATACACCACGTCTACGGGCCTTACTTTATCCACATACACCACGTCTACGGGCCTTCCTTTATCTAGATACACCACGTCTACGGGCCTTCCTTTATCTAGATACACCACGTCTACGGGCCTTCCTTTATCTAGATACACCCCGTCTACGGGCCTTCCTTTATCTAGATACACCCCGTCTACGGGCCTTCCTTTATCTAGATACACCACATCTACGGGCCTTCCTTTATCTAGATACACCACGTCTACGGGCCTTACTTTATCCACATACACCACGTCTACGGGCCTTCCTTTATCTAGATACACCACGTCTACGGGCCTTCCTTTATCTAGATACACCACGTCTACGGGCCTTCCTTTATCTAGATACACCACGTCTACGGGCCTTACTTTATCCAGATACACCACATCTACGGGCCTTCCTTTATCCAGATACACCACGTCTACAGGCCTTCCTTTATCTAGATACACCATGTCTACGGGCCTTCCTTTATCTAGATACACCACGTCTACGGGCCTACCTTTATCCAGATACACCACGTCTACGAGCCTTCCTTTATCTAGATACACAACATCTACGGGCCTTCCTTTATCTAGATACACCACGTCTACGGGCCTTCCTTTATCTAGAAACACAACATCTACGGGCCTTCCTTTATCTAGATACACCACGTCTACGAGCCTTCCTTTATCTAGATACACCACGTCTACAGGCCTTACTTTATCTAGATACACCACGTCTACGAGCCTTCCTTTATCTAGATACACAACATCTACGGGCCTTCCTTTATCTAGATACACCACGTCTACGGGCCTTCCTTTATCTAGATACACAACATCTACGGGCCTTCCTTTATCTAGATACACAACATCTACGGGCCTTCCTTTATCTAGATACACCACGTCTACGAGCCTTCCTTTATCTAGATACACCACGTCTACAGGCCTTACTTTATCTAGATACACCACGTCTACGGGCCTTCCTTTATCTAGATACACCACGTCTACGGGCCTTCCTTTATCTAGATACACCACATCTACGGGCCTTCCTTTATCTAGTTACACAACGTCTACGGGCCTTCCTTTATCTAGATTCACCACGTCTATGAGCCTTCCTTTATCCAGATACACCACGTCTATGGGCCTTCCTTTATACAGATACACCAAGTCTACGGGCCTTCCATTATCTCGATACACCACGTCTACGGGCCTTCCTTTATCTAGATACACCACATCTACGGGCCTTCCTTTATCTAGATACACCACATCTACGGGCCTTCCTTTATCTAGATAAACCACGTCTACGAGCCTTCCTTTATCTAGATACACCACGTCTACAGGCCTTACTTTATCTAGATACACCACGTCTACGGGCCTTCCTTTATCTAGATACACCACGTCTACGGGCCTTCCTTTATCTAGATACACCACGTCTACGGGCCATCCTTTATCTAGATACACCACATCTACGGGCCTTCCTTTATCTAGATACACCACGTCTACGGGCCTTCCTTTATCTAGATACACCACATCTACGGGCCTTCCTTTATCTAGTTACACAACGTCTACGGGCCTTCCTTTATCTAGATTCACCACGTCTATGAGCCTTCCTTTATCTAGATACACCACGTCTATGGGCCTTCCTTTATACAGATACACCAAGTCTACGGGCCTTCCATTATCTCGATACACCACGTCTACGGGCCTTCCTTTATCTAGATACACCACATCTACGGGCCTTCCTTTATCTAGATACACCACATCTACGGGCCTTCCTTTATACAGATACACCCCGTCTACAGGCCTTCCATTATCTAGATACACCACGTCTACGGGCCTTCCTTTATCTAGATACATCACGTCCACGGGCCTTCCTTTACCTAGATACACCACGTCTACGGGCCTTCCTTTATCTAGATACACCACGTCTACGGGCCTTCCTTTATCTAGATACATCATGTCTACGGGCCTTCCTTTACCTAGATACACAACGTCTACGGGCCTTCCTTTATCTAGATACACCACGTCTATGGGCCTTCCTTTATACAGATACACCAAGTCTACGGGCCTTCCATTATCTAGATACACCACGTCTACGGGCCTTCTTTTATCTAGATACATCACATCTACGGGCCTTCCTTTACCTAGATACACAACGTCTACGGGCCTTCCTTTATCTAGATACACCACGTCTATGGGCCTTCCTTTATACAGATACACCAAGTCTACGGGCCTTCCATTATCTCGATACACCACTTCTACGGGCCTTCCTTTATCTAGATACACCACATTTACGGGCCTTCCTTTATCTAGATACACCACATCTACGGGCCTTCCTTTATCTAGATAAACCACGTCTACGAGCCTTCCTTTATCTAGATACACCACGTCTACAGGCCTTACTTTATCTAGATACACCACGTCTACGGGCCTTCCTTTATCTAGATACACCACGTCTACGGGCCTTCCTTTATCTAGATACACCACGTCTACGGGCCATCCTTTATCTAGATACACCACATCTACGGGCCTTCCTTTATCTAGATACACCACGTCTACGGGCCTTCCTTTATCTAGATACACCACATCTACGGGCCTTCCTTTATCTAGTTACACAACGTCTACGGGCCTTCCTTTATCTAGATTCACCACGTCTATGAGCCTTCCTTTATCTAGATACACCACGTCTATGGGCTTTCCTTTATACAGATACACCAAGTCTACGGGCCTTCCATTATCTCGATACACCACGTCTACGGGCCTTCCTTTATCTAGATACACCACATCTACGGGCCTTCCTTTATCTAGATACACCACATCTACGGGCCTTCCTTTATACAGATACACCCCGTCTACAGGCCTTCCATTATCTAGATACACCACGTCTACGGGCCTTCCTTTATCTAGATACATCACGTCCACGGGCCTTCCTTTACCTAGATACACCACGTCTACGGGCCTTCCTTTATCTAGATACACCACGTCTACGGGCCTTCCTTTATCTAGATACATCATGTCTACGGGCCTTCCTTTACCTAGATACACAACGTCTACGGGCCTTCCTTTATCTAGATACACCACGTCTATGGGCCTTCCTTTATACAGATACACCAAGTCTACGGGCCTTCCATTATCTAGATACACCACGTCTACGGGCCTTCTTTTATCTAGATACATCACATCTACGGGCCTTCCTTTACCTAGATACACAACGTCTATGGGCCTTCCTTTATCTAGATACACCACGTCTACGGGCCTTCCTTTATCTAGATACACCACGTCTACGGGCCTTCCTTTATCCAGATACACCACGTCTACGGGCCTTCCTTTATCTAGATACACCACGTCTACGGGCCTTCCTTTATCCAGATACACCACGTCTACGGGCCTTCCTTTATCTAGTTACACCACGTCTACGGGCCTTCCTTTATAGAGATACACCAAGTCTACGGGCCTTCCATTATCTAGATACACCACGTCTACGGGCCTTCCTTTATCTAGATACATCATGTCTACAGGCCTTCCTTTATCTAGATACACAACGTCTACGGGCCTTCCTTTATCCAGATACACCACATCTACGGGCCTTCCTTTACCTAGATACACCACGTCTACGGGCCTTCCTTTATCTAGATACACCACGTCTACGGGCCTTCCTTTATCCAGATACACCACGTCTACGGGCCTTCCTTTATCTAGATACACCAAGTCTACAGGCCTTCCATTATCTAGATACACCACGTCTGCGGGCCTTCCATTATCTAGATACACCACGTCTGCGGGCCTTCCTTTATCTAGATACACCATGTCTACGGGCCTTCCTTTATCTAGGTACATCACGTCTACGGGCCTTCCTTTACCTAGATACACAACGTCTACGGGCCTTCCTTTATCTAGATACACCACGTCTACGGGCCTTCCTTTATCTAGATAGACCACGTCTACTGGCCTTCCTTTACCTAGATACACCACGTCTACGGGCCTTCCTTTATCTAGATACATCATGTCTACAGGCCTTCCTTTATCTAGATCAGGGGTAGGGAGCCTTGGCTCTCCAGATGTTTGAAAAATACAAATCCCATCATGCCTCTAGGAGTCATGCCTGTGATTGTTAGGGTCTTGCAATGTCTCATGGGACTTGTAGTTTCAAAACAGCTGGAGAGCCGAGGTTCCCTACCCCTGATCTAGATACACCACATCTACGGGCCTTCCTTTATATAGATACACCACGTCTACGAGCCTTCCTTTATCTAGATACACCACATCTACGGGCCTTCCTTTATCTAGATACACCACATTTACCGGCCTTCCTTTATCTAGATGACAACTCACCTCCTCATAGAAGGTTAGTAGACTGGTTTGGCAAGAACGATTCTTCATGAATCCATGCTGATTACTGCTAATGATACCGTTTTCTTTACTAAAATCTTGTATATAGTTCCTTATCATCCACTCCAAGAGTTTACATACTATTGATGTTAGGCTAACTGGTCTGTAATTCCCAGGGATATATTTTGAGCCCTTTTTAAATATTGGTGCTAAAAAGAAATAAACAGCTGACTAAGGTCATCAGGGTACAGGAGATCCCAGCAGAGTTGTCTGACCGCCATTTTGGTGCTGTGTTGCCCTGAGATGTCCATGGGGTATGGCAATACTCAGATATTAGGGTCAGGTAAGGGGGTGAAGGTTGGTCTCAACATTTTGTGAAGCCAGCAAGTTTACAGCATGTTTAACCTAATGAAGGATGTATCTGATGATATACTGTATACATATTTCTCTGAACAGGACGGCTCCTACCTCAAGTTATGGAATGTTGAGAAGAAGCTTGGAAATTCTGGAGTTACATTGAGGAATTATAGCGAAAGACCACTTTGCCAAATTACCCACAAGAGAGCATTTTACAAACTATACAAAATCATTAAAGGAGTTGGACAAGCAGAAGAAACCAACCATGGAATTACCATCTGTTAATACATCAGCAGCAGGTCTTGTTAGAATAATTGATACCGCTAACAGACCAGCTAATGTGTATGCTGAAGACAAATACGTTCGATCAGGAACATACCTCATGGGAGGTACAAATAAACCCGGGAAGAGGATCCCAAAGGCCGGAGTTTATGCTGAGGCCGGAGTTGGCAGAGCGGGGGCGGAGTTGAGTATTTTTGAGGCTAAAGCTAAAGGGCCAAACGTTTCCGCTGGAGCTGAAGCCAGTGCACTGGGAGCAAGCGCCATGGCTAGGGCCGAACTTGGAAGTGCCTCTGCCAGTGCCGGCCCATTTACAGTTAAGCTTGGCCTCGGTGTGGACACTGGGGTGTCAGCTGCACTTGATGGTTTTGAGGTAAAGTTCTTAGGCACCGGGTTCAGCATAGGGTCAAAAACCAGCATTTCTTTCCTGGGCAGTGAGCTGAGTTTTTGATCCAATAAGATCTTCTCTTCCATGTCTCACGCCCCTAGGCGCCAAGGAAGTGGTGGGGGAGAAAGTGGGAGGAGCCAAGAGGAAAATAAGTTTAATTATTGGGTGTCTTTAAGTCTAAGTCTAAGTTTAATGTCTGCTTTAAGCATTTGTCCAGTGTTCAACTTTATTCTGCAGGAATCCAACATAACGAGATCATAAGATAATAATTCTGTATTATTGGGGGGTGAATTGTCTCTGTATTGCTGTCTTCATTTACTGCTTTCTGCTCATTAAAGAAAAAAAAAAAACGCTTACAAATCGCATTATATCGCTGATCTGATACAAAGTTACCAATGTCATCAATATAACCAATAAAAATCATATATAAAAGAGACGATGTGTACTCAGCTCTTTGTGTGACTTCATTTCCTATCTATGGACGGGGCGTCTGTCAGATCAGATTGTACAGATCTCATCTGCCAATGTCCAGGCTGTGTGTGTGGTACAAACATCTCCACTGACTCCTCAATAAATGATAGGAACTTACATATGTTTGCTATATTTAGAATTATATATATCTCTAAAAAAGGTGACGTTATACTTTATACTGACAGGGAACCCCTCAGATGTATACAGAGGACTTACCTGACCCACTCAGGGGTTCCCCCAAATCTGTACCAGCCCACCCCCCTCCATCTGTCTGTAATCTGGGGAGCTGGGAACCCCACACTGGGATCCAGGGAGAGAAATTCCAAGACACGCCCCCTGCAGGCTGATCATTGTTCCTCACCTATAGAGAAGAGTCACCTTCCTCGGACATTGTGCTGTAGGGGGCGCAGCTCAGGCCGGAGCCTCTCTTTTCTTGCAGCCATTTCCTGCACTGTGCTGTCACCTTGATGCGGTGTACATAGACCCTTAAAGAGAACTCGGCAGAGAGGGCATTGTTTCCTGCCCATTCCCCCTCCCTCCTTCGGTCAGCAGCGGGGAGAGCGGCTGTGGAATCTTCTTTACCCCCTCCTCGTGCTGCTGTACTCGGGGAGCGGGGAGAGAACCCTCTCCTTCCTATTGGGCAGAAGTAAAAAAAAATCAAAAAAGGAGGATCATGAGACATGTAGTTCCAAGTCTGGCCCATTGCAATCCTAAGAGGGGAAACTGCATCCCCCAGCATGCCCAGCTGAAGGGGAGGGAGAGATGGATGGCAAGTGGCATCTGGCAGGAGGTGACAGTGGTACGTGGCATCTGGCAGGAGGTGATGGTGGAGACACGTGAAATCTGGCAGGGGGTTACGGTGGTGGGGCGTGGCACCTGTAGGGGGTTACAGTGGTAAGTGACGGTGGTAATTGACATGTGGCATCTGGCAGGGTGTGACGTGGTGAGGCGTGGCACCTGCAGGGGGTGACAGTGGCAAGTGACGGTGGTAATTGACATGTGGAATCTGGCAGGAGGTGATGGTGGCATCTGGCAGGAGGTGACGTGGTAAGTGACACATGGCATCTGGCAGGAGGTGACGTGGTAAGTGACACATGGCACCTGGCAGGAGGTGACGTGGTAAGTAACACATGGCACCTGGCAGGAGGTGACGTGGTAAGTGACACATGGCATCTGGCAGGAGGTGACGTGGTAAGTGACACATGGCATCTGGCAGGAGGTGACGTGGTAAGTGACACATGGCATCTGGCAGGAGGTGGCGTGGTAAGTGACACATGGCATCTGGCAGGAGGTGACGTGGTAAGTGACACATGGCACCTGGCAGGAGGTGACGTGGTAAGTGACACATGGCACCTGGCAGGAGGTGACATGGTAAGTGACACATGGCATCTGGCAGGAGGTGACGTGGTAAGTGACACGTGGCACATGGCAAGAGGTGACAGTGGTATGTGGCATCTGGCAGGGGGTGATGGTGGTGAAACGTGAAATCTGGCAGGGGGTTACGGTGGTGGGGCGTGGCACCTGCAGGGGGTGACAGTGGCAAGTGACGGTGGTAATTGACATGTGGCATCTGGCAGGGTGTGATGTGGTGAGGTGTGGCACCTGCAGGGGGTGACAGTGGCAAGTGACGGTGGTAATTGACATGTGGAATCTGGCAGGAGGTGATGGTGGCATCTGGCAGGAGGTGACGTGGTAAGGGACACGTGGCATCTGGCAGGAGGTGACGTGGTAAGTGACACATGGCATCTGGCAGGAGGTGACGTGGTAAGCAACACATGGCATCTGGCAGGAGGTGACGTGGTAAGTGACACATGGCATCTGGCAGGAGGTGACGTGGCAAGTGACACGTGGCATCTGGCAGGAGGTGACGTGGTAAGTGACACGTGGCACATGGCAAGAGGTGACGGTGGTAAGTGACATGTGGCATCTGTACATATAAACAGAAAAAATTCTCTCCTGCGCTAGTGCGATGAGCCTCAATAAAGGTGGTAGTATTTTCCTGGTGGTAATATATAGCTGGTCATGCACATCCCGCTGCCTATGCCAACTAGGGGAAGTCCGAAGTGATATGTAGAAAAGATAAAAGGAAGGCGCGTGGTCTAGCAATGGGAAGACTACCAGAAGGGTCGGAGAGTGCTGCTCACCCCCGAGAACAGAGAATGGGAAAAACTCCCCCACAATGGGGTTTTTAGGCAGCAGATAATAAATGTAAAGGGGTATTATGTAAAAATTCAATGTTTATTAATATAAGAAAACATAACACAATAGTTAAAACATGAGCTCCACTGGACAAGTAATATGAAATTAAATAAAAAGAATAGGTGTACACTTGCAGACAACAACTTCATACAGACACTGTACATAAATGTCGACAGTGGAAATATGACTCTGACGCGTTTCAACCCAACATGGGGGTCTTCTTCAAAGGGATTGTCTGCTAGGGGTGCAACATTGTAAATACATGTATCAGTTAGTATTTTTTATACAGTGTAGATATCTAATACTGTAGTATAATTACCCAGTAGTGTACATACAGAAAGATAAAGAAAAAATATTCACAGTGGAGATCCCTTTTAAAATCAGACAGCGTGGTCTAGTGCATGGATGCTTAGAAAGAAGTTTATTTAAAACAGAATGGTATAGACTGAAAGTACATTACAATAATTTCACTAGGTACACAATAGAAAACACAATAAAAAACACTGCCCAAAATGGGGTTAAAAAGTGAATAGCTAGCTGGCCAGACAAGGAATAAATAATGTATAGTTGGCTAACGCGTTTCGAGGAATATCCTCTTCCTCAGAGCCTAAAAAGTATTATAAAACCAGATCTGGTCCGCTTGTGAGAATCAGTGGGATGGATGGTGCAGCAGTTGATAAGTGGTTTTGACCACAGGGGCGGATTCTCCTTTATTATTGGAATATTTCTAACACATCACAGCGCTCACAACACCATGGGAGGGTATACGGGTCGGGTCATCTGTTCGCCTTGGAAGCCTAGTGAACTCTGATGGTAATGCCTTCTCATTTCTGGAGTAGTTTCTCACTTAAAACTACTCGCGGCTATAATGAATTGTCGGTCCGGCAATACACATAAAAGTTTATTGGTGAAAATGGCATGGAATTTCCCCACAGGGGAACCCCCGAACTAAAATTAAAAAAAAATGCATGGGGGTCCCCCCAAATTCCATACCAGGCCCTTCAGGTCTGGTATGGATATTAAGGGGAACCCCGTGACAATTTTTTTTTTTTTAAATGGCGTGGGGGTCCCCCTCAAAATCCACACCAGACCCTTATCCGAGCACACAACCTGGCAGGCCACAGGAAAAGGGGGGGGGGGGGGGGCGATAGAACTGAACTGTACCAGGCCACATGCCCTCAACATTGGGAGGGTGCTTTGGGGTAGCGGCCCCCTCAAAGCACCCTGTCCCCATGTTGATGGGGAGAAGGGCCTCATCCCCACAACCCTTTCCTGGTGGTTGTGGGGGTCTGCGGGCGGGGGGCTTATCGGAATCTGGAAGCACCTTTTAACAAGGGAACCCCCAGATCCCAGCCCCCCTCTGTGTGAATTGATAATGGGGTACAAATGTACCCCTACCATTTCACAAAAAAAGTGTCAAAAAAGTTAAAAAACACAAGAGAGTTTTTTGTCACGTCCTTTATTAATTTCTTCTTCTTTCTGCTTATTCTTCCATCTTCTTTCTTCTGGTCTTCCTTCAGTGTTCTTCTTCTTCCTCCATCTTCTTCTTCACCCATTCTTCTCCGGCTTCTTCTCCGCTCCGTCCACACGATACGCCTCAGTAGGAGTCTTCCACCGTGTGACGCTTCGGTTCTTCTGACACTTCTTATATAACAGAGGGCGGGGCCACCCGGTGACCCCCGCCCCCCCCTCTGATGCACGGGACTTCCCTATGGCTTTCCCCGTGTTGTCAGAAGGGGCAGGGTCACCGGACAGAAGACGCAGGCTGTGATAGTACCACAGCCTGGGGACATATATGTCATCTGCTGCTGTTCCTGATCTCTGGGAGTCCTGGACCAGATTGTGCCCCCTATTATATGGACTTCCCAGGCTACCAATCTTTTGTTACAAAGAGTTGATGTGCGCCCCGGGGTACAAAGGCTTCGCAAACTCAAGCAGTTTCTGCAGCGTTGCCTTCCTCTTTATTTTGTTATGAGCCAGAATAAATGGAGGTCCTTTTATATGAAAATACTTGCCTATGTGTTTTTCTTCAAAAGGGACAGTTTGTTTGTGAGTAGGCAGATACATTTCAAAAAATACAATGTCAAATTAACAAGGGACAACAACCTCCTTGAGCTTTAAAAAATACAAGATAATAACGTTGTTGTGGAAACTTGACACACACAAAAAAAAAAAAAAAATGATTGAGATCTATAGAAAATATTTTAATAATAATTCATAAAACAGGAGATCTTGATTAAAAATAAAAAAAAGATGACTATAAAAAATAATTCGAAACATTATTATGGAGATCTGGCTTTAAAAACAAAAAAGATTATTCAGGAGATCACGAGAAATAATAAAGAAATAAGTTACTCTGTGTGAATATGAGCAGCAAAACAAATTCATTATTCTAGCATTATAAAGAACAAAAGAATGCGCTGCATTAAAAGATCCAATAATTTGCAGCATGGCGAACGTGCTATCTCCATTACGAACGCTTGTTTTACCAGACCGAACGCGCTTCCGTCTCGTACTTGATTCTGAGCGTGCCTGAATTGTCCGAATTGCATACAGACGAGCGCATTTTCGCCTAGGAACTTTTTCCGAGCGAAAAATAGAGAACGCGCTCTCAATCTTTTGCTGGCTGGAATTTCCGCCAGCAAAAGTCCGATGGAGCGTACACGCGGTCGCATTTTCCGACCAAAAGCTCGCATCGGTCTTTTGCTGGCGGCATTTCCGATCGTGTGTGTGTGTACGTGGCATTAGGCTTCCGAAGAAATGAATGCGCCCCAGCGCCCTGCATGGAGATTAGGGGCCCGGACGCATGGAGATTAAGGAGGCGGCGCCCCCTTATGAGCGGCCGGCCACTGCAGTACACGCATCCATGCACCAAATACACGTCAAAACTCTATGCGATCACGTGGTCACAATGTGTTTTCCTATGCTGCGATTGGCCCACGGCTATCACATGGTACCTGAACCAATCACAGCACCCTGTACCATGTGATTAGCTGTTGCCAATCACAGATCGCTAGTAATCGCAGCTGTTTTGAATGTAACCCATGACATTACAAAACATTGCCGTTACAGTGATCATCATTGTAACAGCAATCAAAGTGTAAAAAAAAAAAAAAAAATCCATGATCACCCCCCCCCCCCCCCCCCCCCTCTCCAGAGTAGTACATATGGTGACACTGAACCACCGTGGTGAAAGTATGTTAAAAAAAAATAAACAAATAAATAAAAATAAATGAATAAAATGTATTAATTTTTTATTTTTTTTCATAATGTCACCAGTCAGTATCCCTGATCACCACCACACCAGTCATATGATGATGATGCACTGCACTGGTCATAGTATGCAAAAAAAAAAAAAAATTATGAAATATTTTTTTTGTAAATTTCTTAATTTTCAAATAAAATCATGACAAAAAAAATTACAACTTCAAATAACTTGCCATGCCTCTTACTAAATATGGACTGTCTACTTTTCAAAAAAGGGGTCATTTTGGGGGGATATTTGTACTGTTCCCGGGCATTTTTCGGGCCTCAAGAAATGAGATCGGCCGTCAGTACATCAGGGTTGATCGATTTTTAGATATACATCTCATAGTTTGTGGACTTTCTAACTTTCCTACAGAATAAATATTATACACTGATTGGTAAAAAAAAAAAAAAAAGACAAGAAAAAAAACCCCCAAAGGACGTAGAAGAATATTTTTTGGCCTAAATTTATGAAGAAATTAGAGTTGGGCAAGTTTTATAACAGAAAGTAGAAAACAAAAAGTAGAAAAGAAAATCGTTTTTTTTTTTTTTTTTTCAAAAACTTTTTTTTCATCTATATTGCAAAAAATAAAATAAAACCCCCAGTGGTGATCAAATACCACCGAAAAAAAAGCTCTATTTGCGTGAAAAAAATGATATAAATTTAATTTGGGTACGGTGTTGCATGACCGCGCAATCTCCAGATAAAGTAGCACGGTGCTGAATAGAAAAATTGTTCTGGTCATGGGGGGGGGGGTAAAACCTCCCGCAGCTCAAGTGGTTAAAATCCACTATTTATTATTATGTAGGGGATATGCAGACAAAGTTATCTAGAGCCCAGGGCAAACATGTCAAATTGCGCAACACCCCCCCCCCCCCCCCCAAAAAAAAGATGTATGATTATGTGTCAGAAAAAATTCCGCCCGCAAAAAACTAAAACTAAAAATTGAGCACTAATCTGCATGGTCCCCCCTAAGCATAAATCCTTTTCTTCCTCCTAGTACATATCCACCCCCCTGCAGTAATCCCCCCTCCTGGCACAAATGCCCCCCCCCCCCTCAGATTAAATCTTCTCTCTCTCTCCATATGCCCCCCCACAACAAAAAAAAACCCAAATTTCTCCTCTGAGCACAAATCCCCCCCCCCACTCCAAATTCCCCACCTCCTAACACAAATACCCCCCAATCATCACTACAGGCATAAATCCCCCCTCCAAAAAAAAAAAAATCCTAGCACAAATTCCCCCCCCCCCCCCAAACAATAATATCTTTTACAGTACAAATGCCCCAATTCCCCCCTCCTAGCACAAATCACCTTCATAGAGTCTATCAGCCATCCCGTACGTTGTATGTTTATAGGACAACTTGGTCTATGTGAAACTTCCCAGCTAGAGTATCATCGTAGCGAAATAGTCTGGGTGGCTTGATACCGTAGCGGGCAAAATTCATTCAACAATTTGTTTAACCTGACTGTCTCCTACACGGGAAACTATAATCAACATATTCCTAGGCGAGTCTAGGTTAACCAGGAAGATGAAGGCCTCTTGAACCCCCCCTAGGGAAAGAAAGCCTTGACTGGGGGCATGGCTAGGTGCATGACAAGGGGAATAATTGGTTGGGACAGGTGGAATGGGATGGGCCTGAGCGCAGGGAACGCGTGCCCCAGGGAATTCTGGGTCTTTCGGAAAAGTCGTTTGGAAGAGCTGCCCACCCTCCCGCCCCCTTTTTCCTGTGTTATGGCATGTTGTCACAGCTTGCTGAGGTTTTCTTGACCTTGCCAGCAGTTAAAGTTGCTGTAATGGGCTATGCCCTTGATGGAAAATTGGAAGTAGGCCGTCTGTCCAGCATTTATGGTAAGGACAGGCCCCACTTCGCCTCTTTTGGTTGAGTGCTCACAGTACGACTGTCACTGGCACTGGTTAAACATGTTCACATGTTATGTGTTGGTATTTAATAAAGCTGTGGCTTTGCCCTTTCCAACCTAATAATAATTCCTGCACAGCACACAACAGAGTGGTCTAGTAAAGGCTTAGGCCGGCCCGGGGTGCATTTGGCAATTAATTAAATTAATAATTACATTTTTTTCCCAGAGACAGCAATTATGCCACTCAGGCTGAGGAACGGAGCTGCCGACGTCACTTCCGGGTTTTCGTGAATCAGCCGAAAGCCGGAAGTGACCTGCCTGTCTTTGAATGACAGTGCTCCCGCCTGTAGAATCACAGTGATTTTACGGGCGGAAGCTAGTCGGCGTTCTACATTGCGCCGCAAGGCGGGTTTTTAACCCACAAATGAGGCACCATGGATGCAATCTTGTGATTGCATCGACGTGGCGCTTCTCATAGTGCACTGTGACCGGCGCCACAGTACACTATGTTAAATGACTTTATTTTTTATTTTTTAATGTCTTTAAGGGCCCTGTCAGGGTTTCTCTCGCACTGAACGGCAGGCGCACGCACGCCGCTAGGCAAGCCAGGTATCAGCGTGTGTGTGTGCGCCAGCGCGCACCCCGCGCGTGCACGTTAGCGCTGTTTGGCACCAGTGGCCTTATTTAAAGGAGGCTGCTGCACTTGCCTGGTGCTGTTTGTCTGCAGCTCTGTATCCGAACCACCTGCTATCTGCCTGCTGCTTAGAGGCGATTCAGTTCGCATTGTGCGCTATACAAGTATTTCATTCATTCATTCATTCATTCATGCTGTTGTGATATCTGACCCGGCTTCCATCTGACCTCGCTGACCTCTCCTGCCCTGACCCCAGCCTGCTCGACCTTTGCTTGGACTGAATCTCTGTTGCTGAACCTCTGCCTGCCTGCACTTCTCTTCTGCATTACCCATTGTGACCCGGCCTTCCTGACCATTCTTCTGCTGTTCAAGTGTCCTTGCTGCCCGTGCCTGCTGACCGCTGCCTGCTTGTCTACCCTCTTCCCTGCAGTTCCAGCATCCAAAAGGAACCAACCGCTGCTTCCAGTCAGACACTCCTACCCCGCTGCGCTCACGGGGCCACTGTCTCCATTCCAGTGGTCCCTGAACCAGAGCTGTAGGAGAGGTCTTCTTCCACCAAGTCGGGCTCATCACCAGGTACCTAACAGGCCCGTTTTTTTTTTTTACTTTTTTCTTTTTTTCTTTTTTTTTTTTTTTACACTATAGGAGGGGGGGCGGCGCCCGTGTGCCCCCTATGGACGGGCCGCCACTGGTTGTAAGTGTCTTATTTAATGGGGTTAAAGGGCAAGGTTGGTGGGCGACTTGATCCCATTGTGTTACGTTAATTGGGACCTAAGCCCATTGCGCCTCAGCAGTCAAGGAAAATTGGAAAATCATGGAGGTGTAATGCCAAAGGTAAGCATGGGAGAAAGCCAACGTAGAAGAGAAAGGGAGAGAGAAGAGGGAAAGGCGGGTCCATCCGGGAATCCGTGGTCGGCCACCTTAGTGGGTAACTTTATATCTCGGAAGCCTGTAGGTAGGTGAGCCATGGAGAGCATATTTTCTCGAAGAGGGGTTGTTTGTCATACAGGTGTCCGTTTATGAAGCAGTGATGAGTGGAGATCCAGAGGATCGCCGCTGATCACAGCCCATAAACAGTATATAAACCAGAGATAATCGGGGGAGAAGTGTTTGAATTTGTTCTCCCGCCAATTATCTCCACACACTGAGAATCCTCATAGACTGACACAGTAAGGCCGCGTACACACGCGGGGACTGTTCGCCCAACTTTGTCCGTCAAACAGTTTCGGCAAACAGTCCGCTCAAAATTAGCATGGACGGACATGGCCACACACGACGTACGAACAGTTTGCTGAAACCATGCGCGATGACGTGAACGGCACGTACGACGGGACGAAAAATACGACGTCCTATACACTGCATTATAACTTTCGGCGTGTAAATCCTTTCTGAGCATGCGCGGAACTTAGTTTGACGAACAAGCCTACACACGGGCGGACTGTTCGCTGAAACAAGGTTTCAGCGGACAGTTTTACGGAATTTCCGAAAAACCTTGTTCGTCAAACTGTCCGCTGAAACTGTCCGCTGAAAGCCCCACACACGAGCGGACTGTCCGCCCAAACACTGTTCAGCGGACAAAGTTGGGCGAACAGTCTGCCCGTGTGTACGCGGCCTAACGGTCACTTTATGAAGCTGCGATCTCAGCGCTTCACTGGTGATCTGTGTCAGAATTCACACGCCCCGATTCACCAACTCAGAGGTGGAGAACCGGGGAGTGAAGAGAGAATGTGGGGGGATCTGAGGAGGAAAGAGGAAGATAATTAACTTCCTTATGCCTCGTTCAGACCCCCCCCCCCCCCCCCAACACTGTAACCATGTCCCCCTGTCATATGTATGTGTATATGTATATATATATAATGTGTGTGTATATACATGTATATATAATGTCTGTGTGTGTATACATGTATATATTATGTAGGGGGACGCTTTATTTCACTAACATTAATCACACCGCGTGTCAGTGTATTGAGCTGTGATAATTTATCACTGCTTAATAAATTGACATCTGTGTGTATCTGTGAATTTCTAGTACTGTAATCTCGTAAAAAGTCTCACGAGATTGCAGTATTAGGGGCCGTTCTCCAGTGTTAGAAGCGTTTGTAGATCGCTTCACTCCTCCAAGGGTGAAGCGATCTACTCCGCTTCATAAAGTGGCACACAGAGGAGAAAGATCTCCTATGTGAATGCCGGAGAATGAAGCAGTGAATAGATTTCACTGCTTCATAAAAGGACACCTTAGTACGTATTTTCTCGTTTAACATGATCCAATTTAATTTGGGTCTCATCAATCTTATGTCTACAATGGGGCTTTTCCAAGCTGACGCGATGGCTATTTTTGCCGCTAAGAATATGTAATATATTAAAATCCGTGTGTGTCTAGGGATATTGCCTACTGGTTTGTTTAGGAGGGCGACTGATCGATAATATAAGTGAGTGGACCCTGATCCAGAAACAACGTACCTTGGGACACGTCCACCCAGGGCCGGTGCTACCACTAGGCAAACTAGGCAGTCGCCTAGGGCGCCCAGACACTCCTGCTCTCTTCTCTCTGCAGCAAGCAACTAAGCCTCGGCATTAGCAGGTTGCCACCTCTCTGTTCACACATAGTGTCAGAGGCGCAGAGGTGGCGGAGGACTGTCTCTGTGTCCTGACTTCCCGAATGACTGGAAGCAAGCAAACATTTATTGATGGGCACTGGTAGGCTGCATTAATGGGCGCTGGTGAGGCTGAATTTGATGGGCACTGATAGGCTACATTAATGGGCGCTGGTGAGGCTGAATTTGATGGGCACAGGTGAGGCTGCATTTGATTGGTGCTGGTGAAGCTGCATTGATGGGCGCTGGTGAGGTTGCATTGATGGGCAATGGTGAGGCTGAATTTGATGGGCGCTGGTGAAGCTGCATTGATGGGTGCTGGTGAAGCTGCATTGATGGGTGCTGGCGAAGCTGCATTGATGGGCGCTGTGAGGCTGCATTTGATGGGCGCTGGTGAGGCTGCATTTGATGGGTGCTGGTGAGGCTGCATTTGATGGGTGCTGGTGAAGCTGCATTGATGGGTGCTGGCGAAGCTGCATTGATGGGCGCTGGTGAGGTTGCATTGATGGGCAATGGTGAGGCTGAATTTGATGGGCGCTGGCGAAGCTGCATTGATGGGCGCTGTGAGGCTGCATTTGATGGGCGCTGGTGAGGCTGCATTTGATGGGTGCTGGTGAGGCTGCATTTGATGGGTGCTGGTGAGGCTGCATTTGATGGGTGCTGGTGAAGCTGCATTGATGGGCCCTGGTAGGCTGCATTGATGGGCGCTGGTGAGGCTGCATTTGATGGGTGCTGGTGAAGCTGCATTGATGGGAGCTGGTGAGGCTGCATTGATGGGTGCTGGTGAGGCTGCATTGATGGGTGCTGGTGAGGCTGCATTGATGGGCGCTGGTGAAGCTGCATTGATGGGCGCTGGTGAAGCTGCATTGATGGGCGCTGGTGAAGCTGCATTGATGGGCGCTGGTGAGGCTGAATTTGATGGGCGCTGGTGAAGCTGCATTGATGGGTGCTGGTGAAGCTGCATTGATGGGTGCTGGTGAGGCTGCATTTGATGGGCACTGGTGAGGCTGCATTTGATGGGTGCTGGTGAGGCTGCATTTGATGGGTGCTGGTGAAGCTGCATTGATGGGCCCTGATAGGCTGCATTGATGGGCCCTGGTAGGCTGCATTTGATGGGTGCTGGTGAAGCTGCATTGATGGGCGCTGGTGAGGCTGCATTGATGGGAGCTGGTGAGGCTGCATTGATGGGTGCTGGTGAGGCTGCATTGATGGGCGCTGGTGAGGCTGCATTGATGGGCACAGGTGAGGCTGCATTTGATTGGTGCTGGTGAAGCTGCATTGATGGGCGCTGGTGAGGTTGCATTGATGGGCACAGGTGAGGCTGCATTTGATTGGTGCTGTTGAAGCTGCATTGATGGGCGCTGGTGAGGTTGCATTGATGGGCAATGGTGAGGCTGAATTTGATGGGCGCTGGTGAAGCTGCATTGATGGGCGCTGGTGAGGCTGCATTTGATGGGCACAGGTGAGGCTGCATTTGATGGGCACAGGTGAGGCTGCATTTGATGGGCACAGGTGAGGCTGCATTTGATTGGTGCAGGTGAGGCTGCATTGATGGGCGCTGGTGAAGCTGCATTGATGGGTGCTGTGAGGCTGCATTTGATGGGCGCTGGTGAAGCGGCATTGATGGGCACTGATGAGGCTGAATTTGATGGGTGCTGGTGAAGCTGCATTGATGGGCCCTGGTAGGCTGCATTGATGGGCGCTGGTGAAGCGGCATTGATGGGCACTGGTGAGGCTGCATTTGATGGGTGCTGGTGAAGCTGCATTTGATGGGTGCTGGTGAAGCTGCATTGATGGGCCCTGGTAGGCTGCATTGATGGGCGCTGGTGAGGCTGCATTTGATGGGTGCTGGTGAAGCTGCATTGATGGGAGCTGGTAGGCTGCATTGATGGGAGCTGGTAGGCTGCATTGATGGAAGCTGGTGAGGCTGCATTGATGGGCACTGGTGAAGCTGCATTTATGGGCGCTGGTGAAGCTGCATTGATGGGCGCTGGTGAGGTTGCATTGATGGGCACAGGTGAGGCTGCATTTGATTGGTGCTGTTGAAGCTGCATTGATGGGCGCTGGTGAGGTTGCATTGATGGGCAATGGTGAGGCTGAATTTGATGGGCGCTGGTGAAGCTGCATTGATGGGCGCTGGTGAGGCTGCATTTGATGGGCACAGGTGAGGCTGCATTTGATGGGCACAGGTGAGGCTGCATTTGATGGGCACAGGTGAGGCTGCATTTGATTGGTGCAGGTGAGGCTGCATTGATGGGCGCTGGTGAAGCTGCATTGATGGGTGCTGTGAGGCTGCATTTGATGGGCGCTGGTGAAGCGGCATTGATGGGCACTGATGAGGCTGAATTTGATGGGTGCTGGTGAAGCTGCATTGATGGGCCCTGGTAGGCTGCATTGATGGGCGCTGGTGAAGCGGCATTGATGGGCACTGGTGAGGCTGCATTTGATGGGTGCTGGTGAAGCTGCATTTGATGGGTGCTGGTGAAGCTGCATTGATGGGCCCTGGTAGGCTGCATTGATGGGCGCTGGTGAGGCTGCATTTGATGGGTGCTGGTGAAGCTGCATTGATGGAAGCTGGTAGGCTGCATTGATGGGAGCTGGTAGGCTGCATTGATGGAAGCTGGTGAGGCTGCATTGATGGGCACTGGTGAAGCTGCATTTATGGGCGCTGGTGAAGCTGCATTGATGGGCGCTGGTGAAGCTGCATTGATGGGCACTGGTGAAGCTGCATTGATGGGCGCTGGTGAGGCTGCATTTGATGGGCGCTGGTGAAGCTGCATTGATGGGTACTGGTGAAGCTGCATTGATGGGCGCTGGTGAGGCTGCATTTCATGAGTGCTGGTGAGGCTGCATTTCATGAGTGCTGGTGAAGCTGCATTGATGGGCCCTGGTAGGCTGCATTTGATGGGTGCTGGTGAAGCTGCATTGATGGGCGCTGGTGAGGCTGCATTGATGGGAGCTGGTGAGGCTGCCTTGATGGGTGCTGGTGAGGCTGCATTGATGGGTGCTGGTGAGGCTGCATTGATGGGTGCTGGTGAGGCTGCATTGATGGGCGCTGGTGAGGCTGCATTTGATGGGCGCTGGTGAGGCTGCATTGATGGGCGCTGGTGAAGCTGCATTGATGGGCACAGGTGAGGCTGCATTTGATTGGTGCTGTTGAAGCTGCATTGATGGGCGCTGGTGAGGTTGCATTGATGGGCAATGGTGAGGCTGAATTTGATGGGCGCTGGTGAAGCTGCATTGATGGGCGCTGGTGAGGCTGCATTTGATGGGCACAGGTGAGGCTGCATTTGATGGGCACAGGTGAGGCTGCATTTGATGGGCACAGGTGAGGCTGCATTTGATTGGTGCAGGTGAGGCTGCATTGATGGGCGCTGGTGAGGTTGCATTGATGGGCAATGGTGAGGCTGAATTTGATGGGCGCTGGTGAAGCTGCATTGATGGGTGCTGGCGAAGCTGCATTGATGGGCGCTGTGAGGCTGCATTTGATGGGCGCTGGTGAAGCGGCATTGATGGGCACTGGTGAGGCTGAATTTGATGGGTGCTGGTGAGGCTGCATTTGATGGGTGCTGGTGAAGCTGCATTTGATTGGTGCTGGTGAAGCTGCATTTGATGGGTGCTGGTGAAGCTGCATTTGATGGGTGCTGGTGAAGCTGCATTGATGGGCCCTGGTAGGCTGCATTGATGGGCCCTGGTAGGCTGCATTGATGGGCGCTGGTGAGGCTGCATTGATGGGCGCTGGTGAGGTTGCATTGATGGGCAATGGTGAGGCTGAATTTGATGGGTGCTGGTGAGGCTGCATTGATGGGCGCTGGTGAGGCTGCATTGATGGGTGCTGGTGAAGCTGCATTTGATGGGTGCTGTTGAGGCTGCATTTGATGGGCGGTGGTGAGGCTGCATTGATGGGTGCTGGTAGGCTTCATTGATGGCACTGGTGAGGCTGCATTTGATGGGCGCTTCATTAAAAAGGTGAGGTATACATGGGAAGGGCAAAAGGGGAGGAGTCAGGGGTGGAGCCAATGGGGGACAGCGGCAAAATTTGGTTTCCCCTTAGGGTGTCAAAAATCCTTGCACCAGCCCTGCATCCACCATATATGGAGTGGAGAACCAACCTGTCCACAACCCCTGAAACAGAAGACCGAGGTTCTTGGGTACGTTTTGGAAAGGCGTTCGGGTACCACGGGGCGCGCACCTTATATCCCGCCTCAGTCGGGGCCTCCAGTCCTCTGCCTCAGGGCCAATCTCCAGATCCCTCTACCCTGGCCACCTGATATGAGAGCCTGGTCAGAGGGGCGGAAGAGCACGGAGATATGCCTCCGCTGAGAGCAAAATCCTGCATGCACCTACTCTGGGAGATGGTATAGACGTTGTCAGATCGGACCCTTTGTTCCGTAAAGATTGGAGGAAATGTTGAATTTGTTGCAGGTTTTTTTTCACTGTTATTTAATGATCCTGAAAATATCACACCACCCGTCCCGTCCCGCCCCGTCCCGCCCCGTCCCGTTCCGTCCCGTCCCGCCCCGTCCCGTTCCGTCCCGTCCCATCCCGTCTTATCTACACTCTTTATCTATAGATAGACTGTAAACTTTCCTATCTTTTGTTCATCTCCATTTCATAGTATATTGAAGGGGATTAGTCCATTACATAACAAAGATAAGGGCTCTTTCTGCATTTCTTTCCTTTCACAGGAGGTGACAAGGACGCTGGATCTTTCTGGCAGGATCTACAAATATGTTCTCTAATTGCTGAAAACATTTTTAGCCCAAAAAAATGAAAACCTGCCACATGTCAGGACTGCTTCGCCTCAATTTTTATACATTTTTTTGAAAAAAGTATTCATACCCCTTAATTTTCTACATGTTGTCACGTTACAACCAAAAACTGAAATGTATTTTATTGGGATTTTATGTGATGGACCAACACAAAGTGTCACATAATTGTGAAGTGTAGGGATGAGCCGAACACCCCCCGGTTCGGTTCGCACCAGAACTTTCGAACGGACCCCGCGTTCGGTACGAACGTTAGAACCCCATTGAAGTCTATGGGACTCGAACATTCGAAATGGAAAGTGCTAATTTTAACGGCTAATATGCAAGATACTGTCCTAAAAAGGACATGGGGATCTGCCTCCTGCCTCAGGGGACATGGGTCACTGCAAAAAAAAGTTTTAAAAATGGCCGTTTTGGCGGGAGCACTGATTTTAATGACGATTAAAGTGAAAAAAAAAAAGTGAAATATTCCTTTAAATATGGTGCCTGGGGGGTGTCTGTAGTATGCCTGTGAAGTGCCACGTGTTTCCCGTGTTTAGAACAGTCCCTGCACAAAATGACATTTAACGGAAATAACACCATTTAAAACTGCTTGCGGTTTTAATGTTATATCTGGTTCCTGCAATATGGTTGAAAATCATTCAGAAAAATGGCATGGGTAGCCCTCCCTGCCCATTACCAGCCTATTTGGGTCTTGTACGCATATTAAGGGGAACCCCGTACCCATATTAAAAAAAGGAAATGCGTGTGGCCCCCAGGCCCTATATACTCAGAACAGCAGTATACAGGCGGTGCAAACAAGACAGGGACTGTGTAGGTTTGTTGTGTTAAGTTGAATCTGTTTGTCATTTTCAACCGGTACATTTTTAAAGTGTAGCTCCAGTCAAAAAAACAATTTTTAAGCTTTTTGGAAAACATAGGGAAGGGTTATCACCCCTGTATAATTTGTTTTGTCGTCCATCTTTTTTCATCTCACTTGCTGCTGTCTCCTTGCGTTTGCAAGTAGGAGATGTTTGTAAATTGGATGTTTGAAAGTAGGGGCCTGCCCTATATTATAGCGGTATGTACTGGGTACAGAGCACGCAGACGGCACGCACTATCTCCTAACACTACTGACTGCAAGCTCTATTATTAACCACTTGACCACTGGGCACTTAAACACTCTTAATAACCAGACCAATTTTCAGCTTTCGGTGCCCTCACATTTTGAATGACAATTACTCAGTCATGCAACACTGGACCTATATGAAATGTTTGTCCTTTTTTTCACACAAATAGAGCTTTCTTTTGGTGGTATTTAATCACCTCTCAGTTTTTTATTTTTTGTGCTATAAAAGAAAAAAGACCGAAAATTCTGCGAAAAAATTAATTTTTCTTCGTTTCTGTTATAAAATTTAGCAGATTAGTCATTTTTTCTTCATAAATTTTGGCCAAAATTCATACTACTACATATCTTTGGTAAAAATAAGTACAAATTGGTGGATATTATTTGGTCTTTGTGAAAGTTATAGAGTCCACAAGCTGTGGTGCCAATATCTGAAAATTGATCACACCTGAAGTACTGACGGCCTATTTCCTTTTTTTTTTTTTCCCACAAAATTGTCATATTATCAGGTTATTTCACACACACAGCATATGCATACCACAAATTACACCCCAAAACACATTCTGCTATTACTCCCGAGTACGGCGATACCACATGTGTGAGACTTTTACACAGCGTGGCCACATACAGAGGCCCAACATGCAGGGAGCGCCGTCAGGCGTTCTGGAGCACCCAGGACAATGCTGACATTTCTCTCCTACATGTAAAAATCATCATTTATTTGCTAGAAAATTACAGAGAACCCCAAAACATTATATATATATATATATATATATATATATATATATATATATATATTTTTAGCAAACACCCTGGAGAATACAATGGTGGTCGTTGCAAATTTTTATCTCACACGGTATTTGCACAGCAATTTTTCAAACGCGTTTTTTTGGGGGAAAAAACAGTTTTGTGCTTAAAAAACAAACAAAAAAAAACAGTAAAGTTAGCCCAATGTTTGCATAAAGTGAAAGATGAAGTTATGCTGAGTAAATAGATATCAAACATGTCACTCTTCAAAATTGCACATGCCCGTGGAATGGCGCCAAACGTCGCTACTTAAAAAATCCCCATAGACGACGCTTTAATTTTTTTTTTTACTGGTTACATGTTTTGAGTTGCAGAGGAGGTCTAGGACTAGAATTATTGCTCTCGCTCTAACATTCTCGGCGATACCTCACATGTGTGGCACATGCGAGCACATGGGGACATGGGCGCTTTAATTTTTATTTTATTTTTTTATTGTTCATTTTACTTTATTTATTTTAGTTTGACATTTTTTTCCCCAAAAATATATTTTTGATCACTTTTATTCCTATTACAAAAAATGTAAACATCCCTTGTAATTGGAATATGGGGTGACAGGTCCTCTTTACAGTGAAATCTGGGGGGTCAATATGACCCCACATCTCACCTCTAGGCTGGGAAGCCTGAAATAAAAAATAAAAAAAGATTCTGGCTTTGATCGTACTGGCGAGTTGGTAGAAGCACCGGAGGGCGGTGAGGGGTGGGGGGCGTCTATGGCTGGGTATTTCAGGGTATCACCGAGTATGGCTGGGTATGTCCGAGTATGGCTGGGTATGGCAATTTATGGCAGGGTATTACAGAGTATTGGCGGGGTATTGGCGGGGTACTACAGAGTAATAGCAGGGTACTGCAGAGTATTGGGGGGTACTACAGAGTAATGGCAGGGTACTGCAGAGTATTGGGGGTACTGCAGAGTAATGGCGGGTACTGCAGAGTAATGGCGGGTACTGCAGAGTATTGGGGGGTACTGCAGGGTAATGGGGGTTACTGCAGAGTAATGGGGGTTACTGCAGAGTAATGGGGGGTACTGCAGAGTAATGGCAGGGTACTGCACTGCAGAGTAATGGCAGGGTACTGCAGAGTAATGGCGGGGTACTGCAGAGTAATGGCAGGGTACTGCACTGCAGAGTAATGGCAGGGTACTGCAGAGTAATGGCGGGGTACTGCAGAGTAATGGCGGGGTACTGCACTGCAGAGTAATGGCGGGTACTGCAGAGTATTGGGGGGTACTGCAGAGTAATGGGGGTTACTGCAGAGTATGCACTGGTATTGCAGAGTATTGGCAGGGAATTGAGGGGTTAAATTCGGTGAGCAGCGATGTGGGCACTGCAGATGCAGCCCACATCGCTGCTGACACCGATCTCTTTCCCCTCCGCTGTACCGATCGGTACAGAAAGGGGAGGTAGGAACAGGCGTCATAACATGACGCCGGTTTGTTTCCAAGTGATCGCTCCGTCATTTGACGGAGCGATCACGTGGTAAACGGCCGCTATGAGCGGCCGTTTACCGTGATCCGTGATGCACGGATGCTCTCGAGTGCGCGCCCCAGGGGGCGCGCGAGAGCAGAATTTTGGGAGGCCGTTAATTAACGGCCTCTCAGAGTTAAACAACCCCCCTGAAGCCGTTAATCGGCAATGGGCAGTTGTTAAGTGGTTAAAGCTAGATCACTAGCTATATAGGTGAGGTGAATATAGTGGTGTATACTGCAGTCAGGGCACAGACAACAACCACTACACAGCATCAAGATAGGAAATCAGCCAAAAACGATTGGTGTGTACTGTGTTGAAGGTACACAGAACACCCACTGCTTCAGATGCTAAGTAACACACTACACGAGGCCGCCTCAAATGCGGCCTTATATAGTGTGGGGCGTGCACTACACAGCCTGAGCTATGATTGGCCACAGGCAGGATGCAATCATGGCTCTCCTCGCTGCCGGCGCTGCGATTGGCCAATCATGGGGCAGCAATGCACTGCGCCACCGCAGTGCATTGTGGTCCGCGCGCGCCATACGAATTTTGACGCGAACGGCCCAAACGTTCGGAATTCGCCGAACGGCCGAACAGCCAATGTTCGAGTCGAACGTACGTTCGACTCGAACACGAAGCTCATCCCTAGTGAAGTGGAAGGAAAATGAAAAACTATACAAATAAATATGTGAAAAGTGTGGGGGGAGGGGCATTTGTATGGCGCCCCCTTTACTCTGATACCCCTAACTACAATCTAGAGGAAGCAATTGCCTTCAGAAGTCACCTAATTAGTAAATAGAGCCCACCTGTGTGTCATTTAATCTCAGTATAAATACAGCTGTTCTGTGAAGCCCTCTGAGGTTTGTTAGAGAACCTGAGTGAACAAACAGCATCATGAAGGCCAAGGAACACACCAGACAGGTCAGGGATGAAGTTGTGGAGAAGTATAAAGCAGGGTTAGGTTATAATAAAATCTCCCAAGCTTTGACCATCTCAGGAGCTCTGTTCAATCCATCATCGGAGAATGAAAAGAGTATGGCACAACCGCAAACATTTGTTATTTTTTTGTGTGAATGTTTAAGAAAGGTAATGGAGGAAGCTATGAGGCGATTAGGAAAAATTTATATGATAGTTAACTATGTAGAGACTTATATATTTGGTAATATATTGTTTATGTTAACCTCTAGAGACCCGCGCTATAGCCAAATGACGGCTACAGCGCGGACCTGCTTTGCCGAGACTACGTCTATTGAAGTCGTCCACAAGCGGCCTGCGTGCCCCCTGAGGGGTGTGCGCGGTGCGCTCTGTGATCGGCGAGTCTACGAGACTCGCCTGATCATGGATCGGAGCAAGGGGTCGATCCCGAACCCTTACCACATGGTCAGCTGTCAGCCAATGACAGCTGATCATGTGATCACAACAAAGCCTGACAGCGCGAGGAGAAAAAAAAAGCCGATCACCAGCGGGCGTGAGAGGGACTTCAGTCCGGAACACGGCCAGCTCATCAGTGCCCACCTGCCCCCTGCCAGTGCCACCTAAATATGGAAAAAAGTGCCACCCATCAGTGCCCACAGTGCCACCCATCAGTGCCCACAATCTGCCTCAATAACAGTGCTGCACCTCAGTGCCATATATCCGTGCCCATCAGTGTCATCTACCAGTGCCCATCAGTGACGCCCAGCAGTGCCACCTATCAGAGCCACCTATTAGTGCCCCCTTTCAGTGCCCATCAGTCCCATCTATCAGTGGTGCCCATCCATGCCGCCCATCCGTGCCACCCATCCGTGCTACCCATCAGTGCCATCTTATCTGTGCCCATCCTTGCCCATCATTGCTGCCTTATCTGTGCCCATCAGTACTGCCTTATCTGTGCCTATCGGTGCCGCCTTAACTGTGACTATCAGTGCCCATCAGTGCAGCCTATCAGTGCCGCCTCATCAGCGCACTTCAATGAAGGAGAAAAATGACCTGTTTGCAAAATTTTATAACAAACTATTAAACCTGATTTATTTATTTTTTTGCATCTTTTTTTGTTTGTTTAGCAAAAAATAAAACTCCGAGCTGTAATTAAATGCCACCAAAAGAAAGCTCTATTTGTGGGAAAAAAATGATAAAAATGTCATTTGGGTACAGTGTTGTATGACCGCGTAATTGTCATTCAAAGTGCATCAGCGCTGAAAGCTGAAAATTGGTCTGGGCAGGAGGGGGGTTTAAGTGCCCGGTAAGCAAGTGGTTAATGAATGGTGTAAAATGTGTTTTACACTGAAAATCAATAAAAATAAGATTTGAAACAAACCTACCAAGAACATGGCTGTCCACCTAAACTGACCGGGCCGGGCAAGGGGAGCATTCATCAGAGAAGCAGCCAAGAGGCTGACACTAACAATAATAAAAACGTTTTATTATTATTATTATTATTTATAATTCATCACGCTCCATTTATTAAGATGCGGCGTTCGTTATTTCGGATAAATTCGTATTCGTTGCGTTCATAAACAGACAAGTTTAAAAGGAAATTCCAATATCTATAATTTTAGAGTTAGTTAGTCATTATTTCGGCTATTGGATTTTCGGATTTTTGAATTTTTGGATTTTGAAACTCCAAATTTCCGAATTTATGAATTTTTTTTTTTTCATTTACAAATACCGCATCTAAATGAATTCAAAATTTGTCCCGAAGTTACGAACTTATTCGAAATAGCGAATTTCGATCATAACGAATGACCCCGAAAAAAGGAAAAAAACAAACAAAAAAAAAAAAAAACGAATGACGAAAACTAACACATTTTTCGGCCAGCTAAAAAAAAATTAGGAGCCAGTTTTTTTTTTTTAACTAGCAAATCTTACGGGTGGAACATCTAACATGTAACGTGTTCCTGAAGGTGATCCTTTAACCCTTTACACAGCCAGAGCAGATTTTTTGCACAGGTTTAAAAAATAATTTGAGGCCTGAAGATTACATAAAACCCCCAAATATATATTTTCTGAAAGCAGACACCCTAGAGCAGTGATTCTCAACTAGGGTTCCTCCAGAGGTTGTAGGGGTTCCTCCAGAGGTTGTAGGGGTTCCTTCAGCATTCGGCAATTTCTGCCTCTCAGATAAGTTCCCACCGACACCATTGATCTTTTTAGCTACCCTGTTTTCTCCAAAAATAAGACCTAGTGTGATTGTCGGTGATGGCTGCAATATAAGCCCTACCCCCCCCCCCCAAAATAAGCCCTAGTTAAAGTCCTTGTAGGTCTTATTTTCAGGGTCTGGCTTATTTTTTGGGAAACAGGGTAGGGCTTATTTGGGGGGGTTAGAGCTTATATTGCAGCCAACACCGACAATCACGCTAGGTCTTATTTTCGGGGGAAACAGGGTGGGGCTTATTTGGGGGGTAGGGCTTATATTGCAGCCATCACCGACAATCACGCTAGGTCTTATTTTCGGGGGGAAACAGGGTATCTGCAAGGAGGCAATACTTCCCAATGACCACAAGTGTAAGGTTTATTCTTCCCACTGACCATCACACCAACGTATCATGAGTTGTAGATTTCTTTTTTTTTAGCAGGACCGGAGAACTATTTCAAGGGTTCCTCTGTGTTGAAAAGGTTGAGAAAGGCTGTTCTAGAGAATAAAATAGTGGTATTTCCAATTTTGTATGCCACACAATATTACCACAAAATTTCAGTAAAAAAAAAAAACACATTAAACAAGTTAATTTTACGGGGGGCACAAAAAAAACACAATAAATTACGCAATTTTTTGATAAAATATAAAAGCCGAGGTTGCACCGAGTAAATAGATACCCAACATGTCAAACCTTAAACATGTCAGCACCCTATATTTTCCATAGACGACACTTTAAAAGCACCCTAACAGGTCATCAGTTTAGCACTAGGAGGTCTGATGGTAGAATTATTACTCTTATTCAGGCGTGCGCGGCGATATGTAACGTGCACCTCAATTGTTGTTTTCAGGCATAGGCGCCCGCCGCGTGCATTTGCATTTGTACGTGCGTATATGCTAGGGTGGGGGGGGCCTCAATAGTTTTTGATTTATGCCTATATGGGACCTCCTATCTAAAGCAGGGGTCTCCACACCAGGTCTCGGCATCAGTGGGCAAAAATAGTGTCCCGTTGTTTGCTTTAGTGGGAATAATTGTGCCACATCACTGCTGTCATTGGGCCCCATTGTTGGTGTAATTGAGAGAAACTATGCCCCATTGTTGGTGTCATTGAGAGAAACTGTGCCCCATTGTTGGTGTCATTTGGGAGAAACTGTGCCCCATTGTTGGTGTCATTGGGAGGAATTGGTTCCCCCATCATTGATACCAACTTTAGTGGGAATAATTGAGCCCCATCATTAATGTCATTGGGCCTCATTGTTGGTGTCTTTGAGAGAAATTATGCCCCATCATTGGTGTCATTGGGACAAATTGAGCCCCGTCATTTATGTAATTGGGAGGAATTGTGCTCCACCTTGGTGTTATTGGGAGAAACTGTGCCCTATCAATGATGTCATTGGGCCCCATTGTTGGTGTCATTGAGAGGAATTGTGCCCCAACGTTGGTGTCAGTAGCAGTGGTGGCTGGTGGTATTTTTTTTTGGGGGGGGGGAGCAAACAATCCACCCAACCCCCCACCCAGTTGGTTGGTCACAAGCCCCGCACCTACCCCATCTAGGTCGCAGGCAGCACTTCCTCCAGGTGGCAGCTTCCCCTGCGTCTCCTCCTCCTTGGCGGCCAATAGGATCGCTTTTCTTTTCGGCCAATCGCGTGACGGGTCTCAGGACCCCCTTCTTGATTGGTCGAGAGGAGAAAGGGGAAGACAATAGCGGAGATTATTTCACTGATGTCACACAACAGGGTGGGCTCTGTGCTCCGAGCCCACCCTTTTTTGAAGCCTATTAAAGCCACAGGCTCTAATAGGCAAGTCCCCTGCATTGTATGTGAGGGAGGGCCCACAAGTCTCTGAGGGAGTGAGGGATGAGGTATATAAAGTAAAAAAAAAGGGGGAGGTTTGAGGTATATATAAAGTTAGTTGTTTGGGGTACCCTAGACACAAAGGAGCATTTAATCTTTGCAGCAATGCAGCCATCTATTAGGGGCGCACGGGTGCCGCCCCCCTAGCCATGCATCCGGCCCCCTGATCTACTGTACATGCAGGGCCCTGGACACATGGATTCCAATGGGCAGGGGGTGATTTTTTTTTTAAGCATGTGATTAGAACTAGAGGCTCTAATAGGCTTTAAAAAAGGGTGGTCTCGGGGCACAGAGCACTGCGCTCCGAGCCCACTCAGTTGCGACCCGTCACCCGATTGGCTTAAAGGACAGGCAATCCTATTGGACACCTAGGAGGAACAGGGAGGAGATCAGGGGCATTGCTAGGTAGCAAAAGGACCAAGGGCTTCAGCCTGGAGTCCAAGGCTGGAAACGGGGGGTGTTGTACACGACGCAGGTTTTTTTGGGCTGGACCGTGACACTGACGGTAGTGACTTACATACACTAACCTACCTACACTGACGGTAGTGACCTACCTTCCTGACCTACCTTCACTGACGATAGTGACCTACCTACACTTACCTGCCTGACCTACATACACTGGACATATACATACATTGACCTACATACACTAACGGTAGTGACCTACCTACACTGACTCGCCTGACCTACCTACACTGACTGACCTACACATACCCTGACCTACCTACACTGACATTACCATACACTGACATTACCATACACTGACCTACCTACACTGACATTACCATACACTGACCTACCTACACTGACATTACCATACACTGACATTACCATACACTGACCTACCTACACTGACTTTACCATACACTGACCTACCTACACTGACATTACCATACACTGACCTACCTACACTGACTTTACCATACACTGACCTACCTACACTGACATTACCATACACTGACATTACCATACACTGACCTACCTACACTGACTTTACCATACACTGACCTACCTACACTGACATTACCATACACTGACCTACCTACACTGACATTACCATACACTGACCTACCTACACTGACATTACCACACACTGACCTACCTACACTGACATTACCATACACTGACCTACCTACACTGACATTAACACACACTGACCTACCTACACTGACATTAACACACACTGACCTGTCTCAGCCATGGTGTGTGGTGCCACAGCAGCCAGTCCTCAGAGGAGGAGCCGAGGAGGAGAGGATAGCGGCTCGCCCGAGCGCCAAGCGGGGATGTGGCGCGGCAGCCGCTTTGTAATTCCCTCCTTCTGGAGCCAACAGTGCCTATGATGGACGTCACACATTCCGCGGTCCCGGCATTGGACCAGTGGGCCGTCCATCATAGACGTGCAGGCTCCAGAAGGCGGGACCTGCTCTGGCACTCGGCCACGCTCGGCCAGATTGGTCCCGGCGACCCTGCAGAGCTGACACTTGAGGCTTTAGGGGGTCACATTCGGGGCTTCAGCCCCCCCCTAGCCACCCCCTCCCAACGCCCCTGGAGGAGACGCATGGTGAAAGCCTCCTCCTTCCTGCAGAAGGAGAAGGAGAGGACACAGGAGCCGCTGCCCACCGCCCATAGGAGCCAACAACCTGCCCGCTTCCCGCCTCCTGCCCACCGGCCATAGGAGCCAACAACCTGCCCCCTTCCCGCCTGCTGCCCACCGGCCATAGGAGCCAACAACCTGCCCCCTTCCCGCCTGCTGCCCACCGGCCATAGGAGCCAACAACCTGCCCCCTTCCCGCCTGCTGCCCACCGGCCATAGGAGCCAACAACCTGCCCCCTTAGCGCCTCCTGCCCACCGCCCATTGGAGCCAACAACCTGCCCGCTTCCCGCCTCCTGCCCACCACCCATAGGAGCCAACAACCTGCCCCCTTCCCGCCTGCTGCCCACCGCCCATAGGAGCCAACAACCTGCCCCCTTTCCGCCTGCTGCCCACCGGCCATAGGAGCCAACAACCTGCCCGCTTCCCGCCTGCTGCCCACCACCCATAGGAGCCCGCAACCTAGATGGAGTAAGTAGCAGGCTTGCTTACCGACCAACCGACCAGGGGCGGGGAGTTGGGGTGTGGGTGACCCAACTGCAGACTGAACGACTGCCCTACCTAGAGCTGGCACGGGGGGAGGGTGGTTGTTTACTATCTGCCCCCCCCCCCCCCCCCCGCAAAAAACACCACCACCACTGAATCCAGCCACATTTATCAGAAATTAATTTGATTTGTTGCATTTATACAGAAATTATGGTAAAAATAGTTTTACACCTAACACTGATCAAACTAGAAAATATATCCTTATTGTTTACATCTTTTTTTACATCTTTTGTCTATAGATTGCATCAAATATAATATAATTTTTCAGACGATCTTGTTAGGAGAATGCCTTGTTTTCCTGAAAAAAAAATCACTGTCTATATTACTTTATTATCTTAGGCATGACAGCCTTATCGCCCAATAAAAGAAAAAGTGTTCTGCTCCACGGGGAGTATAAAGGAGCAAAAGCTGTTTTAAAATTATCGATCTATAAACAGTTTATACCAGGTTGTAAAAATATGAGTTCTATAGTACAACGTTCCTTGTTTTTTTCCCCTCCGCTTCCATTTTCGTTTTGAATACAAACTCTGCTATTCTCTTATTGTACAACCCCTGGCAAAATGTATGGAATCACCGTTCATTACATTTCTTAAAGCGGGAGTTCCGCCGTTTTTTTTTTTTTTTTAAAGCCAGCAGCTACAAATACTGCAGCTGCTGACTTTTAAAATAAGGCCCAGCGCGCCCCGTGATGTCGGCACCCGAAGCCGATCTCTCGATCGTCTCTCGGGTGCTGCCGCCGCCATCTTGGGTATGGGAATCAGGAAGTGGAGCCTTTCGGCTTCATTTCCCGGTTCCCTACTGTGCATGCGCGAGTCGCGCTGCGCAATAAGGATGGTCCCCGCTGTCTCTGGTATCCGTGTGTTTCCCAGCAGACAGCGGAGGACCTTCGGAAAGGGGCGTAGATTCTGCGGAAAGGGGCGTAGCTTCTGCAGAATCTACGCCGGAAGTGGGTGCAGATAACTGTACTGTACAGGTATCTGCACCCCCCCTCCCCCCTGAAAGGTGCCAATTGTGGCGCCGGAGGGGGGAAGGATTCCAATGAGCGGAAGGTCCACTTTAGGGTGAACCTCCACTTTAATAGTGTAGAAAAAAAAGGAATCACAGACATGCCTCAAAACTATTGTCATTTAACATTCCAACCTTCTGGCTTTAACCCCCTTCAACACCGGGGCACTTTTACTGCCCCTTCCTGCCCAGGCCAATTTTCAGCTTTCAGCGCTGTCACATTTTGAATGACAATTACAACACTGTACCCAAATAAAATGTTGGTAATTTTGTAGCACTGACCCCCGAAGGAGCTGCTGGTTATATTGGGCTTACCGTTACCTTCTTCTCCTCGATTTGCGTGTCTAGGGGTTTCCCGTGGTAGATGGCCCAGGAACTCTAGAGACCGACGACAGATCCGCTTAAAGGGATTTTTATTTGCAAAAACATAGTTAACGAACAGTCTCTCAGTATAGGATCAGAGGGTTAGGAAGAAAGTTCAGGTACTCTTAAGCCTCATACGCACGATAGGACTTTGTACAAACTTTCCCTTGGATTTTTTTACAAAGGGCGTCGGCCGTGAACTTGTATTGCATACACACAGCAGGACATTTTCAGCCAACTTTCACCAAATCATGTGGTTTTTCTGCTCTTTACCGCCACCTTTGGTCAACTTCTGTATTGTTGTCTGATCTTTTGCATTGGTTCTGAGCATGCCTGTTTGTACTTTGTACTATGGTTTTCTGTACACACGATCAGACTTTGCTTCATCGGACTTTTGTTGCCAGAAAGTTTCTCCGTTCGCACAGCCAACAAAAGTCAGATGAAAACCAAAAAAGTTTGTCCGATGGAGCGTACACACGGTCGGATGTTGCTCCAAAACAGCTAATTTGCATGTTTGTTGTCAAAAAGTCTGATTGTGTGTATGGGCCTTTTTAGGCTGGATTCACATCTATGCACTTTTAGTGCTTTTTGCATTTTGCAGATTTGCACTACAGTCCATATATAATGGTTACCTATGGAACACGTTCTGTAGTGCAAACCTGCAAAATGCAAAAAGCGCTAAAAATGCCATAAGTGTGAATCCAGCCTTAGTGTCAAAGTCAATAATAAAGAACTTGTTTACTTTGACTGCATCCAGAGAATAGCCAATCACAGCTGGATGGTCCCTCGGGTTGGACAGTCCCTCTCTCACAAGGCCTAGCAGCCAACAAGGTGCTTCCTCAGGAACAAGTCTCTGCCACAGAACGTTGTTGTAGAACATGAACAAGGAAACTTGAAGACTTGTAGAACACCCGTGTGGTACCAGAATCTTTCAGCCGATTCGGCGATACCCACGAAATCGGATTCACTTAGGTCCCTCAGCCTCACCAGGCTCTTGCTAAGAAGCCAACCCCATACGTGGTCTTCTTCTGAAGAGTCCTCCCCTGGATAGCTACGAAGTTGCTGGGCCTCTCCACAACCCGGAGACAGCACCGGACCACCTCCCAATCCTTTCCTTAGTTTCCTTGCCTCGGGCTAGCCAGCCCCGAGACATAAAGTCGGGTGGATCTGCACCCCAGGCCATAGCCTTCCTGGGGGCTGGTCAGGAGAACCAGAACCATGGAGTCAGAACATACTTCTGGACCGGAACCCCGAACCGCGTGACATCCGCATCTTAAGTACCCTCTCCCAGAAAGCACAGCTCCCACTGGGTTGGTGCCAAGAGAAAGTAACCTTAAAGCACCCAAACAGACTGTGTTTCCATGCCTGCCAGAAGAGACAGCGCCCCCTATGGCCAGGCCGAACACCCTATAGTCCAGTCAGACTGATCCTGAGGTCAAAATTTGGAATAATTATACCCAAACCAAACTGCAGTTCAGGTGTAACATTAAATTTCAAAAACACATAGTGCGTGCTCTTCAGGAGCCGGCGCTACAATTTTTTTCACACAAATAGAGCTTTCTTTTGGTGGTATTTGATCACCTCTGTCGTTTTTTATTTTTTGCTCTATAAACAGAAGAAGAGCGACAATTTAAAAAAAAACAAAAAAAAACACAATATTTTTTTACTTTTTGCTATAATAAATTTCACAATTTAGTAAAAAAATAATTCTTCCTCAGTTTAGGCCGATATGTAGTCGGAATGGTTAGGGGTGGAAAGTGGGTTCTATTTTGAAGGGGTATGAATACTTTTTCAAGGCACTGTACACTTTCATTTATCTAAGCATGCCAGATAATATGGATAGCAAATCCCAACACAAAGCGAGCCGCAGAAGTCCCGTAAAGCAGAACTTTCCACATTCAAGAAAAGGAAGTGAAAATTCCACAATATTTACCGCTGCCTTCCCAATGACCAGGTTTAGCGGCACATTATGGCGTTGTCCTTTTCCCAGTACTGACGGAGCTTCAGTGAAATTGGCACTGATAAGGAAAACAACGACCTCTGCTCACAGCTCTGAAACTTTGTTTAGAAGATAAGAATTATAAAGTAAAGCGTGGCGCTTCTTACATGGATGTCAGATATAGTAATGACACCTACACACCACCAGGCTTTTCGGCGGACAATCCGACGGACTTTGCAGCTGAGGTCCGCCAGACTTTCAAACGAACGGACTTGGCCCACACACGATCACTCCAAAAGTCTGACGGATTCTAACGTGATGACGTAGAATAAGGAAGTTCATAGCCAGTAGCCAACAGCTGCCCAAGGGTCGGTTTGAGTCCATCGGACCAGCATACAGACGAACGGATCGTCTGCTAAAAGCCGAGTCCGGCGGACAAATTTGAAGCCAGTCTTATTTCTAGGTCCGCCGGACTTTTGGGAAGAAAGAGTCCGCTGGAGCCCCACACACGATCAAATTGTCTGATGGACTCTGGTCCGCCAGAAAGTCCGATTGTGTGTACGTGGCATTAGGATGTCAAGACCTTGCATCCTCACAGGCACACGGGGTTTCTTCTCCAGACGGAATTGATTAGCTGGGGATCTGCTGAGTGGGGAGGGGGGGTACTAATGAGCCAAAAAAAACTGATAAGCAGGGATACTACTGAGCCACCATAAACACCAAAAAAACACCAGACACCTAACCACACCTCAAATCTGGTGACTTCTCATCATCACTTGCCATATGACATCACTTCACCTTTAAAACAAATAGAAAACCAACACACACACAGGGCATTTCCACAGATAAAAAAGCATGAGAACACTATAGGAACTTTAATGTGTGTCACTAATCAACACAAGTGCAAATGATCCCTAATGCCGTGTACATACGATCATAATTCTCGTCGGAAAAAGCTCGGAATTCCACTCAAGCTGTCTTGCCTACACACGGGTCACACCAAATTCCAATCATTTAGAACACGGGGAAGTACAACACGTACGACGGGACTAGAAAAAGGAAGTGCAATAGCCAGTAGACAATAGCTTCCGTCTCGTAGTTGAATCTGAGCAATGCGTGATTTTTTGGCGTGTCGGAATTGCATTACACACGATCGGAATTTCCGATAGAAAGTTTTTCCGTTGGGAAAATTGAGAACATGCTATCAATTTTTGGCTGGCGGAAATTCGGACAGCTAAATTCCGATGGAGCGTACACACGGTCACATTTTCCGATGAAAAGCTCTCATCGGTCTTTTTCTGGCAGGAATTTCCGATCGTGTGTGTGTACACGGCATAAGGGCCCATTTACGCCAGTGTTGATTATGAAGAATGAAACAACACTCTTTAATGCTCATTTTCGGATTTTTGATAAGTTTTTTGAATCCTTGAAAAAAGCTTTAGGAATGCTTGTCAAACGCTCATGAAAGTGTTGCCTTTCCAGGGGGGAAAAGCTGAAAAGGGAAGTGATGTAGAGGAAATGATCTACCTTGAAGAGTCACCCGTCTACGATCCTGAGATAAATATCCCAGTCATCAAGACAGAAAATAATGGGGCAGAAATTGGTAAAGCCAGAGAAAGGGAAAGTCGTTGTGAATTAGTCACGGAGGAGGGGGGGGGGAATTATTTCAAAGAAAAAAAAAAGATTGGCAAAGATCTATAGTGTAGCACGAAGGAGCTGCTGGTTATTGTTGGGCTTACAGTTACCTTCCGTTCTCCTTGCTGCACGTCTAGGGGATGTCCCGTGGTAGGTGGCCCAGTAACTTGAGTCTGACAACAGATCCACTTGAATGGATTTTATTTGCAAAACTCAGTTGATTGAACAGTCTTTCAACTTGGGATCAGAGGGTTGGAAAGGAAAGTTCAGGTTCTCTTAGTGTCAAAGTCAAAAAATGTTGAAGAACTTACTTACTTTGACTGCATTCAGAGAATAGCCAATCACAGCTGGATGGTCACTCGGGTTGGACAGTCCCTCTCTCACAAGGCCTAGCAGCCAACAAGGTGCTTCCTCAAAAATAATGTCTCTGTCACAGACGTTGTTGTAGAACATGTAGGGAAACTAAGCTTGAAACACTTGTAGGATATCCGGATCTTTCAGCCAGCTTGGTGATATCCACAAGACCGGATTCGCTCGGTTACTTCAGCCCTTCCAGGCTCTTGCCAAGAAAACCAACCCGTACGTGGTCTTCTTCTGAAGAGTCCTCCCCTGGAATGCTTGAAGTAAACTGGGTCTCTCCCGAACCGGAGACGGCACCCAACCACCTCAGAATCCTCCTATAGTTTCCTTGCCTCGGACTAGCCAGCCCCAAGACATTAAAGTCGGGTGGATCCTCACCCCAGGCCATAGCCTTCCTGGGGGCTGGTCAGGAGGACCAGGACCATGAAGTCAGCACATTATTCTGGACCAGAAACCATGAACCACGCAATGTCCGCATCTTAAATACCCTCTCCCAGAAAGCACAGCAAGAGCGCCACTCCCACTGACCTGCCTCTGAGAGAGAGTAACTTTTTTTTTAATATCTCTTTATTCATCTTTTTTACATATCCATTATACATTTCACCATTTACATTCATCACTCATCTTATGAGCTTCCATAAAATCCATTCATAGTCATGTCCTCAAATACTATAAAATTGTACATATACATTCATATCCCTCTTACTCCTTTTTTTTCCCCCTTTTGGTGTGGCTTGCCCTATCTCCATACTGTTTTATCCTGATGCCGTTATGGAATTTTCTATCCAACTTGCCCATACTCTCTCATATTTCTCTCCATGTCCTCTACTCCAATATGTTTCCCTATATAGTGCTAGATTACTATTTACTACATTTTTTCCACTGTGTTAACGTTGGAGCTTCCGCCTTCTTCCAATTCAGCACTATTGTCTTTCTAGCAAAAAAAAGCAATAGACCCCCCTGTATTCTCCTCCCTATAGTATTGGATTGAATTCATATAATACTTCTGGTATTTGTTCCATTGATTGAGACAACCACTAAAGCTGGCCATACACGGGTCGAATTTGGAAAGAACTTTCTTTCGAAAATCTTATCTAAGAATTTTCGTACGAATTTCGCACCATTAGTGGGCTGCAGTAATGGCCGATTTTCGTGCAGCCATCGAATTTTAAAACTCGGACATGTTGGAAACTTTTTGAAAAAACTAATGATTTTCTAATCAATGATGGGGGAATCATGAGAGAAATGTAATCGAAAACGAAATGCGCTTGTGCAAGAAAAGAATATTCCCGGAAAGAAAAGAAGATTCCCAGACAGGAAAATTCTTTTCTGTAGGAACATGAGGTGAAATTGAAGATTTGGTGTGTCGAATTTCGAAATCAATGGTGGTGCCATCGGATCACAAAACGCACGAATTTTCTGATTTTCAAAAGAAAGTTCTTTCGAAATTTGACCCGTGTATGGCAAACATTAGCCTCAGTTGAAATGAAGCACATGAAAGCTTTGTAATCAGAAGAACAATAGCTTGGCTCGGACCCACCTGCTGTGATATGTGTGATTGCAGGCTTCAAAGGGAATAAGAGCTAGCTAGACGGCTCAGGGCTAATAGAGACACTGACCATAGTGGACAATACAGCATGCTTCCTGAGGAATGGGCAGACATGTGAAGGATTACCTCTTAGTAAAATCTATTGGATGGAAGGCAAATGGGGGGGGGTGGCTACGAGTGGGCGTGTATGTTTGAATGAAAGGCTCACATACAGACAATGCTCTCTCTCTCTCTGTTCACTGCAAAGAGCCTCTAATGAGGCTGGGTTTCTGCTAACCTGATGATTCGGCCATCTTGAGGCCTACTCTGGGTGATGGCTCCGGCCTAAACCTCATGGTGAAGACCCTCTCCTGGTCTGAGCCTAGCCTATGCAGCAAAGCATCACGGAGGACCATGTGATAAGTATCTTTCATATTCTTTTATGTTCTGATTGTAAGCTTTGTGATATTGTAATGTCTTTTTTAATACTTTATGTTAGCTTTCCTAATTTCTTGGGAAATAAATAAGATCGTGTTTTACTAGCAGCAGTGGATGTGTTTTCATAAGTAACTTTATATCAGTGTGCCTAGTAGGGTTTTATAACCCTTTCATGACTAAGACTATTTTTGGTGTTTACAAGTTAAAATCCATATTTTTTGATAGAAAATTACTTGGAACCCCCAAACATTATATATATTTTTTTAGCAGAGACTCTAGAGAATAAAACAGCGATTGTTGTAAATTTTATTCCCCACGGTATTTGCGCAGTGGTGTTTTAAACGCAACTTTTTGGGAAAAGGGACACTTTCATGAATTAAAAAAAAAAAACAGTAAAATTAGCCCAATTTTTTTGCACAATGTGAAAGATAATCTTACGCCGAGTAAATAGATACCAAACATGTCACACTTTATAATTGCACGCACTTGTGGATTGACGACAAAGTACGTTACCTAAACATCTCAATAGGCGACGCTTTAAAAAAATTTTACGGTTACCATGTTAGCGTTACAGAGGAGGTCTAGTGCTAGAATTATTGATCTCGCTCTGACGATCGCAGCGATACCTCTCATGTGTGATTTGAACACCGTTTACATATGCGGGCGTGACTTCCGTATGCGTTTTCTTTGCTTCGCAAGCTCGCAGGGACGGCGGGAGCTTTAAAAAAAATTTATTTTATTTTATTTATTTGAAAATGAATAAATTGTTTTTTAAAAAAATAAAATAAAATTGATCACTTTTATTGTTGTCACAAGGAATGTAAACATCCCTTGTGACAGTAATAGGTGGTGACAGGTACTCTTTATGGAGGGATCGGGGGTCTAAAAGACCCCCCACCCCTCCTTTACACTTCAATGTATTCAGATCGCCGAAAATGGCGATTCTAAATACCGGATATTTTTTTACAACCGGCGCCATTGGCAGCCGAGTAAACGGGAAGTGACGTCATGACGTCGCTTCCGTGTTTACTATTAGGATACTGGAACAAAGCCGATTACGGCTTCATTCCAGTTCCTCCCCAGCAGCCACAGGCATTGGAGCTTGAATCAGTGCTCCGGACTGAGCGGGAGCACCGGTAACAGCGGCAGGAGGGGGGCATCATCCCGGTATAACCCCCGGAAGCCGAGTACGCAGATTTGCGTACGCTCGGCGGGAAGGGGATAAACTAGATACCGTATATACTCGAGTATAGGCCGACCCGAATATAAACCGAGGCCCCCAATTTACCCCCAAAAAAACTGGCAAACTTATTGACTCGTGTATAAGCCGAGGGTAAGACATGCCTGTCCATCCCTGTGTGTGTGTCCGTCCATCCCTGTGTGTCCGTCCATCCCTGTGTGTCCGTCCATCCCTGTGTGTCCGTCCATCCATCCCTGTGTGTGTGTGTGTCCATCCATCCATCCATCCCTGTGTGTGTGTGTCTCCATCAATCCATCCATCCCTGTGTGTGTGTGTCTCCATCCATCCATCCATCCATCCCTGTGTGTGTGTGTGTCTCCATCCATCCATCCATCCCTGTGTGTGTGTGTATCCATCCGTGTGTGTGTGTGTGTGTGTGTGTGTGTGTGTGTGTGTGTCCAGCCTACCTGTGTCCCGAGCCTCCGTCCCGTGCCGAGCCTCCTTGCCTCCGTGCCTCGCCGCCGTGCCTTGCCTCCGTCCCGTCCCGTCCCGTCCCGTCCCGTGCCGTGCCTTGCCTTGCCTCCGTCCCGTGCCCTCTTCGTTCGTCGGCGCCTCGGCGGCCATTGTAAATTCAAAAGCTGCGCCGCCGCCTTCGCCTGTGATAGGCGGAACACTGAATTTCCCAGCAGCCTGTGTTCCGCCTATCACGTACATCGTATCATCCTCGTCCGTAGTACGAGGATGATACGATGTCCGTGATAGGCGGAACACAGGCTGCTGGGAAATTCAGTGTTCCGCCTATCACAGGCGAAGGCGGAGCCGGAGGCGCGGCTTTTGAACTATAGAATGGCCGCTGTCTGTCTGCTCGACACGCTGATCGAGCGGGCAGACAGCGATGACTCGAGTATAAGCCGAGGGGGGCACTTTCAGCCTCAAAAAAGAGGCTGAAAATCTCGGCTTATACTCGAGTATATACGGTAACTATGGGAAGAGACAAGTTAATAGTAGTTTGTAGAGCACTTAATGTCCTTCAAATGGCACCCCAGATAGCAAGTGGCAATCCTAAAAGCCGCATAGAACCTACAGGACAGAAGTGCTCAGATACAAGGCAGCTGATATTTTGCCACAATAAGTGTGGAGAGTCTTTTCTATGGATAGGCAAAAGTTTAATTGTTTTGAATGATATCAGGTAAAAGTGGTAATGAATTAAGAATATTGAATGCTAGAAGAACGATTTGTTTTTGTGAGTTGTAAGAGCTAACGATAATTGAGTTTGGTTTAGTACTCAGTGCAGTATTGGAACGTTAGTACAAATAGAAGTGTGTATTGTGTGGATTGTATGGTTGTGAAATGGAACTTGTGTATACATATGTTAAAAAGTATGCCTCTGCCAGTTAAGAAAAAAAAAAAGTTAAGAAAGAAAAGTTGGCTAATGAAATTGCAGTTTTGCTCAGAATTAAATTTATATATGAGCAAATGGGGGGGGGGGGGAGTGGGAAGCAGAGAGGAGACGTCTCAGGGAGGACATAGCAAAAGTCAGTGAAAACTTCCTAAAGCCTCATACACACGATAGGACTTTGTACAAACTTTCCCTTGGATTTTTGTACAAAGGGCGTCGGCCGTGAACTTGTATTGCATACACACAGCAGGACTTTTTCAGCCAACTTTCACCAAATCACATGGTTTTTCTGCTCTTTACCGCCACCTTTGGTCAACTTCTGTATTGTTGTCTGATCTTTTGCATTGGTTCTGAGCATGCCTGTTTGTACTTTGTACTATGGTTTTCTGTACACACGATCAGACTTTGCTCCATCGGACTTTTGTTGCCAGAAAGTTTGTCCGTTCGCACAGCCAACAAAAGTCAGATGAAAACCAAAAAAGTTTGTCCGATGGAGCGTACACACAGTCGGATGTTGCTCCAAAACAGCTAATTTGCATGTTTGTTGTCAAAAAGTCTGATCGTGTGTATGGGCCTTAAAGATTGCAACAGCCTCCAGTAATGAGATGGATGAATTGTGGGCAAAAGCAGGAGATTTGTCAGAGAGAAACAGTGAGCTACAAGAACAGCTCCACAGGTACAGCATGGACTGCGATATGAAGAGCAAACTTTTAGTCATTGCAAATAAAAGTTGTCAGAGATGGAAGAGTTGGTTATGTCTTTAGAAAGAGAATATATATATATATATTTTTTATAATATATTTTTTGTAGTCTGGCCATGGTGGTTCATACCCCTGGTCTGTTGTATTTTTAATTGAATAAATTTTCCCATTTTTCAAACGGTACGTTCACGATTAGAGCCTGTTTTTTTCCCCCTTTCCCTTTCACTCGCGGCCTGGCGGCCCGAGTGTTTTGTGTCTCACTACAGGTTCGCGTATTGAGGAGCCTCCGCACGTAGTTGTATATCGGAGAGCTCTCCAAACCGGAAACTATTAAGGATTCAGCGGCTAACCTGTCCATCTTCTTAGCATAAACTGAGACGAAGGAAGGTTAATCAGCCGTTTCCAGAAGTCATCGGCCCCTGACGGAAATCCTCGGAAGGTCCACATGCGGTGACGCCTCCACTGGCTTGCAAGAGCGGAGCGTGTACCCGGAATCCCTGCAGAGGGTTGTTTTCTGCTAACGACTCCGTTTGTTTGGAGTCCATCAATTGCGGTAAGAGTCCAACTTTTCTTGTTCAGGAAGAGATATTGGCAAGATTCGGAAGCTCTACCAAACTTTGAAAGAAAGATCGATCTCTTTACTTTTGGGACTAGATCCACAATTATAGTCTCTTGTGTCTTTTCACCTGTGAGGACTTTTTGATAGAATATGAGCCTTAAGGCGTAGGGTAACCTTATATGGCACATTTTCAATTTTGGATTTATGATCCATGCACGATTTGGTATTTGAATTTTTTCACAGGTTTTCACGTATACTTAGCGCAACTTTATATATATATTTTGATTTGTTCCATAATGATATTTAATGGTTTTTAGTTGCAGCTTTTTGTCTTGTCCTAGCACGATATTGTTTTATTTTTATTGTTTATGCTAGATCGGAATGAGCCCTCTTCTCAGGAGAAAAGTCCATGGATGTTGTTAACTAAAAGTTGAGTGTTTGTCATTGTTTTATGGTGGTTGTCTTGTCATGTTTGTGTGATAATGGGCAGATTTTTAATTTTGTTTTAATTTTTTTTTTTGATATTTGTTTAGTCATCTATTTTATTTTTGTTCAGGTAGAAAAAAATTAGTATGTTTAGTCCACCTGAAAGGGGGGTAATTGACAATGCCCTCAGTTAGCAGCTGGAAACCATGGTAGCCGCTGAAGTTTTGTGTTTTCTTTGTTTTTATTTTCATTCAGGTGGAAAAGAGTTCCAAAAGCTTTAGCCCACGTACACACGGTCGGAGATTTTGCCAACCAAATCCGTCGGATTTTGCCCGTCGGATTTAGTCCGACAGATTGTGTCCGAAACTGTTGCATACACACGGTCGGGCCAAGTTGGTGAAAAATCCGATCTTTCAGAACGTGATGACGTTATTTCGTTACGATGGGACTACATTCAGGCTAGTAGCCAATAGCTTTGATGTAGGAATTTGATCTGAGCATGCGTGGCACTTGGTCCGATGAAAATGCTCTACACATGATCGGATTAGGTCCGTCCGGCCCAGTTGGTCGGGAAATATTTCCAACATGTTGGAAAATTGGGTCAGACGGAGATTCGGACGGAATCAGTCCGATGCATACCACACACAGTCGGATTATCTGACGACACGGTCCGATAAGACTCATTCCAACAGATTCTCCGACCGTGCGTACAAGGGCTTAGGCTTTGTCCACCTGAAAGGGGGTAGTGCATACAGCGTAAAGATACAGAAATGCATTGTTTTTTTAGCTTGTAAAATTAGAATTTTTTGAGAAGCAACATTTGACGTTCATTTGACATTTTTGATCATACCATGGGGATCCATTTTATAGTGGATTCAGCTTAAAGAGGTCAGGGTTGTTTGGATAGTTTGGTCAGAGTTGCAGAAGCCAGGAATACTGAGGTCCTGGGCTCCAAGGAGGGAACTATAAGTAAACATGGTAACCGAGCAGATATTGTGGATAAGAATTTGATACTGCTCTTGTTTTTCACTTCCAGAATCCTGGTGGAGCGAGATTGGTGAGGTTTCTGGAACATGGATGACAGATGATCATCTGGTTGGCAGTTTGTCTGTGCCACACCATACCACAAATATGTTCTGATAAACATCAGGAGAGAAGAAAAAAAAAAAAAAACCTGAAAGATTCAGATTAATACTTGTTTTTTTCTTATGGACAATTTGGTGCTAATGCTGAATCTGAAAAACGGTGCCTGCCCATCAACAGAACTTATGAAATATTTTTGCTGAAGTCTCTCCTGATGAATGCAAACATGTTATTAATACATGTGCAATGGGTTGGAGGTTGGGGAAGAATTAGGACACATCCAATCTGTCAGGCCGTGTACACACGCGGGGACTGTTCGCCCAACTTTGTCCGCTGAACAGTGTTTCGGCGGACAGTCCGCTCGTGTGTGGGCTTTCAGCGGACAGTTTCAGCGAACAGTCTGCTGAACAAGGTTTTTCGGAAATTCCGAAAAACTGTCCGCTGAAACCTTGTTTCAGCGGACAGTCCCCGCGTGTGTAGGCTTGTTCGACAAACAAAGTTGCGCGCATGCTCAGAAAGGATTTACACGCCGAAGGTTGCATTGCAGTGTATAGGACGTCGAATTTTTCGTCCCGTCGTACGTGCCGTTCACGTCATCGCGCACGGTTTCAGCGGACTGTTCGTTCGTCGTGTGTGGGCAAGTTCCTTCATGCTAAGTTTGAGCGGACTGTTCGCTGAAACTGTTTGACGGACAAAGTTGGGCGAACAGTCCCCGCGTGTGTACGCGGCCTCAGAGCATGAAAATGTAAAATATGTGTTTTTTTGTTGGAAGGAGGAATTGAAAGAAGAAAGGTTTTAACATATGACATGTATTGATGTAACAGAGTTAATATGGTGCAGGTACCCAGGAGACCGGTTGGCACTTATGCATAATAAGGTATCTGTTGGCCAGACTAAAGGGTGCCAGGTGACACATCAACTTCCTTGTAGGGGTGGTGTCTCAATCCTAGCGGTCCTAGAGAGAAGCTTTCGGTTACTGGACATGTGCGACACCAGAACTGGACATGGGGAAGATACGCCTGGTTGGTGTCTCACCTGAAGGGTCGAAACCCTGCACAGATAATAAAATAAGTGCTGCGCTTGAGGACACCTATTCCAATAGGTGAAAAAAGAAAATAATGTGTAAAAATAGCAAACAAGTGAATACAAAAGTTCAAGAAGTATTTGAGAACAGTCCCAAAAGGTTATTCACTCTGGTGCGTCTCAAGCTGAATTACAAGTCCGCAGATGGCATACAGAGTGAATTATCCTGCTAAGTTCTCCCACTTGGCGATTCTTAGAAGTCAATTATAAGCAAGTAGAGCAAATAAATACCCTTACCAGATGAGTTGGACACATCCACCTTATAGTAGTGTGTCTAGCGAGCTTACGGGGGGGCTCCAGCCACTCACCCCAGTACACCGACCCGATGTATTGTCCTCTCAGGGTTCCTCGTGGTCTGCAGATAGGAAAGGTGAATGGGATTTCCGTGCCAGACGCTGCGATCAGACTTGATGCCAGATGTCCCGCAAGAGTTCACCATAAAGGAAATAGAACATAGAATACGCTTCGCATGGTGAAATACAACCAATGAAGGTTTATTGAAAAATTGCCCCTGTTGAAGACTTTGAGGTCGAAACGCGTAGGGCCAGCAGTTATCTGCTCCCCACATTGCTATATCTTTTTATGTATCACGTGATTTTATAATTTTATTCTGTTTTTCAAAAAAAAATTTTTTCAATAAACCTTCATTGGTTGTATTTCACTATGCGAAGCGTATTCTATGTTCTATTTCCTTTATGGTGAACTCTTGCGGGACATCTGGCATCAAGTCTGATCGCAGCGTCTGGCACGGAAATACCATTCACCTTTCCTATCTGCAGACCACGAGGAACCCTGAGAGGACAATACATCGGGTCGGTGTACTGGGGTGAGTGGCTGGAGCCCCCCCGTAAGCTCGTTAGACACACTACTATAAGGTGGATGTGTCCAACTCATCTGGTAAGGGTATTTATTTGCTCTACTTGCTTATAATTGACTTCTAAGAATCGCCAAGTGGGAGAACTTAGCAGGATAATTCACTCTGTATGCCATCTGCGGACTTGTAATTCAGCTTGAGACGCACCAGAGTGAATAACCTTTTGGGACTGTTCTCAAATACTTCTTGAACTTTTGTATTCACTTGTTTGCTATTTTTACACATTATTTTCTTTTTTCACCTATTGGAATAGGTGTCCTCAAGCGCAGCACTTATTTTATTTATGTTATGTGAACTTGGTTTGTTTGTGTGCTAGCAGCTGGGCTGTGTTCTTCACAGAATAATTTGTAGTTTCATCACTTTTCTCTTAGGGCCGGTTCACACAGCGAGCCGCGGCGAGGCGTCTCCGACTTACCTCGCCGCGACTTGCGGGGACCTCAGCGGCGACTTGCAGAGGACTTCTGTATAGAAGTCAATGCAAGTCGCCCCCGAAGTCGCCCCGAAGTAGTACAGGAACCTTTTTTCTGAGTCGGAGCGACTCGAGTCGCTCCTCTCAGAACGGTTCCATAGTACTGAATGGGGGCGACTTGCGGGAGCGAGGCGAGGCGAGCCGTGTCGCCTCGCCTCGCGTCGCAGTGTGAACCGGCCTTTATTAGTTTTTGTTTGTATTAGCGCTGTGTTTTTTCTTTTGTTTTCCTGCACAGATAATGCCAGTGAATACACACAGGAGCATGCTCCGTTAATGTAAAGGGAACAAACGCTGGCTACCGGGGTACCATATGCCTTCACCACATGGTGCTGCAACATCTCACGGTGGTTGATAAAAACCTATCACCCTATATGTGCTGAGTATACACTGAATAAAGTGCGGTCATTGTACCAATGACTTACTCCCAGAGATGTGCGAACACAGAATGAGGTCCATGCAGGATTTCTGAGGAGTAACCCGAAAGAGGAGGGATGTATTCAGCACTATATTGGGGGGGAATAATAGCTGGGATGGGTGTTGTTAATGGAGTGGACATCAGCCTCCTGAGGAACAAACTCACAGCCATAGCTTCAGAGAAGGAGCGTGATTTTGTTACCCAGAGAGATTGGGGATTCTATCTTGTTGCATTTGAGGCTACATCACACATGTGATCAGAGAAGATGGAAGCTGGAGGCAGGTTGATATTTCCCTCGGTCGGAAGCATGACCATGATGTCCTTTGTATGCTAGGTCAATACATGGCGATGAACGAATAATGTTGGGAAGTTATTTCTCTCTGTGTTCTGGATGGAGAGATCTTTGTTGGGAAGGAGGCACCCGGGTATTATTTGGGACATAGGCGAGTTTGTTACCGGTGTAGTGTTAGTCATGGAACTAGAGGGTTCCTTGAACCTAACCATAGGTAGAGGTGCATGGTATACCATGGGCATGATCTCTGAAATCCAGGTACAGGGGTGGAATTGTGTGGGTTTGGTCATTGTTGTAAATTTATATGTGTAGTTAAACTCGATATTTACCTAGAAGGGTCTCCCATTTCTCTATGCAAGTTGAGGGACGATTTGACAGTAAGGTCTCTGTGTACAAGTTAGAGACTTTGCGGCCAAGTCAGAGCCCTGCAATACCGTTGTGAGCAAGCCTGCCGAATCCCGACCCATATTTACAGTAAAGGGTTATAGGAGGTTGGGAGCGGGGTGCGTAATACATATATATGTATATATTGTGGTAATAATTTGATTTATTTTTGTGGTAGAGTGTGACCTATGGGTATTGTAGGCTAGTAATATGGGCAAGAATGGCCCTCCTCAAGACTCGGTATTTGAAAGCTGGTTGATATGTTACTCTGAATGTGAGCTGGTGAATGAATGGACACCCCTTGCCTGTACTGCCATCCTGAAGATACAGAATGGTGACATGGAAGCTGTCGCTGAAGAATTATGGTGGTGTGTCACTCAGTGGCAAAGCGGCACATGTTGGGAAGCACCACACGGTAAAACAATTATGGACTGCTCCATAGGACCTGTTTCTGCACATGTTGAAAAACACAACACGGTAAGACCATTATGGACTGTTCCATGGGAGTTGTTTCTGAAGCACATGTTGAAAACCACAACACGTTACACAGCTAAGGACTGTTCCATAGGTACTGGTTCAGGAACACATGTTGGGGAGCCACACACGTTAAGACAGTTATGGACTGTTCAATAGGAGCCGTGTCTGAAGAAGGGTGGTATGCGCCTTTTAGGCGCAAAGCGACATATGTTGGATTGAATTCATATAATACTTCTGGTATTTGTTCCTGATTGAGACAGCCACTTAGCCTCAGTTGAAATGAAGCACATGAAAGCTTTGTAATCAGAAGAACAATAGCTTGGCTCAGACCCACTTGCTGTGATATGTGTGATTGCAGGCTTCAAAGGGAATAAGAGCTAGCTAGACGGCTCAGGGCTAATAGAGACACTGACCATAGTGGACAATACAGCATGCTTCCTGAAGAATGGGCAGACATGTGAATGATTACCTCTTGGCGAAATCTATTGGATGGAAGGCAAATGGGGGTGGCTACGAGTGGGCGTGTATGTTTGAATGAAAGGCTCACATACAGACAATGCTCTCTCTCTGTTCACTGCAAAGAGCCTCTTATGAGGCTGGGTTTCTGCTAACCTGATGATTCAGCCATCTTGAGGCCTACTCTGGGTGATGGCTCCGGCCTAAACCCCATGGTGAAGGCTCTCTCCTGGTCTGAGCCTAGCCGATGCAGCAAAGCCTCACGGAGGACCATGTGATAAGTATCTTTCATATTCTTGTATTATCTGTTCTGATTGTAAGCTTTGTGATATTGTAATGTCTTTTTTAATACTTTATGTTAGCTTTCCTATTTTCTTGGGAAATAAATAAGATCGTGTTTTACTAGCAGCAGTGGATGTGTTTTCATAAGTAACTTTATATCAGTGTGCCTAGTAGGGTTTTATAAACTAGATAACTATGGGAAGAGACAAGTTAATAATAGTTTGTAGAATACTTAGTGTCCTTCATATAGGGGTAATATTATTCCCTACTAGTCCTAATAGGCAGATCTCTGCCTCTTGATGTAAAGAGACTGATGTTATTATAGTAATTACTATCAAAACCTCCTTCCAGAATATCACTATCTTTGGACAAGAGCAGAATATGTGGATGAAATTTCCTGGGGTGCCTGCACATCTCCAGCAGTTTTGAGAGTAACTTAGACCCCTTTCACACTGGGGCATTTTTCAGGCGTTTTTTCAGTCGCTTTAGCATTAAAAAAAGCGCCTGTAAAGCGCTTGAAAGAAGCCGCAGCTGCAATCCCAATGTAAAAGCCGGAGTGCCTTCACACTGAGGTGCTGCGCTGGCAGGGCATCAAAAAAGTCCTGCAAGCAGCTTCTTTGCAGCGCTTTTGGAGTGGTGAATACACGGCTCCTAAAGCGCCCCTTCCCATTGAAATCAATGAAAGCGATTTTCGCAGCAGCGCTGTGTGTGTGCTTTTAACCCTTTATTTATTCGAAAAACGCTGGTAATGCGCTGCTAGTTTAAGCGGCGCTTTACGAGCGTTTTTTTTCGGGCGCTGACATTGTGAAAGGGCTCTTAAAGCACTTGGACTTTCACATTGGGATTGCAGATGAGGCTTCTTTCAAGCGCTTTACAGGAGCTTTTTTTTTTAACGCTAAAGCGCCTGGAAAAACACCCCAGTGTGAAAGGGGTCTTAAGCACCTGACCAAACCATAGTCCCATGCCTGCCACGAGAGACAGTGCCCCCCTGTGGCCAGGCTGAACATCTCACGGTCCAGTCAGACTGATGCTGAGGTCTAAATTTAGACAATTTTATCCAAACCAAACTGCAGTTTAGGCAAAGTTTAACTTTGAAAAAAAAAAACGCATAGCGCGTGCTCTTCAGGAGGAGCCGCCGCTACAATAGCATCACCATTCCTCCAGGGGGTAGACTGCAGCCGCAGAAATGGCGGAAAATACTGAAGGAAAAAATGAGGGGTGTTATCGGACAATGGTCTACTGAAAAATGCAGAAGCCTGGTGTGATGTGTGCAATATTGGAATTTATTTTTTAAAAGTATGCAAATATGATGAAGCTTTAGTAATGAGCCTGTCAAACGTTGTTTTTTTTTATAATGCATATCACTGATGGGTCCAGCAAAAGAGAATTATATCAGGCAATGCATATGAGTTGAGAAATCACCCTAAGCATGAAACAAGCCTGCGTGCAGCTTTGCAGCTATCCCCTCACCCCCACCCTTGCATTTCACGGAAAAGGTGTGAGATGTCCCCTCCCTTCGGATTCCTGTATAAGACGGTCTGTAGGGATATATTGACTGTTGACAGGCTGTGAGATTACTAGGATAAAATGTGATGTTTGCATGTGTGGGATATACAAGACCGGGTCAATCGAGTTATTATTCTAGTATGCCAGAATATTAACCCTTTCCCGCCGAGCGTACGCAGATATGCGTACTTGGCTTCCGGGGGTTATACCGGGATGATGCCCGCACCTGCAGGCATCATCCCGGTACCGTTTTTTGCAGCGGGCGATTGGCTATCCAGGCATAACAACCAAAGCGGCTAAAAGCCACTCGGCTGTTATGCCGGAGGAGCGGGAGGGGACGTCCCCCCCCTCCCGCCGCCTCTCGCCGCTGCTACCGGTGCTCCCGCTCGATCGGGAGCACCGATTCCGTGTCCGATGCCTCCGGCTGCTGCGGAGGAACTGGAACGAAGCCGTAATCGGCTTCGTTCCAGTCTCCTCATCGTAAACACGGAAGCGACGTCATGACGTCACTTCCCGTTTACTCGGCTGCCAATGGCGCCGGTTTTAAAAAAATATCCGGTATTCAGAATCGCTGTTTTCGGCGATCTGAATACATTGAAGTGTAAAGGAGGGGGGGGGGTCTTTTAGACCTCTGATCCCTCCATAAAGAGTACCTGTCACCACCTATTACTGTCACAAGGGATGTTTACATTCCTTCTGACAGCAATAAAAGTGATCAATTTTTATTTTATTTTTTAAAACAATTTAGTTATTTTAAAATAAATAAAATAAATAAAAAAATAAAATATTTTTTTTAAAGCGCCCGCCGTCCCCGCGAGCTCGCGAAGCAAAGAAAACGCATACGGAAGTCGCGCCCGCGTATGTAAACGGTGTTCAAATCACACATGTGAGGTATCGCCGCGATCGTCAGAGCGAGAGCAATAATTCTAGCACTAGACCTCCTTTGTAACGCTAACCTGGTAACCGTAAAAAAAATTTAAAGCGTCGCCTATTGAGATTTTTAGGTACCGTACTTTGTCGTCAATCTACAAGTGCGTGCAATTATAAAGTGTGACATGTTTGGCATCTATTTACTCGGCGTAACATTATCTTTCACATTACGCAAAAAAATTGGGCTAATTTTACTGTTTTTTTTTTTTTTATTCATGAAAGTGTCCCTTTTCCCAAAAAGTTGCGTTTAAAACACCACTGCGCAAATACCGCGTGACATAAAATATTGCAACAATCGCCGTTTTATTCTCAAGAGTCTCTGCTAAAAAACAATATATGTAATGTTTGGGGGTTCCAAGTAATTTTCTAGCAAAAAATATGGATTTTAACTTGTAAACACCAAATTCCAAAAATAGGCTTAGTCATGAAAGGGTTAATTATGCAGTTGAGAAAAACAGTAGTTGGACAGAGAATCAGTACAAAAATGGGATTTTTATATACAGCTTACCTGTAAAATCCTTTTCTTGAGAGTACATCACGGGACACAGGAGCTTCATTACATAGTGGGTTATATAGGCACCTCTGGTGATTGGACACTGGTTGACCCTAATTAAGGAGAATTCCTCCCCTATATAACCCCTCCCATCCGGGAGGCACCTCAGTTTTGTAGCAAAGCAATAAGAACCACGTAAAACCCAAGAGGGGCGGGAGCCCTGTGTCCCGTGATGTACTCTCAAGAAAAGGATTTTACAGGTAAGCTGTATATAAAAATCCCATTTTCTTGATCATACATCACGGGACACAGGAGCTTCATTACATAGTGGGATGTCCCAAAGCAATGCTCAGGTTGAGGGGAGGGAGACACAGATCATAAGCATAGACCGCCAGGGACCTGAGGACCTAAACTGCAGCCTGCAGTACACTGCGCCCGAAGGCGATATCCTCTTGCCCTCTGACATCCACCTGATAGAATTTGGTGAATGTGTGGATTGATGACCAAGTCGCAGCCTTACAGATCTGAGCCAGGGAGGCCTGGTGATGCACTGCCCAAGAAGCACTGACAGCCCTAGTAGAGTGCGCTTTCACCTGAAAAGGAGGAATCTTCCCCTTTAAGCTATAGGCCTGAGAAATAACTTGTCTGATCCACCTCGAGAGAGTGGACTTTGACGCTGCCTGACCCCTTCTAGGGCCTTCTGGCAGAATAAATAAACAGTCAGTCTTTCTTATCTGAGCAGTTGCTTGAAGATAAAGACTGATTGCTCTAACCACATCTAAAGTGTGTAAGGATTCTTCCTCTATGGACTGAGGATTTGGAAAAAAGGATGGTAGGATTATATCTTGATTCAGATGAAAACCTGAAACCACCTTAGGTAGAAAGGACCTGTTGGGACGCATAACCACCCGGTCCTTATGGATAATTAAATAGGGCTCTTTACAAGAAAGAGCTGCCAATTCTGATACCCTTCTAGCCGTGGATATGGCTACTAGGAAGACTAGCTTCTTTGTCAAGAGGACTAACGAAGCAAGATGCAAAGGTTCAAATGGTTGGGCTACTAAGGCCGAGAGAACCAAATTCAGATCCCATGGGCATACCGGAGGTCTGACTGGCGGTCTCATCCGCATAGCCCCCTGGATAAAGGCCCGTATCAGGGAATGTGATGCAAGCGGTCTTTGAAAAAAAAAAGACCGACAGGGCCGAAATCTGCACCTTGATGGTGCTTATGGCCAAATTCATTTCAAGGCCTGATTGGAGAAAGGCCAAGATTCTGTTAATGACATACCTTCTGGGATGCCATCTCCTGGGTTCACACCAGGAAACATATGCCCTCCAGATCTTGTAATAGATACGCCTGGAGGCCGGCTTTCTGGCATTAACCAGAGTGGAAAGGACTGGCCCCGAAAGACCACGGTCTTTTAAAATGTGGGTCTCAGCAGCCAGACCGTCAAATTCAGACTGCGTAAAGCAGGATGGTAAATTGGGCCCTGCGAGAGCAGATCTGGCCGGAGGGGGAGGGTCCATGGCCTGCCCACTGCTAGCTTCATGATTTCTGCGAACCATGGTCGCCTGGGCCAAGCCGGGGCCACTAGAAGGACCGACTTCGCCTCCCTCTTGACCCTTCCCAGGAACCGTGACAGTAGCGGGTTCGGGGGGAAGGCATAGATCAGATTGTACTGATTCCAGGGAACCGTCAGAGCATCTGACCCCTGAGCAAGTGCATCTCTTGTCCTTGACACAAAGTTGTCCAGTTTCCTGTTGAATCTGGACGCAAAAAGATCCACGTCTGGAGTGCCCCATTTGTAACATATGTCTCGAAACACATCGGGGTGCAGAGCCCATTCTCCTGGGCACAACTGCTGGCGGCTGAGATAATCCGCCTGCCAATTCTCCACACCTGGGATGAAGACTGCAGAGAGGCACGGAACATGCTCTTCTGCCCAGACAAGTATGCGATTCACCTCGTTTTGGGCCACCAGACTTCTGGTACCGCCCTGGTGATTGATGTAAGCCACCGCGGTGGCATTGTCGGACTGAATCCGAACCGGGAAGCCTCGCAGTCTGTGAGACCACTCTCTGAGTGCCATGTAAACTGCCCGAATCTCTAGGATATTTATGGGCAACAGACTTTCGGTCGCAGACCATTTTCCCTGCGAGCATGTTCCCTCTAATACGGCTCCCCAGCCTGTCAGGCTGGCATCCGTTGTGACAATCTTCCATGAGAGGGGAAGAAATGTTTTGCCTTTTAGCAAATTTCTGGTTTGTAACCACCAAACAAGACTCTTGCGTGCCCGGGGGGATAAACGCATAGGAAGATCCAGGGATTGGGGCTTCCTGTTCCAAATCGCAAGGATGCATCTTTGCAGGGGCCTTGAGTGGAACTGGGCAAATGGGACGGCCTCGAATGAGGCGACCATCTTTCCCAATAGTCTCATACATAGACGAATAGAGGGAGATCTTCTGCCCAGAACTAGGCGTACCAGATCTCCAATGGCCAAGGCCTTTGGCCCTGGGAGGAACACCCTGCCCTGAGCGGTGTCGATAATGAGACCCAGGTAATCCAACCTGGTGGTCGGTTGCAGAGACGACTTTTCTAGGTTTATAATCCAACCTAGGCGGCCCAGATGTTCCAGCGTTTTGGTGACGCTGCGACTTAGGCTCGTTATAGTTCTTTCTACGAGAAGCAAGTCGTCTAGATAAGCCATGACGGCTATGCCCTGAACTCTTAAGGTTGCTAAGAGAGGGTCTAGAATCTTTGTGAAGACTCGGGGGGCCGTGGCTAGGCCGAATGGCAGGGCCACAAATTGAAAGTGGCGTTGCTCTACCGCGAACCTTAGGAACTTCTGGTGCGCGGGAAATATTGGCACATGGAGATATGCATCTCTGATATCTATTGATGCCATGAATTCTCCCCCTTGCAGGGAGGAAACCACAGTGCGTATAGACTGCATCCGGAAGGTCTGGATGTGTAGAAACCGATTCAAGTCTCTCAGATCCAAGATAGGTCTGACACTTCCGTTTGGTTTTGGGACGGTGAAGAGATTCGAATAAAAACCTGAACCCTGATCTTTCGGGCTCACCTCTACTATCACACCTTGGGATAGTAACTGATCTAAGGCCAGGAGTAGCGATTTCCGCTCTATTGGATCCTTGGGGATCCTTGACCTTAGAAAACGAAAGGGTGGAATCTTCTGAAATTCTAGCCTGTAGCCCAGAGATACCGAAGAGATCACCCATTTGTCCTGAATCTCCTCCCGCCAGGCGCCTGCAAACTGCAGGAGCCTTCCCCCCACTCGGCCGAGCGGGGGCGCCCCTTCACAAGGAGGTCTTGGAGGTTTGCTTGGCAGGCTTCCGCCCCCAAGTCTTCTTCTGTCCCTGGGCTCGGCCCTGAGGCTTTCTAGCAGCGGAGGGCTGGGAAGGCCGTCGCCACTGTTTAGAGCTTGATGCTTCGGGAGAAAGAGTACGCCTGAATGAGGGACGCTTACTCTTCTTGACTGGAAGGAGTGTAGATTTACCTCCTGAGATATTTTGGATGAATTTATCTAGTTCTTCTCCAAACAAACGTTCCCCTTTAAATGGGAACCCAGCCAAATGCTTCTTGCATGACATCTCAGCGGCCCAATTTTTTAGCCATAGAGCCCTACGCATGTGTACCAACATAAGGGACAAACGGGATGCTTGTTGGACAGAATCCAAAATCGCATCAATTATGAAACATAAGATGTGAGGCATCTCTGCATATTTTACTACTTCCTCGCTGGGGAGGAGTTCAAACATTTGTTTGACCTGTTCCTTAAGGAACTGACACAATCCTACGGCTGCGACTGTAGGTTGCACCACAGCGCCGGCCATGGAAAAGGAGGCTTTTAACAAGGTTTCCAGCCTTTTGTCAGCTGGATCCTTAAATACCTGCGCATTATCCAAAGGACAAGTTAGGTTTTTATTCACACAAGAGATAGCCGCATCAACAGATGGGGCCCCCCATTTCTTGGTGAAACTTTCCTCCACGGGATAATTCATAGAAAACCTCTTGGGAGGAGTAAACAGTTTATCGGGATGTCCCCAGTCCTCATACATCAAGTCAGCCATTAAAGGATGAATTGGGAAGGAACAAGCAGTCTGTGGGGCTTTCCTGACTCCCAGGGAAGAGACAGAGGATGTAGCGACTTCAGCAGGCGGCATTCTGAACGTGGTACGCACCAATTCAGTGTAATACTGCACCTGCTTTCTGAGTGCCTGGGAGGAGGGGACTAACTCCTCATCCTCTGACTGATCCGACTGCTCATGATCCCTTTCTAAAGATAGGGATCTCTCCTCATTTTCAGAGCAACTGTCTGAGAGAGGGATTTCAGCAGAGGGAGGGGATCTACCCCTTTTTCTGCTATCTTTTAGGGAAGCAGAAATAAAATTCATTATCCTCCCTTCAAAACTCTCCAATGAAGCCCTAAGGGAGTCCTCAGTGACGTAGACCGGGGCTGCGACATTAGGAGAGGCTGCAAAGCCTGAAAGGGGCACTGACTCGTCTTGAGATGCAGGCTCCACTCTTGCAGAGGGGGATGGTAACCTGCATGCACCCTTGGAACCCCTGGACCTAGGCGGTGATTTGCCAGTGCTTTTGTTACCTGCCCCTGAAACCCTCTTACGAGGAGACATAGTACTGAGCTACAAAGCAGAGTTACTAATGTAAAATGCAATCACTTATTTGTGCTTAAAGTCTCACAATAAATCAATATTAGCTTAACTGCACAATATGATGCCGAGTAGGTGTCTTAGGGTTTGCCTGGATCCAATCCCACGGATGCTTACAGCCCACAGCTCCTGTGCCTCACCTTACAGTCCCCTGACGCTCTGGGCTTTTAAATCGGCCGTTTTGGCGCCTGCATTACAGCATAGAGCACCTGATTGTGCACAGCTGGCAACCACACCCCCCCCCCCCCTTTCCCCATTAGGCCGGGAGCGCGCCTGGCGCGCGTGCACGCGCCCGCGCGCATGCACGAGGACCGCGGGATCCGGGGGGGAGGAGAACCCAAAAGGAGTGACCTGGGACCCCCTGATCTGCGTGGGACCCCTTTTTTACCTTTATTGTGGCAGGGACTGCAAGGAGACGTGAGAGCTGGAGAACCAGGCACTTCACTGAGCGTGTTAGTATTGAAAGGCATGTAAGTATGCATCAGGCTGCTCTTACTCCATCTAGTGGTGGAAACCAGGTAAGACATACAACTACTCACAGTGAAGAAATCCATTCATATATTAAATATATAGGATGACTTCCCATACCTGTTCCCCGCCGCAGGAATTGCTGTGTTCAGACCAATTCCAGCCTTCACCCATCACGGCGGGTATTGTTAGCCAACCTTCAGGCGTATCTGGGAATCTTACGAAAAGATCCTCCTACCTGGGCCTTGTAAAAAACTCTGCCAGAAACTTACGGGCGCCCTGAGTCAACAGTACCCCAAGTCTGGTTGTCCCAGAGTCCAGTCTTCCAATGGAGAGGACTTACAGGCAAAACCTCGTGTCTTCGGCAAACGAGGCCCGGGTACCATACCATCTTGGGAGTCAAATATCGGCCCGAGGTATGGATCCGGTTTGTTGTAGCCCTTCGGCCCTCGCCGGGACCCGCATAGAGCTAAGTTTTACGTGACCATCGACCAGACACTGGCGAAAAAACTGAGGTGCCTCCCGGATGGGAGGGGTTATATAGGGGAGGAATTCTCCTTAATTAGGGTCAACCAGTGTCCAATCACCAGAGGTGCCTATATAACCCACTATGTAATGAAGCTCCTGTGTCCCGTGATGTATGATCAAGAAAGAGAATATATGTTCAGAATGGATGTTATGAAGAAATATGCAAATGTTAATGAAAGAAAACGGCTGAGAATGTTTTTATTACTTTAAATGTAGCAAAGGCCACTCACAGAGAACAATGGATAGCAGAATGTACAAAACTGACTGATATATATGTATCATCAATGCAGGGGCGGACTGACCATTCGGCCACTCGGGCACTGCCCAGGGGGCCCCAGCAGGGTTGCCAGCCTCAGTAAAACCAGGGACAGTATGTAAAAATCTGTGTTTTTTTTTTTTGTTTTTTTATATCTGTCTCTGAAATGTCCCTTACCGACATCCTTTTAGTCTAAAAATCAGAGATTATAGCTGCCCCGCCTCTCCAGTACCTTCTCAGCCAATAGAAACATGTCTGTGTATACATGTATGTGTATACTGTGTGGCCGAATAATCTCCAATTGCCTGGGGGACCCATAATCTCCTATTGCCCGGGGGCCCCATGAGTTGCCAGCCCCCCCCCCCCCCCCCCTGCATCAATTATGCATTGATAAGAGTGAACCGCTCTATGATGACTGTAATACCTGTTACTCTACTGAGCCCTGCCTGCCATTATACGCCTTGTTGCTGCCCACAGTCCAACACACCTCTTCCGGCGGCCATCTTAGTACACCCAGTTAAGATGCCGGAAGACTCCCTATGACCTCTTCCGGCGGTCATCTTGGTACACCTGGTCAGAGCACCGGAAGGCTTACAGGCCCTGTAACCCCTATCTACCTAGTCATATGAGCGGATGGTACCTTCTACATGCCTCCCCTACCAACCCTAACTCCTGACATGCCCAACCTAGTAGGACCATATGCCACCGCTCCCACAGGCGGAGTCCCGCCCCCCCAAAGTAATGACAAGGCCAGATGTGAGTTTACAACCTATGCCCTTGTACCATAGGTTGGCCCAGATCCAAGCAGCATGGAGAGATTTACCGTATATACTCGAGTATAGGCCGACCCGAGTATAAGCCGAGGCCCCCAATTTACCCCCAAAAAACTGGGAAACCTATTGACTCGTGTATAAGCCGAGGGTGAGATATGCCTGTCCATCCCTGTGTGTGTCCGTCCATCCCTCTGTGTCCGTCCATCCCTGTGTGTCCGTCCATCCCTGTGTGTGTGTCCATCCATCCATCCCTGTGTGTGTGTCCATCCATCCATCCCTGTGTGTGTGTGCGTCCATCCATCCATCCATCCCTGTGTGTGTGTGTGTGTGTGTGTGTGTGTGTCCGTGCAGCCTTGTGTGTCCAGCCTACCTGTGCCCCGAGCCTCCGTCCGGTCCCGTCCCGAGCCTCCGTGTCGTCCCGTCCCGAGCCTCCGTGTCGTCCCGTCCCGAGCCTCCGTGTCGTCCCGAGCCTCCGTGTCGTCCCATGCCAGGATCGCCGCTCTTCGTCGGCGCCCTGGCGGCCATTCCCCTGTTCAAAAGCCGCGCCTCCGGCTCCGCCTCCGCCTGTGATAGGCGGAACACTCAATTTCCCAGCAGTCAGTGTTCCGCCTATCACGGACATCGGCTCATCCGAGGATGAGCCGATGTCCGTGATAGGCGGAACACTGACTGCTGGGAAATTGAGTGTTCCGCCTATCACAGGCGGAGGCGGAGCCGGAGGCGCGGCTTTTGAAAGGTAGAATGGCCGCTGTCTGTCTGCTCGACACGCTGTTCGGGCAGTCAGACAGCGGTGACTCGAGTATAAGCCGAGGGGGGCACTTTCAGCCTCAAAAAAGAGGCTGAAAATCTCGGCTTATACTCGAGTATATACGGTAGTCAGTTTATGTGAAATAAAAGGAAAAACAGAGAGAACCGCGCAATCCCTAAAAATTAATATAGGGTATCTGGTCCCTCCAACCGAGAGACTAAAATCCAAAAGCACACTAATGAACAAATGCAATGCCCCTTGATATAGGGACCATTATGTGATTAAAGGGTTACTGTGTATAAAATGTGAACTTAATAAACAACAAAACAATATGTTACATATACAGAACATGCATTTACATACAAAGGCAACAATGCCAAAATTATATGTACAAACAGATGACCTGAGTGGAAATACCACTCTATAGTGAAATACAAAACATAGTGCAAAATTAATTGTATCAGAAAACAATCAATTAATTATAGTCCTTAAGTGAGACCATGAAGAAAACACCACGTGTAGCAAATAGCCTCAGTTTTCTGGTTGCCGATCCAACTTATGGAAAATACTATAGTGCACCACCACCAAAGGGATAAGATGGCTTCTTACCAGACGTCCTGGTAGGTCACGCTTTAAAAAGTCAAACCGAACCGCATGGGTGTCTGATTCCCCAGCTTTGTTACCGCTCTTGGATCAGGTCACAGTTCAAAGGTATTCCAATGAGTTGAAAAAGGTTGACCATAAAACGGAAAGATACTCCAAAGAGTGAAATACCGTTTATTAAAAATGTAAAAAAGGAAGAAATACACTTACAGTGTTGATGTAAAAGAAGGCATAACAAAAGGGATGCGTCGGCCGAACACAATATTCCACAGTTGTATCCTTGTATTGATCGAGAGGCAAATTGTAGCGTGTCACACCGCCCTACGCGATTCGTGATATATCACGTCGTCTTGGGGTACGGGTGACACGCCACTTTGCCTCATATTTATATGCCAAACAATGGCCTAAGCCCCCTCCTCCATGGGAAGCCCAGGCCTTCTATACCGGAAGTGACACAAACACATCCGGAACGGCTGCCCAATGGCCGCACCCGGCTAGCGCCGAGCTGCCAATCTAAAGTGTTTTACACGTCAAATGTAAGAGGCTAAATCCCGCCCCATGCGTTTTACCCAATCAGGAGAAATAAAAGCTGGAAACATTTACTGGCCCATCATGCAGAAAAGTCTCAGTGATTTAAGGATGGGGGAATACAGAGAGAGGAGGGGTGGTATTGGGAATGGAGAGAGAAGAGCAGTGGTATTGGGAATGGGGGAATACAGAGAGAGGAACGGTGGTATTGGGAATGGGGGAATGTAGTGGGAGGAGCGGTGGTATTGGGAATGGGGGAATGGAGAGAGGAGCGGTGGTATTGGGAATGGGGGAATGGAGAGAGAGGAGAGGTGGTATTGGGAATGGGGGAATACAGAGAGAGGAGCGGTGGTATTGGGAATGGGAGAATGCAGAGAGAGGAACGGTGGTATTGGGAATGCAGAGAGAGAGGCTGAGGTATTGGGAATGGGGGAATGGAGAGAGAGGAGCGGTGGTATTGGGAATGGGAAATGCAGAGAGAGAAGGGGTGGTATTGGGAATGGGGGAATATCACCCCTCCTCCCTCTGCATTTCCCCATTCCCAATACCACCGTTCCTCTCTCTGCACTCCCCCATTCCCAATACCACCCCTCCTCTCTCTGTATTCCCCCATTCCCAATACCACCGCTCCTCTCTCTGCATTCCCCCATTCCCAATACCACCGCTCCTCTCTCTCTCTGCATTCCCCCATTCCCAATACCACCGCTCCTCTCTCTGCATTCCCCCATTCCCAATACCACCTCTCTTCTCTCTGTATTCCCCCATTCCCAATACCACCGCTCCTCTCTCTGTATTGGGAATGGGGGAATGCAGAGAGAGGAGCGGTGGTATTGGGAATGGGGAATGCAGAGAGAGGAGAGGTGGTATTGGGAATGGGGGAATACAGAGAGAGGAGCGGTGGTATTGGGAATGGGGGAGTGCAGAGAGAAGAGTGGTGGTATAGGGAATGGGGAACACAGAGAGAGGAGCGGGGGAATGGGAATGGGGGAATACAGAGAGAGGAGCGGTAGTATTGGGAATGGGGAATGCAGAGAGAGGAGCGGTGGTATTGGGAATGGGGAATGCAGAGAGAGGAGCGATGGTATTGGGAATGGGGAATGCAGAGAGAGGAGCGGTGGTATTGGGAATGGGGGAGTTCAGAGAGAGGAGCGGTGGTATTGGGAATGGGGGAATACAGAGAGCGGAGCGGTGGTATTGGGAATGGGGAATGCAGAGAGAGGAGCGGTGGTATTGGGAATGGGGGAATACAGAGAGAGGAGCGGTGGAATGGGGGAGTGCAGAGAGAAGAGTGGTGGTATAGGGAATGGGGGAATACAGAGAGAGGAGCGGGGGAATGGGAATGGGGGAATAAAGAGAGAGGAGCGGTGGTATTGGGAATGCAGAGAGAGGGGCAGAGGTATTGGGAATGGGGGAATGGAGAGAGGAGCGGTCGGAATGGGGGAATGGAGAGAGAGGAGAGGTGGTATTGGGAATGTGGGAATGCAGAGAGAGGAGCGGTGGTATTGGGAATGGGGGAATACAGAGAGAGGAGCGGTGGTTTTGGGAATGCAGAGAGAGAGGAGGGGTGGTATTGGGAATGGGAGAATGCAGAGAGAGGAGAGGTGTTATTGGGAATGGGGGAATGCAGAGAGAGGAGAGGTGTTATTGGGAATGGGGGAATACAGAGAGAGGAGAGGTGGTATTGGGAATGGGGGAATGCAGAGAGAGGACAGGTGTTATTGGGAATGGGGGAATACAGAGAGAGGAGAGGTGGTATTGGGAATGGGGGAATGCAGAGAGGGTAGCGGTGGTATTGGGAATGGGGGAATGCAGAGAGAGAGAGGAGGGGTGGTATTGGGAATGGGAGAATGCAGAGAGAGAGAGGAGGGGTGGTATTGGGAATGGGAGAATGCAGAGAGAGGAGCGGTGGTATTGGGAATGCAGAGAGAGAGGCTGAGGTATTGGGAATGGGGGAATGGAGAGAGAGGAGCGGTGGTATTGGGAATGGGGGAATACAGAGAGAGGAGAGGTGGTATTGGGAATGGGGGAATGCAGAGAGAGGAGAGGTGTTATTGGGAATGGGGGAATGCAGAGAGAGGAGCGGTGGTATTGGGAATGGGGGAATGCAGAGAGAGAGAGGAGGGGTGGTATTGGGAATGGGAGAATGCAGAGAGAGGAGCGGTGGTATTGGGAATGCAGAGAGAGAGGCTGAGGTATTGGGAATGGGGGAATGGAGAGAGAGGAGCGGTGGTATTGGGAATGGGGGAATGGAGAGAGAAGAGCGGTGGTATTGGGAATGGGGGGAATACAGAGAGAGGAGCGGTGGTATTGGGAATGGGGGAATAGAGAGAGAGGAGCGGTGGTATTGGGAATGGGGGAATGCAGAGAGAGGAACGGTGGTATTGGGAATGGGGGAATACAGAGAGAGGAGCGGTGGTATTGGGAATGGGGGAGTGCAGAGAAAGGAGCGGTGGTATTGGGAATGGGGGAATACAGAGAGAGGAGCGGTGGTATTGGGAATGGGGGAATAGAGAGAGAGGAGCGGTGGTATTGGGAATGGGGGGAATACAGAGAGAGGAGCGGTGGTATTGGGAATGGGGGAATAGAGAGAGAGGAGCGGTGGTATTGGGAATGGGGGAGTGCAGAGAGAGGAACGGTGGTATTGGGAATGGGGGAATACAGAGAGAGGAGCGGTGGTATTGGGAATGGGGGAGTGCAGAGAAAGGAGCGGTGGTATTGGGAATGGGGGAATACAGAGAGAGGAGCGGTGGTATTGGGAATGGGGGAATGCAGGGAGAGGAGTGGTGGTATTGGGAATGGGGGAATACAGAGAGAGGAGCGGTGGTATTGGGAATGGGGGAATACAGAGAAAGGAGCGGTGGTATTGGGAATGGGGGAATACAGAGAGAGGAGCGGTGGTATTGGGAATGGGGGAATGCAGGGAGAGGAGTGGTGGTATTGGGAATGGGGGAATACAGAGAGAGGAGCGGGGGAATGGGAATGGGGGAATACAGAGAGAGGAGCGGTAGTATTGGGAATGGGGAATGCAGAGAGAGGAGCGGTGGTATTGGGAATGGGGAATGCAGAGAGAGGAGCGATGGTATTGGGAATGGGGAATGCAGAGAGAGGAGCGGTGGTATTGGGAATGGGGGAGTTCAGAGAGAGGAGCGGTGGTATTGGGAATGGGGGAATACAGAGAGCGGAGCGGTGGTATTGGGAATGGGGAATGCAGAGAGAGGAGCGGTGGTATTGGGAATGGGGGAATACAGAGAGAGGAGCGGTGGAATGGGGGAGTGCAGAGAGAAGAGTGGTGGTATAGGGAATGGGGGAATACAGAGAGAGGAGCGGGGGAATGGGAATGGGGGAATAAAGAGAGAGGAGCGGTGGTATTGGGAATGCAGAGAGAGGGGCAGAGGTATTGGGAATGGGGGAATGGAGAGAGGAGCGGTCGGAATGGGGGAATGGAGAGAGAGGAGAGGTGGTATTGGGAATGTGGGAATGCAGAGAGAGGAGCGGTGGTATTGGGAATGGGGGAATACAGAGAGAGGAGCGGTGGTTTTGGGAATGCAGAGAGAGAGGAGGGGTGGTATTGGGAATGGGAGAATGCAGAGAGAGGAGAGGTGTTATTGGGAATGGGGGAATGCAGAGAGAGGAGAGGTGTTATTGGGAATGGGGGAATACAGAGAGAGGAGAGGTGGTATTGGGAATGGGGGAATGCAGAGAGAGGAGAGGTGTTATTGGGAATGGGGGAATACAGAGAGAGGAGAGGTGGTATTGGGAATGGGGGAATACAGAGAGAGGAGCGGTGGTATTGGGAATGGGAGAATGCAGAGAGAGGAACGGTGGTATTGGGAATGCAGAGAGAGAGGCTGAGGTATTGGGAATGGGGGAATGGAGAGAGAGGAGCGGTGGTATTGGGAATGGGAAATGCAGAGAGAGAAGGGGTGGTATTGGGAATGGGGGAATATCACCCCTCCTCCCTCTGCATTTCCCCATTCCCAATACCACCGTTCCTCTCTCTGCACTCCCCCATTCCCAATACCACCCCTCCTCTCTCTGTATTCCCCCATTCCCAATACCACCGCTCCTCTCTCTGCATTCCCCCATTCCCAATACCACCGCTCCTCTCTCTCTTTGCATTCCCCCATTCCCAATACCACCGCTCCTCTCTCTGCATTCCCCCATTCCCAATACCACCTCTCTTCTCTCTGTATTCCCCCATTCCCAATACCACCGCTCCTCTCTCTGTATTGGGAATGGGGGAATGCAGAGAGAGGAGCGGTGGTATTGGGAATGGGGAATGCAGAGAGAGGAGAGGTGGTATAGGGAATGGGGGAATACAGAGAGAGGAGCGGTGGTATTGGGAATGGGGGAGTGCAGAGAGAAGAGTGGTGGTATAGGGAATGGGGAACACAGAGAGAGGAGCGGGGGAATGGGAATGGGGGAATACAGAGAGAGGAGCGGTAGTATTGGGAATGGGGAATGCAGAGAGAGGAGCGGTGGTATTGGGAATGGGGAATGCAGAGAGAGGAGCGATGGTATTGGGAATGGGGAATGCAGAGAGAGGAGCGGTGGTATTGGGAATGGGGGAGTTCAGAGAGAGGAGCGGTGGTATTGGGAATGGGGGAATACAGAGAGCGGAGCGGTGGTATTGGGAATGGGGAATGCAGAGAGAGGAGCGGTGGTATTGGGAATGGGGGAATACAGAGAGAGGAGCGGTGGAATGGGGGAGTGCAGAGAGAAGAGTGGTGGTATAGGGAATGGGGGAATACAGAGAGAGGAGCGGGGGAATGGGAATGGGGGAATAAAGAGAGAGGAGCGGTGGTATTGGGAATGCAGAGAGAGGGGCAGAGGTATTGGGAATGGGGGAATGGAGAGAGGAGCGGTCGGAATGGGGGAATGGAGAGAGAGGAGAGGTGGTATTGGGAATGTGGGAATGCAGAGAGAGGAGCGGTGGTATTGGGAATGGGGGAATACAGAGAGAGGAGCGGTGGTTTTGGGAATGCAGAGAGAGAGGAGGGGTGGTATTGGGAATAGGAGAATGCAGAGAGAGGAGAGGTGTTATTGGGAATGGGGGAATGCAGAGAGAGGAGAGGTGTTATTGGGAATGGGGGAATACAGAGAGAGGAGAGGTGGTATTGGGAATGGGGGAATGCAGAGAGAGGAGAGGTGTTATTGGGAATGGGGGAATACAGAGAGAGGAGAGGTGGTATTGGGAATGGGGGAATGCAGAGAGGGTAGCGGTGGTATTGGGAATGGGGGAATGCAGAGAGAGAGAGGAGGGGTGGTATTGGGAATGGGAGAATGCAGAGAGAGAGAGGAGGGGTGGTATTGGGAATGGGAGAATGCAGAGAGAGGAGCGGTGGTATTGGGAATGCAGAGAGAGAGGCTGAGGTATTGGGAATGGGGGAATGGAGAGAGAGGAGCGGTGGTATTGGGAATGGGGGAATACAGAGAGAGGAGAGGTGGTATTGGGAATGGGGGAATGCAGAGAGAGGAGAGGTGTTATTGGGAATGGGGGAATGCAGAGAGAGGAGCGGTGGTATTGGGAATGGGGGAATGCAGAGAGAGAGAGGAGGGGTGGTATTGGGAATGGGAGAATGCAGAGAGAGGAGCGGTGGTATTGGGAATGCAGAGAGAGAGGCTGAGGTATTGGGAATGGGGGAATGGAGAGAGAGGAGCGGTGGTATTGGGAATGGGGGAATGGAGAGAGAAGAGCGGTGGTATTGGGAATGGGGGGAATACAGAGAGAGGAGCGGTGGTATTGGGAATGGGGGAATAGAGAGAGAGGAGCGGTGGTATTGGGAATGGGGGAATGCAGAGAGAGGAACGGTGGTATTGGGAATGGGGGAATACAGAGAGAGGAGCGGTGGTATTGGGAATGGGGGAGTGCAGAGAAAGGAGCGGTGGTATTGGGAATGGGGGAATACAGAGAGAGGAGCGGTGGTATTGGGAATGGGGGAATAGAGAGAGAGGAGCGGTGGTATTGGGAATGGGGGGAATACAGAGAGAGGAGCGGTGGTATTGGGAATGGGGGAATAGAGAGAGAGGAGCGGTGGTATTGGGAATGGGGGAGTGCAGAGAGAGGAACGGTGGTATTGGGAATGGGGGAATACAGAGAGAGGAGCGGTGGTATTGGGAATGGGGGAGTGCAGAGAAAGGAGCGGTGGTATTGGGAATGGGGGAATACAGAGAGAGGAGCGGTGGTATTGGGAATGGGGGAATGCAGGGAGAGGAGTGGTGGTATTGGGAATGGGGGAATACAGAGAGAGGAGCGGTGGTATTGGGAATGGGGGAATACAGAGAAAGGAGCGGTGGTATTGGGAATGGGGGAATACAGAGAGAGGAGCGGTGGTATTGGGAATGGGGGAATGCAGGGAGAGGAGTGGTGGTATTGGGAATGGGGGAATACAGAGAGAGGAGCGGGGGAATGGGAATGGGGGAATACAGAGAGAGGAGCGGTAGTATTGGGAATGGGGAATGCAGAGAGAGGAGCGGTGGTATTGGGAATGGGGAATGCAGAGAGAGGAGCGATGGTATTGGGAATGGGGAATGCAGAGAGAGGAGCGGTGGTATTGGGAATGGGGGAGTTCAGAGAGAGGAGCGGTGGTATTGGGAATGGGGGAATACAGAGAGCGGAGCGGTGGTATTGGGAATGGGGAATGCAGAGAGAGGAGCGGTGGTATTGGGAATGGGGGAATACAGAGAGAGGAGCGGTGGAATGGGGGAGTGCAGAGAGAAGAGTGGTGGTATAGGGAATGGGGGAATACAGAGAGAGGAGCGGGGGAATGGGAATGGGGGAATAAAGAGAGAGGAGCGGTGGTATTGGGAATGCAGAGAGAGGGGCAGAGGTATTGGGAATGGGGGAATGGAGAGAGGAGCGGTCGGAATGGGGGAATGGAGAGAGAGGAGAGGTGGTATTGGGAATGTGGGAATGCAGAGAGAGGAGCGGTGGTATTGGGAATGGGGGAATACAGAGAGAGGAGCGGTGGTTTTGGGAATGCAGAGAGAGAGGAGGGGTGGTATTGGGAATGGGAGAATGCAGAGAGAGGAGAGGTGTTATTGGGAATGGGGGAATGCAGAGAGAGGAGAGGTGTTATTGGGAATGGGGGAATACAGAGAGAGGAGAGGTGGTATTGGGAATGGGGGAATGCAGAGAGAGGAGAGGTGTTATTGGGAATGGGGGAATACAGAGAGAGGAGAGGTGGTATTGGGAATGGGGGAATGCAGAGAGAGTAGCGGTGGTATTGGGAATGGGGGAATGCAGAGAGAGAGAGGAGGGGTGGTATTGGGAATGGGAGAATGCAGAGAGAGAGAGGAGGGGTGGTATTGGGAATGGGAGAATGCAGAGAGAGGAGCGGTGGTATTGGGAATGCAGAGAGAGAGGCTGAGGTATTGGGAATGGGGGAATGGAGAGAGAGGAGCGGTGGTATTGGGAATGGGGGAATACAGAGAGAGGAGAGGTGGTATTGGGAATGGGGGAATGCAGAGAGAGGAGAGGTGTTATTGGGAATGGGGGAATGCAGAGAGAGGAGCGGTGGTATTGGGAATGGGGGAATGCAGAGAGAGAGAGGAGGGGTGGTATTGGGAATGGGAGAATGCAGAGAGAGGAGCGGTGGTATTGGGAATGCAGAGAGAGAGGCTGAGGTATTGGGAATGGGGGAATGGAGAGAGAGGAGCGGTGGTATTGGGAATGGGGGAATGGAGAGAGAAGAGCGGTGGTATTGGGAATGGGGGGAATACAGAGAGAGGAGCGGTGGTATTGGGAATGGGGGAATAGAGAGAGAGGAGCGGTGGTATTGGGAATGGGGGAATGCAGAGAGAGGAACGGTGGTATTGGGAATGGGGGAATACAGAGAGAGGAGCGGTGGTATTGGGAATGGGGGAGTGCAGAGAAAGGAGCGGTGGTATTGGGAATGGGGGAATACAGAGAGAGGAGCGGTGGTATTGGGAATGGGGGAATAGAGAGAGAGGAGCGGTGGTATTGGGAATGGGGGGAATACAGAGAGAGGAGCGGTGGTATTGGGAATGGGGGAATAGAGAGAGAGGAGCGGTGGTATTGGGAATGGGGGAGTGCAGAGAGAGGAACGGTGGTATTGGGAATGGGGGAATACAGAGAGAGGAGCGGTGGTATTGGGAATGGGGGAGTGCAGAGAAAGGAGCGGTGGTATTGGGAATGGGGGAATACAGAGAGAGGAGCGGTGGTATTGGGAATGGGGGAATGCAGGGAGAGGAGTGGTGGTATTGGGAATGGGGGAATACAGAGAGAGGAGCGGTGGTATTGGGAATGGGGGAATACAGAGAAAGGAGCGGTGGTATTGGGAATGGGGGAATACAGAGAGAGGAGCGGTGGTATTGGGAATGGGGGAATGCAGGGAGAGGAGTGGTGGTATTGGGAATGGGGGAATACAGAGAGAGGAGCGGGGGAATGGGAATGGGGGAATACAGAGAGAGGAGCGGTAGTATTGGGAATGGGGAATGCAGAGAGAGGAGCGGTGGTATTGGGAATGGGGAATGCAGAGAGAGGAGCGATGGTATTGGGAATGGGGAATGCAGAGAGAGGAGCGGTGGTATTGGGAATGGGGGAGTTCAGAGAGAGGAGCGGTGGTATTGGGAATGGGGGAATACAGAGAGCGGAGCGGTGGTATTGGGAATGGGGAATGCAGAGAGAGGAGCGGTGGTATTGGGAATGGGGGAATACAGAGAGAGGAGCGGTGGAATGGGGGAGTGCAGAGAGAAGAGTGGTGGTATAGGGAATGGGGGAATACAGAGAGAGGAGCGGGGGAATGGGAATGGGGGAATAAAGAGAGAGGAGCGGTGGTATTGGGAATGCAGAGAGAGGGGCAGAGGTATTGGGAATGGGGGAATGGAGAGAGGAGCGGTCGGAATGGGGGAATGGAGAGAGAGGAGAGGTGGTATTGGGAATGTGGGAATGCAGAGAGAGGAGCGGTGGTATTGGGAATGGGGGAATACAGAGAGAGGAGCGGTGGTTTTGGGAATGCAGAGAGAGAGGAGGGGTGGTATTGGGAATGGGAGAATGCAGAGAGAGGAGAGGTGTTATTGGGAATGGGGGAATGCAGAGAGAGGAGAGGTGTTATTGGGAATGGGGGAATACAGAGAGAGGAGAGGTGGTATTGGGAATGGGGGAATGCAGAGAGAGGAGAGGTGTTATTGGGAATGGGGGAATACAGAGAGAGGAGAGGTGGTATTGGGAATGGGGGAATACAGAGAGAGGAGCGGTGGTATTGGGAATGGGAGAATGCAGAGAGAGGAACGGTGGTATTGGGAATGCAGAGAGAGAGGCTGAGGTATTGGGAATGGGGGAATGGAGAGAGAGGAGCGGTGGTATTGGGAATGGGAAATGCAGAGAGAGAAGGGGTGGTATTGGGAATGGGGGAATATCACCCCTCCTCCCTCTGCATTTCCCCATTCCCAATACCACCGTTCCTCTCTCTGCACTCCCCCATTCCCAATACCACCCCTCCTCTCTCTGTATTCCCCCATTCCCAATACCACCGCTCCTCTCTCTGCATTCCCCCATTCCCAATACCACCGCTCCTCTCTCTCTCTGCATTCCCCCATTCCCAATACCACCGCTCCTCTCTCTGCATTCCCCCATTCCCAATACCACCTCTCTTCTCTCTGTATTCCCCCATTCCCAATACCACCGCTCCTCTCTCTGTATTGGGAATGGGGGAATGCAGAGAGAGGAGCGGTGGTATTGGGAATGGGGAATGCAGAGAGAGGAGAGGTGGTATTGGGAATGGGGGAATACAGAGAGAGGAGCGGTGGTATTGGGAATGGGGGAGTGCAGAGAGAAGAGTGGTGGTATAGGGAATGGGGAACACAGAGAGAGGAGCGGGGGAATGGGAATGGGGGAATACAGAGAGAGGAGCGGTAGTATTGGGAATGGGGAATGCAGAGAGAGGAGCGGTGGTATTGGGAATGGGGAATGCAGAGAGAGGAGCGATGGTATTGGGAATGGGGAATGCAGAGAGAGGAGCGGTGGTATTGGGAATGGGGGAGTTCAGAGAGAGGAGCGGTGGTATTGGGAATGGGGGAATACAGAGAGCGGAGCGGTGGTATTGGGAATGGGGAATGCAGAGAGAGGAGCGGTGGTATTGGGAATGGGGGAATACAGAGAGAGGAGCGGTGGAATGGGGGAGTGCAGAGAGAAGAGTGGTGGTATAGGGAATGGGGGAATACAGAGAGAGGAGCGGGGGAATGGGAATGGGGGAATAAAGAGAGAGGAGCGGTGGTATTGGGAATGCAGAGAGAGGGGCAGAGGTATTGGGAATGGGGGAATGGAGAGAGGAGCGGTCGGAATGGGGGAATGGAGAGAGAGGAGAGGTGGTATTGGGAATGTGGGAATGCAGAGAGAGGAGCGGTGGTATTGGGAATGGGGGAATACAGAGAGAGGAGCGGTGGTTTTGGGAATGCAGAGAGAGAGGAGGGGTGGTATTGGGAATGGGAGAATGCAGAGAGAGGAGAGGTGTTATTGGGAATGGGGGAATGCAGAGAGAGGAGAGGTGTTATTGGGAATGGGGGAATGCAGAGAGAGGAGAGGTGTTATTGGGAATGGGGGAATACAGAGAGAGGAGAGGTGGTATTGGGAATGGGGGAATGCAGAGAGGGTAGCGGTGGTATTGGGAATGGGGGAATGCAGAGAGAGAGAGGAGGGGTGGTATTGGGAATGGGAGAATGCAGAGAGAGGAGAGGTGTTATTGGGAATGGGGGAATACAGAGAGAGGAGAGGTGGTATTGGGAATGGGGGAATGCAGAGAGAGGAGAGGTGTTATTGGGAATGGGGGAATACAGAGAGAGGAGAGGTGGTATTGGGAATGGGGGAATGCAGAGAGGGTAGCGGTGGTATTGGGAATGGGGGAATGCAGAGAGAGAGAGGAGGGGTGGTATTGGGAATGGGAGAATGCAGAGAGAGAGAGGAGGGGTGGTATTGGGAATGGGAGAATGCAGAGAGAGGAGCGGTGGTATTGGGAATGCAGAGAGAGAGGCTGAGGTATTGGGAATGGGGGAATGGAGAGAGAGGAGCGGTGGTATTGGGAATGGGGGAATACAGAGAGAGGAGAGGTGGTATTGGGAATGGGGGAATGCAGAGAGAGGAGAGGTGTTATTGGGAATGGGGGAATGCAGAGAGAGGAGCGGTGGTATTGGGAATGGGGGAATGCAGAGAGAGAGAGGAGGGGTGGTATTGGGAATGGGAGAATGCAGAGAGAGGAGCGGTGGTATTGGGAATGCAGAGAGAGAGGCTGAGGTATTGGGAATGGGGGAATGGAGAGAGAGGAGCGGTGGTATTGGGAATGGGGGAATGGAGAGAGAAGAGCGGTGGTATTGGGAATGGGGGGAATACAGAGAGAGGAGCGGTGGTATTGGGAATGGGGGAATAGAGAGAGAGGAGCGGTGGTATTGGGAATGGGGGAATGCAGAGAGAGGAACGGTGGTATTGGGAATGGGGGAATACAGAGAGAGGAGCGGTGGTATTGGGAATGGGGGAGTGCAGAGAAAGGAGCGGTGGTATTGGGAATGGGGGAATACAGAGAGAGGAGCGGTGGTATTGGGAATGGGGGAATAGAGAGAGAGGAGCGGTGGTATTGGGAATGGGGGGAATACAGAGAGAGGAGCGGTGGTATTGGGAATGGGGGAATAGAGAGAGAGGAGCGGTGGTATTGGGAATGGGGGAGTGCAGAGAGAGGAACGGTGGTATTGGGAATGGGGGAATACAGAGAGAGGAGCGGTGGTATTGGGAATGGGGGAGTGCAGAGAAAGGAGCGGTGGTATTGGGAATGGGGGAATACAGAGAGAGGAGCGGTGGTATTGGGAATGGGGGAATGCAGGGAGAGGAGTGGTGGTATTGGGAATGGGGGAATACAGAGAGAGGAGCGGTGGTATTGGGAATGGGGGAATACAGAGAAAGGAGCGGTGGTATTGGGAATGGGGGAATACAGAGAGAGGAGCGGTGGTATTGGGAATGGGGGAATGCAGGGAGAGGAGTGGTGGTATTGGGAATGGGGGAATACAGAGAGAGGAGCGGGGGAATGGGAATGGGGGAATACAGAGAGAGGAGCGGTAGTATTGGGAATGGGGAATGCAGAGAGAGGAGCGGTGGTATTGGGAATGGGGAATGCAGAGAGAGGAGCGATGGTATTGGGAATGGGGAATGCAGAGAGAGGAGCGGTGGTATTGGGAATGGGGGAGTTCAGAGAGAGGAGCGGTGGTATTGGGAATGGGGGAATACAGAGAGCGGAGCGGTGGTATTGGGAATGGGGAATGCAGAGAGAGGAGCGGTGGTATTGGGAATGGGGGAATACAGAGAGAGGAGCGGTGGAATGGGGGAGTGCAGAGAGAAGAGTGGTGGTATAGGGAATGGGGGAATACAGAGAGAGGAGCGGGGGAATGGGAATGGGGGAATAAAGAGAGAGGAGCGGTGGTATTGGGAATGCAGAGAGAGGGGCAGAGGTATTGGGAATGGGGGAATGGAGAGAGGAGCGGTCGGAATGGGGGAATGGAGAGAGAGGAGAGGTGGTATTGGGAATGTGGGAATGCAGAGAGAGGAGCGGTGGTATTGGGAATGGGGGAATACAGAGAGAGGAGCGGTGGTTTTGGGAATGCAGAGAGAGAGGAGGGGTGGTATTGGGAATGGGAGAATGCAGAGAGAGGAGAGGTGTTATTGGGAATGGGGGAATGCAGAGAGAGGAGAGGTGTTATTGGGAATGGGGGAATACAGAGAGAGGAGAGGTGGTATTGGGAATGGGGGAATGCAGAGAGAGGAGAGGTGTTATTGGGAATGGGGGAATACAGAGAGAGGAGAGGTGGTATTGGGAATGGGGGAATGCAGAGAGGGTAGCGGTGGTATTGGGAATGGGGGAATGCAGAGAGAGAGAGGAGGGGTGGTATTGGGAATGGGAGAATGCAGAGAGAGAGAGGAGGGGTGGTATTGGGAATGGGAGAATGCAGAGAGAGGAGCGGTGGTATTGGGAATGCAGAGAGAGAGGCTGAGGTATTGGGAATGGGGGAATGGAGAGAGAGGAGCGATGGTATTGGGAATGCAGAGAGAGGAGCGGTGGTATTGGGAATGGGGGAATACAGAGAGAGGAGAGGTGGTATTGGGAATGGGGGAATGCAGAGAGAGGAGAGGTGTTATTGGGAATGGGGGAATGCAGAGAGAGGAGCGGTGGTATTGGGAATGGGGGAATGCAGAGAGAGAGAGGAGGGGTGGTATTGGGAATGGGAGAATGCAGAGAGAGGAGCGGTGGTATTGGGAATGCAGAGAGAGAGGCTGAGGTATTGGGAATGGGGGAATGGAGAGAGAGGAGCGGTGGTATTGGGAATGGGGGAATGGAGAGAGAAGAGCGGTGGTATTGGGAATGGGGGGAATACAGAGAGAGGAGCGGTGGTATTGGGAATGGGGGAATAGAGAGAGAGGAGCGGTGGTATTGGGAATGGGGGAATGCAGAGAGAGGAACGGTGGTATTGGGAATGGGGGAATACAGAGAGAGGAGCGGTGGTATTGGGAATGGGGGAGTGCAGAGAAAGGAGCGGTGGTATTGGGAATGGGGGAATACAGAGAGAGGAGCGGTGGTATTGGGAATGGGGGAATAGAGAGAGAGGAGCGGTGGTATTGGGAATGGGGGGAATACAGAGAGAGGAGCGGTGGTATTGGGAATGGGGGAATAGAGAGAGAGGAACGGTGGTATTGGGAATGGGGGAATACAGAGAGAGGAGCGGTGGTATTGGGAATGGGGGAATACAGAGAGAGGAGCGGTGGTATTGGGAATGGGGGAGTGCAGAGAAAGGAGCGGTGGTATTGGGAATGGGGGAATACAGAGAGAGGAGCGGTGGTATTGGGAATGGGGGAGTGCAGAGAAAGGAGCGGTGGTATTGGGAATGGGGGAATACAGAGAGAGGAGCGGTGGTATTGGGAATGGGGGAATGCAGGGAGAGGAGTGGTGGTATTGGGAATGGGGGAATACAGAGAGAGGAGCGGTGGTATTGGGAATGGGGGAATGCAGGGAGAGGAGTGGTGGTATTGGGAATGGGGGAATGCAGAGAGAGGAGTGGTGGTATTGGGAATGGGGGAATACAGAGAGAGGAGTGGTGGTATTGGGAATGGGGGAATACAGAGAGTGGAGCGGTGGTATTGGGAATGGGGAATGGAGAGAGAGGAGAGGTGGTATTGGGAATGGGGGAATGCAGAGAAAGGAGAGAGGCTGCACAAGTTGGGACACAGTGGCTGCCTTTGATGGGCACAGTGGCTGCGTTTGATGGGCACAGTGAGGCTGCAGTTTTTTTTTTTCAGAATTTTTTCAGTTTGTTCACACCCCCCAAAAAATATTTGAGCACCAGCCACCACTGCACTGGATCACTGCACAGATCTGGAAGAAATACACAACTTACACTGATAAAGAAAAATTATTATTGTATGTTTTACCAATGGTTTGAAGACAATGTTAAGTGCTTATATGCTAATATTGGGGCACACCAAGATTCCGTGATCAATACACATGACTGCTGTATGTAGACAATATTTGCTGATCCCGCAGTTCAGCTTTAAGGAAACATGGCCGGGAAGCACCGACAGGAGCCGAGTTAATGAGTTAAAGGAAATCATGCTTGTACAGAGCAATGCAATGAGATCATATGGATCGGCGGGACTTTCACTTTCATGGTGAACACCCACTTCCTCTGACTATAAATATATACAGTAATTTCCCATTCACAGACCTCCGCTCACAACAGAGAGATTGGATCCTGGATGGTAATTCTGTAACTTCCCATACAGAGTCCATCGTGGTGAAGAGTGTGAGCTGACCCGGGCCCCATTGTGTCCTCATCTCTACACCTACTGGTAAGAACTCTAGAAATGTACGGGGGTCCTATAAACACTCATTACTGATAGAGGAGACCAAAAGAACCCCTTTCTAAGATCTGGGCATACAGGAGCCCCTTACATCTCCTACATATTTCTGAATCAAGAACTGTCGGGGCCGGGCTGGAGATGGCCAATCAGAGCTTCATGTGCAATTATTACTCTCTGTTAGTACTGCAGACAGAATATTTATCACAGCAAAACAGTTTTAATTACTTCACTAATTATGATTTGTGTGTGAAATAGCTTTTTGTAAATATGTGTCTCTGGTACACTGCTCATAATAAAATATAATATCATTTAGTATCATATAATCTAGAATATTCTCATATAGTATAATATATTTTAATAAAAATATAGTATGTTATATAATATAATACAATCTGGTATAATATAATAAATGATAATAAAATATATTATAGCCTAATACAATAAAATATAATATAGTATCATATAATATCATTTAGTATAATATGATATAATATAATATAGAATATTATAAAATAGTAGAATTTTTTTAATAAAATATAATAGCGTATGTTATAGTTTTTTTTTTTTTTTATTCTTTATTTAATATTTTTTACACAAAATATAAAATTCACATATTAAACATGGTATACAGGGTGAAACATCATAAAACTTAACCACTTTCAGACCGGACCAATTTGCTGGTCAAAGACCAGACCACTTTTTGCGATTCGGCACTGCGTCGCTTTAACTGACAATTGCGCGGTCGTGCGACGTGGCTCCCAAACAAAATTGACGTCCTTTTTTTCCCACAAATAGAGCTTTCTTTTGGTGGTATTTGATCACCCCTGCGGTTTTTATTTTTTTTACAAAAATAGAGCGACAATTTTGAAAAAAACGCATTATTTTTTACTTTTTGTTATAATAAATATCCCCCAAAAATATATAAAAAAACATTTTTTTCCCTCAGTTTAGGCCGATACGTATTCTTCTACATATTTTTGGTAAAAAAAATCGCAATAAGCGATTATTGATTGGTTTGCGCAAAAGTTATAGCGTTTACAAAATAGGGATAGTTTTATAGCATTTTTATTAATAATTTTTTATTATTATTTTTTTACTAGTAATGGCGGCGATCAGCGATTTTTATTGTGACTGCGACATTATGGCGGACACATCGGACATTTTTGACACATTTTTGGGACCATTGTCATTTATACAGTAATCACTGCTATATAAATGCAGTGATTCCTGTGTAAATGACACTGGCAGTGAAGGGGTTAACCAGTGGGTGGCAGTGTAGGGGGTTAAGTGTTCCTAGGGGAGTGTTACTAACTGTGGGGGGGTTGGGCTTTCATTTTACACTGAGATCAGCATCACTAGTTGCTAGGCAGAATGGAAAAATGTTGTTTACACAGCATTTCCTCCATTCGGCCGCTCCGTGAGACGATCGCGGGGATGCCCGCGGCGATCGAGTCCGTGGATCCCGCGACCGGACTCACGGGGGTCCCGACCAGCGCGGGAGCGCGCCGGCGGCGCGCTCCCGACGGCAGGGCGGCATCGAATATTGGACGTACCTGTACGCCAATATGCCTGCCCGTGCCATTCTGTCGACGTAAATCGGCATGCGCTGGTCGGGAAGTGGTTAAGGAACTCCATTTTAGGTACTCGTTCCTGGGCAGGGCAGTGAGGGGTCTTCTATTGCCTTACCCTGCCCTCCCCTATCCCGTCCAGGCAAATATAAATATGATACATCCTTCTCCCTTTCCACCACACCATCATAATTCCTTTATTCCCCCACCCATCCCTCTCTCCCCCCCTCGTATAATAGATTTTAATAAAATATAGTATGTTATATAATATAATACAATCTGTTATAATATAATAAAAGATAATAAAATATATTATAGCCTAATACAATAAAATATAATATAGTATCGTATAATATGATAATATAATATAGAATATTATAAAATAGTAGAACATTTTTTAATAAAATATAATAGCGTATGTTATAATAATATAATACACTCTGGTATAATATAATAAAGTATAATATAATATACTTTAATGTAATATATTACAATTTAGTATAATATAGAATATTACAATACACTATAATTGATATTAATAAAATATAATATACTGTAGTATATTTCAATATAATACAATATAATATAATATAGTATCATAAAATATAGTATAATAAAATATAATATATGACATAGTATAGCTATAACACTATAGTATAATAAAATATACTGTATACTGTATACATACACACAGTGGGGGGAATTATTATTTGATCCCCTGCAGATTCTGTAATTTTGCCCACTTACAAAGAAAAGAAGGGTCTATAATTTTTATCATAGAATAACCGCTTCAGCCCCAGAAGAATTTATCCCCTTCCTGACCAGAGCACTTTTTACAATTTGGCACTGCGTCGCTTTAACTGGTAATTTCGCGCTCACACAATGCTGTACCCAAACCAAATTTGCGTCCTTTTTTCCCCCAAAAAATAGAGCTCTCTTTTGATGGTATTTAAAAAAAAAAAAAACACGACAAAATACCAGCGCTAAATCGTGGACGATCAAAAGTAAGGGAATAAAAATAAAAAAAATAAAAATCAATGGATGAGGGTCGGCAGCCCGTGCAGCTGGAAAAAAAAAACATTGCTGATAGAAATGGATCAAACCGTAAAAACAACTGTTTAAAAAAAAAAAAACATAAAAACAAAAGACACCAGCCAGGGTCGGGACAAGGGGTGGGGGGGGCGAGAGGGATGCCTGCCCTGATAGAGATGGGGCACCTTCCTTCTGTTACAAGGCTGGCAGGTGTAGTGACAGTGGCAGTGATTTTGACAAGCGAGTGACTGCTGGGCGTAGGATCCCCTAAACTTACACATCATGAATGGGGGGGGGGGGGCGCGGTTTGGCATTTTTGCCCAGGGCTCTGGCATTTTTGCCCAGGGCACTGGATGATCTTGTCCCGGCGCTGACACCAGCGCTCAAAGGGTTAAGAAAGCAGTCCTGCAATGAATAAAAAAATGATATAAACAATGAAAATGTTTATTCAAAAAAGAAGCCAGGGACTAAAAGAATGTCAGGGACCTACCGGCAGGAGAACTGGCATCAATGGCCAGCAGAATCGCAGACCTGCAAATGCTAATTCCCCAATGCGAATGCGCACGGGCAAGGACGGCCACGCCAACATAAGCGCCCATCCTCGCCAGTGTGCACACGTGTTCGCCAATGCGCACGCAATACGTGAGAGATGCCAGTGTTCTATTTAAAGCCTGCTGAAGCAGTGACCAACTGCTGCATGATCTTCAGCTTCTGCGTGTTCCTGAGTTCCTGTTCCTGTTGACCCGGCTTGCCCTGACCCGTCTGATCTGTGTTGACCCCGGCTTGACCCCTGGCTTGTTCCTGTTTACCCGCTTGACCTGCTGCTCTGTGTATGACCCCGGCTTGTTCCATTGACTTTGTTGCTGCTCGCTGTCCTGTGCACGAACTGCGGCTTGGCTCCTGACACGGCTTCTGGTTCCTCCTGCTGCACAATCTCATCTGGTACTTCCAAGGTACCCCTGCCCAGCGGTCTACCCTGCTCATCAGCTGCCTACCAGTGGTCTTCTCTTCTCCACCTCAGCTTGCCGCAGCCAGCGACCCCTGCTGCTTTTAGTATAGCTCTCCCTGTGTCACCTTCAGGGGGCGCCCTGCACTTAGTCGCAAGGGAAGCCCCCCCAGCATTTCAGCCTCCGAGCAGGTACGTGATAAGCTGATAATAAAAAAAACACAGTCCTGTTCACTTGTATAAAACAGAGGAAGGAGCTGCTTACATCTCCGGCAGTCCACTGAGCAGCGAGGAGCTGTACTGAATCCTCTCAAGAGCTCTTCACCCACAACGGAGGAAGGGAGAGATCAGTAGATGGAAGATAAAACGGCCATCTATGGGTTCAGATATAATCTCAGGGGAGTCTGCTCTCCAGCATACAGACAATGCAAGAAATTTGCAACAATGTCAAAAATGTTGGGACTTTATTTTTTTTGTTCTTAGCTGTGCTTCACATAAAGTCCCAGTATTCTTTTTGCCATTGTTACAAATGTATTGCATATAACAGGGATGGAGGCAGATGAATTTACCTATTTATTGCCTCATCTAAAGTCCCAATAACCCCGTCCTCTCTTTTTTCAGCATACAGACAATGATCCAGCATGCAGAGGGATGGATTGTCAGGGCTGGCTTAGCCCTTGATCCTCTGGGTTGGCCTTTCAGCTGTCGGCTAATTGCCAGCTCTCTTCTCTTTCCATAGTTACCAGCTGTTCCCGGTGATACTTGTCTGACCTGCCTATTTAAAGCCTCCCTGCTCACTTTTTCCTTTGCCTTCACGTTGGTCACATCACTAGGAACCATCTTCTGCTGTTTGTTTCAAGAGTGGCTTGCTGACATCCCACCTGGCTTCTTATCCTGCTTTCAGTTGCTCTCCTTGGATCCCTGACTTCCGGCCTGGCTGATTATCCGATCTGGTTAATGAACTTTGGAATGGCTGACTACCCAATCTGGCTACTGGACTACACTTTTTTCCATTTACCTTTTTATTTTTATTAATAAACAAGTGTGATTTGATTGTACTTCTGTCTCAGTCTGTTTCATGGTTTCTGACAATTAATGTGCTATTGTCACACGACTGGGTGGGCTCAATGCGCAGTGCTCTGCACCCCGAGGCCACCCTTTTTGAAGCCAATTAGAGCCACAGGCTCCAAAGAAATGAATGCGTCCAGAGACCTGCATGGAGATTAGCCGCCACTGCAGTACATGCATCAATACACTTCAAAACTCTATGTGGTCACATGATCACAATGTGTTTCCTCTGCTGTGATTGGCCAATAGATATCACATGATACCACAGTGCCCAGGGCTGTTGCCCCTCTTGCCCACCTGTTTCCCTGGCCCTGGATCTATGGTATAATAAGCGGACTGTGATCGTCAATAAGAGTTCCAATGTAATGTTTTTACAGTTTGATGATTTTGCATGGACCGGCGGGGTGCTGGGGGAAGTTTGTATTGTTGCTGCCCGGCAATATTTTTAACTAATAAAATGTTTGGAGGACTCGTAGCACCCGGCACAGGAATGAGCCAGCCAACTCCCAGGAGGGTGATTGCAGAGATGCCGATCGCTATGGAGGAGAGAAATAATATGACCGAATCACCGACCACCAAACACATTCACCTTCCTCTTCCTCAGGGCTCGGGTTTTATCATAGCAACTGGTGGGGACTCTGATGTGAAGGGGGCTGCAATAAGTGTATATTGATTGGTTTGCGCAAAAGTTATAGAGGCCTACAAAATAGGTTATTGATTTATGGCATTTTTTTTACTAGTAATGGTGGTGATCTGCGATTTTTATCAGGACTGCGACATTGTGGCGGACAGATTGGACACTTCTGACATTATTTTGGGACCATTGACAATTATATGATGGGGACTGGTGTGAAGGGGGATTCTGTAGGGGACTCTGATGTGAAGGGGACTTCTGGTGGGGACTCTAATGTGAAGGGGACTTCTGGTGGGGACTGGTGTGAAGGGGGCTTCTGTAGGGGAGTCTGATGTGAAAGGGGCTGCTGGTGGGGACTCTGATGTGAAGGGTGCTTCTGGAGGGGACTCTGATGTGAAGGGGGCTTCTGTAGGGGAGTCTGATGTGAAGGGGGCTTCTAATGGGGACTCTGATGTGAAGAGGGCTGCTAGTGGGGACTCTGATGTGAAGAGGGCTGCTAGTGGGGACTGATGTGAAGGGGGCTTCTGATGGGGACTTTGATGTGAAGGGGGCTTCTGATGGGGACTTTGATGTGAAGGGGGCTGGTGGTGGGGACTCTGATGTGAAGGGGGCTGCAGGTGGGCACTCTGATGTGAAAGGGGCTGCTGGTGGGGACTCTGATGTGAAGGGGCTGCTGGTGGGGACTCTGATGTGAAGGGGGCTGCAGGTGGGGACTCTGATGTGAAGGGGGCTGCTGGTGGGGACTCTGATGTGAAGGGGGCTGCTGGTCGGGACTCTGATGTGAAGGGGGCTGCTGGTGGGGACTCTGATGTGAAGGGGCTACTGGTGGGGACTCTGATGTGAAAGGGGCTGCTGGTGGGGACTCTGATGTGAAGGGGGCTTCTGTAGGGGACTCTGATGTGAAGGGGGCTTCTGATGGGGACACTCAAAATTAAAGTGGGCCAGTCATGATGAAGTCCAGGGCCAAATTTTTGTCCCAGTCCAGCCCCGCCTCTCCCTGATTTACAGCAGCAATTTGGTTCTGTCCCAATGGACTTTTAAAGACATCATCAGTTTTTACATTTTCTTAATACTTTTGTACCCCTGGTTCAGTCACCAGACTCTGTTTGGGAAAAAGTGTGCATGGAGAAATCAGGCAATGCTCATTCTTTGTCAAAGATATAGCAACTTCTAATATCGACTTATTCCTCTGAAGAATTGCTCTTTTGGAGAGAATGGGAGAAAGAACTGAACCAGGAGATACCACTCTCACCCACGTGGCTTCCATAAGTACAAAAATGCAAGAAGCATGCTATACATATACATTATTTTGCCAAAAGTATTGTGACACCGGCCTTTACATACACAAACTTAATTGGCACCCCAGTCTTAGTCCGGAGGGTTCAATATTCAGTTGGCCCAACCTTTGCAGCTATAACAGCTTCAACTCTTCTGGGAAGGCCGTCCACAAGGTTTAGGAGGGTGTCTATGGGGATGTTTGACCATTCTTCCAGAAGCGCATTTGTGAGGTCAGGCACTGACGAGAAGGCCTGGCTTGCAGTCTCCGCTTAAATTCATCCCAAAGGTGTTCTATCAGGGTTGAGGTCAGGATTCTGTGCAGGCCAGCCAAGTTCCTCCACCCCAAAATCGCTCATCGATGTCTTTATGGACCTTGCTTTGTGCACTGGTTTATGGAACTTGCTTGAGCTTCAGGCGACTTGGAGTGGAGATGTGAACCATCTCCATTGAGAATAATGGATTTTTTCCTCTCCAGCGTTTTGTAGCTTCAGGCGTTAAGCTACAAAACGCTCAAGTGTGAATGGGGTCTAAGATCTAGTGAAGGGAAATCTTAGGGCGTCAGCATACCAAGACATTTTAGACAATTTCATGCTCCCAACTTTGTGCAGGCCAGTCAAGTTCCTCCACCCCAAACTCGCTCCTCCAGGTCTTTATGGACCTTGCTTTGTGCACTGGTGTGCAATCATGTAGGAACAGGAAGGGGCCATCCCCAAACTGTCCCCACAAAGTTGGGAACATGAAATTGTCCAAAATGTTTTGGTATACTCAGGGCCGGTGCCAGACTATTTTGCGCCCTAGGCGAGACCAGCTACTCGCGCCCCCCCAAAAAAAAAATTCTAAATTAATTAATTTTAGCACCAGAACTCCTGGTGGGGGGGGGGGGGTGGAGCCAGGTGGCGATATGAAGCCAGGTAGAGGGATGGAGCCGGATGGAGGGATGGAGCCAGGTAGAGGGATTGAGCCATGTGGAGGGTGGATGGATGGAGCCAGGTGGAGGGTGGATGGATGGAGCCAGGTCGAGGGGTGGAGGGACGGAGCCAGGTTGAGGGGTGGAGGGATGGAGCCAGGTCGAGGGGTGAAGGGACGGAGCCAGGTGGAGGGGTTGATGGATGGTGCCAGGTGGAGGGATGGAGCCAGGTGGAGCGTGGAGGGATGGAGCCAGGTGGAGCGTGGAGGGATGGAGCCAGGTGGAGGGGCGGAGCCAGGTGGAGGGTGGATGGATGGAGCCAGGTGGAGGGGTGGATGGATGGAGCCAGGTGGAGGGATGGAGCCAGGTGGTCAGGAGGGGCTTCAGCCAGAAGGGGGGTGGAGCCAGGTGGAAAGGAAGGGGGGTGCAGCCAAGTGGAGGGGGTCAAACAGGAGTGATAAGGTCTGGAAGTCTATATCCCCAGCGTCCCACCCCCCACCTGACAAGTTCTCACCTTGGGTAACTGGTGGGGGGGGGTGGATCTAGGTGGCAATATAAAGCCAGGTGGAGGGATGGAGGTGGGTGGAGCCAGGTAGAGGGATTGAGCCATGTGGAGGGTGGATGGATGGAGCCAGGTGGAGGGATGAAGCCAGGTGGTCAGGAGGGGGTTCAGCCAGAAGGGGGTGCAGCCAAGTGGAGGGGGTCAAACACCAGTGATAAGGTCTGGAAGTCTATATCCCCAGCGTCCCACCCCCCACCTGACAAGTTCTCACCTTGGGTAACTGGCACGTCAGGCAGCGGGCAGCAGTCCCAGGCTCAGGAGATGGGTTCTCCTACTGCACAGCAAACATCCTCCAGCTACTTCCCGATCAGATCAGCTGATCATTTGCTTCCACCCCCAGGCTCTGGCTGCCGGCCGCGCAGAGAATGGGGAAGCAGGACGGGCTGCTGTAGCAGCTTTGGCGCTCCTCGCTCCTCCAGGAAAAGTGACCCGGCGGGGCGGCCTCAGCCCACTGAGTGTCCTATGGCCAGTCCGACCTGGGTGGATGGATCCATACATCCCGGCTGCCTGTGCACAATGCTGCCCGCCCTGCTCCTCCCAATGGCTGCACATCACTCAAGGTGGGAGGCGGGGCGGGCTGAGCGCTGACACCCACGACTACTGTATACCGGCTTGGCCGCTCCGGGGGAGGGGGTGGGGAGAATCTGCCTGCACCTTCTCCGCCCCCAGAGACTATGCAGCCAGCCAGATGGAGCCACCTCCCACACCGCACCAGCCACTATCTGCCAGGGGGGATTTCCGATCCTCTGGAGGGGACCCAGCGGCTGTGGTTGCGCCCCTAGGTGGCAGTGCGCCCTAGGCGGCTGCCTAGTACGCCTAGTGGGAGCGCCGGCCCTGGGTATACTGATGCCTTAAAAGTTCTCTTCACTGGAATTAAGGGGGCCAAGCCCAACCCCTGAAAAACAACCCCCCACCATAATCCCCCCTCCACCCCCTGACACCATAATCCCCCCTCCACCAAATGATTTGGACCAGTGCCCAAAGCAATGTCCATAAAGACATGGATGAGCGAGTTTGGAGTGGAGGAATGTGGCTGGCCTGCACAGAGTCCTGACCTTAACCCGATAGAACACTGTGACAGACCTAGCTGGGACCGAGGCTCATGGATGGGGCTGAATGCGATCCTCTTGCCTTGTGATTACGGGACCTCGCATTTGGGGGAACGGTGCTCTTTGTGAGCTGTATGCCTGGGGATCTCTGAGGTGGTGTTACTTGGATTTAGGTCCTTGCCCCCCCCCCCCCCAAGACACACAGACTCTGGATATTTAAATGCCATGTTAGCAATAGACTGAATCACACTATTGGGACACAAACTCTTAGATGCTAATATCATCACCTCCAGCTACCTGTCTGTGTCTTGCATAATGTAAATGAGTCTAGTCTGGCTTGACACAGATTCTAAGGAGTATTTCACCTATTGTTGTTTTGTTGTTTTTGCTAATTAACCTGCAATTGAATTGTTAGTGAGCTAGGAGCCGAAAAGTCTTATCCCTCAGTCAACTAGTCTGAGTGTTGATTTAGATAATTATCTCATGCTAATTAGGTTAGGTTTTAGTCTTCTACTGTACTATAAATACTTGTCATTTTGGTTCTAATAAATCAGTCCATGTTAGCACTAAGCAAGTCTCGTCTTGTTTTGTGCTTGTGAGCGGTTGGAATATCTGATATCTATATTCAGGCTGGGAGGAAGTGGTATATGACGGAAGCACTCAATCGGAGTGTGGGATCGGTTCCGTCACAAACGCCTTTGGGATGAATTAGAGCGCAGAATGCGAGCCCAAATTCCCCTTTTATTTAAACACTCCCCTCTTTAATTGGAGCATTTATGAAAAGATGGAGCCCCATAATATGTATAATATTGAATGTTCGCTCACAATTGTCATGACATAAAAGTAGTGGCAATTACCTCTCTGGTTATTTATTTTTTTTGGTGCCCTCCCTCCGCTCTTTTTTTTTTTTTCAATATTATATTTTGGAAGGATAAAACAATATCATAGTTGTTATAAATAAAATTGTGTACATTATATGGCGTGATCCTTAGGATTTGCCACTTAAAAGTGGCTGTACTATGGCTGTGTCATTTTCTTTTTGTATATAAAATATAAAAATAAAATAAAAAGAAGTATTAAAAAAGAAGTAAAGGCAGAAAGCTTTGGTTAAACATATATCAAGATAAACAGACAATGCAAACAATCTGAAAATGTCTACATGTTTTGGCACGCATCACCTGATGGGGGCACTCTATACCTGCCCTGACCTCACCATTCTTGCCTAGATGTGCTTCTCTGCTTTTCCTTTCTGCTAACTGAAATTTTTATTTTTTGAAAGCCAACAGCTGATCCCGGAGATTGCAGCACCCTTACAAGGTCATCCACCTGGGAAGGCAAGCATCCTACCTCTACTGCAGGCTGGACATTCCAACTGAATTCTGAAAACCAAGGGCAGACTAGAGGGGTAGGTATTTATCAGGATAGCAAATGTTGGAATCAAGCTGTCAGATAGGATAGTACAATGCGTTCCAACACGAACAGTCTCCAACAAAAGTTGGAAAACGTCCTGCATATCGATGGACGAACTTCCGACGGAACGTTTCGCGAACGCGGCCAAAAGTTTGCGAACCGCAAAGTTTGCGGCGGGCCCCATTCACTTCAATGGCAGGTGAACCTTAAAAACCTCCAGGTCATATTTGCAGCCACAAAATACTTACTAGTTGTGCACACATAGTCCCACCGCATGGCCCCTGGCATAACACATGCACTGACACCAGCACCGTGATATAGAGCACTGACACCAGCACCGTGATATAGAGTACTGACACCAGCACCAAGATAGAGTGCACTGACACCAGCACCGTGATATAGAGCACTGACACCAGCACTGTGATATAGAGCACTGACACCAGCACCGAGATATAGAGCACTGACACCAGAACCGTGATATAGAGCACTGACACCAGAACCGTGATATAGAGCACTGACAAAAGCACCGAGATAGAGAGCACTGACACCAGCACCGAGATAGAGAGCACTGACACCAGCACCGAGATATAGAGCACTGACACCAGAACCGTGATATAGAGCACTGACACCAGCACCGAGATAGAGAGCACTGACACCAGCACCGAGATAGAGAGCACTGACACCAGCCCCGAGATAGAGAGCACTGACACCAGCACCGTGATATAGAGCACTGACACCAGCACCGTGATATAGAGCACTGACACCAACACCATGATAGAGAGCACTGACACCAGCACCGTGATAGAGTGGAAGGGCAGCAGTCAGCAGCAGTGCACCACAACCCCATATATTGTACACCTATACCAGTCCTTACAAGGACCTTTGTGGACCTAGTAGCTAGTGATTTGCAGACTGTCCCTCAGTCCCTACACTGATAAAAGACTGCTGCAGAAACCAGCAGTAATCTGAAGCACAGCCCTGCACCAGCACCCTATATATTGTACACCTATACCAGTCCTTAAAAGGACCTTTGTGGACCTAGATAGTAATAGCTAGTGATTAAACTGACTGTCCCTGCTGCACACAGCGTCCTGTCCCTACACTGACAAAAGACAGCTGCAATCACCAGCACAGCAGTGCACTGAACCCTATATACTGTACTACACCTATACCATACCAGCCCTTAAAAGGACTTTTGTGAACCTAATAGCTAGCGATTTGTGTCATTACAGTCTCTCCCTGCTCCACACAGCAACCTCTCCCTACACTGACATAAGACAGAATGTAAAATGGCCGCCAGATCAGGTCTATTTATAAGGTAGGGGGAATGTCCAATTGTCCATGTGCTGAAATGTCTCAATTGGCTGTCCTGTACCCAGGCATGTACTGGCCATAGGGACTATAGGGAGTATCCCGGTGGGCCGATGGCTCAGTGGGCCAGTTTCAGTGACAGCCAGTGGCATCGCTGGGGGGGGGACTTTTGGGGGTATCGCCCCGAATCTAGGGCCCATAGCCCCGAGTCAGTCCGGGAGTCCCCAACCACAGGGTCCCAGCCCACTACCTACCCTCTTTCTGGTGACCCTGGTGTAAGGAGGGGCTCCCTGGGGAACCTGATTTAAGAGAGAGGCTCTCTGTGGACCCGGATGTAAGGGGTTGGCTCTCTAGGGACCCTGATGTAAGGCGGATGATCTCTGGGGACTCTGATGTAAGAGGGGCTCTCTGGGGACCCTGATGTAAGGGGAAGGCTATATGGGGACCCTGATGTAAGGGGAGGCTCTCTGGGGACCCTGATGTAAGTGGGGGGGCTCTCTGGGGACCCTGATGTAAGGGGAGGCTCTCTTGGGGCTTTTTTGCTTAATTGCGTACAGTTTATATACTGTTTTTTGCGTGTTTGCAAAATTAAAGTGGGCCAGTCTGGATGAAGTCCAGGGCCAAATTTTTGTCCCAGTCCAACCTTGCCTGTACCCCATGATGGATGTGTCATGGGTCAAAGTTCTTTCACACTGTAAACACATATGTCCGCCGGGCGAACAGCAGCAATAGTCCACCAGTTTGTCAAATCGCGAACACGCAAAATTTGCCACGAACCGCCCGCCGGGCGATCAGTTCGGCCATCCCTAGTCCTGCGTGTCTCACCAACGAAGACCCTTGTGGCAATAAACGGCATCAGTTGAGACGCCCTTGTTGCACATCTGGGTACCGAAATAGTCCTCCTAGCCTTCATTGATGTTCGAGGGCATTGCATAAAGGTCCTAAAAATGTTTTTGGTCTTATTTTTCATTATTAGCATTTTATCTTAAGTATTTTTTATTTTTTATTTTTTTTCATAAACACAGAACTTTATCTACATTTATATTGTATTGGTTGCTGACAAATTCAATGCTGGAACACCTTCCTCTTTTTCTATCCTGGCTCCAGAGGATAGAATACAATTTGTCTATTGCCAGGAAACAATAAGATCGAAGTCCCCTTCACCAACACTGTTCGCTTTTCTTTATATTTCTGATATAATCTTCAGTAATAGGAGTAGATTTTCTAAGACTCTTTTCTTATTTATCATATTTTGTACAGGACGCACAGAAAGGTTCCTGGACAGCAGGTATGTTTTCCTTTATTTGAGTTGTGGTCTCTTTTAAGGGGGGGGGCAGCTTGTATGTAGTTATTAAGAGGTTCTCACCCATGCAGGGTGAGGGGTTCCAGTTTAGTGTGGTCAGAGAGGAGAAGACTGATTTACAGTTCTCTCAGGATTGATAAGTCCTATGAGACCCGGAATTCGGAGGTTCATAGAAACTTTGGATAGGTAAGAACCTCCAAATCCTTGATGAACTTAGTCCCGAAGGGGTTAAGACTGAGACCATGTACCTGAGATCCTGTGGCTTGTCATTTCCCGCAAAATAGGTGGGAACCCTAAACCCCAGCGTGGGACTGAGATACTGGCGGTGAGCCGAGCAACTGATTTTGTTATACCAGAAGCTATGGAGTGTTTATGCTACTTATGCTGACAAGAAGCTATTTTGTTTCTCTTGTTTTTACAAAGGCAGCTGGCTTTCAATGTTCTACTTTTATCTTCTCACAGAGCTCTGCTTACATATTTTGTCTGTATTACTGTATTCCAGCCATTCTAAACCAGGGTTCCGTGGAACTCTAAGGTTTCTCCAGAGGTTGTAGGGGTTGCTTCAGCATTGGGCAATTTCTGCCTCTCAGATAAGTTCCCACTCACACCATTGATCTTTTTAGCTATCTGTAAGGGGGGTAATTCTTCCCAATGACCACAAGTGTAAGGACCATTCTTCCCAATGACCACAAGTATAAGGACCATTCTTCTCAATGACCACAAGTGTGAGGACCATTCTTCCCAATGACCACAAGTGTGAGGACCATTCTTCCCAATGACCACAAGTGTAAGGACCATTCTTCCCAATGACCACAAGTGTAAGGACCATTCTTCCCAATGACCACAAGTGTAAGGACCATTCTTCCCACTGACCACAAGTGTGAGGACCATTCTTCCCAATGACCACAAGTGTGAGGACCATTCTTCCCAATGACCACAAGTGTGAGGACCATTCTTCCCAATGACCACCAGTGTAAGGACCATTCTTCCCAATGACCACAAGTGTGAGGACCATTCTTCCCAATGACCACAAGTGTAAGGACCATTCTTCCCAATGACCACAAGTGTAAGGACCATTCTTCCCAATGACCACAAGTGTGAGGACCATTCTTCCCAATGACCACAAGTATAAGGACCATTCTTCCCAATGACCACAAGTGTAAGGACCATTCTTCCCACTGACCACAAGTGTGAGGACCATTCTTCCCAATGACCACAAGTGTAAGGACCATTCTTCCCAATGACCACAAGTGTAAGGACCATTCTTCCCACTGACCACAAGTGTAAGAACCATTCTTCCCAATGACCACAAGTGTAAGGACCATTCTTCCCAATGACCACAAGTGTAAGGACCATTCTTCCCACTGACCACAAGTGTGAGGACCATTCTTCCCAATGACCACAAGTGTAAGGACCATTCTTCCCACTGACCACAAGTGTGAGGACCATTCTTCCCAATGACCACAAGTGTGAGGACCATTCTTCCCAATGACCACAAGTGTGAGGACCATTCTTCCCAATGACCACAAGTGTAAGGACCATTCTTCCCAATGACCACAAGTGTAAGGACCATTCTTCCCACTGACCACAAGTGTGAGGACCATTCTTCCCACTGACCACAAGTGTGAGGACCATTCTTCCCACTGACCACAAGTGTAAGAACCATTCTTCCCAATGACCACAAGTGTGAGGACCATTCTTCCCAATGACCACCAGTGTAAGGACCATTCTTCCCAATGACCACAAGTGTGAGGACCATTCTTCCCAATGACCACAAGTGTAAGGACCATTCTTCCCAATGACCACCAGTGTAAGGACCATTCTTCCCAATGACCACAAGTGTGAGGACCATTCTTCCCAATGACCACAAGTGTAAGGACCATTCTTCCCAATGACCACAAGTGTGAGGACCATTCTTCCCAATGACCACAAGTATAAGGACCATTCTTCCCACTGACCACAAGTGTAAGGACCATTCTTCCCACTGACCACAAGTGTAAGAACCATTCTTCCCAATGACCACAAGTGTAAGGACCATTCTTCCCACTGACCACAAGTGTGAGGACCATTCTTCCCAATGACCACAAGTGTAAGGACCATTCTTCCCACTGACCACAAGTGTGAGGACCATTCTTCCCAATGACCACAAGTGTGAGGACCATTCTTCCCAATGACCACAAGTGTAAGGACCATTCTTCCCATTGACCACAAGTGTGAGGACCATTCTTCCCAATGACCACAAGTGTGAGGACCATTCTTCCCAATGACCACAAGTGTGAGGACCATTCTTCCCAATGACCACAAGTGTGAGGACCATTCTTCCCACTGACCACAAGTGTGAGGACCATTCTTCCCAATGACCACAAGTGTAAGGACCATTCTTCCCACTGACCACAAGTGTAAGAACCATTCTTCCCAATGACCACAAGTGTAAGGACCATTCTTCCCACTGACCACAAGTGTAAGAACCATTCTTCCCAATGACCACAAGTGTAAGGACCATTCTTCCCACTGACCACAAGTGTGAGGACCATTCTTCCCACTGACCACAAGTGTGAGGACCATTCTTCCCAATGACCACAAGTGTGAGGACCATTCTTCCCAATGACCACAAGTGTGAGGACCATTCTTCCCAATGACCACAAGTGTAAGGACCGTTCTTCCCAATGACCACAAGTGTAAGGACCATTCTTCCCACTGACCACAAGTGTAAGGACCATTCTTCCCAATGACCACAAGTGTGAGGACCATTCTTCCCAATGACCACAAGTGTGAGGACCATTCTTCCCAATGACCACAAGTGTAAGGCCCATTCTTCCCAATGACCACAAGTGTGAGGACCATTCTTCCCAATGACCACAAGTGTAAGGACCATTCTTCCCAATGACCACAAGTGTGAGGACCGTTCTTCCCAATGACCACAAGTGTGAGGACCATTCTTCCCAATGACCACAAGTGTGAGGACCGTTCTTCCCAATGACCACAAGTGTGAGGACCATTCTTCTCACTGACCACAAGTGTAAGGACCATTCTTCCCAATGACCACAAGTGTGGGGACCATTCTTCCCACTGACCACAAGTGTAAGGACCATTCTTCCCAATGACCACAAGTGTGAGGACCATTCTTCCCAATGACCACAAGTGTGAGGACCATTCCTCCCAATGACCACAAGTGTAAGGACCATTCTTCCCAATGACCACAAGTGTAAGGACCATTCTTCCCAATGACCACAAGTGTAAGGACCATTCTTCCCACTGACCACAAGTGTGAGGACCGTTCTTCTCACTGACCATCACACTAATGTATCATGAGTTGTAGATTTCTCATCTTTAGCAGGGGTTCCCCGAGACCGGAGAACTATTGCAAGGGTTCCTCTGTATTCAAAAGGTTGAGAAAGGCTGCTGTGTTCTTTTCATTCACAATAATACACCTTGACTTTTTATATGTTTTTTTTTTTTTTTTTTTATTCTACTATTGAATACAAATATACAGCTTAAATTCCCCACAAGCCCGGAACTTAAAGGAGTTTTAAAGACAGAAGTTTTTTTTATCTTAAAGCGGAGGTCCACCCTAAAGTGGACCTCCGCTCATCGGAACCCTCCCCCCCTCCGGCGCCACAATTGGCACCTTTCAGGGGGGAGGGGGGTGCAGATACCTGTACAGTACAGGTATCTGTACCCACTTCCGGGATAGCTCTCTGCGGAAAGGGGCGTATATTACGCCCCTTTCCGCAAGTGCCCGCCCCTTCCCGCAAGTGCCCCGCTGCCTGCTGGGAAAACACACAGATCCCAGAGACAGCGGGGACCATCCTTATTGCGCAGCGCGGCTCGCGCATGCGCAGTAGGGAACCGGGAAATGAAGCCGAAAGGCTCCATTTCCTGATTCCCATACCCAAGATGGCGGCGGCAGCACCCGAGATATGATCTACAGATCGGCTTCGGGTGCCGACATCGCGGGCGCGCTGGGCGGGTAAGTGTCATTATTTTAAAAGTCAGCAGCTGCAGTATTTGTAGCTGCTGGCTTTTAAAAAAAACAAAAAAACGCGGAGTCCCAGTGGACTCCCGCTTTAATGCCTTCTAAGTGCAGAAGCCCCCCTCAGCCCCCTTAATACTTACCCGAGGTCCCACTCTGTCCAGCGATGTCCACAAGTATCTTAGCCATCTGATTCTTCTTTCTGATTGGCTGAGACACAGAAGCCATTGGCTCCCACTGCTGTCAATCAAAGTCAGCTATCAGGGGAGAGAGGGGACAGGGCCGGGGCTCCGTGTCTGAACGGACACAGGAAGCTGTGACTTGGCTCACGTGCCCCCATAGCAAGCTGCTTGCTGTGGGGGCACTGAACAGGAGGGGGAGGGCCGGGATCACAGAAGAGGGCCCCCGAGAAGAGTAGGATCCGGGCTGCTCTGTGCAAAACCACTGCAACAGAGCAGGTAAGTATAACATGTTTGTAAAGTCTTGTTTTTTGTTCTTATAAAAATAACAATCACTTTAAAGCTATCAGTGTCACAGTCCTCAGCCCCGAACCTCTGCCTTTGTGGTGGATGAGCATAGACCTTACAGACACTCTCTCTCCCCCCCCCCCCCAACCTGGACTGCTGCCGATCTCTGGTAATTTCCCCAGGAAAATTTCTGTCCTCTCCTCCCCTATGTGCAGAGGATTCTGGGTATTAAAGTCCACAGCCCATTGACTTGTTTTTTTGCAGTGCCCCTTTAAGAACTACATATCCCATGATCCTTAGAGGCTGTTGTGTCATCTGATCTCCTCACAAGCTGCTGCTGCGAGGAGGAGGGAAAGGGGGGTGAGCGGAGAGATGTGACACAGAGCTTCTCCACTCACAGCTGCAAAGAAAAAGGGAAGTGAAAGGAAAGAGGCACACACAGCAGGAAGCCCACCCTGGTGGCAGGGGAAAAAGGATTAAGCACAAACACAGCCCTCCAGCAGCCAGCTAAGCACCCAGCTACAGTCTTCATCTCTTGCAGGATCCCTGTTTGTTTGCTGCTTGCATCTACAACTTCAAAAATAGGATTTTTATATACAGCTTACCTGTAAAATCCTTTTCTTGAGAGTACATCACGGGACACAGGAGCTTCATTACATAGTGGGTTATATAGGCACCTCTGGTGATTGGACACTGGTTGACCCAATTAAAGAGAATTCCTCCCCTATATAACCCCTCCCATCAGGGAGGCACCTCAGTTTTGTAGCAAAGCAATAAGAAACCACGTAAAACCCAAGAGGGGCGGGAGCCCTGTGTCCCGTGATGTACTCTCAAGAAAAGGATTTTACAGGTAAGCTGTATATAAAAATCCTATTTTCTTGATCATACATCACGGGACACAGGAGCTTCATTACATAGTGGGATGTCCCATAGCAATGCTCAGGTTGAGGGGAGGGAGACACAGATCATAAATATAGACCGCCAGGGACATGAGGACCTAAACTGCAGCCTGCAGTACACTGCGCCCGAAGGCGATATCCTCTTGCCCTCTGACATCCACCTGATAGAATCTGGTGAATGTGTGGACTGATGACCAAGTCGCAGCCCTACAGATCTGAGCAAGGGAGGCCTGGTGATGCACTGCCCAAGAAGCACTTACAGCCCTAGTAGAGTGCGCTTTCACCCGAAAAGGAGGAATCTTCCCCTTTAAGTCATAGGCCTGAGAAATAACTTGTCTGATCCACCTTGAGAGAGTGGACTTTGACGCTGCCTGACCCCTTCTAGGGCCTTCTGGCAGAATAAATAAACAGTCAGTTTTCCTTATCTGAGCAGTTGCTTGAAGATAAAGACTGATTGCTCTAACCACATCTAAAGTGTGTAAGGATTCTTCCTCTGTGGACTGAGGATTTGGAAAAAAGGATGGTAGGATTACATCCTGATTCAGATGGAAACCTGAAACTACCTTAGGTAGAAAGGACCTGTTGGGACGCATGACCACTCGGTCCTTATGGATAATTAAATAGGGCTCTTTACAGGAAAGAGCTGCCAATTCTGATACCCTTCTAGCCGTGGATCTGGCTACTAGGAATACCAGCTTCTTTGTCAGGAGAGTTAAAGAAGCCAGATGCAGAGGTTCAAATGGTTGGGCTTCTAAGGCCGAGAGAACCAAATTCAGATCCCAAGGGCATACCGGAGGTTTGACTGGCGGTCTCATCCGCATAGCCCCCTGGATAAAAGCCCGTACTAGGGAATGTGATGCAAGCGATCTTTGAAAAAAGACCGATAGGGCCGAAATCTGCACCTTGATGGTGCTTATGGCCAAATTCATTTCAAGGCCTGATTGGAGAAAGGCCAAGATTCTGCTAATGACATACCTTCTAGGATGCCATCTCCTGGGTTCACACCAGGAAACATATGTCCTCCAGATCTTGTAATAGATACGCCTGGAGGCCGGTTTTCTGGCATTGACCAGAGTGGAGAGGACTGGCCCCGAAAGACCACGGCCTCTCAAAATGTGGGTCTCAGCAGCCAAACTGTCAAATTCAGACTGCGTAAAGCAGGATGGTAAATTGGACCCTGTGAGAGCAGATCTGGCCGGAGAGGGAGGGTCCATGGCCTGCCCACTGCCAACTTCATGATTTCTGCGAACCATGGTCGCCTGGGCCAAGCCGAGGCCACTAGAAGGACCGGCTTCGTCTCCCTCTTGACCCTTCCCAAGAACCTCGATAGCAGCGGGCTCGGGGGGAAGGCATAGATCAGATTGTACTGATCCCAGGGGACTGTCAGAGCATCTGACCCCTGAGCAAGTGCATCTCTTGTCCTTGACACAAAGTTGTCCAGTTTCCTGTTGAATCTGGACGCAAACAAATCCACGTCTGGAGTGCCCCACTTGTAACATATGTCTTGAAACACATCGGGGTGCAGAGCCCATTCTCCTGGGCACAACTGCTGGCGGCTGAGATAATCTGCCTGCCAATTCTCCACTCCTGGAATGAAGACTGCAGAGAGGCACGGAACATGCTCTTCTGCCCAGACAAGTATGCGATTCACCTCCTTTTGGGCCACCAGACTTCTGGTACCGCCCTGGTGATTGATATAAGCCACCGCGGTGGCATTGTCGGACTGAATCCGAACTGGGAAACCTCGCAGTCTGTGAGACCACTCTCTGAGTGCCATGTAAACTGCCCGAATCTCCAAGATATTTATGGGCAGCAGACTTTCGGTCGCATGTTCCCTGTAACACGGCTCCCCAGCCTGTCAGGCTGGCATCCGTGGTGACAATCTTCCATGAGAGGGGAAGAAAGGTTTTGCCCTTCAGCAAATTTTTAGTCTGTAACCACCAGACAAGACTTTTGCGTGCCCGAGGGGATAAACGCATAGGAAGATCCAGGGATTGGGGCTTCCTGTTCCAAATCGCAAGGATGCATTTTTGCAGGGGCCTTGAGTGGAACTGGGCGAATGGAACGGCCTCGAAAGAGGCGACCATCTTTCCCAACAGTCTCATGTACAACCGAATGGAGGAAGATCTTCTGCCCAGAATCAGGCGCACTAGATCTCCAATGGCCAAGGCCTTTGGCTTTGGAAGGAACACCCTGCCTTGAGCGGTGTCGATAATCAGACCCAGGTAATCCAACCTGGTGGTCGGTTGTAAAGACGACTTTTCTAGGTTTATAATCCAACCTAGGCGGCCCAGATGTTCTAGCGTTTTGGTGACGCTGCGACTTAGGCATGTTGCAGTTCTCTCTACGAGAAGCAAGTCGTCTAGGTAAGCCATGACGGCTATGCCCTGAACTCTTAAGATTGCTAAGAGAGGGTCTAGAATCTTCGTGAAGACTCGAGGGGCCGTGGCTAGGCCGAACGGCAGGGCCACAAATTGAAAATGGCGCTGCTCTACCGCGAACCTCAGAAACTTCTGGTGTGCGGGAAATATTGGCACATGGAGATATGCGTCTTTGATATCTATTGATGCCATGAATTCTCCTCCTTGCAGGGAGGAGACCACAGTGCGTATTGACTGCATCCGGAAGGTCTGGATGTGTAAAAACCGGTTTAAGTCTCTCAGATCCAAGATAGGTCTGACACTTCCGTTTGGTTTTGGAACGGTGAAGAGATTCGAATAGAAACCTGAACCCTGATCTTTCGGGCTCACCTCTACTATCACACCTTGGGATAGTAATTGATCTAAGGCCAGAAATAGCGGTCTCTGCTTTATCGGACCCCTGGGGATCCTTGACCTTAGAAAACGGGAAGGTGGAATCTCCCGAAACTCTAGCCTGTAGCCCAGAGATACTGAAGAGATCACCCACTTGTCCTGAATCTCTTCCCGCCAGGCGCCTGCAAACTGCAGGAGCCTTCCCCCCACTCGGCCGAGCGGGGGCGCCCCTTCACAAGGATGTCTTGGAGGTTTGCTTGGTAGGCTTCCGCCCCCAAGTCTTCTTCTGTCCCTGGGCTTGGCCCTGAGGCTTTCCAGCCGAGGAGGGCTGGGAAGGCCGTCGCCACTGTTTAGAGCTTGATGCTTCGGGAGAGAGAGCACGCCTGAATGAAGGACGTTTACTCTTCTTGACTGGAAGGAGTGTAGATTTACCTCCTGAAATATTTTGGACGAATTTATCTAATTCCTCTCCAAACAACCGTTCCCCTTTAAACGGGAACCCAGCCAAATGCTTTTTGCATGACATCTCAGCAGCCCAATTCTTTAGCCATAGAGCCCTACGCATGTGTACCAACATGAGGGACAAACGTGATGCTTGTTGGACAGAATCCAAAATCGCATCAATTATGAAACATAAGATGTGAGGCATCTCTGCATATTTCTCTACTTCCTCGCTGGGGAGGAGTTCAAACATTTGTTTAACCTGTTCCTTAAGGAACTGACATAACCCCACGGCTGCGACTGTAGGTTGCACCACAGCGCCGGCCATGGAAAAGGAGGCTTTTAACAAGGTTTCCAGCCTTTTGTCAGCTGGATCCTTAAATACCTGCGCATTATCCAAAGGACAAGTTAGGTTTTTATTCACACAAGAGATAGCCGCATCAACAGATGGGGCCCCCCATTTCTTGGTGAAACTTTCCTCCACGCGATTATACATAGAAAACCTCTTGGGAGGAGTAAACAGTTTATCGGGATGTCCCCAGTCCTTATACATCAAGTCAGCCATTAAAGGATGAATTGGGAAGGAACAAGCAGTCTGTGGGGCTTTCCTGACTCCCAGGGAAGAGACAGAGGATGTAGCGACTTCAGTAGGCGGCATTCTGAACGTGGTACGCACCAATTCAGTGTAATACTGCACCTGCTTTCTGAGTGCCTGGGAGGAGGGGACTGACTCCTCATCCTCTGACTGATCCGACTGCTCATGATCCCTTTCCAAAGATAGGGATCTCTCCTCATTTTCAGAGCAGCTGTCTGAGAGAGGGATTTCAGCAGAGGGAGGGGATCTACCCCTTTTTCTGCTATCTTTTAGGGAAGCAGAAATAAAATTCATTATCCTCCCTTCAAAACTCTCCAATGAAGCCCTAAGGGAGTCCTCAGTGACATAGACCGAGGCTGCGACATTAGGAGAGGCTGCAAAGCCTGAAAGGGGCACTGACTCGTCTTGAGATGCAGGCTCCACTCTTGCAGAGGGGGATGGTAATCTGCATGCACTCTTGGAACCCCTGGACCTAGGCGGTGATCTACCAGTGCTTTTGTTACCTGCCCCTGAAACCCTCTTACGAGGAGACATAGTACTGAGCTACAAAGAAGAGTTACTAGTATAAAATGCAATCACTTTGTTGTGCTTAAAGTCTCACAATAAATCAATATAAGCTTAACTGCACAACCTGATGCTGAGTAGGTGTCTTAAGGTTCGCCTGGATCCAATCCCACGGATGCTTACAGCCCACAGCTCCTGTGTCTCACCTTACAGTCCCCTGACGCTCTGGGCTTTTAAAAACGGCCGTTTTGGCGCCTGCATTGCAGTCTGGAGCACTTGATTGTGCACAGCTGGCAACCACACCCCCCCCCCTTTCCCTATTAGGCCAGGAGCGCGCCCGGCGCGCGTGCACGAGGACCGCGGGATCCGGGGGGGGAAGGGGAACCCAAAAGGAGTGACCTGGGACCCCCTGATCTGCGTGGGACCCCTTTTTTACCTTTATTGTGGCAGGGACTGCAAGGAGACGTGAATAGCTGGGAGGACCAGGCATTTCACTGAGCATGTTTGTTTGAAAGGCATGTAAGTATGCATCAGGCTTGCTCTTACTCCCTCAAGTGGTGGAAACCAGGTAAGACATACAACTACTCACAATGAAGAAATCCATTCATATATTAAATATATAGGATGACTTCCCTTACCTGTTCCCCGCCGCAGGAATTGCTGATTTCAGACCAATTCCAGCCTTCACCCATCACGGCGGGTATTGTTAGCCAACCTTCAGGCGTATCTGGGGTTCTTACGAAAAGATCCTCCTACCTGGGCCATGTAAAAAACTCTGCCAGAAACTTACGGGCGCCCTGAGTAAACAGTACCCCAAGTCTGGTTGTCCCAGAGTCCAGTCTTCCAATGGAGAGGACTTACAGGCAAAACCTCGTGTCTTCGGCAGACGAGGCCCGGGTACCATACCATCTTGGGAGTCAATTATCGGCCCGAGGTATGGATCCGGTTTGTTGTAGCCCTTCGGCCCTCGCCGGGACCCACATAGAGCTAAGTTTTACGTGACCATCGACCAGACACTGGCGAAAAAACTGAGGTGCCTCCCTGATGGGAGGGGTTATATAGGGGAGGAATTCTCTTTAATTGGGTCAACCAGTGTCCAATCACCAGAGGTGCCTATATAACCCACTATGTAATGAAGCTCCTGTGTCCCGTGATGTATGATCAAGAAAGGGGCATTTTTTGTTCGGTTTAAAGTCCTCATTGCCAAGTTATAGTTTTCTGGAGTATCCATAGGCTTATCCCTCCCTCCCCCCCACCCCCTCCAAGTTCTTCCCCAAAAATAAGAACACCACACAAAATAAAGAGCTGCGTGGCCTGTTTATTGACTCTGAGTATGAAAATGTTTTGTGCCTGGCTACCATGGGCCAAACAGGGAATGGAACCAGGGATCAAATCTCCAGACCAATCCGGTCTGTGTGCTACACTATTCAAAGAGTTTCCCAAAGTGCATTCTGTGCCCACACCCAGAGGCGGCTCTAGACTTTGTGAGGCCTTAGGCAAAACTTAGACATGAGGCCCCACTCACACCCATAATGGCAAAAATATTTTAAAAAACTATAAAAAATTGACTGTATAAATGCATATATTAACTTTAATCCTATGAATTCACACTTTCTATAAATTTCTCTATACAATTATTTTTTAATCAACTATCATTAAACATAGGGTGGGTGGGTAGGTATGATAGATTTTATATATATATATATATATATATATATATATATATATATATATATATATAAATAAATGTTACACGCACACAGATATAGATCAAATTGTGCAGCTGCCTACTCATTATCCTATGTGTTGTCTGTCTTGTAAATGTAAAATAAATTTGTCAACAAACTATGAAACCAAAAAAAGAAATTTTACAACTTATTCTTGCACATAACCTGTTTAATGCAACAAGGATGCAACAAGTGATTTTTTAGCAGATAGTGCTACAGGCGATGGTCAGTGCGGACAATGATACAGGAGATTTTTTTAGGTATTATTATGGTAATGACAAGCAAACTCTTACCTGGTTAACACAATATCAAATGTTGGAGCCACAGACAGGGAGCTGACAGACAATCACCCCAGAAAGATGCAGGAGATGGTCATAGACTGTGTGTAAAATTATACAGGAGATGGTCAGAGACTGCGCAGCCATGATACAGGAGATGGTCAGAGACTGTATGTGGACAATGATACAGGAGATGGTCAGAGACTGCGCAGCCATGATACAGGAGATGGTCAGAGACTGTATGTGGACAATGATACAGGAGATGGTCAGAGACTGTGCGGCCATGATACAGGAGATGGTCAGAGACTGTATGTGGACAATGATACAGGAGATGGTCAGAGACTGCGCAGCCATGATACAGGAGATGGTCAGAGACTGTATGTGGACAATGATACAGGAGATGGTCAGAGACTGTGCGGCCATGATACAGGAGATGGTCAGAGACTGTATGTGGACAATGATACAGGAGATGGTCAGAGACTGTATGTGGACAATGATACAGGAGATGGTCAGAGACTGTGCGGCCATGATACAGGAGATGGTCAGAGACTGTATGTGGACAATGATACAGGAGATGGTCAGAGACTGCGCAGCCATGATACAGGAGATGGTCAGAGACTGTATGTGGACAATGATACAGGAGATGGTCAGAGACTGTGCGGCCATGATACAGGAGATGGTCAGAGACTGTATGTGGACAATGATACAGGAGATGGTCAGAGACTGTGCGGCCATGATACAGGAGACGGTCATTGACTGTGCGGCCATGATACAGGAGACGGTCAGAGACTGTGCGGCCATGATACAGGAGACGGTCAGTGACTGTGCGGCCATGATACAGGAGACGGTCAGAGACTGTGCAGCCATGATACAGGAGACGGTCAGAGACTGTGCGGCCATGATACAGGAGACGGTCAGAGACTGTGCGGCCATGATACAGGAGACGGTCAGAGATTGTGTGGCCATGATACAGGAGACGGTCAGAGACTGTGTGGCCATGATACAGGAGACGGTCAGAGACTGTGCAGAAAATGATACAGGAGACAGTTTTATTATGGTAATGACAAGCAAACTCTTACCTTGCCAACACAGTATGAAAAGTTGGAGCCACAGACAGGGAGCTGACAGACAATCACGCCACAAAGATACAGGAAATGGTCAGAGACTGTGCGGACAATGATACAGGAGACGGTCAGAGACTGCGCGGCTATGATAACAGAATGAGCATAATTGATAACTTATCAGTGTAATGCTTCTTCATCGTCAGCAGGTTTAGGGAGAGGGTAAATAAAACTGCTGTATTACTTAACTGTAATACAAAAGGTGGTACTGTCACACCATTCTAAGTGTACTGTCTGGCAGAGGAAGATGAATCACAAAAATAGCTGCACAGAATTATAAATCTTTTGGTGGAGGAAACATTTCACATATGTGTGTGAATATGTGTGTGAAAGCAGAACTGCAGCAAGATAATGAATTAAAATAATTAAAATGAAAAAGAAAATAATCCCTCCAGTTTGAATGACAGCCAGCCTCATTCAACGGCATTCAACTGGAATGTACATGCCCTCAGCCTGTCATTTAACAAGTAAGGAGAAGGGCACAATTATGATCCCATCCAGTGGTGGCTGGTGCTCAAAATTTTTTTTTGGGGGGGGGGCGCAAACTGAAAAAAAAACAGCAATTGCAGGCTCACTGTGCCCATCAATTGCAGCCACTGTGCCATCAATTGCAGCCACTGTGCCATCAATTGCAGCCACTGTGCCATCAAATGCAGCCACTGTGCCATAAAACGCAGCCACTGAGCCCATCAATAGTTGTCACTGTGACAGGGTACAGTACAGACAATGATGATGAGACCAATAGACAGAGATTGGGTACAGTACAGACAGACAGCATGTCTAAGACGGAAAGGATGGAGTGTAATGGAAGCTAATAAAAAGTAATGGAAGTATTGGATAGGAAAGTTAGGAAAAGGTGAATATGATCCTGAAAGGAAGAGTCACCCATAATACTAAGCTTTTGCTGACTCGCACATTGTGGATCATGTTACAGGAAATGGATAAAGATATGGCTTGTACCATGATGGGCCCATTAGCTCCTAAGGTTCATAGAGAACCAACCTTCAGTATGGTGGAACTATTCTAAGCCCCTGTACACACCGACTAAAAATATCCGATCGGACTGCGTTGTTGGATAATCCGACCGTGTGTGGGTTTCATCTGAGATTTTCTGTCGGAATGTCCGACCAACAAAGTTTAACAGCTGGATATAAAATTTTCCGACAACATGATCCGATCGGACTTTGTCCGATCATTTGTAGAGAATTCCGATTGGACAAAGTGCCCAGATCAAATTACGAGATCAAAGCTATTGGCTACTAGCCGCAACGTAGTCCTGTTGCAACAATCGAACGTCATCACGTTCCGAACAATCAGATTTTCCAACAACTTTGTCCGACCGTGTGTATGCAACACCAGGGCTAATTCTATTGATCTAGCAAAAGGCATACCAAAACCTCAGTAAAGCAGATGACAAGTTATTATTTATTTATTTTTTTGGGGAAAATAAAACTGTCTTGTTAACCACTTGCTTACTGGGCACTTAAACCCCCCCCCCCCCCCCCTTCCCTCCTGCCCAGACCAATTTTCAGATTTCAGCGCTGATGCGCTTTGAATGACAATTGCGCGGGCATACAACACTGTACCCAAATGACATTTTTATCATTTTTTTCCCACACATAGAGCTTTCTTTTGGTGGTATTTAATTACAGCTGGGAGTTTTATTTTTTAACGAACAAAAAAATGCTAAATAAAAATAAATAAAAAATCATGTTTAATAGTTTGTTATAAAATTTTGCAAACAGGTCATTTTTCTCCTTCATTGAAATGCGCTGATGAGGCGGCACTGATAGGCTGCACTGGTGGACACTGATAGGCTGCACTGGTGGGCACTGATAGGCACGGTTAAGGTGGCACCGATAGGCACAGATAAGGCGATACTGATAGGCACAGAAAAGGCAGCACTAATGGGCATAGATAAGGCGGCACTGATGGGCAAAGATGGGCACAGATAAGATGGCACGGATGGGTGGCACGGATGGGCACGGATAGGTACCACTGATAGATGGGACTGATGGGCACTGATAGGTGGCACTATGGGCACTGATAGGTGGCACTATGGGCACTGATGGGTGGCACTACAGGCACTAAGGGGTGGTACTGATGGGTGGCACTTTTACTTTAATTAGGTTGCACTATGGGCACTGATGGGTGGCACTACAGGCACTAAGGGGTGGTACTGATGGGTGGCACTTTTACTTTAATTAGGTTGCACTGGCAGGTGGGCACTGATGACTTGGCCGTGATCAGGGCTGATGTCCCGATCACGGCTGCCGGTGATCGGCTTTTTTTTTTTCCTCGCGCTGAAAAATAGCCGATTACTGGCTCTGTTGTGATCACATGATCAGCTGTCATTGGCTGACAGCTGATCACGTGGTAAGGGGTCGGGATCGACCCCTTGCTCCGATCCGTGATCAGGCGAGTCTCATAGACTCACCGATCACAGAGCTCGCCACGCCCGCCCCTCAGGGGGCACGCAGGCCACTCGTGCACGGGACGACGTCAATAGACGTGGTCCCGGCAAAGCAGGTCCTCAAGTGGTTAAAGATACATGAATGAATAGGTCAACATTTTCAAATGATTCATTTCAGAAAAGAAGCACTTTGCCATGAATGCAGAAAACTATTTAAACTCCTCCAATAATTCATAATAGGACTTGTGGATTCATTGCTGTAGTTTTTCACACACACACACATATATATATATATGTGTGTGTGTGTGTGAAAAAAACGACACCAATGAATCCACAAGTCCTATTATGAATTATTGGAGGAGTTTAAATAGTTTTCTGCATTCATGGCAAAGTGCTTCCTTATATATTATATATATATTAATATTAATTTATAGTTATAGTAGAATACCTGCACCTGCTCCTGCTCCTCGCCTCGGTCCACTGCTAAAGCCAGCAGGACAGGGAGGAGCAATGCACAATGTTCTCTCTCTCTGCCTGCAGTGCAATCTGGGAGTTGTAGTCTCACTGTCTCTGCAGAGCACAGGCACCAGATGGCCCTATTGAAGTCTGTGTGCTGTGCTCTGTTGGAGAACTACAACTCCCGCCATGCATTGGGGCCGCCGTCGCCGACTTGGGGAAAGGCTAGAGGACGGTGCTGTGGCAGTGGAGCCTGCTATTGGATGCAGGCAGCCTGAGCCATGCCCAGCACCACCCATCCACCATGATCGATTGTAGTCCCGCCTCGTCTTCCGCCGCGGATCGCGGCGGTGGCACACCAGGGCAGGCAAAGCATCAGTCAGCTCTCCATGCGCAGAGCGCACGCCGCCCGCTCACCCTGCCGCTTGCGAGTCCCAGTGCCAGCCCAGTCACATATTTATGATGACAGTCAGTGAGTCAACACACACACACAACAACCGTAAATGCAAATTAGGCAATCGCGCGACGGCGAGGCCCTTTCTGTGGGTGAGGCCTAAGGCAATTGCCTAATTTGCCTAATTAAAGGGCCGCCTCTGCCCACACCCCTAGGAGTTGATGGGTGTACACATTCCCTGGGTATGGCTGCAAACTACCTGGTGCCTAATTAGCAGTTCCAACTCAGCTATTGTTGGGGTCCATCTGTAAGGTGGTGCAAATAAAGATGTCCCTTTAAGCCGATACACAGGTGACGGCTGCAAACTAGCTGGTGCCTAATTAGCAGTTCCAACACAGCTATTGTTGGGGCCCATCTGTAAGGTGGTGCAAATAAAGATGTCCCTTTAATCTGGTACACAGGTGACGGCTGCAAACTAGCTGGTGCCTAATTAGCAGTTCCAACCCAGCTATCGTTGGGGCCCATCTGTAAGGTGGTGCAAATAAAGATGTCCCTTTAATCTGGTACACAGGTGACTGCTGCAAACTAGCTGGTGCCTAATTAGCAGTTCCAACCCAGCTATTGTTGGGGCCCATCTGTAAGGTGGTGCAAATAAAGATGTCCCTTTAAGCCGATACACAGGTGACGGCTGCAAACTAGCTGGTGCATAATTAGCAGTTCCAACCCAGCTATTGTTGGGGCCCATCTGTAAGGTGGTGCAAATAAAGATGTCCCTTTAAGCCGATACACAGGAGACGGCTGCAAACTAGCTGGTGCCTAATTAGCAGTTCCAACACAGCTATTGTTGGGGCCCATCTGTAAGGTGGTGCAAATAAAGATGTCCCTTTAATCTGGTACACAGGTGACGGCTGCAAACTAGCTGGTGCCTAATTAGCAGTTCCAACCCAGCTATTGTTGGGGCCCATCTGTAAGGTGGTGCAAATAAAGATGTCCCTTTAATCTGGTACACAGGTGACGGCTGCAAACTACCTGGTGCCTAATTAGCAGTTCCAACCCAGCTATTGTTGGGGCCCATCTGTAAGGTGGTGCAAATAAAGATGTCCCTTTAATCTGGTACACAGGTGACGGCTGCAAACTAGCTGGTGCCTAATTAGCAGTTCCAACCCAGCTATTGTTGGGGTCCATCTGTAAGGTGGTGCAAATAAAGATGTCCCTTTAAGCCGATACACAGGTGACGGCTGCAAACTAGCTGGTGCCTAATTAGCAGTTCCAACACAGCTATTGTTGGGGCCCATCTGTAAGGTGGTGCAAATAAAGATGTCCCTTTAATCTGGTACACAGGTGACGGCTGCAAACTAGCTGGTGCCTAATTAGCAGTTCCAACCCAGCTATAGTTGGGGCCCATCTGTAAGGTGGTGCAAATAAAGATGTCCCTTTAATCTGGTACACAGGTGACTGCTGCAAACTAGCTGGTGCCTAATTAGCAGTTCCAACCCAGCTATTGTTGGGGCCCATCTGTAAGGTGGTGCAAATAAAGATGTCCCTTTAAGCCGATACACAGGTGACGGCTGCAAACTAGCTGGTGCATAATTAGCAGTTCCAACCCAGCTATTGTTGGGGCCCATCTGTAAGGTGGTGCAAATAAAGATGTCCCTTTAAGCCGATACACAGGAGACGGCTGCAAACTAGCTGGTGCCTAATTAGCAGTTCCAACACAGCTATTGTTGGGGCCCATCTGTAAGGTGGTGCAAATAAAGATGTCCCTTTAATCTGGTACACAGGTGACGGCTGCAAACTACCTGGTGCCTAATTAGCAGTTCCAACCCAGCTATCATTGGGGCCCATCTGTAAGGTGGTACAAATAAAGATATCTGCTGGTGACGTGGGAAGGCTGTGAGTACCATACTTTACACTTTTTGGGAGTTCCCAAAGCTTCAACTCTTTTGGTGCTCAGTCAGACCAATGGATCAGAAGTTCTCTGACTTTATAACCCTTAATGATCCGCTCTTCTTCCTTCTCCATCACAAGATGAGCAGAAGGAAGATCTATAAAAATATATTATACTATAGAAATTCGGACAAATTTTCCATGTTCGGAAATTTGGATGCATCCATATTTTCAAATTACAGTAGTACCGAATTTAAACTAATCTGAAATAACAAAAAAAAAAAAAAAAAAATTTGGACGAAATTCAAATCGATTCAAATGGTTTTCGAATTCATTTCAAATAGTTTTCAAATTCGAAAAGTTTTCAAATTAAAATTATTTTTTATTTGTTTTCCAATTTCCAAAGACAATAAAATAGACTATAAAATGAAGGAATAGAATATAAAAAAAAATGACTAGAAAAGACTACAATAGGAGTAAAAAAAAAGAATAGAATACAATTAAAAGAACATCTTTTGATTTTCCAATCTCAAATAGAACAAATTTGAATACATAAGAAAAGAAAAGAAAAAAAAAGTATAGAACAGACTATAAAAGATTGGAAAATAATAGAATTCAAAAAAGAATATAATAGAATATAACCATTTCCCAAAATTCAAATAGAATCAATTAGAATTTTTTTTTTTTTTAACATAAAGTTTATTTAACCATAAAAAACACAATTAATACAATCCAGAATCAGTACAGTTTAGCCAGACATTGTAGCACAATCAATAACCCTGTTCTTTATCAAATACATACATAATCAACCGGGGTATTACTGTGGGGCATAGCCCACTCTCAGCCCTTGCAGCCCGTCAGCATCTAGCGTACAAATATAACAATTGATTGAAATACACCACCAGAGGGGGGGGGGAGGGGAGGGGGGGGAGAGAGGGGCAAAAGAATTTTAATAGAATAGAAAAGAATAGATTAGAATAGGAAGATGGTTAAATTCTATTACATTCTGTTGTTTTTTTTCTATACTATTTTGTTATTTTCTATTCTATTCTTTTCTACTCAAAATGCTTCTATTTGAATTTTGTGAAATGGTTATATTCTTTGTATTCTGTTGTTTTTTTTTTTTTTTTTTTATATTTGAATTTTAGAAGATGGTTATATTCTATTTTATTCTATTTGTTTCTATTCTATTCTGTTATTTTATTCTCTATTCTATTTTGTTGTGTTTTACTCTATTCTTTTATTTTCTGTTACATTCTTTTCTATTCTATTTTTTTTTCTATTCTATTCCTTTATCTTCTTTTCTATTTTATTCTCTTTAAAAATTGGAAAACAAATCAAAAACGATTAGAATCTGAAAACTCTTAGAAATTTTTTTGAATTTGAAGACTATTCAATGTCGAAAACGATTCGAATTCTGAAAATTTGAACGGATTCGAATACGAACAAACGAAACAAAATCCGAAAACAAATTAAACAAATTTAACAAAACAAATTTATGTAAATAACGAAACTAAACAAATGATTTCGTTCTGCACATGTCTATGCACACTTTCCCAGGGAAAGGGGGTGAAGGTCGGTCTCGGCAGTTGGTGGATCCAACGGGTGTGCAGTGTGTGTAGAGTACTGAAGTATATATCTAATGATATACTGTATATGGATTTCTCCTAACAGGATGGTCACTATCTCAATGAAGAATGAGAAGAAGAATGAGAAGAAGCTTGGAAATTCTAGAATTCAGTTCAAAGCTAAAGGGAAAATAAAGTGTAAGAAATTACTGAAGGTGAAGAAGCAGAAGAAAGGAACACGTGTTGTGTATACTGAAGGCTTATACGCTCGATCAGAAACGTACGCCGTGGGAGGTTCAGATAATGCCGGATTTTATGCAGAGGCCGGAGTTGGCAAAGTGAGAGAGGAGTTCAATGATTATGAGGCTGAAGCTAATGGGCCAAAAGTCTTCACTGCAGCTGAAATCGGTGTACTGAGAGCCAAAGGTATGGTCGGGGCAGAAGTTGGAAGTGCCTCTTTCAGTGCCAGCTCCGTTATCTCTGAGCTTGGCCTCAGTGTTGAGGCTGAAGCTGAAGCTAAAGGGCCAAACGTCTCCGCTGGAGCTGAAATCAGTGCAGAGGGAGGCAGAGCTGTGGCCAGGGCAGAAGTTGGAAGTGTCTCTGCCAGTACCAGCTACAGTATCCCTATATGTAACTCTGAGCTCAGCTTCAGTGTTGAGGCTGAAGCTAACGGGCCAAACGCCTTCGCTGGAGCTGAATTCGGTGCACGGGGAGTAAGCGCTATGGCCAGGGCAGAACTTGCAAGTGTCTCTGCCAGTGCCGGCCCCCTTAGGGCTAGGATTGGCCTTGCTGTGGACACTGGGGTGTCAGTCTCAGCTCGTGATGGTGTTGCGTTAAGTTTCTTAGGCACTGGTTTTAGATTAGGGCCAAATCCCAGCATTTCTTTAACGGGCAGTGAGGCGTCATGTGTGATCCAATAAGGTCTTCTCTTACATGTCCTAAATTTGTGTATAAAGCAGAACTCCACAGAAAAAAAAAATCATAATGTCAGGGACCATGAATGCCAACATGTACTGTGACATACTCAGGGGCGGGCTGGGCCGGGGGGGCAGAGATGCAATTGCCCCCTGGGCTGCTCTTATATGCTCTGCAAAGGGCGTTGTGTCGCCAGCTCAGAACCACACATGCGCAGTTTTTGAGCTGGCCGAGTGCGGCATCTCTATCCAGTACTGTGAGCCGGTGTCCCATCATATAAGGTCCCCCATCAGATAGTGTCCGCTGTGTAGTGCGCATGCGCAGTACACAGCAACACAGATAATAGCCGAGGATGAACGCCGTGAGTCCAGGTTCTATCCCCACCATCCAAGTGAACATAGAGTAGGAATAAAAAAGAGCCGAGCGCAGCGAGGCCGAGCCCGAAGCGTGGCGAGCGAAGCTCGCCCGCGAGGGGCCCTCTAATTTTCCGAACCCTATGTCCGCTTGGATGGTGGGGCTACCATCTCCACTCACGGCGCAGTTCATCTTCTGAGATTTTCCGTAGCTTCTTCTGCCCCGTACTGCGGACACTATATGATGGCAGGACACTATCTGCCAGAACACCGGGGATGTCTCAGGGCCGACAGTCTGTGCTACAGAGCACAGCCCCGCCCAGCCCCTCCCTCCTACACACCATTGGCTGGCAGAGGCTGGACCTGCCCTCTCTTTCCCCGCCCACACTCCAGGCAGCCTGTGTGCTGTCTGTGAAGAGGATGTGTGGGGCGGGAAAGTTAAATCTGACCAGTCGGCTGGAATACGTTGAGGCTCCTGGGAGGCGGGGAAAGACCAAGTAAGTGAACCTCTCCTCCCTCCCCCCTCTGCAGCTAAAGAGTTCTTTTCCTAGCAGCCTGTGACACTACCTTGCTTGCCCTCCTAGGTGGTATGATTTGGGCTCACACTGGCATGCTGCAGTTTGGCTGCAGTGCTGGTGTCCTGGCAGTCTTCCTGCATGTTACCCCCGGTCCCATAGAGGCTGCACATTTTGCTGCATGTTCTGAAAGTGCACAAAACGTCCTGCATGCTGCATCTATGGTGCACTTCAAGAAAATGCAGCAAAAATGTGCAACCTAAAAGAAGTGTGAGGGACTGGGCTATGGAAAACTGCCAGCACGCCCGTGTGAGCCCAAAGGGTGGTATTCACTTGCAGCAGGCACTGCCACTCCACTGAAAAGTGACAGGCAGAGAAGGTGATATTACATTTCCTCCCTGCCTGTTTTAACCCCCCAAATACCAGTGTCAAGCGGTCTCTCGCTCTCTCTCTCTCTCTCTGTACAGGCAGTGTCAAGCGGTCTCCCTCCCTCTCTCTCTCTGTACAGGCAGTGTCAAGCGGTCTCTCTCTCTCTCTCTCTACAGGCAGTGTCAAGCGGTCTCTCTCTCTCTCTCTCTCTCTGTGCAGGCAGTGTCAAGCGGCCTCTCTCTCTCTCTCTCTCTCTCTACAGGCAGTGTCAAGCGGTCTCTCTCTCTACAGGCAGTGTCAAGTGGTCTCTCTCTCTCTCTCTCTCTCTCTCTCTACAGGCAGTGTCAAGCGGTCTCTCTCTCTACAGGCAGTGTCAAGTGGTCTCTCTCTCTCTCTCTCTGTACAGGCAGTGTCAAGCGGTCTCTCTCTCTCTCTCTCTCTACAGGCAGTGTCAAGCGGTCTCTCTCTCTCTCTCTCTCTCTGTACAGGCAGTGTCAAGCGGTCTCTCTCTCTCTCTCTCTCTCTCTACAGGCAGTGTCAAGTGGTCTCCCCCTCCCGCTCTCTCTCTCTCTCTGTACAGGCAGTGTCAAGCGGTCTCTCTCTCTCTCTCTCTCTCTCTCTGTGCAGGCAGTGTCAAGCGGCCTCTCTCTCTCTCTCTCTCTACAGGCAGTGTCAAGCGGCCTCTCTCTCTCTCTCTCTCTGTGCAGGCAGTGTCAAGCGGTCTCTCTCTCTCTCTCTCTGTGCAGGCAGTGTCAAGCGGCCTCTCTCTCTCTCTCTCTCTCTCTCTCTCTGTACAGGCAGTGTCAAGCGGTCTCTCTCTATCTCTCTCTCTCTGTACAGGCAGTGTCAAGCGGTCTCTCTCTCTCTCTCTCTCTACAGGCAGTGTCAAGTGGTCTCCCCCTCTCTCTCTCTCTCTCTCTCTCTCTCTCTCTCTGTACAGGCAGTGTCAAGTGGTCTCCCTCTCTCTCTCTCTCTCTCTCTACAGGCAGTGTCAAGCGGTCTCTCTCTCTCTCTCTCTCTACAGGCAGTGTCAAGCGGCCTCTCTCTCTCTCTCTCTCTGTGCAGGCAGTGTCAAGCGGTCTCTCTCTCTCTCTCTCTGTGCAGGCAGTGTCAAGCGGCCTCTCTCTCTCTCTCTCTCTCTCTCTCTCTGTACAGGCAGTGTCAAGCGGTCTCTCTCTATCTCTCTCTCTCTGTACAGGCAGTGTCAAGCGGTCTCTCTCTCTCTCTCTCTCTACAGGCAGTGTCAAGTGGTCTCCCCCTCTCTCTCTCTCTCTCTCTCTCTACAGGCAGTGTCAAGCGGTCTCTCTCTCTCTCTCTCTCTACAGGCAGTGTCAAGCGGTCTCTCTCTCTCTCTCTCTCTCTCTCTCTCTACAGGCAGTGTCAAGCGGTCTCTCTCTCTCTCTCTCTCTCTCTCTCTCTACAGGCAGTGTCAAGTGGTCTCTCTCTCTCTCTCTCTGTACAGGCAGTGTCAAGCAGTCTCTCTCTCTCTCTCTCTCTCTCTGTACAGGCAGTGTCAAGCGGTCTCTCTCTCTCTCTCTCTCTGTACAGGCAGTGTCAAGTGGTCTACCCCTCTCTATCTCTCTCTCTCTCTGTACAGGCAGTGTCAAGCGGTCTCTCTCTCTCTCTCTCTCTCTCTCTCTCTCTCTCTCTACAGGCAGTGTCAAGCGGCCTCTCTCTCTCTCTCTCTCCCTCTCTGTACAGGCAGTGTCAAGCGGTCTCCCTCTCTCTCTCTCTCTCTCTCTCTCTCTCTCTGTACAGGCAGTGTCAAGTGGTCTACCCCTCTCTATCTCTCTCTCTCTCTGTACAGGCAGTGTCAAGCGGTCTCTCTCTCTCTCTCTCTCTCTCTCTCTCTCTCTACAGGCAGTGTCAAGCGGCCTCTCTCTCTCTCTCTCTCCCTCTCTGTACAGGCAGTGTCAAGCGGCCTCTCTCTCTCTCTCTCTCCCTCTCTGTACAGGCAGTGTCAAGCGGTCTCTCTCTCTCTCTCTCTCTCTCTCTCTCTCTCTCTGTACAGGCAGTGTCAAGCGGCCTCTCTCTCTCTCTCTCTCTCTCTCTCTCTCTCTCTACAGGCAGTGTCAAGCGGTCTCCCTCTCTCTCTCTCTCCCTCTCTGTACAGGCAGTGTCAAGCAGTCTCTCTCTCTCTCTCTCTCTGTACAGGCAGTGTCAAGCTGTCTCTCTCTCTCTCTCTCTCTCCCTCTCTGTACAGGCAGTATCAAGCGGTCTCTCTCTCTCTCCCTCTCTGTACAGGCAGTGTCAAGCGGTCTCTCTCTCTCTCTCTCTCTCTCTGTACAGGCAGTGTCAAGCGGTCTCTTTCTCTCTCTCTCTCTCTCTCTCTGTACAGGCAGTGCCAAGTGGCCTCTCTCTGTATCTCTGCAGGCAGTGCCAAGCATTCTCTCTCTCTGGGGCAATATATAGCAGTCTCTCTCTCTCTCTCTCTCTGTACAGGCAGTGTCAAGCAGTCTCTCTCTCTCTCTCTCTCTGTACAGGCAGTGTCAAGCTGTCTCTCTCTCTCTCTCTCTCTCCCTCTCTGTACAGGCAGTATCAAGCGGTCTCTCTCTCTCTCCCTCTCTGTACAGGCAGTGTCAAGCGGTCTCTTTCTCTCTCTCTCTCTCTCTCTGTACAGGCAGTGCCAAGTGGCCTCTCTCTGTATCTCTGCAGGCAGTGCCAAGCATTCTCTCTCTCTGGGGCAATATATAGCAGTCTCTCTCTCTCTCTCTTTCTCTCTCTCTCTCTCTCTCTCTCTCTCTCTCTCTCTCTCTCTCTCTCTCTTTCTCTGTGCGGATAATGTGGTGTGGATGGATGGTGAGCTGCTTCAGTGGTTCAATGGGCCACTTGACTGGACTTGCCCCCCCCAGGCCTAAGGCTGCCAGCCCTCCCTTGGACATACTGAAGCAGAGCATGATCCCCTCCCTTCAGAGACTGGGCTGCAGGGCAGTATTCCAACATGATAACCACCCCAAACACACCTCCAACACCACCACTGCCTTGCTAAAGAAGCTGAGGGTAAAGGTGATGGACTGGCCAAGCATGTCTCCAGACCTAAACCCTATTGATCATCTGTGGGGGATCCTCACATGGAAGGTGGAGGAGGGGAAGGTCTCCAACATCCACCAGCTCTGTGATGTCATCATGGGGGAGGGGAAGAGGACTCCAGTGGTGACCTGTGAAGCTCTGGTGACCTCCATGCCCAAGAGGGTGAAGGCAGTGCTGGAAAATAATGGCGGCCACACAAAATATTGACACTTTGGGCCCAGTTTGGACATTTTCACTTAGGGGGTGTACTGACTTTTGTTGCCAGCGGTTTAGACATTAATGGCTGTGTGTTGAGTTATTTTGAGGGGACAGGAAATTTACACTGTTATACAAGCTGTACACTCACTACTTTACATTGTAGACAAGTGTCATTTCTTCAGTGTTGTCACATGAAAAGATTTACACAAATGTGATTGAGGAAGTAGAAGCTCATTGATGACCTCATCCCTACGTTCCACCCTCCTGTAAACATGTTCAGTGTTAGACCTACAGCAGTAGAGCTCTAATTGGCTCATAGAGCTGGCCCCTCCCTCCCATAACAGAGATGAAATAGTGTTTTAATATCTGTCTGGAGTTCTGCTTTAGTCTCCCGAGATCAGGAGATAACGGTATTTTCCTGGGAATTGTTGCTGCATTTCTGCCTTCATTTATCGCTCTTTTAAAAAAGAAATAAAAAAAAGTTTCACTAATTGTATTGTATCACCAATCTGATTCCAAGTTATCGATGTCATCAAATTGAACCAATAAAATGTAAGGAGAAGATGTGTGCTCAGTACTGTGTGTGATGTCATTTCCTATCTATGGACATCTGTCAGATCAGATTGTACAGATCTCTCCTGCCAATATCCAGGCTGTGTGTGTACTACAGACATCTCCACCAACTCATCAATAAATGATTCCAACATCCCGTGTGTGTCCTTTATACTGACAGGGAGGCCTTATACTGAGTGGTGGGGGGATAGGGGTGACATCGGTGGTGGTGGAATAGGGGTGACATCAGTGTCAGTGGTGGTGGGATAGGGATGACATCAGTGGTGGGGGGATAGGGATGACATCAGTGGTGGGGGGATAGGGATGACATCAGTGGTGGTGGGATAGGGATGACATCAGCGGTGGTGGGATAGGGATGACATCAGCGGTGGTGGGATAGGGATGACATCAGCGGTGGTGGGATAGGGATGACATCAGTGGTGGTGGGATAGGGAGGACATCTGTGATGGTGGTGGTGGTGGTGGGATAGGGATGACATCAGCGGTGGTGGGATAGGGATGACATCAGTGGTGGTGGGATAGGGATGACATCAGTGGTGGTGGGATAGGGATGACATCAGTGGTGGTGGGATAGGGATGACATCAGCGGTGGTGGGATAGGGATGACATCAGCGGTGGTGGGATAGGGATGACACCAGTGGTGGTGGGATAGGGATGACATCAGTAGCAGTGGTCTTCAGGGAGTCACGTGATCGTGACGATACGCGTCAGATTGGATTAGATGGGCACCGGAAGTGACGTCAGGCCATGAGCTTTGCAGCTCGTTTTTTTTTTTTTTTAACCCTGTTTGTTGCTATGTGAGTATCTTTACAGCTGTAACCCCAATAAATGACCCAGTGTTTACATACTTCACTATTTGGGCCCCCCTTTCCTTTATACTCTATGCTCACGGATTTGGGAGGATGTCCATTGCTACCGAGGTATACAGAGGCAATATATCACTGTATATGAGGATGGTATAGCAGGGTACCAAGGCACATTAGGACACCAACCCTATGGATGTTTTCCTGGCCACCAAGATCCCGGATTCACTCCTCATCACTATTTGCCTCACGGTGAGGAAAGGAGCCGCTGCACACCGAGGTGTTTATAGACTGAAGAGGATTTACATCGCTTATTCACAGAAAGGCAGTATCTGCACAGATCGTCACTCGGAGCACAAAACTTTATTTATTGCCCTTTATCTGTTAATGTTTTTTGGATACCTTTGTGCACTGTTGGACTATCTCTATACTGTGTCGGCATTCGCACTTTCATTTCATTTTTATGTTATTTATATTTTCAAATTTTTTTATGCACCTTGAAATTTGTGCGATTATGTAGCGTTTATCATGCGATTTTTGCGCATGTGATGTACACGTTATTTAGCACGTTGTTTATGGTGGTGAGCCAACATTCACTTGAGCGCAGCCCCACATATTGATTGTTTTATATAACCTCTGACCCTTAACACTGCACAATTAAAAAAAAAAAAATAATAATAATAAAAAAAAGTGGATGAAAAAAAGCTGAAAACAAAAAGCAAAAAAATTATGAAGCAAATGATATTTTGCACTATTTAATCACTTGAGACCCGCGCTATAGCCGAATGACGGCCGGGACTACGTCTATTGACGTCGTCCCGTGCACAAGCGGCCTGCGCGCACCCTGAGGGCCGCGCACGGCGCGTTCTGTGATCGGCGAGTCCATGAGACTCGCCTGATTACGGATCGGAGCAAGGGGTCGATCCCGACCCCTTATCACGTGATCAGCTGTCAGCCAACGACAGCTGATCATGTGATACAACGGAGCCGGTAATCGGCTATTATTCCTCCTCAGGCTGTCAGCGCGAGGAGAAAAAAAAAGGAGCCGATCCCCGGCGGCCGTGATCGGCACATCAGTCCCGATCACAGCCAGCCCTGCCAGTGCCCACCTGCCCCCTGCCAGTGCTACATCAATAAAAAATGTGTCCCCCCCCTGTCAGTGCCACCCAGCAGTGCCCACAGTGCCACCCAGCAGTGCCCACAATCTGCCTCAACAAAGGTGCTGCACCCCAGTGCCACATATCTGTGCCCATCAGTGTCATCTACCAGTGCCCAGCAGTGCCGCCCATCAGTGCCCAGCAGTGCCACCTATCAGTGCCCATCAGTCCCATCTATCAGTGCCCCTTAGTGCCACCCATCCGTGCCATCTTATCTGTGCCCATCTTTGCCCATCAGTGCCACCTTATCTGTGCCCATCGGTGCCGCCTTATCTGTGCCTATTAGTGCCGCCTTAACTATGCCTATCAGTGCCCACCAGTGCAGCCTATCAGTGCCGCCTCATAAGCGCACTTCAATGGAGGAGAAAAATGACCTGTTTGCAAAATTTTATAACAAACTATTAAACATGATTTATTTTTTATTTTTTGCATCTTTTTTTGTTTGTTTAGCAAAAAATAAAACTCCGAGCTGTAACTAAATACCACCAAAAGAAAGCTCTATTTGTGGGAAAAAAATGATAAAAATGTCATTTGGGTACAGTGTTGTATGACCGCGTAATTGTCATTCAAAGTGCATCAGCGCTGAAAGCTGAAAATTGGTCTGGGCAGGAGGGGGGTTTAAGTGTCCAGTAAGCAAGTGGTTAAAAAAACACCACAGCTGGAAAATGCTTTACAAACCCTGTACACAAACGCGCAAAAACGTGCATGCAAGCGCTTAAAAAAAATAAATAAATAAACACTCAAAAAAGCAACGCTCAGGTGTGAATCTCTCCTCAGGCTGCTCTTCAGGCAGAGGAATTTTTGAAGCGCTTTTGCGTTAAAAAAAAGGGCCTGAAAAGCTCAAGAAAAATACTTCTTATGTATGTGTCCACACTGAGGCTGCGCGCTTCCGATGCGGTGTATAAAATCCTGCTTGGAACATGTTTGGGTAACAAAAAAACAAAACAAACCAAAAAAAAAAAACGCACTTCCCATTGGAAAACGTGTCAAAATTGTATTTTTTTTTTAAAACACACCTCCTTTAAGAAAAAAAAAACAAACACACCAACAAACACGGTAAAATCGCTGCAAAATTGCATATGCGTTTTTTCCATGTTTTTGTGGCAGATCAGTGTGAAAGTAGCCTAAAGTGGTTCACACTAGCAGTTTTTTTTTTTGTTTAGCCCGAACGAAAATAAAAATAAAAAAAACAACACAGGGAAAGTCCAGGCAGTAGGGGGAATCAGCACTGCATGTAGCAATTAGGGTGTGCCAAAGCACACCCGGCACACCCCATGCTCATGCCTATGGTTTCTATGCAGAGCTGCATTAGATTTTGCACTCCAGTTCTAGTAAATCAACCCCTGTGTGTGGCCAGCTTTATCTGGCTTTTTTTGCCCATGGACCAGCCATCAGATCAGATGGTAGCGGGCCTCGTCTGCCGATAGCCAGGCCGTGTACACCGCATAAAATTGCCCCAAGTTGCCCGGAGATGAGATTTTAACTCTGGACCAGAAGCTGACAATGATTTGGAGATGCTGTAAATAGTGTTCGTTTCTCAGGCGCTTTGGATTTATTGTCCCGGGCCAAACGCAATATTCCAGAATTTCCTACGGGAGAGAGCGTAGAATCGGGATGTGCGCTTCTTTACTACAAGGTTTTTCTCCAGATACAGGATTGTTTTCAATGAACCTTCCTTGGATGGGGAAGTCGTTTCCCTTCCTCCCCTCCAGCTGCAGTTGGTGGGCGGCTGGTCTTCTATGGATATTAATATCCTGGTGGAATGTTTGCCTTGTTCCGGATTCCCCGAAGTCAGGCGGCTTCTCTGAATTTGCTTTAGAAGAGGAAGTAAAACCAGAGACGTTATGGAGGTCTGGGGTCATCACTGCACACAAATGCTGTGTTATCTAAATATCATAGAGGAATTTCCAGACCCTTTCAGAATCCAAGGCAACCTTGTGACCCGTCTACAATCCTGAGATAAATATCCCAGGCATCAAGACAGAAAATAAAGGGGCAGAAACTGGTAAAGCCAGAGAAAGGGAAAGTCGTTGTGAATTAGTCACGGAGAGAGAGGGGGGGGGGAATTATTTCAAGGAAAAAAAAAAAAAGATTGACAAAGATCTATAGTGTAGCACTAACTCCCGAAGGAGCTGCTGGTTATTGTTGGGCTTACCGTTACCTTCCGTTCTCCTTGTTGCACGTCTAGGGGATGTCCCGTGGTCGGTGGCCCAGTAACTTGAGACTGACAACAGATCCACTTGAATGGATTTTATTTGCAAAACTCAGACAATTGAACAATCTTTCAACTTGGGATCAGAGGGTTGGAAAGGAAAGTTCAGGTTCTCTTAGTGTCAAAGTCAAAAAATGTTGAAGAACTTGCTTACTTTGACTGCATCCAGAGAATAGCCAATCACAGCTGGATGGTCACTCGGGTTGGACAGTCCCTCTCTCACAAGGCCGAGCAGCCAACAAGGTGCTTCCTCAAAAATAATGTCTCTGTCACAGACGTTGTTGTAGAACATGTAAGCTTGAAACACTTGTAGGATATCTGGATCTCTCAGCCAGCTTGGTGATATCCACAAGACCGGATTCTCTCGGTTACGTCAGCCCTTCCAGGCTCTTGCCAAGAAAACCAACCCGTACGTGGTCTTCTTCTAAAGAGTCCTCCCCTGGAATGCTTGAAGTACACTGGGCCTCTCCCGAACCGGAGACGGCAGCCAACCACCTCGGAATCCTCCTTTAGTTTCCTTGCCTCGGGCTAGTCAGCCCAGAGACATTAAAGTCGTGTGGATCCTCACCCCAGGCCATAGCCTTCCTGGGGTCTGGTCAGGAGGACCAGGACCATGAAGTCAGTACATCATTCTGGACCGGAAACCCTGAACCACGTGACGTCCGCATCTTAAATACCCTCTTCCAGAAAGCACAGCGAGAGCGCCATTCCCACTGACCTACCTCTGAAAGAGAGTAACTTTTTTTCTAATATCTCTTTATTTGTTTTCTTTTTACATATCCATTATACATTTCACCATTTACATTCATCACTCATCTTATGAGTTCCATAAAATCCATTCATAGTCATGTCCTCAAATACTATAAAATTGTACATAAACAATGTGCGCTTTTGGCAGCAGCACTTTGTGGGCGCTTTTAACCCTTTATTTGGCCACTAGCAGAGGTTAAAAGCGCCCCAATAGCGCTCGAAAAACGCTGGTTTAAGGGATGAGGTGGCAACTCTACTCACCAGTGACCATCAATGCAGCTTGAAAAATCCTCTCTCTGCATTCCCCATTCCCAATACCACCGCTCCTCTCTCAGTATTCCCCCATTCCCAATACCACCGCTCCTCTCTCTGTATTCCCCCATTCCCAATACCACCGCTCCTCTCTCTGTATTCCCCAATACCACCGCTCCTCTCTCTGTATTCCCCAATACCACCGCTCCTCTCTCAGTATTCCCCCATTCCCAATACCACCGCTCCTCTCTCTGTATTCCCCCATTCCCAATACCACCGCTCCTCTCTCTGTATTCCCCAATACCACCGCTCCTCTCTCTGTATTCCCCAATACCACCGCTCCTCTCTCTGTATTCCCCAATACCACCGCTCCTCTCTCTGCATTCCCCCATTCCCAATACCACTGCTCTTCCCTCTCCATTTCCCCATTCCCAATACCACTGCTCTTCTCTCTCCATTTCCCCATTCCCAATACCACTTCTCTTCTCTCTCCATTTCCCCATTCCCAATACCACTGCTCTTCTCTCTCCATTTCCCCATTCCCAATACCACTTCTCTTCTCTCTCCATTTCCCCATTCCCAATACCACCGCTCCTCTCTGCATTCCCAAAACCACCGCTCCTCTCTCTGCATTCCCCATTCCCAATACCACTGCTCCTCTCTCTGCATTCCCCATTCCCAATATCATCGCTCCTCTCTCTGCATTCCCCCATTCCCAATACCATCACTCTTCTCTCTCCATTTCCCCATTCCCAATACCACCGCTCCTCTCTGCATTCCCAAAACCACCGCTCCTCTCTCTGCATTCCCCATTCCCAATACCACCGCTCCTCTCTCTGCATTCCCCATTCCCAATACCACCGCTCCTTTCTCTGTATTCCCCATTCCCAATACCATCTCTCTTCTCTCTCCATTTCCCAATACCACCGCTCCTTTCTCTGTATTCCCCATTCCCAATACCATCTCTCTTCTCTCTCCATTTCCCAATACCACCGCTCCTCTCTCTGAATTCCCCCATTCTCAATACCACCCCTCCTCTCTCTGCATTCCCCATTCCCAATATCATTGCTCGTCTCTCTGCATTCCCCATTCCCAATATCATCACTCCTCTCTCTGTATTCCCCATTCCCAATACCATCGCTCTTCTCTCTCCATTTCCCAATACCACCGCTCCTCTCTCTGCATTCCCCCATTCCCAATACCTCCGCCCCTCTCTCTGCATTCCCCCATTCCCAATACCATCGCTCCTCTCTCTGTATTCCCCCATTCCCAATACCATCGCTCTTCTCTCTCCATTTCCCAATACCACCGCTCCTCTCTCTGCATTCCCCCATTCCCAATACCTCCGCCCCTCTCTCTGCATTCCCCCATTCCCAATACCACCGCTCCTCTCTCTGTATTCCCCCATTCCCAATACCATCGCTCTTCTCTCTCCATTTCCCAATACCACCGCTCCTCTCTCTGCATTCCCCCATTCCCAATACCTCCGCCCCTCTCTCTGCATTCCCCATTCCCAATACCATCGCTCTTCTCTCTCCATTTCCCAATACCACTGCTCCTCTCTCTGCATTCCCCTTTTCCAATACCACCGCTCCTCTCTCTGTATTCCCTCATTCCCAATACCACCGCTCCTCTCTCTGTATTCCCTCATTCCCAATACCACCACTCCTCTCTCTGCATTCCCCCATTCCCAATACCTCCGCTCCTCTCTCTGCATTTCCCCATTCCCAATACCATCGCTCTTCTCTCTCCATTTCCCAATACCACTGCTCCTCTCTCTGCATTCCCCTTTTCCAATACCACCGCTCCTCTCTCTGTATTCCCTCATTCCCAATACCACCGCTCCTCTCTCTGTATTCCCTCATTCCCAATACCACCACTCCTCTCTCTGCATTCCCCCATTCCCAATACCTCCGCTCCTCTCTCTGCATTCCCCATTCCCAATACCTCCTCTCCTCTCTCTGCATTCCCCATTCCCAATACCACCTCTCCTCTCTCTGCATTCCCCATTCCCAATACCACCTCTCCTCTCTCTGCATTCCCCATGCCCAATACCACCGCTCCTCTCTCTGCATTCCCCCATTCCCAATACCTCCTCTCCTCTCTCTGCATTCCCCATTCCCAATACCACCTCTCCTCTCTCTGCATTCCCCATGCCCAATACCACCACTCCTCTCTCTGCATTCCCCCATTCCCAATACCTCCGCTCCTCTCTCTGCATTCCCCATTCCCAATACCTCCTCTCCTCTCTCTGCATTCCCCATTCCCAATACCACCTCTCCTCTCTCTGCATTCCCCATTCCCAATACCACCTCTCCTCTCTCTGCATTCCCCATGCCCAATACCACCGCTCCTCTCTCTGCATTCCCCCATTCCCAATACCTCTGCTCCTCTCTCTGCATTCCCCATGCCCAATACCACCGCTCCTCTCTCTGCATTTCCCCATTCCCAATACCACCGCTCTTCTCTCTCCATTTCCCAATACCACTGCTCCTCTCTCTGCATTCCCCATTCCCAATACCACCGCTCCTCTCTCTGCATTCCCCATTCCCAATACCACCGCTCCTCTCTCTGCATTCCCCATTCCCAATACCACCGCTCCTCTCTCTGCATTTCCCCATTCCCAATACCACCGCTCTTCTCTCTCCATTTCCCAATACCACTGCTCCTCTCTCTGCATTCCCCTTTTCCAATACCACCGCTCCTCTCTCTGTATTCCCTCATTCCCAATACCACCGCACCTCTCTCTGTATTCCCTCATTCCCAATACCACCACTCCTCTCTCTGCATTCCCCCATTCCCAATACCACCGCTCCTCTCTCTGTATTCCTCCATTCCCAATACCACCTCTCCTCTCTCTGCATTTCCCCATTCCCAATACCACCGCTCCTCTCTCTCTGCATTCCCCATGCCCAATACCACTGCTCCTCTCTCTGTATTCCTCCATTCCCAATACCACCGCTCCTCTCTCTGTATTCCTCCATTCCCAATACCACCGCTCCTCTCTCTGTATTCCTCCATTCCCAATACCACCGCTCCCCTCTCTGCATTCCCCCATTCCCAATACCACCGCTCCTCTCTCTGTATTCCTCCATTCCCAATACCACCGCTCCTCTCTCTGCATTCCCCCATTCCCAATACCACGCTCCTCTCTCTGTATTCCTCCATTCCCAATACCACCTCTCCTCTCTCTGCATTCCCCCATTCCCAATACCACCTCTCCTCTCTCTGCATTCCCCATTCCCAATACCACCGCTCCTCTCTCTGCATTCCCCCATTCCCAATACCACTGCTCCTCTCTCTGTATTCCTCCATTCCCAATACCACCGCTCCTCTCTCTGTATTCCTCCATTCCCAATACCACCGCTCCTCTCTCTGTATTCCTCCATTCCCAATACCACCGCTCCTCTCTCTGTATTCCTCCATTCCCAATACCACCGCTCCCCTCTCTGCATTCCCCCATTCCCAATACCACCGCTCCTCTCTCTGTATTCCTCCATTCCCAATACCACCGCTCCTCTCTCTGCATTCCCCCATTCCCAATACCACGCTCCTCTCTCTGTATTCCTCCATTACCAATACCACCTCTCCTCTCTCTGCATTCCCCCATTCCCAATACCACCTCTCCTCTCTCTGCATTCCCCATTCCCAATACCACCGCTCCTCTCTCTGCATTCCCCCATTCCCAATACCACTGCTCCTCTCTCTGTATTCCTCCATTCCCAATACCACCGCTCCTCTCTCTGTATTCCTCCATTCCCAATACCACCGCTCCCCTCTCTGCATTCCCCCATTCCCAATACCACCGCTCCTCTCTCTGTATTCCTCCATTCCCAATACCACCGCTCCTCTCTCTGCATTCCCCCATTCCCAATACCACCGCTCCTCTCTCTGTATTCCTCCATTCCCAATACCACCTCTCCTCTCTCTGCATTCCCCCATTCCCAATACCACTGCTCCTCTCTCTGTATTCCCCCATTCCCAATACCACCTCTCTTCTCTCTGCATTCCCCCATTCCCAATACCACCGCTCCTCTCTCTGTATTCCTCCATTCCCAATACCACCTCTCCTCTCTCTGCATTCCCCCATTCCCAATACCACCTCTCCTCTCTCTGCATTCCCCATTCCCAATACCACCGCTCCTCTCTCTGCATTCCTCCATTTCCTATACCACCGCTCCTCTCTCTGTATTCCCCATCCCCTATACCACCACTCCTCTTTCCCCACCTTCTGGGCCCAGATTGGTGGAAACTCCATAAATATTCCGGATGCAGCCTCTTTCCCTTCACCTACTCAATTTGAGAACTATCCAGAAAGTTCCAGAAGACAGGGAGTGGTAACAGAGCCACAGCCTCCTAATCAAATTAACCCCTTTTCCGCTGCCAACTAAATTTACCAACACTAGCAACAGTGATGGTGCAACATTTCACACTGGATCAGTGGCGGTGTGTCCATAAGGGCACATGGGGGCCGCCCCCTCTCTCCAGCCAACTCTCTAGCACCAATAAATTCATTGCATGAATCTATATATCTATTCAGGCACCTGGCCCCTTTTCCTTTGTTTTTTTAAGCACCTGATTAGAGCCATAGGCTCTAATAGGCATAAAAAAAAGTGACCTACGAGCGCCATGTTGGGCGCTCACAGGTCACTCAGCTGTGTTAGAAAAGCGAATGAATATTCACATTCCTAACACTAAACCGCCTCTCTGCCACTCAGGTGCTCGGATCTGTTAACCGTCACCTGATTGGTTGAAACGACAGGCGTTGTGATTGGATGCCTATCAGGCGTCCAATCATAGCAGAGGAAGGGAAGAGAGGATGGAAAGAGGACGAGAGAAGACATCGAGGAGCTGTCCCACCACCATCAAAACAGGGTACGTACAGAGGGCGGGCAGCATTTGATATGGCACAGTGACTGCATTTGATGGGCACAGTGAGGCTGAACAAGTTGTGGCACAGTAGCTGCGTTTGATATGGCACAGTGGCTGGATTTGATGGACACAATCGCTGCGTTTGATGGACACAGTCGCTGCGTTTGATGGGCACAGTGGCTGCGTTTCATGGGCACAGTGGCTGCATTTGATGGCACAGTGAGGCTGCACAAGTTGGGGCACAGTGAGGCTGCACAAGTTGGGACACAGTGGCTGCGTTTGATGGGCACAGTGAGGCTGCAGGGTTTTTTTTCAGAATTTTTTCAGTTTGTTCGCACCCCCAAAAAAAAATTGAGCATCAGCCGCCACTGCACTGGATTAACGCACAGATCTGGAAGAAATACACAACTTACACTGATAAAGACAAATTATTATTATATGTTTTACCAATGGTTTGAAGACAATGTTAAGTGCTTATATGCTAATGCTGGCACACCAAGATTCCGTGATCAATACACATGACTGCTGTATGTAGACAATATTTGCTGATCCCGGAGTTCAGCTTTAAGGAAACATGGCCGGGAAGCACCGACAGGAGCCGAGAAAAAGGAATTAAAGGAATGCATGCTTGTACAGAGCAATGCAATGAGATCATCGGGACTTTCAGGACTTTCACTTTCATGGTACCCAACCAGTTCCCCTGACTATAAATATATACAGTAATTTCCCATTCACAGACCTCCGCTCACAACAGAGAGATTGGATCCTGGATGGTAATTCTGTAACTTCACATACAGAGTCCATCGTGGTGAAGAGTGTGAGCTGACCCGGGCCCCATTGTGTCCTCATCTCTACACCTACTGGTAAGAACTCTAGAAATGTACGGGGTCCTATAAACACTCATTACTGATAGAGGAGACCAAAAGAACCCCTTTCTAAGATCTGGACATACAGGAGCCCCTTACATCTCCTACATATTTCTGAATCAAGGACAAAATTCTTTCCCTTTCCTCTCTTTGTGGTGCAAATGTTTGTATATCAGATATGGAATTGAATGTCTTTTTAAGTATAGGTATAATCAGATCTTGAAAAGCCTTATAAAATCTAGCAGTGAACCCGTCTGGACCTGGGCTTTTCGCCAAGGCCAATTCTGCAATTACTTGTTGAATCTCTTCTGTTGAGATTTCTTCCTCCAACTCCTCTATAGTTTCTTTAGAGAATTTAGATATGGCCGTTTCTTCTATATACTTACATATCTCCTCCTGTCTTTCCCATTTTTTTCTTTATACTCTTGCTGTTCTTTTATGTTATATAATTTAGTAAAATAAGTGCGAAAAGATTTAGATATCTCTATTGGGTCAAATGTCATTTCCACATTTGGTTTCAAGATTTTTACTATATAGCTCATAGGTTACTGTATTTTTAATGATTTGGCCAGAATTTTTCCAGGTTTATTTCTAAATTGGTACCACTGCGCTCTATTTTTATCTCTAATTCGAAGAAATTCTTCGTCAAGCATCGATTGTAACTCTATTTGTTTATCCTTTAACCTTATTCTATCAGCTGGATCCAAACTCTGCTTATGTATTTTTTCTATATTTTCAATCTCTAATAATAATTGAGATTTCTTTTGTTCCTTTTCTTTTTTTTATTCTTGATCCATGCTTGACGAATATTCCCCTTAATACACACTTTAGCGTTTCCCACTGAATTGGGAGCGAGGTCTCATCTTTTTCATGTGTTTTTAAAAACTCCTTTATCGTTTGTTGAATATCTATTTCACATTTTTTATCTTTAATTAGCGTATTTATCGGCGTATAACACGCGCCGGCGTATAACACGCACCCCAAGTTTAGGAGGGAATTTTAAGGAAAAAAACTTTTAGGAGGGAAATTTAAGGAAAAAAAACTTACATTTAAATGCCCATCAATGCAGCCTTATCAGTGTCCAACTGTGTCATTTGCAGCCTTGTCATGCATCCTGTCCATCATTGCAGCCTTGTCATTGCAGCCTGTCCGTCATGCAGCCTGTCCGTCATGCAGCCCTGTCCGTCATTGCAGCCCTGTCCGTCATTGCAGCCCTGTCCGTCATTGCAGCCCTGTCCGTCATTGCAGCCTGTCTGTCATTGCAGCCTGTCCGTCATTGCAGCCTGTCCGTCATTGCAGCCTGTCCGTCATTGCAGCCTGCCCGTCCTTGCAGCCCTGTCCGTCCTTGCAGCCTGTCTGTCATTGCAGCCTGTCCGTCATTGCAGCCTGTCCGTCATTGCAGCCTGTCCGTCCTTGCAGCCTGTCCGTCATTGCAGCCTGTCCGTCATTGCAGCCCTGTCCATCATTGCAGCCCTGTCCGTCATTGCAGCCCTGTCCGTCATTGCAGCCTGTCCGTCATGCAGCCTGTCCGTCATTGCAGCCTTGTGCATCGTTGTCCCCTCAGTGATAATGTCAGCTTTTATTTTTAAAAATGGCACCACCGAGATGTCCTGTGTATCTTGGAGGCACCCGGTAGTTCTCGGCGGCTTTTTGCCGCCTTTCGACCGTACTCGGCTTTCGACCGCCTTCGGCCGTACTTGGCGTCTTTCGGCCGCCTTCGGCCGTACTCGGCGTCTTTCGGCCGCCTTCGGCCGTACTCGGCGTCTTTCGGCCGTACTCGGCGTCTTTCGGCCGCCTTCGGCCGTACTCGGCGTCTTTCGCCCGCTCTCGGCCCTTCTCAGCGGTTTTCCAAAAAGAGAAGGGCTGAAGGCCACTGAAAAGAGCCGAAGGTGGCCGAAAGCCGCACGAAGGGCCGAAGGCAGCTGAAAGCCACGAGAAGGCCCGAAAGCCGCCCAGAGGCCAAAAATCGCGCAGAAATCGCGGAGGAACGGCGTATAACACGCACCCGCGATTTTCCCCTGATTTTAAGGGGAAAAAAGCGCGTGTTATAAGCAGATAAATACAGTAAATAAGTAAAAAAAATGTTCCATTTCATGCTGGGCCCTCCATATGTCAGTTAGTTGATATTTTCCCAATAGGTTTTTAAACGCCTTTATTTTATTTATTTTTCCTTTGAATTTGAATATTAGTAGTATGCAATTTAATATCCATTATAAAGTTTAAATTTCCACCCAAAACTACTGTTCCTTCTGCTTTCTCCATTGCGCCCGATAGGGCCTTCACTCCAGCCTCTATTTGTTCGTAGTTAGGTAAATAGAGGTTAATTATTATGGCCTTTACTTATTAAGGACCTGCCGTCTTCACCTTTATATTTTTGTAATATTTGATATGGTAAATCCCTATGGAACGCAATCGATACTCCTTTTGATTTGGAATATAGAAATGTACCATGTATCCATGTAGTATAATTCCTATTATTTATTTTGGGTATGTGATCTGAACGAAAGTGAGTTTCTTGAAATAAAACAATATCTATTTTTTGCTTATGGAGAAATTGTAATATTTGATTTCTTTTTGAGGGGGAGTTAATACCTCTTACATTGAAGGAACAAAATGTTACCCCTCCCCATCACTCTGGAGAGAGATTATCGAGAGAGGGGCACCCAGAAATCTAGAGCAAAGCAAGAGAGAGGTGAGAAAGAAAAAACCAAAAACAAAACTCAAAACACCCTTTCAACTCTCCCTCCCACCACCCTTAACCCTTATACACACAATCGGACTTTGTACAAACTGTACAAACATTTTTGTACAAAGGGCGTCGGCCGAGAACTTGTATTGCATACACACAGCAGGACTTTTTCAGCCAACTTTCACCAAATCACGTGTTTTTTCTGCTCTTTACCGCCACCTTTGGTCAACTTCTGTATTGTTGTCTGATCTTTTGCATTGGTTCGGAGCATGGCGTGTTTGTACTTTGTACAAAAGTCCTATGGTTTTCTGTACATACGATCGGACTTTGCTCCATCTGACTTTTGTTGCCAGAAAGTTAGTCCGTTCGCGCAGCCAACAAAAGTCAGATGAAAACCGAAAAATTTTGTCTGATGGAGCGTACACATGGTCGGATGTTGCTCCAAAACAGCTAATTTGTATGTTTGTTGTCAAAAAGTCTGATCGTGTGATATGGGTCTTTACACACACTTCCCTATTCTTTCTCTCTCTTCCACACTCTACACACCCTTCCCCTTCCCTCCCACACCTCTTATCCCTTATCTATTGACTTCAATAAAGCCTCATACACACGATAGGACTTTGTACAAACTTTCCCTTGGATTTTTTTACAAAGGGCGTCGGCCGTGAACTTGTATTGCATACACACAGCAGGACTTTTTCAGCCAACTTTCACCAAATCACGTTGGTTTTTCTGCTCTTTACCGCCACCTTTGGTCAACTTCTGTATTGTTGTCTGATCTTTTGCATTGGTTCTGAGCATGCCTGTTTGTACTTTGTACGAAAGTCCTATGGTTTTCTGTACACACGATCGGACTTTGCTCCATCTGACTTTTTTGCATCCCACAAAAGTTTATGGTTTAAAGACGCTCATAAACGCTGAATAGCCGTGTTTTTCAGTGTTTTTCAGAGAAAGGCTGTGTTCACACCTATGCGGTTTGCTTTGGGTCGTTTCTGCTGTGTGTTTTGCACACGTGACTTTACCACGATTTTACCACGATTTGCGTTTTCAGTTTTTTTATGCTCTGTTTTTTGTGTCATTGGGCAGATTAAAAAAAATGTGAATGCAAATTGCGGTAAAATCATGTAGTGCAAAAAAATGCACTACATGCTTTTCTGCAGCTTCTCCATTGAACTCTATTAAACCACAAAAAAGCAAAGAAAGCATAGTTTTGTGTTTAAATAAGTCCCTGACCAGTGACAGCTGGTGGGTTCTTCTTTTGGGGGGGCAGTGGGAAATAAACAACACCCCCCCCCCCTCTGTGGGCGGTCCGGCACTTACCGTTCCATGCGGCGGGGCTGTGGTATTCTTTCCTGGAGTGTGGGGAACGGCCACCGTGGCTCCAGTGTCCGCTCCTCCAGCTTCCTCCGTGTGTCTCCTCTTCCGCCAAAGCGCTAGGCATCCAATAGGATCACCTGATGTTTTGGCCAATCAAAAAAACAGGTCTCACTCACAGACCTGCCTCCTGATTGGCGGGGAGGAACTTTAGGCTCGGTTCACACAGGGGCGACTTGTCCAGGCGACTTCGCCGCCTGACAAGTCGCGCCCCGTTCTGTACTACGGAACCGTTCTAATAGGAGCGACTCAAGTCGCTCCGACTTAGAAAAAAGGTTCCTGTACTACTTTTGCGGCGACTTCGGGCGACTTGCATTGACTTCTATACAGAAGTCGTTTTGCAAGTCGCCGCTGAGGTCGCGGCAGGTCGCGGCGCTGCAAGTCGTGCCGCCTACGGTGTGAACTGAGCCTTAGGGTCCATTCACACAGGGGCAACTCAGATCCGACTTCAAGGCGCCCCAAGTCAACTCAGGTCCCACAACATGTAGAAATTAATGTAAGTGAATGAGAGCCGTCTTAGGGCCGGTTCACACTGCGACGCGAGGCGAGGCGACACGGCTCGCCTCGCCTCGCTCCCGCAAGTCGTCCCCATTGAGTACAATGGAACCGTTCTGAGAGGAGCGACTCGAGTCGCTCCGACTCAGAAAAAAGGTTCCTGTACTACTTCGGGGCGACTTCGGGGGCGACTTGCATTGACTTCTATGCAGAAGTCCTCTGCAAGTCGCCGCTGACCCCCCCTGCAAGTCGCGGCGAGGAAGTCGGAGACGCCTCGCCGCGGCTCGCAGTGTGAACCGGCCCTTAATGCACACTACAGAAGTCGCTCCGACTTCAGAAAAGATTCCTGTACTACTTCAATCCGACTTGTAGGCGACCGGTACCCATTGATTTCAATGGAAGTCGCCTCCAAGTCAGATCTCCGTCTATACGGAGGCGACTCTCAGAGAATTATCAGCTCTCAAAAGGAGTTCCCCCCCCCCCTGGCCTGGGGCGACTTAAAGTAGTGTTGTAAGTCGTGTCTAAGTCGCGTCCAAGTCGCGTCCAAGTCGCGTCCAAGACGCGTCCAAGTCGCGTCCAAGTCGCGTCCAAAAGTCCTGTTGAAAGTCGTGTTGCCCCTGTGTGAACCGAGCCTTAGTGTGATAATAGCAAAATGTATTTGCTTATCATTACACAACTGGGTGGGCTTGGAGCTCAATGCTCTGGGCTCCAAGGCCACCTCTTTTGTGAAGCCTATTAAAGCCCTTGGTTCTATTCAGGTACTTAAAAAAAAAAAAAAAAAAACACCCCCCGCCACATTAGAATCCATGTCTCTGCTCCACTGATATGTAGATCAAGGGGCCGGATGCATGGATAGGGGAGGCGGCGCCCCGTGCGCCCTCTATGGATGGGCCGCCACTGTCCCTGACCCTTTCCAAAAAGCAGCGGCTGAAAAAAAGTATAGATGTGAACAGGTCCCATAGGAAACCGTATTAATAAAACTGCATTTTTATTTTATTTTTTTGCGACTGAATGATTGAAGTGAGAATGGGGGGGGGGGGGGGGGTTACCATATTCACCTAGATTAGTGAACACTCCCTCTGTAAAGTGAAAATTCTCCACTCCTCGTGTAATCAGCCCCAAACAGCATTTTCTATGTAGCACTTACCTCCCAAGGGAGCCGCTGGCGGATGTGTAGCACCTCCAGGGTGGGCTGACATTTCACCTCAGGGTTTAGCTCACTTAAACTGAGCAATCATCTTTTATTGTTCAGTGAGATAAATCTTGACAAACAGACAAAAACTTTGTCAAAACCTCCCCCTTGCTGTGAGTGATGGTTGATTTACATATCTCATGCACTAGCCTGAGACAGGCGCATCCTGTGTAAAAAGTTCACAATTCACATCCTCCTCCCCTTCCCTCCTCTCCCCTCCTCAGTGGGGCAGTGGACGGTGTCAGTGGGGCAGTGGACGGTGTCAGTGGGGCAGTGGACGGTGTCAGTTGGGCAGTGGACGGTGTCAGTTGGGCAGTGGACGGTGTCAGTGGGGCAGTGGACGGTGTCAGTGGGGCAGTGGACGGTGTCAGTTGGGCAGTGGACGGTGTCAGTGGGGCAGTGGACGGTGTCAGTTGGGCAGTGGACGGTGTCAGTGGGGCAGTGGACGGTGTCAGTTGGGCAGTGGACGGTGTCAGTGGGGCAGTGGACGGTGTCAGTGGGGCAGTGGACGGTGTCAGTGGGGCAGTGGACGGTGTCAGTTGGGCAGTGGACGGTGTCAGTGGGGCAGTGGACGGTGTCAGTGGGGCAGTGGACGGTGTCAGTGGGGCAGTGGACGGTGTCAGTTGGGCAGTGGACGGTGTCAGTTGGGCAGTGGACGGTGTCAGTTGGGCAGTGGACGGTGTCAGTTGGGCAGTGGACGGTGTCAGTGGGGCAGTGGACGGTGTCAGTGGGGCAGTGGACGGTGTCAGTGGGGCAGTGGACGGTGTCAGTGGGGCAGTGGACGGTGTCAGTTGGGCAGTGGACGGTGTCAGTGGGGCAGTGGACGGTGTCAGTGGGGCAGTGGACGGTGTCAGTGGGGCAGTGGACGGTGTCAGTGGGGCAGTGGACGGTGTCAGTAGGGCAGTGGACGGTGTCAGTTGGGCAGTGGACGGTGTCAGTGGGGCAGTGGACGGTGTCAGTTGGGCAGTGGACGGTGTCAGTGGGGCAGTGGACGGTGTCAGTTGGGCAGTGGACGGTGTCAGTTGGGCAGTGGACGGTGTCAGTGGGGCAGTGGACGGTGTCAGTTGGGCAGTGGACGGTGTCAGTGGGGCAGTGGGCATTGCATGCCATTGCTGAGCCTATCATCATCCAGGTCTTTTTCCATCCTAGATCCCCCCAGAGGTTCCCCTCCCCCCAGTCTATAGATTGCATTCAGATTTTTGCCATCCAAATGCATTATTTTAAATTTTTCCACATTAAACCTCATTTGCCATGTAGTTGCCCCTCCCCCCATTCATTTTTTCAGATCTTCTTGCAAGGCTTCAACAATCCACATCCTGCGGAGAAGTTATTGCCCTGCTTAGCTTAGTATCGTCTGCAAATACAGAGATTGAACTGTTTCCCCCCATCCCCCTCCTCCAGGTCATTTATGAACAAATTAAATAGGATTGGTCCCAGCACAGAACCCTGGGGGACCCCACTACCCACCCCCGACCATTCCGAGTACTCCCCATTTATCACCACCCTCTGACCTCGCCCTTGTAGCCAGTTTTCAATCCATGTACTCACCCCTATGGTCTATGCCAACCAACCTTACTTTGTACAGTAAACGTTTATGGGGAACTGTGTCAAATGCTTTTGCAAAATCCAGATACACCACGTCTACGGACCTTCCTTTATCTAGATACACCACGTCTACGGGCCTTCCTTTATCTAGATACACCACATCTACGGGCCTTCCATTATCCAGATACACCACATCTACGGGCCTTCCTTTATCTAGATACACCACGTCTACGGGCCTTCCTTTATCTAGATACACCACGTCTACGGGCCTTCCTTTATCTAGATACACCACATCTACGGGCCTTCCTTTATCTAGATACACCTCATCTACGGGCCTTCCTTTATCCAGATACACCACGTCTACGGGCCTTCCTTTATCTAGATACACCACGTCTACGGGCCTTCCTTTATCTAGATACACCTCATCTACGGGCCTTCCTTTATCCAGATACACCACGTCTACGGGCCTTCCTTTATCTAGATACACCACGTCTACGGGCCTTCCTTTATCTAGATACACCACGTCTACGGGCCTTCCTTTACCTAGATACACCACGTCTACGGGCCTTCCTTTATCTAGATACACCACATCTACGGGCCTTCCTTTATCTAGATACACCACGTCTATGGGCCTTCCTTTACCTAGATACACCACGTCTACGGACCTTCCTTTACGTAGATACACCACGTCTACGGGCCTTCCTTTATCTAGATACACCACGTCTACGGGCCTTCCATTATCCAGACACACCACGTCTACGGGCCTTCCTTTACGTAGATACACCACGTCTACGGGCCTTCCTTTACGTAGATACACCACGTCTACGGGCCTTCCATTATCCAGATACACCACGTCTACGGGCCTTCCTTTATCTAGATGACAACTCACCTTCTCATAGAAGGTTAATAGATTGGTTTGGCAAAAAGGATTCTTCATGAATCCATGCTGATTACGGCTAATGATACCGTTCTCATTACTAAAATCTTGTATATAGTCCCTTATCATCCCCCCAAGAGCTTACATACTATTGATGTTAGGCTAACTGGTCTGTAATTCCCAGGGATATATTTTGAGCCCTTTTTAAATATTGGTGCTAAAAAGAAATAAACAGCTGACTAAGGTCATCAGGGTACAGGAGATGCCAGCAGAGTTGTCTGACCGCCATTTCAGTGCTGTGTTGCCCTGAGATTTCCATGGGATATGGCAATAGTTGGATCGGGGAAGGGGTGAAGGTCGGTCTCAACATTTTGTGAAGCCAGCAATTTCACAGCATGTTTAGCATAGTGAAAGATGTATCTGATGATATACTGTATACATATTTCTCCTAACAGCATGACCCCTACCTCAAGTTATGGAAGAGTGAGAAGAAGCTTGGAAATTCTGAAGTTACATTGAGGAATTACAGCGAAAGACCACCTGCCAAATTACCCACAAGAGAACATCTTAAAAATTATCCAAAATCATTAATTGAGGTGAACATGTCGTGGAAACCAAAAATGGAAATAGCATCTGTTAAGGCAACGCGATCAGGTCTTTTAAAAATGATTGACACCTTTGACAGACCACATGATGAGTATACTGAAGACATGTACGCTCGAGCGGGAACGTACGCCGCGGGATTCACAAATAAACCCGGGGAGAGGATCCCAAAGGCCGGAGTTTATGCTGAGGCCGGAGTTTACAGAGCGAGGACAGAGAACAGTATTTTTGAGGCTGAAGCTAAAGGGCCAAACGCTTCCATTAGAGCTGGATTTTTTGGACTGGAAGTAGGCGCCATGGCCAGGGCAGAACTTGGAAGTGCCTCTGCCAGTGCCGGCCCATTTACAGCTAAGCTTGGCCTTGGTCTGGACACTGGGGTGTCAGCTGAGCCTGATTATTTTGAGGCAAAGTTCTTAGGCACCGGGTTCAGCATAGGATCAAAGACCAGCATTTCTTATGTGGGCAGTGAGGTCGAGTGTGTGATCCAATAAGATCTTCTCTTACATGTCTCACGCCCCCTAAGCGCTAAGGAAGTGGTGGGGGAGAGAGTGGGAGGAGCCAAGAGGAAAAAAAGATCAGTTATTGGGTGTCTTTAAGTCTAAGTTTAATGTCTGCTTTAAGCATTTGTCCAGTGTTCAGATTTATTCTGCAGGAATCCAACATAACGAGATAATTGTGTATTATTGGGGGGTGAAGTGTCTCTGTATTGCTGTCTTCCTTTACTGCTTGCTGCTCATTAAAGAAAAAAAAAACGCTTACAAATTGCATTATATCGCTGATCTGATACAAAGTTACCAATGTCATCAATATAACCAATAAAATTCATATATAAAGAGACGATGTGTGCTCAGCTCTTTGTGTGACATCATTTCCTATTATCTATGGATGGGGCGTCTGTCAGATCAGATTGTACAGATCTCATCTGCCAATATCCAGGCTGTGTGTGTGGTACAAACATCTCCACTGACTCATCAATAAATGATAGGAACTTACATATATAATTGGAAATATAGCAAACATATCTCTAAAAAGGTGATGTTATACTTTATACTGACAGGGAACCCCTCAGATGTATACAGAGGACTTACCTGACCCACTCAGGGGTTCCCCCAAATCTGTACCAGCCCATCCCCCTCCATCTGTCTGTAATCGGGGGGAGCTGGGAACCCCACATTGGGATCCAGGGAGTGATATTCAAAGACACGCCCCCTGCAGGCTGATCATTGTTCCTCACCTATAGAGAAGAGTCGCCTGCACATTGTGCTGTAGGGGGTGCAGCTTTTCTTGCAGCCATTTCCTGCACCGAGCTGTCACCTTGATGCGGTGTACATAGACCCTTAAAGAGAACTCGGCAGAGAGGGCGTTGTTTCCTGCCCATTCCCCCTCCCTCCTTCGGTCAGCAGCGGGGAGAGCGGCTGTGGAATCTTCTTTCCCCCCTCCTCGTGCTGCTGTACTCGGACTGGCCTACTGAAACTACAGCCCCCAGCATGCCCAACTGAAAGGGGGGGAGGAGAGAAAACAAGGCTATGGATGGAAAGTGGCATCTGGCAGGAGGTGACAGCGGTAAGTGACACGTGGAATCTGGCAGTGGATGGCGGTGGTGACACGTGGCATCTGGCAAGAGGTGACGGTGGAAAGTGGCACCTGGTATCTGACAGGAGGTGACGATGGTAAGTGACACATGGCATCTGGCAGAAGGTGCCGGCAGCAAGTGGCATCTGGCAGGAGGTGACGGTTTGTAAGTGACACATGGTATCTGGCAGGAGGTGACGCTGGCAAGTGGCATCTGGCAGGAGGTGACAGTGGCAAGTGTCATCTGGCAGGAGGTGACGGTGGTGACACGTGGCGTCTGGCAGGAGGTGACGGTGGTAAATGACACGTAGCATCTGGCAGGAATTGACGGTGGTAAGTGACACGTGCCATCTGGCAGGAGGTGACGGTGGTAAGTGACACGTGCCATCTGGCAGGAGGTGACAGTGGTAAATGACACGTAGCATCTGGCAGGAATTGACGGTGGTGACACGTGCCATCTGGCAGGCGGTGACGGTGGTAAGTGACACGTGCCATCTGGCAGGAGGTGACAGTGGTAAGTGACACGTGCCATCTGGCAGGAGGTGACGGTGGTAAGTGACACGTGCCATCTGGCAGGAGGGGACAGTGGTAAATGACACGTAGCATCTGGCAGAAATTGACGGTGGTGACACGTGCCATCTGGCAGGTGGTGACGGTGGTAAGTGACACGTGCCATCTGGCAGGAGGTGATGGTGGTAAATGACACGTAGCATCTGGCAAGAAGTGACGGTGGTGACACGTGCCATTTGGCAGGAAGTGACGGTGGTAAGTGACATAGTAGCATTTTCCTGGTGGTAATATATAGTTGGTCATGCACATCCCGCTGACTAGGGGAAGTCCGAAGTGATATGTAGAAAAGATAAAAGGAAGGCGGGTGGTCTAGTGCATGAAATCTTAGAAAGAAGTTTATTAAAAACAGCATGGTATAGACTGAAAGTACATTACAATAATCTTACTAGGTACACAATAACAAACACACACTAAAAAACACTGCCCAAAACTTGGCTAAATAGTGAATAGTTAGCTGCCCATACAAGTAATAATGTATAGTTGACTAACGCGTTTCGAGGAATATCCTCTTCCTCAGAGCCTAAAAAGTATTATAAAACCAGATCTGGTCTGCTTGTGAGAATCAGTGGGATGGCTGGTGCAGCACTTGATAAGTGGTTTTGACCACTCAGATGTATACAGAGGACTTACCTGACCCACTCAGGGGTTCCCCCAAATCTGTACCAGCCCATCCCCCTCCATCTGTCTGTAATCGGGGGGAGCTGGGAACCCCACATTGGGATCCAGGGAGTGATATTCAAAGACACACCCCCTGCAGGCTGATCATTGTTCCTCACCTATAGAGAAGAGTCGCCTGCACATTGTGCTGTAGGGGGTGCAGCTTTTCTTGCAGCCATTTCCTGCACCGAGCTGTCACCTTGATGCGGTGTACATAGACCCTTAAAGAGAACTCGGCAGAGAGGGCATTGTTTCCTGCCCATTCCCCCTCCCTCCTTCGGTCAGCAGCGGGGAGAGCGGCTGTGGAATCTTCTTTCCCCCCTCCTCGTGCTGCTGTACTCGGACTGGCCTACTGAAACTGCAGCCCCCAGCATGCCCATCTGAAGGGGAGGGAGAGAGAGCAAGGCTATGGATGGCAAGTGGCATCTGGCAGGAGGTGACAGCAGTGACACGTGGAATCTGGCAGGGGGAGATGGTGGTAAGTGACACATGGTATCTGGCAGGGGGTGACGGTGGCAAGTGACATGGTAATTGACATGTGGCATCTGGCAGGAGGTGACGTGGTAAGTGACACGTGGCAGCTGGCAGTGGATGGTGGTGGTGACACGTGGCATCCGGCAAGAGGTGACGGTGGAAAGTGGCACGTGGTATCTGGCAGGAGGTGACGGTGGAAAGTGGCATGTGGCATCTGGCAGGAGGTGCCGGTAGCAAGTGGCATCTGGCAGGAGGTGACGGTTTGTAAGTGACACATGGAATCTGGCAGGAGGTGATGCTCGCAAGTGGCATCTGGCAGGAGGTGACGGTTTGTAAGTGACACATGGAATCTGGCAGGAGGTGATGCTCGCAAGTGGCATCTGGCAGGAGGTGACGGTGGCAAGTGCCATCTTGCAGGAGGTGACCGTGGTGACACATGGCATCTGGCAAGAGGTGACGGTGGAAAGTGGCATGTGGTATCTGGCAGGAGGTGCCGGTAGCAAGTGGCATCGGGCAGGAGGTGACGGTTTGTAAGTGACACATGATATCTGGCAGGAGGTGATGCTCGCAAGTGGCATCTGGCAGGAGGTGACGGTGGCAAGTGCCATCTGGCAGGAGGTGACCGTGGTGACACATGGCATCTGGCAGGAGGTGACGGTGGTAAGTGGCACGTGCCATCTGGCAGGAGGTGATGGTGGTAAATGACACATAGCATCTGGCAAGAAGTGACGGTGGTAAGTGACACGTGCCATCTGGCAAGAGGTGACGGTGGTGACACGTGCCATCTGGCAGGAGGTGACAGTGGTGACACGTGCCATCTGGCAGGAGGTGACGGTGGTAAGTGACACATGCCATCTGACAAGAGGTGACGGTGGTGACACGTGCCATCTGGCAGGATGTGATGGTGGTAAATGACACGTAGCATCTGGCAAGAAGTGATGGTGGTAAGTGACACGTGCCATCTGGCAAGAGGTGACGGTGGTGACACGTGCCATCTGGCAGGAGGTGATGGTGGTAAATGACACGTAGCATCTGGCAAGAAGTGACGGTGGTAAGTGACACGTGCCATCTGGAAAAGAGGTGACGGTGGTGACACGTGCCATCTGGCAGGAGGTGACGGTGGTAAGTGACACGTGCCATCTGGAAAAGAGGTGACGGTGGTGACACGTGCCATCTGGCAGGAGGTGGCGGTGGTAAGTGACATGTGGCATCTGTATATATTGAAAAAAAAAATTCTCTCCTGCTCTAGTGCAATGAGCCTTAATAAAGGTGGTAGCATTTTCTTGGTGGTAATATATAGTTGGTCATGCACATGCCGCTGCCTATGCTGACTAGGGGAAGTCCGAAGTGATATGTAGAAAAGATAAAAGGAAGGCGCATGGTCTAGTGCATGAATGCTTAGAAAGAAGTTTATTTAAAACAGCATGGTATAGACTGAAAGTACATTACAATAATTTCACTAGGTACAGAACTTGTCTAAAAAGTGAATAGTTAGCTGCCCATACAAGTAATAATGTATAGTTGACTAACGCATTTCGAGGAATATCCTCTTCCTCAGAGCCTAAAAAGTATTATAAAACCAGGTCTGGTCTGTTTGTGAGAATCAGTGGGATGGATGGTGCAGCACTTGATAAGTGGTTTTGACCATAGGGGCGGATTCTCCTTTATTATTGGAATATTCCTAACACATCACAGCGCTCACAACACCATGGGAGGGTATACGGGTCGGGTCATCTGTCCGCCTTGGGAGCCTAATGAACCCTGATAGTAATGCCGTCTTTGTACTCCATTTCCAGTACATCCTTCCTGAGGACTGGTGCCCAGAACTGGAGAGCATACTCTAGGTGCGGCCGGACCAGAGTCTTGTAGAGCGCGAAAATTATCGCTTTATCTCTGGAGTTGATCCCATTTTTAATGCCAATATTCTGTTTTCTTTGTTAGCAGCAGCTTGGCATTATAATAGGACCCCTGTAATAGAATGTATAAATGCATAGTCGCTAACATTGTAAAAAATAAATTATAAGGACACTTTTTTGGCTGTAGGCGGAGTCTTATTATAATTAGGGGGCGGGACACGTGTTTGTAGGCATGACATAGAAAAGAAAAAATTCCATTGCGCGCTGCGACGAAAAATGGGCGTGGTTTATGTGAAATAGTTGGCGTGACTTATATGTGCGTGGTTCAAAAGGGTGTGGTTAGAGTCTGAGATGAATGAGAGATGGAGAAATAAAGGGGAAAACAGGGAGGGAGGGAGAGAGAAAGAAGGAGAGAAGGAGAGAAGGAAGGAAAGAGGGATGGAGGGACAGCAGGCCCAGATCCTATACCACAATAGAAATCTGTATTCCAGAGTTTAACAAATCAGCAGATAAAGATACTCCAAACATCTGGTGTTGGCGCTTCAATCATCCCCGCACCATGGTTGTTGTGGTGTCAGGATGATTGAAGCACATTATTACTATTATTCATTGTAATATAGAATGAAATCATTCAACTCACCATAATGCAGAATCAGTGGGATCCCTGAGCATGTCACCTGCCACATCGCCTGCCACCAGATGCCATCAGGTGCCCCAAGCAGAGCCCCTCCTTACATCCGGTGTCCCCAGCAGAGCCCCTCCTTACATCAGGTGTCCCCAGCGGAGCCCCCCTTACATCAGGTGTCCCCAGCGGAGCCCCTCTTTACATCAAGTGTCCCTAGCGAAGCTCCTCCTTACATCAGGTGTCCCCAGCGGAGCCCTCCTTACATCAGGTGTCCCCAGCGGAGCCCTCCTTACATCAGGTGTCCCCAGCGGAGCCCTCCTTACATCAGGTGTCCCCAGAGGAGCCCCCCTTACATTGGGTGTCCCCAGAGGAGCCCCCCTTACATCAGGTGTCCCCAGCGGAGCCCCTCTTACATCAGGTGTCCCCAGCGGAGCCCCTCTTACATCAGGTGTCCCCAGCGAAGCTCCTCCTTACATCAGGTGTCCCCAGAGGAGCCCTCCTTAGATCCGGTGTCCCCAGCGGAGCCCCCCTTACATCAGGTGTCCCCAGCAGAGCCCCTCCTTACATCAAGCGTCCCCAGCGAAGTTCCTCCTTACATCAGGTGTCCCCAGCAGAGCCCTCCTTACATCCGGTGTCCCCAGCGGAGCCCCCCTTACATCAGGTGTCCCCAGCAGAGCCCCTCCTTACATTCAGTGTCCCCAGCAGAGCCCCTCCTTACATCAGGTGTCCCCAGCGAAGCCCCTCCTTACATCAGGTGTCCCCAGCGAAGTCCCTCCTTACATCAGGTGTCCCCAGCGAAGCCCCTCCTTACATCAGGTGTCCCCAGTGAAGCTCCGCCTTACATCAGGTGTCCCCAGCGGAGCCCTCCTTACATCAGGTCTCCCCAGCGGAGCCCCCCTTACATCAGGTGTCCCCAGCGGAGCCCCCCCCTTAAATCAGGTATCCCCAGCGGAGCCCCTCCTTACATCAGGTGTCCCCAGCAAAGAGAAGGAAGGAAGGGATGAAGGGACAGCAGGCCCAGATCCTATACCACAATAGTAATCTGTATTCCAGAGTTTAACAAATCAGCAAATAAAGATACTCCAAACATCTGGTGTTGGCGCTTCAATCATCCCGGTACCATGGTTGTTGTGGTGTCAGGATGATTGAAGCACATTATTACTATTATTCATTGTAATATAGAATGAAATCATTCAACTCACCATAATGCAGAATCAGTGGGATCCCTGAGTGTGTCACCTGCCACATCGCCTGCCACCAGATGCCATCAGGTGCCATCAGGTACCCCAAGCAGAGCCCCTCCTTACATCCAGGGTCCCCAGCGGAGCCCCTCCTTACATCCAGTGTCCCCAGCAGAGCCCCTCCTTACATCAGGTGTCCCCAGCGGAGTCCCCCTTACATCAGGTATCCCCAGCGGAGCCCCTCTTTACATCAAGTGTCCCTAGCGAAGCTCCTCCTTACATCAGGTGTCCCCAGCGGAGCCCTCCTTACATCAGGTGTCCCCAGCGGAGCCCCTCTTTACATCAAGTGTCCCTAGCGAAGCTCCTCCTTACATCAGGTGTCCCCAGCGGAGCCCTCCTTACATCAGGTGTCCCCAGCGGAGCCCTCCTTACATCCGGTGTCCCCAGCAGAGCCCCCCTTACATCAGGTGTCCCCAGCGGAGCCCCTCCTTACATCCAGTGTCCCCAACAGAGCCCCTCCTTACATCAGGTGTCCCCAGCGGAGCCCCTCCTTACATCAGGTGTCCCCAGCGAAACTCCTCCTTACATCAGGTGTCCCCAGCATTGCCACTCCTTACATCAGGTGACCCCAGTGGAGCCCCCTTACATCAGGTGTCCCCAGCGGAGCCCTTCCATACATCAGGTGTCCCCAGCAGAGCCCTTCCATACATCAGATGTCCCCAGCGGAGCCCTTCCATACATCAGGTGTCCAAAAGGTCCTAGAATGACATTGCTGGAAACCACTCAGCAGGCTTTGTGTCAACCTAACTTTAAAAGTCAAACACTTTTCTGCAGCAAAAAATGACATTTTCTGAACCGTTTGGGCTAGGAACCCCAGCTGTGGCAGCTAATGAGGAGAGCGTTACCAGAACAAAGGTGTTATCTCTTAGATCTAAAGCAGGATGTGCAGGAAGGTTTTACCTGTGTCCTCTTAGAGTGGAAAGAAGGCACCCCAACAGAGTTCAGAGAAGGGATGGTGAGCTTAGCAGAAGGCCTGGATGGGCGGGTGATTCCTGTACAAGAATCAGAAGAAAAGTCACAAGTGACACCGCCAGGGGGTCCATTGGATAGGAGCTCAATGAGGGGCAGTTTAAATTCCGTGTGCCCGGGAGCAGGAGAGAATCCTGAGACTAGGATGCTGCCAGCTTCCTTCTATTTAGACATGAGCCGCGTGGTGGACTGTCTGATACAAAGCCACCAGATATCCACAAATGAGAGGTATCAGAAGCTGCCGATATTCTCAGGACCAATACCAAGGCCTGAGGTAGAAGAAGAATTTGAGAGTTGGATGGACCAGGCCATGCAAGCCTTAGAGGATTGGAATGTCCCGGGACATTTAGGAAGGCGGCGGATTCGTTTGAGCTTGCTAAACCCATCAGCTGATATCATCAGAAGCTTTAGGAGAGGAAAACCAGACTGCGATACCAGGGATTATATCAAGGCCCTTTATGCTGTGTATGGAAGGGTAGAAAAGTTATCTGACTTGATGTATCAGTTTCAACATACTCATCAGAAGAAGGGAGAGAAGTTGTCAGCCTACATTGTCCCATTGCTCTTTGGCTACTCCTAAAAGGCACCAACGAGGCTCCCTCCTATCCAGAATTGATGGGATTAGTGCAAGAAGAGGCCACCCTAGAAGAAAAGGGTAAAGAAGCCTGGCTGGCCACTGGCACCCCTCAGAGGAGTGAGAGGGTTGCTGCTCAGTCAGTATCAGTGGAAAGCCTGGAAGACGAAACTGAGGAGTATGAATAGGGGGATACACCATCAGACACCTATGGGGAAATCCATGTCAAAGCCGACCTGGGTCAAGCCAGTCGAAGACGGAACCCAAGCTAAAGCTCAACTGCAACAAGCTCTGTTACAAGAGATGGGGGCACAAACTAAGAATCCGAACGAACGGATGGGTACTCGGAAGTGCTATTAGTGTGGGGATCCTGGACATTTCAGGGCCCAATGCCCAAAGAAGGATCTGGATGCTGAAATGTTAGGGGAATTGATGAAAATGTTGAAGACATTATTGAAAGAACAGCAGGTGGGAAACTCCAGGGGGCCTCAGTGAAGGAGCCAGCTGAGAACCCCGTTGAAAAGCAGAGCTTCAAGAAGCAGGAATGGGGAGTGGCTAAAGAAGGGCCAAGGAAGAAGAGAGAGCCCCGAAGAAGAGCAGATGGACAAGCAACCCTTCACCGGGGTCAGGGAGCCGGGTGCCAAAAGTCAATGCTTCACCAGTCTCCAGGGCCACAGCCGGGTTTTTTCAGAGTGCTCACGAGAGGGCCCGCTCAGTGGGCACCACCCACAGGAACTTCAACGCATCGCCCAGGACTAATGATCAGAATTCTGGGGGTATAAAGGAAAGGAGGAAGGATAACTCTACCAACACTAGGGGGAATTCAGAGAGCTTCCCAGAAAGACTAGTGGGGCCTTCCCATTTGTATCAGTGCAAATAGGAGTCTACACTAAGGCTTTACTGGATACAGTGGCACACGTTACACTATTGTATCGAGATTTCTATGACAAACACTTAAGTCACATCCCCATACGTAAGCTGGAGGAACTCGAGATCTGGGGAATCGGGACCAACAGATATCCTTACGATGGCTATATTCCCATTCAAATCTCCTTTGGGCCCGCAGCTGTGGGAAAAGAAGAGACTTTAGACACACTGGCTGTTGCGTGCCCCAGACCCACTGGAGCTGGGTGGAATTCCATATTGGTGGGGACAAATATGGATCTAGTGAGAAGACTGTTGTTCGCTGTGCTGAACGAGGTTGGGTTCACCACCAATAGGATCCACCCGCAGTTACGACAAGTGTGCCAAAGCGTAGTAAGAGAGAAGAAAGCCCCGAAAGGAGAAGTAGAATGGCTGTGGAAATTAAAAGGCAGAAAAAGGACCATATGGCTGGGAGAGGTTGCTCACGTGAAGTCCACAGTTAAACTAACATGGGATCAGCCAGGTCCATTTGTATTCCTGGAAACGGAGAGGGCCCGAGCAATAGGACTGGAGATGGTTCCTGAGTTGTTTCCCACCTGGGACCTGCGCAAAGCAGAGAAGAGAGTGCCCATCCAATTGAAGAATGTGACTGACCAACCAATAAAGCTGGGGGCTGGGATGTCAGTGGGGCAGGTGAGCGCTGCCACTCCTGTACTTCCAGAGAAAGTGAAAAGTGAGGAGAATAGCCAGAGCCTACAGAAAGAGCTGCAGTACTGTTCAGAGAACTTGCCTTCCTCCTGGCAGGAAAGGGCAAAGACTCAGCTGAAGAGATGGGAGAAGCTATTCGCCAAAGATGAGTGACAAACAGTGAATTCGTCTTCAGGAGGACAAGTAATTCCCTGAGAGAGCCCAGATAGTACCGCTTAGCGACCTGGAAGATTTAAGAGAACAGCTGGAGTTAAAGGGGTTGTAAAGGTAATTTTTTTATTTTCTACATAGTTTCCTCTAAGCTAGTGCATTGTTGGTTCACTTATCTTTTCCTTCGATTTCCCTTCTAAATGTTTTTTTTTCTTTGTTTTCTTTGTCTGAATTTCTCACTTCCTGTTCCTCCTCAGTAAGCTGTTCTGGCTGACTAACCACCGCTCGGATGATGGTGAGAAGTTTACTGAGGAGAAACAGGAAGTGAGATGTTCAGACAAAGCAAAAAAACATTTAGAAGGGAAATCAAAGGAAAAGGTAAGTGAACCAACAATGCACTAGCTTAAAGGAAACTATGTATAAAATAAAAAAATTACCTTTACAACCCCTTTAAAAAGGTCAGGGGTATTTCAAGAATCTAGGAGCCCCTCTCCTATCGTGGTAGTGAGGAAGAAGAATGGGTCTGCATGTGTAGTGACTACCGCACGTTGAATCGACGCACCATCCCTGATCAATATACCACCCCCCGCATTGAAGATGCTTTGCAGTGCCTCACTGGAGCCAAGTGCTTCAGTTTGTTAGATTTGAAGAGTGGGTACTACCAAATTCCCATGCATCTGGAAGACCAGGAGAAGACCGCCTATATATGCCCGTTGGGTTTCTATGAGTTCAGTTGAATGCATCAGGGTTTGTTGGGGGCCCCTGCCATGTTCCAACGTCTTATGGAGAAGACGGTCAGAGATATGAATTTCGAGTCGCTACTGACCTGCAGAAGTTAGAAGCTGTCACGGACGAGAATGGTGACTGAGTTGAGATCCTTCTTGGGGTTCCGTAATGCCGCGTACACACGAGCGGACTTTTGAACAGCTAAAGTCCGACGGACTGATTCCGTCAGACTATTCGATCGTGTGTGGGCTGCAACGGACTTTTGATTCGCCAAAGTCTGACGGACTTTAGAATATGGAACATGCTTCAAATTTTTCCGACGGAACTCCGCCGGACCCGGTCCCTCCGAAAACTCCGCTCGTGTGTATGCTATTCCGACGGACTAAAACCGACGCTAGGGCAGCTATTGGCTACTGGCTATGAACTTCCTTATTCTAGTCGAGTCGTACGTCATCACGTTCGAATCCGTCGGAGTTTAGTGTGATTGTGTGTGGCCAAGTCCGCTCAGTCGAAAAGTCCGTCAGAACTCTGTCGGAACTCCGGCAGAACTCCGGCAGAACTCCTTCGGAAGTCTGTCGGACATAAGTCCTCTCGTGTGTACGGGGCTTTAGTATTACCAAAGAATCGTGCAAAATTTTGCAATGATCGCCTGTCCCCTCAACGAGTTATTGCATGAGGTCACAGGAGAAGAAGAAGGAGTGAAGAGGAAAAGGAGTGGTATTCGCAAAAAAGGAAAATCTGTACAGAGCCAGTGGACCCATTCATGTGAGGCGGCATTTTGGAGATTAAAGAAGAACCTTACAGAAGCTCCAGTTTTGGTATATGCTGACCCCAGTCTACCCTGTGAGCTACATGTGGATGCAAGTAGAGATGGTCTAGGAGGAGTGTTGTATCAACACCAGGCGGGGAAGTTGAGACCCATAGCCTATGTGAGTAGGAGCCTTACCCTGTCAGAAAAGAACTACCCTGTGCACAAGCTAGAGTTTTTGGACCTCAAGTGGACGGTGGTCAATAAGTTAAGAGACTATTTGTATGGAGCTGAGTTCACTGTGAAGATGGACAACAATCCTCTGACTTACGTCCTGACCACAGCCAAGTTGGATGCCACGGGGCACCGGTGGATAGCAGCGTTGGCTGGGTTCCGGTTCAGTCTGAAGTACCGGCCTGGAGTTGGAAACCGAGATGCGGATGCCTTATCTCGCAGGCCCCACAGACAAGAAAAAGAACCAGCAGAATGGGCTTGTGTAACTGAAGAAGGAGTGCAAGCTTGTCAAGGTCTGGATAAGAAGATGAGTGGGGGGGGTGGTTGCAGAATACCTAGGAGTTCATCCATCCAGCATCCCTAGAGGTTATTGTGGACTGACTCAGGTGAGAGGAGAAGGCTTGCCTCAATTGTCAAAAAGGGACCTGAAGAAGGACCAGGAGAAGGATCCATTGGGCAGATTAGTAGTGCAGGCCTTGAAGAAACAGGACTCTGGGTTGCTACTAAAGAGTCATGAACCAGAGTAAAATATTTTATACTGAGAATGGGATCGATTGAAACTTGACATGGAGTATTATATTGATGTTGCCTCATTGAGAACAATTAAGAATGGTGGCAGCTGTTCCTCCCAGAGAAACACTGTGCTACTGTTATAGCATCCCTTCACGATGAGCATGGTCACCTGGGTACAGAAAGAACTTTCTGGTTAATTAGGGATAGATTTTATTGGCCCAACCTCCAAAGAGAAGTTGAGAGTTACTGTCATTCTTGTCTCACGTGTATTCAGAGGAAGACTTTGCCAGTGAAGGCAGCCTCTATGGGCAATTTACAGAACCAAGTACCCCTGGAGTTGGTGTGCTTTGACTTTCTGTGCTTGGAGCCCGATATAGGTGGAAGTAGTAATATTCTGGTGGGAACAGATCACTTCACCCGCTATGCGCAAGCCTACCCTACAAAAGATCAGAAAGTCAGTACAGTAGCCAAAGTGCTTGTGGAGAAGTTCTTTGTACATTCTGGACTACCAGTGAGGGTCCATTAGGACCAAGGAAGGGATTTTGAGAGTCGATTAGTACATCAACTATGTACTCTTCTGGGCATCAAGAAATCCCACACTACGCCCTATCACTCTCAAGGTGATCCTCAACTGGAGCAATTTAATAGGACCTTGCTGAACATGTTAGAAACCCTGACGCCACACAAGAAGCAAAACTGGGCAAATCACATAGCAGCACTGGTTCATGCATACAATTGCACCGAGAGTGATGTCACTGGATACTCTCCATACCGGTTGATGTTTGGAAGAGAAGCCAGGTTCCCCGCTGACTTGGCTTTTGGCATGTCTCTGGATGATGTCCCTCTCACCTCACATAAAGGATATGTGAACAGACTAAGGAAGAATCTGAGACAAGCCTATGAGCAAGCCATAGAGCATGCTACTGCTAGGGAGTCCCGAAATAAAAGGAACTTCAATGCAAGGGTTAAAATTCAAGACCTACAGCCAGGGGATTGAGTACTATTGAAGAATCTATGCGTACCCTGGAAGCAAGTTGGCAGACAGATGGAGGTCACAGCCTTATGTTGTGTGTAAGCCGATCCTTGGACTGCCGGTGTATCAGAACCGACCAGAAGGAAAGACGGGACCAAAGAAGATGTGGCATCGAAAGCATTTGTTACCATTGTCTGATGCAGTGAGAATCCCAGCAGTTCCTCAGATATCTCCCAAAAGGTCAACCCCGGCCTGTACCCGTTCGAGAAAGACCAAGCCAGCTAGGGCCGAAGAGAGTGATGAATCTGAAGATGATGACAGATATTCAAAAACCCTTAGTCCAGTGTCATCATCAGAGGAGAAAGAGATGGAAGAAGAAGATGATATGGTGTCCGTGCCTGCAGAGTTCTGGGAAGAGGAAGAGGACTTAATGTACAGTCCGGCAGAAAAGGCCGGGTCTAGGGAGACGGTCAAGGCTCCATTGTTGCAGTCGCAAAGGAAAAGGAACAGGAGGTCTCTTGAGCGGGAGCTTAAGGAGTCATAGGAAAGTGACAGATGCTGAAGTCAAAACAATTGCTCCTGAAGAACAGATTGGAGACTTGATGGATTTTCTTAGCAAAGTGCTGTCCACCCCAGAAACTGAAGAGCTTAAACAGGCCTCTGCAATTGAAACTCAGGATCCGTCTGTCAATGTTAACGTCCAAGTAGAAGACCAAGACAAAGTTAAAGACTCAACCCAGCATGATGAAAGTCCTTTTAACCATGACATTGAGATGAAAAGTGCATCCGCCGCAGAGACTCACATATGATACATTGGGGGAGAGTTCTGAACAGATTCCCACAGTTCATAGATCCAATCCCGAAGCTACACCCTCTATGGTCAATTGGATGGGGGCAACTCTACCTTAACCTCTGACACCAAAGGGTGGGACAAGGCAATTTCCATGGCCTTCTCAAAAGTTGATTGTGAGCTTATTAATGATGTTTACAATTTGATTAGAGAGAATCCAGAAGTGTGTAATTATTTTTCCAGTTTGAGGTGTGATTATGGTTATAACCTGTTTCCTGCTGTCAGACAATTTACATTCTATCTTTGGGGGCCAAAAATTTTAAGCAGGGTGAGTGTGTAGCGCTGTGATTCTTTACCATGTAATGTTATATAGCAAGACAATGCTATTAGGTTGGTATTTGACTCCCTCTAGTGGTATACACTGTGAAAGAGACTTGTTCATTTTTCACACAAGAGCATGGAACAAGGCCTATACACTCATACAGGAAGTGACTTAATTATTCTGTGAAAGGACTCAATTACCCATAGTGCCTCATTCACCTACCCAAGAACCCTGGGGGACTGAACTGCATGCTGGGCAGGGTATAAAAAGGAAGAGTGCAGCTTTCTTAGCTCTCTTCCCCTGGAGACGTGTGGTCTGCCTTCAGGAACCTGTGTGAAGTTGTCTTAAAGAGCGCCGCATGTTCGGTGCGGAATGAAGTGGGTGTCACCGGAGGGAAGCAGGGCACAGACGGAGAGTGTGTTGGAGGATCCAGAACACCCGGCGGAGCCAACCGAGGGTCCCGGTCATCTTGTGGAGTGTGCAGTGTAACGGTGCTGGCTGGCAGCAGGACTGAGATCACCGGAGCAGAGGCATCCAATTGTCCAGGCCTGGTGTGGTGAGAGGGCTGTTGCCCAGAATTTGCGTAAAGCACTTAACACACTATAGACTAGTCACTACAGTTCTGCTGAGACCTGTAGTCCCCACAGAACAGTTCCTTCCAATTAGATTGTGCTCTATCAGGCCTCAAAGCCTGTATTTCACTAGGAACTGACGGTTGGAGTACATTCTCAAAAAAGGAAGTTATAAGTGCATTGCATAATTGAATTTGCTGTTGTTCACTATTTTACGTTACATTACTATCTGCAAACCCTATGGAATACAAATACTGCAGTATAATGGCTAGCTGAAAAAAGAATACAAGAGACTATATCATTCACTGTAAGGCCTTGTGTTGCTGCTACATACAAAGTATTGCACTTCACCACAGGGGGAGCTTAAGTAATTATATTGTGTTACATTGTTTTGCTAGCACTGTATAGTGTATTGTGGGTTTTATAGTGTCGGCACGGCCGTTGCTGGAAGAGAGAAAGTGCTTAGTGTCAAGGCATTACCACCCTGAGCATTAGTCACATACGTCAGTTGCTTAGTGTGTGTTTAGATTAACCTTTCACATTATCTTTACTGTACTTATTTGTTGTATAACTAAATCAAAGAGGTGTTCCTCTAAGCAACTTAATCTTTTTCCAGTAAACTTATTACATTATTTAATTACAATAGAGTGTGGCCTTTTACTGAGAGCATGAAACCCGAGGTGTCAGAGGGAAGGGTAGTCCTGAGTGCCCGGGATATCCAGTGGAAAATAGAAGAACTCAGCAGCCCTCATGGGGGTATGGCTACATAAACTTAAAGAATTTTTTCAAGCAATTTAAGCATTTATTTAGCAAAAAATAAAAAACCCAGTGGTGATTAAATACCAACAAAAGAAACAGTAGCGGCCCGTCCATTAAGGGTGCACAGGTGCTCGGGTACCGTCCCCCCCCCCCACCCATCCATGCTTTCAGCCCCTTGCAGGATGCCGGGGCGCATGGATTACAATAGGGGGGTGTTTTTTTTAAGCACCTGATTAGAGCCAGAGGCTTTAATAGGCTTCGAAATAGGGAGAGCTTGGGGCGCAGAGAATGTGACTGCAGACCACCCAGGTGTGTTACAATAGCGAATGGAGGAGATGCCCGCTGCCGATGCTTGATGCCCCCTGGCCACCTAGATAGGGTAAGATAGCTAGCAGGTGGGTGGGGGGGTTTGAGGTGCCGCCAGCCATCGGGGGGTGGTTGTTTGCCATTGCCAAATTCCTATAAAAATACTTACCATAATTTTCCTTTCCTGATGGACTCCATTGCAGCCAACATGTGGGCTATGTCCCGTCTCTACTACTACCCTATAGGACTCCACTCCCATAAGACTCTTTTCACACAGGGGCAACTTTGGATCCGACTTCAAGATGCCCCAAGTCGTCCCTAGTCGCCTCAAGTCGCGATACATGTAAAAATCAACGTAAGTGAATGAGAGCCGTCTTAATGCACACTACTGAAGTCGCTCCAACTTCAGAAAAGGTTCCTGTACTACTTCAATCTGACTTCTAGGCCACTGGTACCCCTTGATTTCAATGGAAGTCGCCTCCAAGTCGGATCTCCATCTATATTGAAGCGACAATGTCGCCTATCTCACAGAATAATCAGCTCTCGAGGGGGAACTCCACGCCAAGTTTTAAATAAAAAAACAGCATGGGTTCCCCCTCCAGGAGCATACCAGGCCCTTAGGTCTGGTATGGATTTTAAGGGGAACCCCCCAAAATCCATACCAGACCCTTATCAGAGTATGCAGCCTGGCCGGTCCGGAAAGGGGGTGGGGACGAGCGAGCGCCCCCCCCCCCCCCGAACCGTACCAGGCCGCATGCTCTCAACCTGGGGGGTGGGTGCTCTGGGGCCCCCTTATTAAGGTACGTGCTTGGATAAGGGTCTGGTATGGATTTTGGGGGGACCCCATGCCGTTTTTCCAGTGTAGGGGGTTCCTCTTAAAATCCATACCAGACCTAAGGGCCTGGTATGCTCCTGGAGGGGGAACCCATGCCGTTTTTTTATTTAAAATTTGGCGTGGAGTTCCCCCTCGAAAGCTTATTATACTCTGATTGGCCACGGCCAAAGTCGCCTGGCCTGGGGCAACTTAAAGTCATGTTGTAAGTCACTCCAAGTCGCGCTGTTATTCATACTCAAGTCGTGTCCAAGTTACCCCCAAAAGTCGCACTGGAAGTCGTGTTGCCCCTGTGTGAATGGACTCTAAATCTTTGCTCCCAACCAGCAGCCGTGTTCGATAACTAGCCTACTCCAGCCACTGGATAACTAGCCTACTCCTGCTGCCATGGAGTGCATCAGGAAAAGAAAATCACGGTAAGTATTTTGATAGGAATTTTCCATTTTCATGACAGACTCCATGGCAGCCAACATGTGGGAAATAACTCTCTGTACACACCCGGGTGGGCAAAATGCCGAACAATGATTTAGTTAACACCGTCAACTGACAGTACTTTAACACCAAGATTAATGGATGACAAAGCAGCTGGCTCAACACAATAGTGAGACATAAATGTGTGGATTGATGACCAGGAAGCCGCCCTGCAGATCATCACAGGCGCAACATGACGAAAGGCTGCCCATGAAGTTGAGATACTTCTGGTTGAGTGCGCTGTCACCACCCCAGAAGGAGCCAAGCCCTTCTCTTTATAGGCCAGTTGAATGGCTTGGATGACCCAGGCAGCAATGGATCTGATGGAGGCCCAGAGCCCCTTGTTTTTCCCGTGGAACAGAACAAAGAGATAATCCGACTGACAGAAAGAAGCCATGGTCTCCAAGTATTGCTTCAAGGAGACTCCTACATTGAGGGGATATACTTCTAGACTTCCAGCTGATCTAAAGGTGGAAAGTGTGATCTCTTGATTCTCATGAAAAATTGAGGTAACCTTGGGGTTTGACCCTAGCATTGGAATTAGCCACTCTATCCTGAATTTTTTTTTAAAAAAAGGTTCTTTTGACCCTAAAGCCTGGATTTCGGATATCCTCTTTGCGGAGGTGATGGCTACCAAAAAGGCAATTTTGAAGGCAAGCTCTCTGATCCCTGTTTGTCGAGTTGTTTGTCGAGTTTTGAGAAAAACTCAAGGACTAGAGGGAGATCCCATTTGGGGAACCTGGGCTTCCTTTGAGGCCTAAGCCTAACTGCTCCTTTGGAAAATTGCTGAATAAGGGTGTGTCTAGCCCACGACACCCCAGTGAAGGCTGAGATCCTGTACACGGAGAGAACTGACAGGCCTGACTGCAAGAAGCTCAAGATGTCTTGAACTGCTGATGCACTACATGAATTGGCTCTAGAACACATGTGGATCGTGAATTTAGCCCATATTCGTTCATACACCCGGTTGGTGCTTCTTCTTCTTGCATTCAGGAGTGTGGGAATGACCTCTTCGGGGCATCCTAGTGCTTCCAGCCTTCCCCTCTCAAGAACCAGGCCTTTAATTGCAGTTGAGCCGGGCACAGGTGAAGAATCGTGCCCTGGGACAGCAGATCCACTCTGAGCGGAACCGGTTCCCGGAAACTGGGAAGCATTAGGAGGGGAAACCAAGGCCTGTTGGGCCAGTAAGGAATTATAGCTATTAATTCCACTTCTTCCGTCTCGAGTCTCCGCAGGAACTGAAGGATAATGGGTGTCAGAGGGAAGTCATATGCTCTGCGGAAGCACTATAATTCTGTCAGTGCGTCGATCCTGTAGGCCTGAGGATCTCGGAACCTTGAATAGTCTGGGAAGATCCCCAACGTTAGGATATATCTGAACACTTCCGCGTGGAGAGACCACTCGTTGTCCCAGTGGACTCGAGAGAGGAAGTCCACTTGGACATTCTGGATCCCAGGTACATATGTTGCCGTTAAGTTGACCAGGTTCTTCTAAGCCCAGGTCATAATTGGTTCCATCTCTTGTAGCAGGGACAGGCTTAGGGTACCCCTTTGTTTCCTTATGTAGGCTACTGCCGTCGTGTTGTCTAATCTGAGTAATACAGATGCCTCTGTGGTCAGATGGTGAAACGCCAACACTCAACACTTTTCCTCGAGAGGGAAAAGCCCAGGAGCCCTGAGCCACCTCCCTTAGGCATTGAGAGCCCCAACCTCTGTGGCTGGCATCTGTCGTTATTGTGACCCACATGATGGGAAGGATGGAGTGACAGTTGCATAGGTTTTCCCTCGGAAGCCACCAGAGGAGGGAACTCCTTATGGCCAGAGTAATGTGAATACATTGGGCTTTGTTGCCTAACTACTAACAAAGAAACCCCTTTTGGAAGGGCCACATCCTCCACTGTGCCCATTTCATCATCGGTATCGTGGCCACCATGGTGCCAATGATCCTCAGACACTGGAGGGCATGGAGATGAGAAGAGTATAGAGCCAGACGAATCCCGTCGGGCTCTGGTACCTCTTACTGTGTCAAAGTGAGCTTCGAGGAACACAAGAGACTGTGAAGGCTCCAACTGACTCTTCTCTAGGTTCAGGAGTGGAGATGGCTTGACCTCTGTGTTGACCTCTGTGTTCCAGGAGACAGTCTCTATCTTGAGCCAGCAGGAGGACATCGTCTAGGTAATAATGGAGATGGATCCCTCTGGTTCTCAATAGAGCCACAAGAGCAAACAAGACCTTTGAGAAGACACGTGGAGATCTTGACAGCCCGAAGGGAAGGCAGGTGAATTGTAAATGAAGTTGGCCTATGGAAAACCGGAGAAACTGTTGGAAAATCTGCTGACACTGGAACGTGGAAATAAGTGTCTTTGAGGTCTATAGAGACCAGCCAGTCTCCTGGTTGGACCGACTGCTGGATTGTGGACAGCATCTCCACTTTGAACTTTTCTTTCCTGATGAAACGGTTCTGATCTATGACGAGCATCCACGCACCTTTCTTCTTTTGCACCATAAAGAGAGGAGCAGGGGCGTACCTAGAGCGTTTGGCACCCGGGGCGGATCCTACACCTGGCACCCCCCCCCCTGCCCCTCAACTTTTAAATGAAAAAACACCCACAATTTTTTTTTTTTTCTCGAGAATATTTATTGCACAAATTTGTAAACTTTCCATCAACTTAAAAAAAAAAAATTGGAAAATAAGTTATTAACTTGCTTAAACTTATTTCATTTATTATTATTATTATTATTTATAACATTTACTGAACAGATAATACGTTTTTTTTTTTAAACAAAAAACAGATCCAAAGTGACCACTCAGTCTATATTGAAAAGAGTCATTCACATCCTCTGCCTTCAAGCCTGATCAATGACTGCATCAAAGTTAATCGTCTTTGCATTTTCATGTTCAATTGAAAGTATGGCCAGATTTGTCAATCTTGTCTCACTCATGATAGAGCGGAAGTCGTTTTTTATTCATTTTAATTTTTGAAACTTCTTTCACATGAAGCAACGCTCACACAGACAGTCAAAAAGAATCTAAAACACAGTGGCCTGGATTCTGCACCCTGTATACAGCACATATCTGCATTCTGCACCCTGTATACAGCACACGCCTGGATTCTGCACCCTGTATACAGCACACGCCTGGATTCTGCACCCTGTATACAGCACATTTCTGCATTCTGCACCCTGTATACAGCACACGCCTGGATTCTGCACCCTGTATACAGCACATATCTGCATTCTGCACCCTGTATACAGCACACGCCTGGATTCTGCACCCTGTATACAGCACATATCTGCATTCTGCACCCTGTATACAGCACACGCCTGGATTCTGCAGCTTGTATACAGCACACGCCTGGATTCTGCACCCTGTATACAGCACATATCTGCATTCTGCACCCTGTATACAGCACACGCCTGGATTCTGCAGCTTGTATACAGCACACGCCTGGATTCTGCACCCTGTATACAGCACATATCTGCATTCTGCACCCTGTATACAGCACATATCTGCATTCTGCACCCTGTATACAGCATGCGCCTGGATTCTGCACACTGTATACAGCACATATCTGCATTCTGCACCCTGTATACAGCACATATCTGCATTCTGCACCCTGTATACAGCATGCGCCTGGATTCTGCACACTGTATACAGCACACGCCTGGATTCTGCACCCTGTATACAGCATGCGCCTGGATTCTGCACCCTGTATACAGCACATATCTGCATTCTGCACCCTGTATACAGCACACGCCTGGATTCTGCACCCTGTATACAGCACATATCTGCATTCTGCACCCTGTATACAGCACACGCCTGGATTCTGCACCCTGTATACAGCACATATCTGCATTCTGCACCCTGTATACAGCACACGCCTGGATTCTGCAGCTTGTATACAGCACACGCCTGGATTCTGCACCCTGTATACAGCACATATCTGCATTCTGCACCCTGTATACAGCACATATCTGCATTCTGCACCCTGTATACAGCACATATCTGCATTCTGCACCCTGTATACAGCATGCGCCTGGATTCTGCACACTGTATACAGCACACGCCTGGATTCTGCACCCTGTATACAGCATGCGCCTGGATTCTGCACCCTGTATACAGCATGAGCCTGGATTCTGCACCCTGTATACAGCATGCGCCTGGATTCTGCACCCTGTATACAGCATGCGCCTGGATTCTGCACCCTGTATACAGCATGAGCCTGGATTCTGCACCCTGTATACAGCATGCGCCTGGATTCTGCACCCTGTATACAGCATGCGCCTGGATTCTGCACCCTGTATACAGCATGCGCCTGGATTCTGTACACTGTATACAGCACACACCTGGATTCTGCACACTGTATACAGCACATATCTGCATTCTGCACCCTGTATACAGCATGCACCCGGATTCTGCACCCTGTATACAGCACATATCTGCATTCTGCACCCTGTATACAGCACACGCCTGGATTCTGAACACTGTATACAGCACATATCTGCATTCTGCACCCTGTATACAGCACACGCCTGGAATCTGCAGCTTGTATACAGCACACGCCTGGATTCTGCACCCTGTATACAGCACATATCTGCATTCTGCACCCTGTATACAGCACATATCTGCATTCTGCACCCTGTATACAGCACACGCCTGGAATCTGCACACTGTATACAGCACATATCTGCATTCTGCACCCTGTATACAGCACATATCTGCATTCTGCACCCTGTATACAGCACACGCCTGGATTCTGCACCCTGTATACAGCACACGCCTGGATTCTGCACCCTGTATACAGCACATATCTGCATTCTGCACCCTGTATACAGCACACGCCTGGATTCTGCACCCTGTATACAGCACACGCCTGGATTCTGCACCCTGTATACAGCACATATCTGCATTCTGCACCCTGTATACAGCACACGCCTGGATTCTGCACCCTGTATACAGCACATATCTGCATTCTGCACCCTGTATACAGCACATATCTGCATTCTGCACCCTGTATACAGCATGCGCCTGGATTCTGCACACTGTATACAGCACACGCCTGGATTCTGCACCCTGTATACAGCATGCGCCTGGATTCTGCACCCTGTATACAGCATGAGCCTGGATTCTGCACCCTGTATACAGCACATATCTGCATTCTGCACCCTGTATACAGCATGCGCCTGGATTCTGCACACTGTATACAGCACACGCCTGGATTCTGCACCCTGTATACAGCATGCGCCTGGATTCTGCACCCTGTATACAGCATGCGCCTGGATTCTGCACCCTGTATACAGCATGCGCCTGGATTCTGTACACTGTATACAGCACACGCCTGGATTCTGCACACTGTATACAGCACATATCTGCATTCTGCACCCTGTATACAGCATGCACCCGGATTCTGCACCCTGTATACAGCACATATCTGCATTCTGCACCCTGTATACAGCACACGCCTGGATTCTGCACCCTGTATACAGCACATATCTGCATTCTGCACCCTGTATACAGCACACGCCTGGAATCTGCAGCTTGTATACAGCACACGCCTGGATTCTGCACCCTGTATACAGCACATATCTGCATTCTGCACCCTGTATACAGCACATATCTGCATTCTGCACCCTGTATACAGCACACGCCTGGAATCTGCACACTGTATACAGCACATATCTGCATTCTGCACCCTGTATACAGCACACGCCTGGATTCTGCACCCTGTATACAGCACACGCCTGGATTCTGCACCCTGTATACAGCACATATCTGCATTCTGCACCCTGTATACAGCACACGCCTGGATTCTGCACCCTGTATACAGCACATATCTGCATTCTGCACCCTGTATACAGCACACGCCTGGATTCTGCAGCTTGTATACAGCACACGCCTGGATTCTGCACCCTGTATACAGCACATATCTGCATTCTGCACCCTGTATACAGCACATATCTGCATTCTGCACCCTGTATACAGCATGCGCCTGGATTCTGCACACTGTATACAGCACACGCCTGGATTCTGCACCCTGTATACAGCACGCGCCTGGATTCTGCACCCTGTATACAGCATGAGCCTGGATTCTGCACCCTGTATGCAGCATGCGCCTGGATTCTGCACCCTGTATACAGCATGCGCCTGGATTCTGTACACTGTATACAGCACACGCCTGGATTCTGCACACTGTATACAGCACATATCTGCATTCTGCACCCTGTATACAGCATGCACCCGGATTCTGCACCCTGTATACAGCACATATCTGCATTCTGCACCCTGTATACAGCACACGCCTGGATTCTGCACACTGTATACAGCACATATCTGCATTCTGCACCCTGTATACAGCACACGCCTGGAATCTGCAGCTTGTATACAGCACATGCCTGGATTCTGCACCCTGTATACAGCACATATCTGCATTCTGCACCCTGTATACAGCACATATCTGCATTCTGCACCCTGTATACAGCACATATCTGCATTCTGCACCCTGTATACAGCACATATCTGCATTCTGCACCCTGTATACAGCACATATCTGCATTCTGCACCCTGTATACAGCACATTTCTGCATTCTGCACCCTGTATACAGCACATATCTGCATTCTGCACCCTGTATACAGCACATATCTGCATTCTGCACCCTGTATACAGCACGCGCCTGGAACCTGCAGCTTGTATACAGCACACGCCTGGATTCTGCACCCTGTATATAGCACATATCTGCATTCTGCACCCTGTATACAGCACATATCTGCATTCTGCACCCTGTATACAGCACATATCTGCATTCTGCACCCTGTATACAGCACACGTCTGGATTCTGCACCCTGTATACAGCACACGCCTGGATTCTGCACACTGTATACAGCACACGCCTGCATTCTGCACCCTGTATACAGCACATATCTGCATTCTGCACCCTTTATACAGCATGTGCCTGGATTCTGCACCCTATATACAGCACATATCTGCATTCTGCACCCTGTATACAGCACATATCTGCATTCTGCTCCCTGTATACAGCACACGCTCGGATTCTGCACACTGTATATAGCATACGCCTGGATTCTGCACACTGTATACAGCACATATCTGCATTCTGCACCCTGTATACAGCACATATCTGTATTCTGCTCCCTGTATACAGCACACGCCTGGAATCTGCAGCTTGTATACAGCACACGCCTGGATTCTGCACCCTGTATACAGCACATATCTGCATTCTGCACCCTGTATACAGCACACGTCTGGAATCTGCAGCTTGTATACAGCACACGCCTGGATTCTGCACCCTGTATACAGCACATATCTGCATTCTGCACCCTGTATACAGCACACGCCTGGAATCTGCACACTGTATACAGCACATATCTGCATTCTGCACCCTGTATACAGCACATGCCTGGAATCTGCAGCTTTTATACAGCACACGCCTGGATTCTGCACACTGTATACAGCACACGCCTGGATTCTGCACTCTGTTTACAGCACACGCCTGGATCCTGCACCCTGTATATAGCACATATCTGCATTCTGCACCCTGTATACAGCACATATGTGCTGTATACAGGGTGCAGAATGCAGATATGTGCTGTATACAGGGTGCAGAATGCAGATATGTGCTGTATACAGGGTGCAGAATGCAGATATCTGCATTCTGCACCCTGTATACAGCACACGCCTGGATTCTGCACACTGTATACAGCACATATCTGCATTCTGCACCCTGTATACAGCACATATCTGCATTCTCCACCCTGTATACAGCATGCGCCTGGATTCTGCACACTGTATACAGCACATGCCTGGATTCTGCACCCTGTATACAGCACACGCCTGGATTCTGCACCCTGTATATATCACATATCTGCATTCTGCACCCTGTAAATCATATATAACTGAATTCTGCACCCACCCCCCCCATCAGGTCAGCTACACTACACACATGGCAGGGGGAGGGGGTGATGGACACAGCAATCACCATGACCCCCCCCAGACCAGCACAGGTGTAGACACAATCCTCCAGCCTCTTCTTACATCACTCGCCCCCAATCAGGTCAGACAGCTACACAATAAACATGGCAGGGGGAGGGACATAGCAATCACAGTGACCCCCCACCTTAGACCAGCACAGGGGTAGACACAATTCTGCAGGGCAGGCTGCAGCCTCTTTTTACATCACCCCCCCCCCCCCCCCACTCACCACTTCGGGCTCTCAGTCGGCTAGGGAGGACTCCTATTCACTGTGTGGAAGCAGCCGCCCCAGCGGAGAGAGATGAGACAGACACACAGGCAGCAGTGGTGGGTGGAGGCGGAGCTAGCAGGAGGGAATACAGACACTCACTGGACAGTCTGGAACAGTCCATTGCGGTCACGGCACTGGGGGGTGTTCTAAAAAAAATAAAGTGAAAATGAGCAACCACTGACAGCAGGGATGCCCTTGGGATGATCAGACAATGTCAGCCCGACTCGGCAAAGTAGCAAAGTCACTCGGCCACTGACACCCCCCCAAAGTGTGGCATCTGGGGCGGACCGCACCCCCCGCCCCCCTATTGGTACGCCCCTGGAGAGGAGAATACATCCCCCATGCCTCCCTGGTCATCTGGGACAGGAATAGCAGCACCTTGCACCAATAAAGATTTTACGTAGGCTGATAGGATATGCCTTTTTTCTTCTGAGGCCGGAAGAGATGCGGGAACACACCTGAGCCTGGGAGTTCTGCTGAAAGTCCAGGCATGACCTGAAGAGACCATTCTGAAGGTCCAGAAGTCTTGGATCGAGGCCACCCAGACATGCCAAAAGCGGAGAAGGCGAGTCCCCACCAAGCCTGACTGGGCGGGCCCAATCTCAAAAAGACTTGGTCGGTTCCCTCTCACCCATCGAACTGCTCTTGGCAGCTTTCTTGAAAGAAAGCCTTGCCTTCCAAGATCTGGAGAACTCACAGCCTGGCCTGTAACTACAAGCTTCCCTAGCACGCTCCTGGTTCTGTTTCCTTGGAAACTATCTTCTCGGGCCTTGCAAACGCCTGTCCTGAGGGAGGAACCCTGACTTACCTCCGGTGGCACGGGTTATGGCGTTATCCATTTTGTTGCCAAAAAAAGAAGACCCATCAAAAGGAATTCGGCACCACACTTGTTTAGACGCCGGGTCGGCCAGCCAAGGGCGGGGCCACAGGGCACGCTTGGTGGTGACTGCTGAAAGCCACAGACGGATAATATCAATTGAGGCCTCCCCCAAGAAATCCGATGCCAACCTCAACTCCTGGATGGGTGAACTCTTGGCCAGTTCCTCCGAGACATTCCTAAGTGTCTCATCCACATTGCCTGTCCAAATTTCCATGGTTTTTGACATTGCAGCCAGAGCCGAGGCTGGCTTGCAGTCCATACCTGCTGTAAGATTTTACCCGTTTTAGGTCAGCGTCTATCCGGCTATCCCAGGCATCCCTCAAAGAGGCCGTATCTTTCAAAGGAAGAGTCACATGTCTGACCAGCCTCATCACGGCGGCATCCACCAGAGGAGCTGATTCCAATTGCTTAACCTCTTCCTCTTTGAAGTATACCACGTCCACAGCCACACATCTGTCCAAGTATACTAAGTCCACAGCCACCCTCTGTCCAAGTATACCATGTCCACAGCCACCCCTCTGTCCAAGTATACTACGTCCACAGCCACCCCTCTGTCCAAGTATACCATGTCCACAGTCACCCCTCTGTCCAAGTATACCACGTCCACAGCCACACCTCTGTCCAAGTATACCATGTCCACAGCCACCCCTCTGTCCAAGTATACCACGTCCACAGCCACCCCTCTGTCCAAGTATACCATGTCCACAGTCACCCCTCTGTCCGAGTATACCACGTCCACAGCCACCCCTCTGTCCAAGTATACCACGTCCACAGCCACCCCTCTGTCCAAGTATACAATGTCCACAGTCACCCCTCTGTCCAAGTATACCACATCCACAGCCACCCCTCTGTCCAAGTATACCACGTCCACATCTATCCCACTGCCCATGTATACCACGTCCACAGCCACCCCTCTGTCCAAGTATACCACATCCACAGCCACCCCTCTGTCCAAGTATACCACGTCCACAGCCACCCCACTGCCCATGTATACCACGTCCACAGCCACCCCTCTGTCCAAGTATACCACGTCCACAGCCACCCCTCTGTCCAAGTATACAATGTCCACAGTCACCCCTCTGTCCAAGTATACCACATCCACAGTCACCCCTCTGTCCAAGTATACCATGTCCACATCTATCCCACTGTCCATGTATACCTCATCCACTGCCACCCCTCTGTTCAAGTATACCACATCCATAGCCATCCCTCTGTACCTCCTCATAAAAATAAATCAGATTTGTCTGACAACTTCTGTCTTTCATGAATCCATGCTATCTGATGCTTAAAATATTTTTTCCCAGTAAGAACTCATCTATGTGATCTTTTATTAAACTCTCCAATGTCTTCCTGACTATAGAAGTTACACAAACAGGTCTATGGTTACTTGGTAAAGACTTTGTTCCCCTTTTAAATATGGGCACCACATTGGCCCCTCGCCAATCCAGTGGTACTATTCCCATCATTAAACGAGTCCCTAAATATTAGAAACAATGGCCTTGAAATGGCAGAGTTACATTCTTTTAGGATCCGTGGGTGGATGCCATCTGGTCCAGGTGCTTTATCCACCTTTATTCTGTCTAAATATTTCTGGACCAGATCACTTTTGAGCCATTGTGGATAATTTGGGGCTGTGTCACAACCACCACACAAATCGCAATTAACAAAGCCATTAAAACTATTTTCTGTGATAAATATTCTGTTTGTAGTACTAACACAGTGTAATAATTGTAAATTAAGTTCCCATTGGCCATTGAAGTTCCCAATCTCCAGCCCCCCTGGCAGTTCTTGATTCAGAAATATGTAGGAGATGTAAGGGGCTCCTGTATGTTCATATTTTTGGATAAGATTCTTTTGGTCAGTAATGAGTGTTTATAGGACCCCCGTACATTTCTAGAGTTCTTACCTGGTGGTGTAGAGATGAGGACACAATGTGACCCGGGCCGGCCCACACTCTTCAGCACGATGGACGATTCTCTGTGTGACGTTACAGAATTATCATCCTGGGGTCCAACCACTCTGCAGGAGATCTCTCTGTTGTGGTTGGTCTGTGAATGGGAAATTACTGCATATATTTATAGTCAGAGGAATTGGGTGGGTACCATGAAAGTGAAAGTCCCGCTGATCCAGATGATCTCATTGCATTGCTCTGTGCAAGTATAATTTCCTTTAATTTCTTTGTCTCGGCTCCTGTCGGTGCTTCTCGGCCATGTTTCCTTAAAGCTGAACTCCGGGATCAGCAAATATTGTCGACATACAGCAGTCATGTGTATTCCTCCCGGAATCTTGGTGTGCCAACATTAACATTTAAGCACTTAGCATTGTCTTCAAGCCATTTGTAAAATATATAATTATTTTCTTTATCGGTGTACTTTGTGTATTTCTTCCAGATCTGTGCAGTGATCCAGTGTGAAATGTTGCACCCTCACTGTTAGTGTCTGTAAATGTAGTTGTCTCCTCTGTAGGCAGAGCAGAAGGGGTTAATTTGATTAGGAGGCTGTGACTTTGTTACCACTCCCTGTCTTCTGGAACTTTCTGGATAGTTCCCAAATTTAGTAGGCGGAGGGACAGAGGCTGCATCCGGAATATTTACTGAGTTTCCACCAATCCCTAGCCCAGAAGGTGGGGAAAGAGGAGCAGTGGTATTGGGAATGGGGGAATACAGAGAGAGGAGCGGTGGTGTTGGGAATGGGGAATGCAGAGAGAGGAGCGGTGGTATTGGGAATGGAGGAATACAGAGAGAGGAGCGGTGGTATTGGGAATGGGGGAATACAGAGAGAGGAGCGGTGGTATTGGGAATGGGGGAATACAGAGAGAGGAGCGGTGGTATTGGGAATGGGGAATACAGAGAGAGGAGCGGTGGTATTGGGAATGGGGAATACAGAGAGAGGAGCGGTGGTATTGGGAATGGGGAATACAGAGAGAGGAGAGGTGGTATTGGGAATGGGGAATACAGAGAGAGGAGCGGTGGTATTGGGAATGGGGAATACAGAGAGAGGAGCGGTGGTATTGGGAATGGGGAATACAGAGAGAGGAGCGGTGGTATTGGGAATGGGGAATACAGAGAGAGGAGCGGTGGTATTGGGAATGGGGAAATGGAGAGAGAAGAGCGATGGTATTGGGAATGGGGAATGCAGAGAGAGGAGCGGTGGTATTGGGCATGGGGAATGCAGAGAGAGCAGCGGTGGTATTGGGAATGGGGGAATACAGAGAGAGGAGCGGTGGTGTTGGGAATGGGAAATGCAGAGAGAAGTGGTGGTGTTGGGAATGGGGAATGCAGAGAGAGGAGCGGTGGTATTGGGAATGGGGAATGCAGAGAGAGGAGCGGTGGTGTTGGGAATGGGGAATGCAGAGAGAGGAGCTGTGGTGTTGGGAATGGGGGAATGCAGAGAGAGGAGCTGTGGTGTTGGGAATGGGGAATGCAGAGAGGAGCGGTGGTATTGGGAATGGGGAATGCAGAGAGAGGAGCGGTGGTATTGGGAATGGGGAATGCAGAGACAGGAGCGGTGGTATTGGGAATGGGGGAATACAGAGAGAGGAGCGGTGGTATTGGGAATGGGGGAATACAGAGAGAGGAGCGGTGGTGTTGGGAATAGGGAATGCAGAGAGAGGAGCGGTGGTATTGGGAATGGGGAATGCAGAGAGAGGAGCGGTGGTATTGGGAATGGGGAATGCAGAGAGAGGAGGGGTGGTATTGGGAATGGGGGAATGCAGAGGGAGGAGTGGTGGTATTGGGAATGGGGGAATGCAGAGAGGAGCGGTGGTATTGGGAATGGGGGAATACAGAGAGGGGAGCGGTGGTGTTGGGAATGGGGAATGCAGAGAGAGGAGCGGTGGTAGATAACCGCTCATCTGCTCCTACACATTCATGTATACTGTATTGTCCAATATGGATTGTATTAATATTATGTGGTATTGTTGAAAAAATACTTTTTCTATATATATACACACATATTTTTGTATTAATAATAAAATTTGTATTTATTTTATAAAAATCTTTATATTATTTTTTTTTATATTGCCTTTAAAATCCCACTTGTTCTGAGGTATCAATTTGGTCTAATATATAGGGATGATGGCAATAACATGCCACAGCACGCAAGTCTAAGGTATTTCATAAATTTAATGGGTGGATAACACACCCCAAAATCCTCGGTTTTGGACTTTGTGGCTCTGGTATGGACCTCGCATATAAACATAGGTTTTGATTAATTGTTTTTCAGGAGTTAATGGTTCCGCTTATTTGGAGGCAATTATCTCCGGCTGTTTTTTAATAGGGAGGAAATTATTTCTCCTAGTGGGGATTTACATATATATATTTGTATGATTGTTTAATTGGTGTTTCTTCACTCCCTTATTTTTTATTTATTTTTTTTAAATGGGGAATCTTTTAGGAAACAACTGGGAGGAACTTATGTCCACTCCAGTTTTCAGGCAAAGGAAAAGGTGATAATCGGATTTGAACTCATTGTTTTCCAGTCTAACCAAGGTACTGGAAAAAAAAAAAAAATCAGCCCTACACTGGCACATACAGTCCTTGGAACGTTATATCCAAGAAAATATTTAAGGATTCATATATTCCGAATTCTTAGCCGCTGTACACACGGTCGGAGATTTCAACAACCAAATCCGTTGGATTTTCTCCGTCGGATCTTGTCCAAAACAGTTGCATACACATGGTCGAACTAAGTTGATCTTTCAGAACGTGATGATGTAATTTCGTTACGATGGGACTACATTCAGGCTAGTAGCCAATAGCTTTGATGTAGGAATTTGATCTGAGCATGTGTGGCACTTTGTCCGATCGGAATTCTCTACACATGATCGGAGTATGTCCGAACGAACCAGTTGGTCGGGAAATATTTCCAACAAGTTGGAAAATTGGTTCCGACGGATATTCTGACGGAATCCGTCCGATGCATACCACACACAGTCGGATTATCCGACAACACGGTCCGATAGGACACATTCCGACGGATTCAACGACCGCGTGTACAAGGGCTTAGTCATATCTCTAGCGAGTTGGAGAAGAATTGGGAATCTCATTTAAATGATTGTTCAAAAAATTTGATGATTTTGTTACAGAATGAATACAAACAACAACTGGAGGTGTTGGATATGGAAATCAGTACTCTCTATGCCCGTCTAGTGCCTCTAAAGATACATGAGGACTACACGGACCTAGAGGAAAAGTTAAAGGATCATCTCAAAGAGTTTGGGAAATCGATCCTTCAAAAGAGGGAGAGGAAATATTGGAGGGATAAAAATACCTTTCATTGAGAATCGGGCCTACAAGTGGCATAAAAATAACAAGAATAATAGTATGAATAAAAGTTTTTCAAAAATGCAAGATAACAAAAATGACTATAATTCGGATACACCTTCCAATGCTTCTTCCTCTTCAGCTTCCTCCCATGCAGATGGACCCATAAGAAAAAGGAAAGGTCCTTTTTCTAAACTGTACGAGATGGATGGTGAATTGCAACGAGCCACAAAAAAAAGCACAACCGAGGTTCAGCAGGACTACGGTTTATGGGGTTAAAAATGGGAGTACATCTAGGAACCCAAGAAACAGCAGAGATAACCCCAAAAGTAATCAAATAGAGAAAGGAAAAAATCCCAAGAATACAAAGGCGTTGGGAGCAATTCCTAAAACGCAAAAACAATTAGATGATTTTTTAGACAAGGTAGTTCCAGTTCAATTATTGAACCCTACACAATCTCAGGATCAGAGACAGGTACCGACATTGGTGAAGGAAGTTTGAACATCATCAACTTGTCATCCCATTTACTCACGCCAGCTGAGAGCCATGTGCTCTCACTTGGATTGTCTTTTTGTCCAAATAAGCCATCCGATATTTTTGGAAATTATAAAAGACATTCATTTATTTGCATGTAAGTTATTATTTAAAAGTATGTATAATAAACAATCTATCCAACAAGAAGTGATTCAGCCTAATCGGCTGATTTTAGGGCTCTTCGGGATCTCAATCAGCTGCTGGAAGACAATGAATCAGTCATGGACACCTGGGAAGATGAGGTTGACAGCGAGGATAGCACAGGTGAGGACTCCCAGTGCTGTCTCTCCCTTCCCTCTAAAAAAGTTTACAAAAAGAAATCAAGTAAGTTTCCCCCCTTGAGTTTGAATACAGATTTAGCATTATTTGTGAAATTAACAACTAAAGAAATTAAAAGTATGAGTAAAGAAAAAAGGAGCATCAAAGAACCTCAGCCCAGAACAAGTGCATGCCTTGAAATCCCTCCAAAATAATGTAGAAATTACGATAAAAGTTTCAGTCAAAGGGGGGAATATTGTCTTAATGGACAATTCGATGTACGAAGCTATGTGTTTGAAAATTCTTAATGATTGGAAATGCTATTGTAAGATCTTGGCCCATCTAATAGAGAGTTATAATCAGGAATTCTATGATTTGGTGGATGAAGCCTATAGGGATGGAACCATTATGATTGAAATGTTGGAATTTGTACGTACGAAACATCATGTACGCATTACCAAAGGTACATAAAGATATTAAAAACCCTCCGGGAAGACCGATTATCTCAGGAAATGGATGCATTTAAGAAGCAGCTAGTCAAATACATCCAAAAATCTGCAGCTAGGATCCTGATGAGAGTGAGGAAACATGAGCCTATTACCCCCATTCTTCAATCACTTCATTGGCTCCCTGTTTCTGCTAGGATTGAGTATAAGGTTTCTCCTCTTAGCCCTTGTACACACGGTCGGAGAATCGGTCGGAATGTGTCCTATCGGAGCATTTTGTCGGATATTCCGACTGTGTGTGGTCTGCATCGGACTGTTTCCGTCGGACCAAATTTTCAAACTTGCTGGAAATATTTTCCGACAAACTGCTCCGATCGGACATACTCCGATCATGTGTAGAGAATTCCGATCAGACAAAGTGCCACGCATGCTCAGATCAAATTCCTACATCAAAGCTATTGGCTACTAGCCTGAACATAGTCCCATCGTAACGAAAATTACGTCATCACGTTCTGAAAGATCGGATTTTTCGACAACTTTGTCCAACCATGTGTATGCAACAGTTTCGGACAAAATCCAACGGATTTGGTTGTCGAAATGTCCGACCGTGTGTACAAGGGCTTACACATCAATGCATAAGAGGACATGCCCCACCTTATCTTAAGGAACTTCTTAAATTACAAAATATATCTCGTTCCCTCCACTCAACTCATCTAAATCTTCTTCAAATTCCAAGAACTAGATTGAAGACAGTGGGAGATAGGGCTTTTTGTGCTGCTGCCCCATGTTTGTGGAATGCCCTACCTGACAGTCTGAGGGCCCCTCAATCTACTGATTGTTTTAAAAAAGGACTTAAGACTTTTCTTTTTAGCAAAGTTTTTTGTTCAAGTTAGAGGTTTGCTTTTGTAGTATTATTTTTGTAATGTGTAGCACTTTGAGATCTTTTGATGAAAAGGGTGTTATAAATAAAATGTATTATTATTATTATTATTAATGGTGAGTCAGGGAGAGTTGACATCCTTCCTTGTAGTGTGGGTTATTAGGCATGTTTTTTGTATTGCAAGTTGAATGATTGGGTGCCAGTCACTTTTTCAATGCAAGAAAAAAAGAGATTTATTGTCTCTTAACAGAACTTAGGCAGATTCAATATTAATTGGCAGACCCCGAGATAAAAATAATAGTCAGCTACCACTGGAGAGGCGGGCCCAAAAGGCCAGGAAAAAAACATTATGGCTCTGGATTGGCGTCTGGGTGGACACACATCCACCCAGACAGCCGTCCAGGTGGCACAGAACCCCCCGATCACCTGACTCCTCCCGAATAAATAGGCTCTCCCAGTAGGCCAAGGGACTAAAGAAACCCCTGCCAATTGGCTGAGACAACCCATCCAGTCCTAGTCTGAATTCACTATGCCCTGGGCAATCTAATCCCACAGGCAACAATGCCAGCTAGTGACAGAAGAGAGAGGTGTATCAATACCAGAGTTAGGGAAATAAATCTGTGAATTCCCTATCATTCAGCCAGGCTAGTTACAACCTAGCAAGCTAAATTTCTTAGCAACCCTAAAAAGGCATACGATCGTGAGTGTTGAGGTCCCGGAAAATTTCCTCTTCGCTCTATAGTGGGAAACGTTTGTCAACCATATTATCTCATGATAGTGAAAGGACTGTGTTTCCTTTATGAATTAGAGACTGCACTCTATAAGTGATATGGGTATCCAGCAAATGTAGTGTTATTTATTACCATCCTGTTGTTGCAGTATGCTGAGTAGGAGGTACTTAAAATAGCAATAGCTGATATATATATATTTTTTTTTTCTTTAGGATGTTTTATATGTTTTATATATTTTTTTCTGTGATTATTACATATTAATTCTCATCGGATTGTTTTATATGGTGTTGCTACATGTTTGCTACATGTCCCTGACACCTGTTTGAATCTCTTGGGTTGTTCGGGAAACAAGCTGAAAGCCAAGAAGCACATTAGCACTTTTTCTTTTCTTTCTGATTTTGAATATTTATTGCTTATTTTTCACATCATTTGCGAAAATTGCACAGTTTGGTTTGCACTTTGTCAAATTGTTTACACTAAATCCTTTATGCACTTTAAACTATTCAATTATATATGACACTACTGCAACTTTGTACAATACTCTTCCCCTGAAGCAGTTTTGGGATTGGGAGCTTTGTTGCTCATGGAATAGCAATTAGCACAAATAGCACTTTGTATTGGAGGTGAAGGAGGTTTGTGGCCAGTAACATCCATTATTGGTTTATCTGCACATGTTTGTGTGATTAGTGCTGAGTATTTTTTCATATTTTTTGGTTAGTGCACATAAATTTGTTAGCGCTTTATATAACTTTTTTACTTATTTTTCACATACTATTATTGCATTTTTGCACGGCAAGGTGTTCAGCGTATATCCCCTATAGTAGTCGGAGGGCTGATATCCCTGTTTTTTTTCCAAGTGTAGATTGTGTAAAAGGAAGTTGACCAGAGCGCACCATTATACATACATTTATATACTTTTTTGGTGATAGAACACTGGCATGGTTGCAGCCTAGTCATTTGGGTGTTTCCTATACATGTATGGTAATCCTACATATTTATTAATATCAGCGTTAAGGCTTTTCCGTTATTAATATTCTTAGCAACCCTGTCTACTACCAAGGTGCTACATCCTCCCCCTGCCAAGGGAAACTACGTCTCGGAGTTTATAATGAAAAGGAAAAAATATATTCTCAATCCTGAGAATGAATGTCCTTGCAAACATGGATGGGTAGGGTAACAGGGAAGAATTAAAAATGGTAACAACACACACCGCATAGCATGTACAAAGGCAAGTGGCACACAAGGGCAATAAAAATAAGACAGTGTTTAAATTTTTACGTGTGGTGGACCACGGGAACAAATGAGGGAAAAATGCAATAACAGCAACCTTATATCCAAGTATTTATCTAGTATATACATAATAGGAAATAGAAAAATTTGCATTAGTCTGCAAGTCAAGGATATTGTCTCTCCTTAGCCAAGAAAGATGTGAAGGGTGCTGGAACACCTGAAAGAGAAGAAATATACAACATATAAACACATTCTAGTCCTACAGCAATACGGTGCAATATGTACATATGTGAAGTTTGTTCACTCTCAGCCAAGAGTGACAAGTAGTGCAAAAAAATGAACACAGTGGTATATCTCAACCTACATATATACTTTTAATATTTCAGTCCAATAATCCACTTTAAGGTAAGAACTTGCCCCTTTTGCCACAGCCCATTCTACCTAGCTAACTAAACACCCCATTGTCCTTGGAGCCCCAAAGTTCAATCATCATTTCCCTTGAAGTGCAACAAAACAGCAATGACCTTTTTCCCAGCAGTCTCCCTTCTTCACAGGGACAACTCCGGGGACAATTTCCATGGCTATTCACAGACAACACTTTAGCCATGTAATCACATAAGGGACAGTAGCTCTTGAAGAACGGTCCATCTTCCTGTTTAATAAAGTCCCCTTGCACCTTAAGTAATCTCAGACTGCCCTTGACACAGCCGGGAAGTGAGATAAATTTTCCTCATTAATGAAGAAACAAACATGCTGAAATTCCACAACATCAGATCAGCATGTCACTTTTCAGAGGGCGGCACGCTGGTAATTCCAAGGCACAGGCCAGCATGACTCTTTTAAGGCACTTCCTGCAGCTGCTGGGATTCAGGAACACAGTCCAGCAGTACAGTACAGGCAGGAATGTCCCCACATCAACATTTTCCGAGGGTGGAGCAACTTCTGGCAAAGTCAACACAACTCACACTCACAATTTTGTAATCCACTCTGGTCAGAATGAACTTGTCACAGTCCAAAAGATATCACCAATAATATCTGGGATCAGGCTACTGCAAAGGCTTTCCACTTCAGCCAGTCGTGGTGATATAGTGCTGTATATCCTATTGGTTAGGCAGACAAATTACACAGTCAAAATAGATGTGGCGACCATAATCCCAGGTCGGTAGGATGTTTGCATACTTATCAGCATGCCGTGGGGACATCTTCTTCAATTCACCACAATGAGTAATGTCTAAGTAATTCCAGATGGCAGCATCAGTCCATTGAATACTCTTTTCCTGAACCTCCTTTTCCAAGCAAGCGGGTAAATAGGGATATAGATAGCCATATTCTTTGGCTACCTTCTTTAGGACAATTCTCTGTAACTTGGACAGCCTAGGCAGCACTTTGGGATTTCCACAGCCAGGTAGAACCTGCATGTCCACTGCATGTTGAACCTAATGCCCAGCAAGGGTATCGGGTTTACAGGGTAGTCTGACTGACAGAAATGGCTTAGACTTAGCAGTTTTAGGAATTCGGGCCTGGTTGGCCCACCGCTCTTCCTCAAAGGAGTCCACAAGGCACAGGTGCGGTACTACATCAGTAGGCAGTTCAATTTTGACACTGGAGGCCTTAACAGGGAGGATCTCATCCTCTTACACATCACAAGGCTGGTCCTCATCACTATCAGTCCATTTTTCAGGCCAGGACAAAGTGTCTGAGAACAGTTCAGAAATCCGGTCAGACAGGATGTCCGAATCAGATATAGTAGAGCACCCTTTGGCCAGGAGCAGGTTGCACTTTGAACGGGCAAACCCAGGTATATTAGACTCTGCTCCATTACTGGCCACAGGCTTTACAGTCCCCACAGGCACACCACTTTCACCCAAATCAGGCTTACTGGTCTCTGTTGTCTTCTCCCCAGGAGGTTCTGTCATCAGTGATCGCAGTTGAGCCCGACCACGGTCCCGGGAGATGACTGGAGTAGCTCGCCTTGGAGCAGGGGTCAGAGGAGGGTCAGAGGAGCAGCATCTCTGGTAGGCCGGGTGGTGGCAGTGGAACTTTTGGTGGTTTCTTGAACCAGGATGGCAACATTCTTGTCCCAGTCCACCTCTAATGCCCGTGGGGGCGACATTGGCGAGACTACCTCAAGTAGGGGTTCCCCACAGTGACTGCAGATGATCCAGGGCCGTACACTGGTAGCAAGGCAGGAACATTTCTCACAAAATAGCTTCATAACCTCCTAAAGTGTAGAGTGCGAGGCTACCTTTGGGTACATACAGCACTCCAGTATCTGTCAAGCCGATTTTTGGTCCACTCAGGCTCGGACCAACACCTGGAGCTTCCAATCCGCCATATCTTCCTCTCGATGACAACACCGCAGCATGTGCTCAGGTAATGGCAGCATCTCCTTCTCCTCCTCTGCAGAGCGACAACTCCTCGAATACCAAGGGTTTGGTTTACATGCTCTCCAGAAACGTCAGCGCCTGCCTCCTTCTATCATATAAATGTACTCACTGAGGCCAAGATGCAGAGAGCGGTCGCTGTTGCGACTCGGCGCAGACCACCCCTGAAGGTGGCACAGGGGGTGGTTGCACCAAGAGGCACAAGCTACCAGCAGGACAGTCACTTGCTAGTAGATCAGCAGGTAGCTTGAGCAGAGCTGAAAGGTGATGTCCCGTGGGAAGGTCCAGAAGCAATGGTAGCAAGTCCGTAAGGCAAAGGCAGAATCCAGGAGACAGGCCAGGGGTCAAACACAGTCCAGATCCGAAGACAACAAGTACCAGGAACGCTGAAACAGAAAGATAATCCAAGAAAAGCCGGGGGTCGAACACAGGAGATAGCAGGTAAGTCCAGATGCAGGCTGAGGGTCAAACACGTTCAGAAAGCGGGAGTCCAAGGTCAAGCCAGAGGTCAGGTCAGGAGAAGATCAGCGAGGTCAATGAGGCAATCCGGGTCACAACGGGTAATATAGATCACAGGAACAGACGTGGGAAACACAGGAAGCTGAAGACAAACCAGCAGTGTGTTTGGATGACCTCACTTCCTTTATAGGTCAGCGAGGGGTCACATCCTGTGTGTGTGTGCTTTAGTTTATTCCTATTGCACACAGCTGTGCGCCAGAGCGCTTTACCCGTGCGTATCCTATGACACCTTCCTCTCACGGCACACCAAAACTAATGGAGTCTGCCTTAACCCCCGCAGTGCTGGCGTAAAGTGAAAAAACCAGGCTGACACTCTCCCATGAGCAATGAGACACACTGGTTCTTCCTCACATAGTCGAGATGGATAATAACACAGTCTATGAGAAATAAGATGTTACTTGCCACCTTCCCACGGAGCCAGACGAAATCCCAGTGTAGTTGCAGTCCATTGCTAGGGATGACCACTGCAGGAATAACACCTTTGCCCCACATTGGGCGCCAAATGTAGCGACATCCCCGACCTCCAAAGGTCTAATGGTGACCTCCAGAGTCAGGGAGAGCTGACATCCTCCCTTGTAGTGTGGGTTATTAGGCATGGTGGGTGTATTGCAAGTTGAATGATTGGGCGCCAGTCACTTTTTGAATGAAAGTAAACAGAACTGGTGGAGAGAGGGTTAGGGCCAGTTAATAAAATGGTATGTGGCGCTACCTAACCAACCGAAATCTGGAAAAAATATATGAAACAAACTACCGTGTAATAAAAATCTATAAATAATTCCAATGTGTATCCAATTCCCCAATCTTCTAAAGTGCAATGTGAAAATAAATAAAAATGCAATAATCACAGTATTAATCAAAATCCATCATGGTATATGAAACATTGCTCTAAAATATATCTGAATGTGAATAATAAAGTGCTTTAGTGATAACTGAATCAATGTGCCAACAAATAAACAGAAAATCAATCAAAATTAGTGCAAAACAATCATTTAAAAGTGCTGTATCTTCTAAAGTGCAATCCACGACATAAAATAAGAATAAAATAGTGTAAATAATGTTCTGAATCCAAAAAGAAGTCCGAACCACTGTAAACAATAGTTTCAAATGATAATTTCAAATAATATTTTCAAATAAAAGGGTCAGATCTTCTTCTAATGGTTCCTCACCAAATAAGTGCAAATCTATGTGCAGTGGACGATCAATTAGTGCGAATCCAGTGAGATCCGTGCAATCCGGGGTGCGCCCCCTGTTTCCCCCCCAGCCTCTCACCTCTATTATCGGCCCCTACAGGCCTAGTTGTACTGTATATCGGTGACCGATATTCCAAATCGGTCAAACGATCTCCCACGATCTTAGCGTCCAATGAGGTCCACAGTCATATACACTTATAATCCCAATCATAGGGTGAGAAAAAAGAGGGATAGGGGCTCCAATGTGTAGTAAATATAAAATAAAATTTTATTGCCACACATATCCACTAACATTTAAAATCAAGGAAAACAATGAAGTACGGAAGTACTTTTCGGTCTCCGCCGCGACCAGAAGTGACAACGGCACATGGCTCCTCCCTGACGCGTTGCGTCACTGCTCACGTGACTTTCTCAAAGGGTCAAGGAGTCAGGTGTCTGTACGCCGGTTTAAATAGTGTCTTCCGCTGTCATAGCAACAGCGTTACTTCAACAACTGAAGACTTCTAATGCAATACATATATGAAATGGGAACAGAGGGGCGCCAGACTGAGTGCAGTATAAATCATATATTTAATAAAAACAAGTAGTAACTCACAGGTTAAATTAGATGAGTTCAGTATGTGGTGAAAATCGCCAGTCCTGGCGTCTCATAAATGTCTTCCCTTTGCAGCCTGGGGCACTGGTGTGATCCCACAGGGACCCAGAGAATGCTGGGAACCAGGAGGCAGGAAACAAGAAGCAGCTGGTCGTGACTTCACAGGAACAGGAAATGTGATTATTCACAGTGGCAAGGAATGGTAATGCATTTCGAAGCTACAGCTTCTTCATCTGACCATGATTGGCTGGCAAACCTCGCAGTCTTATATTACAGAGGAAATAGAAACAGAGAGATCTGATGGGCTGGCCGGCCCGTCAATCAAATAGACAGATTTAAAGAGGTAGATGGTTGGAGACCGAAGTGAACGTAAATATGAGTAAGAAGCTTGCTGATTAATAGTGGAAGATGATAAGTTTATGACGTTTGCAGAAATCGATCAAATCCTTAACCACTTGCCAACCGCCGCACGCCGATGTACGTCCTATTTTTGAAGAGGGATATCTCGGTAACGGCAGCAGCTGCTGCCACAACCGAGATATCCATCTCTTCAGGCGGCGGTACGATAACGGTGGTCTCTGCGGCGGATTCGCTTCGAGATCACCGCTATCGGCGGCGGGAGAGGTGCCACCCCCCCTTCCGCCGCCCTCCCGCACCTTCCGCCGCTTACCGGAGCCGTCGGTAGCGGCGGAGGCGATCGGGTCCTCTTCCTAGCTGGGCATAGAGACAAGTGAGGCTAAGATGGCCCCCCCACTCGTCTCTATACCATAGGAGGGCGGAAGCGACGTCAAAACCTCACTTCCGCCCATACCTCTTAAAGGTATATTTTTTTTAAATGTCAGATTTTCTTTTTTTTCTTTTTTTTTTTGCATTTTAGCCCAAATATGAGATGTGAGGACTTTTTGACCCCCCAGATCTCATATTTAAGAGGACCTGTCATGCTTTTTTCTATTACAAGGGATGTTTACATTCCTTGTAATAGGAATAAAAGTGATCCATTTTTTTTTTTTAAAACAGTGTAAAAATAAATAAAATCAATTAAAATAAATAAGAAAAAAAAAAAAAATTTTTTAAAAACACCCCGTCACGACGAGCTTGCGCACAGAAGTGGGCGCATACGTGAGTAGCGCCCGCATATGAAAACAGTGGTCAAACCACACATGTGAGGTATCGCCACGATCAGTAGAGCGAGAGCAATAATTCTAGCCCTAGATCTCCTCTGTAACGCAAAAAATGCAACCTGGAGAATTTTTTAAATGTCGCTTATGGAGATTTTTGAGGCTAAAAGTTTGACGCCATTCCACGAGCGGGCGCAATTTTGAAGCGTGACATGTTAGGTATCAATTTACTTGGCGTAACATTATCTTTCACAATATAAAAAAAAAAAATGGGCTAATTTTACTGTTGTCTTATTTTTTTATTCAAAAAAGTGCATTTTTTCCAAAAAAAGTGCGCTTGTAAGACCGCTGCGCAAATACGGTGTAAGAAAAAGTATTTCAATGACCGCCATTTTATTCTCTAGGGTGTTAGAAAAAAAACAATATAAAATGTTTGGGGGTTCTAAGTATTTTTCTAGCAAAAAAAACTGTTTTAAACATGAAAACACCAAGTCTGAAAAAGAGGCCTGGTCCTTAAGTGGTTAATTGATTAAATACATGAATATAAAATGTATAAATATACCTGAGATTTAAAATGAATACATTTTTATGAGTAAATTAACTAAAAAATGAATTAAGAAAATTATTAGCAATTGGAAATCAATTGATTATTATTTTTAAGTTTAAATAATCTTTATTTATTTTCTTCATTAATACATCTTTTATACAAAATTGCTACAAATATACAACCTATATATCAAATTTCATCAAAAAAAGATAAAAATAAGATATAAAAAAACCTATATGCTAAAAAAATTATATGATTATTATAAATTATAATGAATTAATAAAATGGTGAGAATGGAGGAAGGAAAGGACTCTATGCTAGATATAATATTAAGGTTCTAAGTTATATCATGACCAAAAATACTTCTCAAAAGGATCAAATCGAATCTTCAGATAATAAATGGTTAATGGATAATGATGGTGATACCTACTGTGTATATATATGTGTGCACAAATATAATCATACATATACACAAATACAATAACAGCTCATGCATATACATACCCACATACCTGCACATACGTGCAGTTGTAAACATGTACATGTGTAAAAAAACGCATGTATATACGTGAGTATATACAGACATCTTTATGTATATTTATGTTCCCTCTACTCTCTAGAGGGAACACAATATTGTACAAAAAAGGGAAGGGGGGGCAAAAGGAAAATAAATAAATAAATAAATAAATAAATAAATAAATAAATAAATAATAAAAAAAAGACAAAGGGGGTGGTAAAAACAAAAAGGGTGGTAAAAAAAAGGGGGGGGCAGTGACAAATTTGTGTTTGTTGCCCAAATTAGCTGTTTAGTGGAGAAAACTGGGTATCCACTCATCAGTAACCGGGCGACCCACTGAGGCAAGACCGGGGGAAATCACACCAGCACCTGATTAAATAAAAGTGCTGATTTCGATCTCCTCGTTCATTCCTCTAGGCGACATAGTATCCAAAAGTGAAAATCCAATACGTTTCCTGACGACACAGTCTTTTGAAACGTTCCGCTGGGGGAAATTTATCTGGAATTGATTCAAGGACCCAAACTTTTCGATCCTTGGATGATTGTTTATGATATTCTAGAAAGTGGCGGGGGACACTATGTTTAGGGAGACCAAGCATCGACAAATCTGCGATGTTCCCCAAATCTGGCTCTAAGGGCTCTGATTGTACGGCCCACATATCGCACGCCACAAGGGCAAGCTAGACAGTAAACCACAAACATGGAAGAACAGTTATGGAAGGTGTTGGATGTGTATGTCTTACCCTTATGAGCAAAGGATTTTTGACCATGTTCAATATGAGCACAAGTCAGGCACAGGGATTTTTTACACTGAAACATTCCCACCAGAGGAATGAGCGTTAGTTGAATATTATTGGATATAGATTGGGCAGATTTAATTTTGCTAGGAGCGACTTTCCCTTTTATATTTGGAGCCTTCCTATAGGCAAATTGTGGCACTGTAGGAATAGTGGTTTTTAAGTGTGGGTCTTGCTGTAGTATAGACCGGTGTTTTTTAAAAACGCTCTCCATTTTCCAGTGTTTGTTGTGATATTGAGTTATGAATCTTGTTCCTACATTTTCTTGTGATCGCTGTTTTGATTTTGGAATGTCATTTGGTATTGTAAACCATATGAGCCTGATCAATGAGGTCTGGGGGGTAGCCTTTCTCTATAAATTTCTGTTTGAGATGAACACTTTGTGCATTATAATCCTCCAACCTAGTGCAATTGTGTTGTAACCGGCAAAATTGACTTTTGGGGACATTTTTAACCCATCTCGGATGGTGACAGCTGGTGAAATGTAAAAAAGAGTTCCCCGATGTGGGCTTGGTGTAACCTTTAGCTATAATTGTGGACTCTTGGTGACTGAGTTCCAGGTCCAAAAAACAAAGAGGTGGCATTTATTTCTGTGGTAAAAGAAAAACCAAAAGTGTTGGAATTGCAGTGCGATAGAAATTTCTGTACAGTATGAAGAGGACCATCCCAGATGATAATAATGTCATCGATGTAGCGCCCATAGAAGACCAGGTGTGCTGCGAATGGGTTATGTTCCCATATGCACCTGGTCTCCCATAGACTCATCATGAGATTTGCATAACTGGGGGCAAAATTTGCCCCCATAGCAGTCCCAGTATTCTGAAGGTAATAATCATCCTCAAAATTGAAGTAATTATGTTCCAAGCAGAATCTGGTCACTTTCAGAATAAACTGTGACTGTCTGGAATTGATGTTACTGTCCTCAGATAAAAAAAAAGGCCCCCCATAGGCCCATTGCGAGATTTGCATAACTGGGGGCAAAATTTGTCCCATAGCAGTCCCATTATTCTGAAGGTAATAAATATCCTCAAAATATAAGTAATAATGTTCCAGGCAGAATCAGAATAAACTGTGACTGTCTGGAATTGATGTTACTGTCATCAGATAAAAAATAGGCCCCCCATAGGCCCATTGTGAGATTTGCATAATTGGGGTCAATTCTGGGTGTGGTGTGCTTAGATCTGCCCCCTCTCCTGCCTCGTCGTCGTCGTGTTTTCTTTTGTTGGGGCTGGAAATCCAAACATAATATATATCAAAATACAATCATTAATCAAAGATTAAAAATACTTTATACCGAAAACATAGCAAATAATTTAACTCTTTTAAATTCAATATATATATATTATAACTGTGCACCTTTGCTTAGGATAACCTCCGCCCGTTAACCACGCAAATAAAAGGCGCTTAGCATCAAAGAATATGCTTTCTACCTGGGAACTGTGGAATTTAAGCAGCTGTTCTAAAAGGTATTAAATCAATAAAACCACTAGAAAATATTAAACAAAAATCTGCGAGGTGAATGGATCAATCAATTCACTCGTAGAAAAAACAGCGCATAATACTTCATAAAAAAAGAAAAAATAATATTATATGTGATTTGTGCTAATACGAACTATGGAAAAAACATTTATATCTTCCCAAATGCAGTCATACACACTAAGTATTGTCCATGAACACTGTCCATATATCCAAATTAGGCTGAGTGATTGGGATAGTTTCAGGAAAAAATGTTAGATTAAAGTGTTTTAATCTAATTTTTGGAATTTTTTAATCTATGTTTTGAATTCACCTAATTCTCAATATTTCAATTTCTATACCTTCTGTATAATGAAATGGTTCTTTCAAAAACATCATTTATGAAAGCCTCTGACAGGTATCCTGTAAAGAGAGCAGCGTATATAACATAGGTGGATTAATCACTATATATCTATACATGTTTACGAAGGGTTAATACCGCACGTATTAAAGAGTAGTCAGGACTGATTGCCTCCACCCTCAGATGATGTCAATACGACGAAACGCGTCAGGGTGGTAGCACATGTTTGCAGCATAGAGGAACTGACAGGAGGGAGGAAGAGACGCACAGCTTTAACCGTGAGCTACTAAGTGGTGACGGCCATTAGCGGCTGATGCTATTACTTCCCCCGAGACTGTGGTTAAGAACTATGCACGCTGAATGAATCAATGCCTTAAAGAATTAATTTTGTGTGAGTGCAACATTTTTACTTAAATAAATCGTGTTTTTATAAGACAGTATCACGCTATGTTTGTTTTCCCGTAATTGCTTCTTTCGGAGATCTTGAATCACCCGACACTTATGCAGTGGATGAGATCCAGCCGATGAGTAACATCTGAGAGCCCGTGTAACCAAGCACATCCGATCGTGTATTACCTGGCGCTTATGAAGCTGATGAGATCGAACCGATGAGGAGTAATTTCTGAGAGCCTATGTAACCAGGCATATCTGGTAAGAATATTACTAAGGGGGGTCACCTCATCCTTGAGATTGCACCCCAGTAAATTCGGGATCACTGCATTATACTAGTGGAAGTATAATCATGTTAAGGAAGGATTGCATCGTACACTCCTTGTGATTTGTACCAGGACACTTTGTTTCAGTTTTGACCTTTAATTCTATTGTCTGTTGATGGACTGAAATAGATATCTCGTTTCAACTTTTTTCCTGAAACTATCCCAATCACTCAGCCTAATTTGGATATATGGACAGTGTTCATGGACAATACTTAGTGTGTATGACTGCATTTGGGAAGATATAAATGTTTTTTCCATAGTTCGTATTAGCACAAATCACATATAATATAATTTTTTCTTTTTTTATGAAGTATTATGCGCTGTTTTTTCTACGAGTGAATTGATTGATCCATTCACCTCGCAGATTTTTGTTTAATATATATATTATAATTTAAGCGCCATCTGGTGGTCAGAAGTGGGTAAACTTATAAATACAACCTGCAGACCTCTTTGCTGACATCTAGTGGAAAATTACTGTCCTGACATATCTAGCCTTTCTTTTCACTTGTTCAATCTCATAGAAATAGATATACATCTCTCACAGCTGACATCTAGTGGGCAAAAGTCCAATCACTTCTGCAATCTAAAAAATCTTCTGTAATTTATCATCATCCAATATGAATTGGAATTGGATACTCATTGGAATTATTTATAGATTTTTATTACACGGTAGTTTGTTTCATATATTTTTTTCCAGATTTCGGTTGGGTAGGTAGCGCCACATAGCATTTTATTATTTGATCTTATTGTGTGAGATCACTTTTATGTTGGCAGCTTCCTCCCATTTTTGGCATAGCGAGGTTGTGCGCATTCGTTATCTTTCTTTTATTATACTGCGATCATCTCATTTACTAGTGCCGCACACCATGGAAGTGTTCAGCTTTTTAGATAATAGAACTCAATCTTCTGTAATTGATCGTCATCCAATATGAAATAAACTAAAATACTTAATAAAAAATGTTTTATTATTATATAAATCGTGTATAATAATAATAATAATAAAAAAAGAATACAAATATTCTATTGAGACCTGACTAATCAATGTAATCTACTGGTGATGACACCAATATTATATATCTGGGACACAACGTTGATTTTGATCTTAATTGTTTTATATATCGAATTATTAAGTTATTAGGTTTATGTTTTTATTGTATATATATATAATAAAAACATAAACCTAATAACGTAATAATTCGATATAAAACAATTAAGATCAAAATCAACGTTGTGTCCCAGAGGTGTCAAAGTGCGTAATTCGTATATCCAGCGAGATTCAGCTTGGCTGATCCTAATTATTTTATTATCTCCCCTCCAGTGGGGCTCATACTTTTCAATACCACAAATTTTTAACGAAGAAGGATCTTTTTTTGTGGTATTTCGCATTGTGTCTGGACAAGCTATGCTTGTCAAACCCTTTTTTTTTTATATATACACATACACATGCTCCCTAAGCCTCTTCCACAATTCCCTCTTAGTTCTACCAATATATTGAATGTGGCATGGACACTCCTTCACTGCGACACGTTATAAAATCTTCTATTATATAATTTTTTCACGTAACTGTTGATGTCAAGCTTGATTTATTTTTCTTGGTTTCCTTTGTGTGTCGGCATGCATCGCAATTTTTACAAGGGTGATATCCTTTCCCCTCAAAGAACGGAAAAGATTTCTTAGCCGGGGGGTCGGGTACATTTTTAGCTAGGTTATCTTTGAGGGTAGGGGCCCTAATGTAAGTGAATTTTTGTCGCGGGTCCCGCGGACTCGATCGACGCGGGTATACCCGCGATCGTCTCACGGGGGCGGCTGAACGAGGAAATGCCGTTGTAAACAGCATCTCCCCGTTCTGCCTAGCAACTAGTGACGCTGATCTCTGTTCCATGTGATTGGAGCAGAGATCAGTGTTCACTAAATTAAAGCCCAGCCCCCAACAGTTACTAACACACCCCTAGGAACACTTAACCCCTACACTGCCACCCCCTGGTTAACCCCTTCACTGCCAGTGTCATTTACACAGGAATCACTGCATTTATATAGCAGTGATTGCTCTATAAATGACAATGGTCCCAAAAATGTGTCAAAAATGTCCGATGTGTCCGCCATAATGTCGCAGTCACAATAAAAATCGCTGATCGCCGCCATTACTAGTAAAAAAAAAATATTAATAAAAATGCCATAAAACTATCCCCTATTTTGTAAACGCTATAACTTTTGCGCAAACCAATCAATAATCGCTTATTGCGATTTTTTTACCAAAAATATGTAGAGGAATACGTATCGGCCTAAACTGAGGGAAAAAAAATGTTTTTTTTATATATTTTTGGGGGATATTTATTATAACAAAAAGTAAAAAATACAGCGTTTTTTTCAAAATTGTCGCTCTATTTTTGTTTATAGCGCAAAAAATAAAAACCGCAGAGGTGATCAAATACCACCAAAAGAAAGCTCTATTTGTGGGCAAAAAAGGACGTCAATTGTCAGTTAAGGCGACGCAGTGCCGGATCGCAAAAAGTTGTCTGGTCTTTGACCAGCAAAATGGTCCGGGGCTGAAGTGGTTAAAATAGGTATGCGGAGTCAATTTATTTTCTTCTTTTTCAATGACTAGATCCCAAAAATTGATTTTGTCACTGCTCATCTCCCAAGTAAGTTTTATATTTTTCTCATTGGTATTCGAATGAAAACGAAAAAAAAATGAAGTCCATCAAACTCTCTCTCTGCTGCCGGACCAGATTACAATGATGTCATCAATGTATCGCTTAAACAATGTCAGTTGGTGTGGTACATTGTTATATCAAGACTCTTCTTCCCATTCCGACATGTACAAATTGGTGACACTAGGTGCATATTTTGCCCCCATGGCAATTCCACATGTTTACTTGTAATAAATACTATTGAACCAAAAGTAATTCGAATCCAAACCAAAATGTAGACAGTCTAGTAAATATCTCCTTTGTATACATTTCAAGTCACTTACATTTCTGAGCAGTGGCGGAACTACCGCCATAGCAACCCACGCGGTCGCTATGGGGCCCGCAGTCGCTATGGGGCCCGAAGCCTAGTGGAACTGCAGCGGTCCGGGGCTCGGCAATGCATTGCAAACTTCTGTCCTGCCCAGAACACCGGCGTCAGCCCCCTCCCATCGTCGTGACGTCACTCGGCCGGAGGCTCGATGGGCGGAGCGTCAATGCAGAGCTACTGCAGCCTGCATACACAGGAACCAGGCAGCACCGCCGAGGAGGAACCAGACTCACCCTCACCCTCGCAAAATTTGCAGACCATTCATTGCAATCAGACAGAGGTACTGTACAAGCTAAAGTAAGCTGATGCAATGATGGGGCCAGACTGCAGTCTAAACATTTTGAACTGTCTGAGTTTAACTGATTTTTATAATATGCAGCATGGCGGGGGGGGGGGGGAGGGGGGTGAATGTCCTGCACTGGTCACTGTAATTGTATTAATGTCCTGCACTGGTCACTGTAATTGTATTAATGTCCTGCACTGGTCACGGTCGAATGATTTTACTGGTTACGGTCACTGATGAATGATTTTACTGGTCACAGATGAATGATTTTACTGGTCACGGTCGAATGATTTTACTGGTCACGGTCACTGATGAATGATTTTACTGGTTACAGTCACTGATGAATGAATTAACTGGTCACGGTCACTGATGAATGAATTTACTGGTCAAGGTCACTGATGAATGATTTTACTGGTCACGGTCACTGATGAATGATTTTACTGGTCACTGATGAATGATTTTACTGGTCACGGTCGAATGATTTTACTGGTCACGGTCGAAATGATTTTACTGGTCACGGTCGAATGATTTTACTGGTCACGGTCGAATGATTTTACTGGTCACGGTCACTGATGAATGATTTTACTGGTTACAGTCACTGATGAATGAATTAACTGGTCACGGTCACTGATGAATGAATTTACTGGTCAAGGTCACTGATGAATGATTTTACTGGTCACGGTCACTGATGAATGATTTTACTGGTCACTGATGAATGATTTTACTGGTCACGGTCGAATGATTTTACTGGTCATGGTCGAAATGATTTTACTGGTCACGGTCGAATGATTTTACTGGTCACGGTCGAATGATTTTACTGGTCACGGTCACTGATGAATGATTTTACTGGTTACAGTCACTGATGAATGAATTAACTGGTCACGGTCACTGATGAATGAATTTACTGGTCAAGGTCACTGATGAATGATTTTACTGGTCACGGTCGAATGATTTTACTGGTCACGGTCGAATGATTTTACTGGTCACGGTCACTGATGAATGATTTTACTGGTCACTGTGGAATGATTTTAGTGGTCAGTCACTGATGAATAAATTTACTGGTCACTGATGAATGATTTTACTGGTCATGGTCACTGATGAATAAATTTACTGGTCACGGGCACTGATGAATGATTTTACTGGTCACTGTGGAATGATTTTACTGGTCACGGTCACTGATGAATAAATTTACTGGTCACGGGCACTGATGAATTAATGTCCTGCACTGGTCACAGTAATTGTATTAATGTCCTGCACTGGTCACAGTAATTGCATTAATGTCCTGCACTGGTCACGGTCACTGATGAATGATTTTACTGGTCACGGTCACTGATGAATGATTTTACTGGTCACGGTCACTGATGAATAAATTTACTGGTCACGGGCACTGATGAATGATTTTACTGGTCACTGTGGAATGATTTTACTGGTCACGGTCACTGATGAATAAATTTACTGGTCACGGGCACTGATGAATGATTTTACTGGTCACTGTGGAATGATTTTACTGGTCACGGTCACTGATGAATAAATTTACTGGTCACGGGCACTGATGAATTAATGTCCTGCACTGGTCACAGTAATTGTATTAATGTCCTGCACTGGTCACAGTAATTGCATTAATGTCCTGCACTGGTCACGGTCACTGATGAATGATTTTACTGGTCACGGTCACTGATGAATGATTTTACTGGTCACGGTCACTGATGAATGATTTTACTGGTCACGGTCACTGATGAATGATTTTACTGGTTACGGTCACTGATGAATGATTTTACTGGTCACAGATGAATGATTTTACTGGTCACGGTCGAATGATTTTACTGGTCACGGTCACTGATGAATGATTTTACTGGTTACAGTCACTGATGAATGAATTAACTGGTCACGGTCACTGATGAATGAATTTACTGGTCAAGGTCACTGATGAATGATTTTACTGGTCACGGTCGAATGATTTTACTGGTCACGGTCGAATGATTTTACTGGTCACGGTCACTGATGAATGATTTTACTGGTCACTGTGGAATGATTTTAGTGGTCAGTCACTGATGAATAAATTTACTGGTCACTGATGAATGATTTTACTGGTCATGGTCACTGATGAATGATTTTACTGGTCACTGTGGAATGATTTTACTGGTCACAGTCACTGATGAATAAATTTACTGGTCACGGGCACTGATGAATTAATGTCCTGCACTGGTCACTGTAATTGTATTAATGTCCTGCACTGGTCACTGTAATTGTATTAATGTCCTGCACTGGTCACTGTAATTGTATTAATGTCCTGCACTGGTCACTGTAATTGTATTAATGTCCTGCACTGGTCACGGTCACTGATGAATGATTTTACTGGTCACGGTCGAATGATTTTACTGGTTACGGTCACTGATGAATGAATTTACTGGGGGGGGGGGCTGTTTGCAGGGGGGCCCCATACAACATTTTGCTATGGGGCCCTGTGATTTCTAGTTACGCCCCTGTTTCTGAGGGCCCATTTCCTGGCTTGGATTGCTTCTTCATGGTTTATAATAGTGTATAAAGATGCGACATCCGCAGTCGCCAAACAAACTGGTCCATCATCCAAAGGGGACATTGTTAAGCAGTTGGATGAGATGTTTCTTAACTCTCAGATACGACTTTTTTTTCTTTACCACTAGTTGTAGAAAGCAGTCTATATGCTCCCCTATCCTTGCACATACAGAGTTAATCCCATTAACTATGGGCCTTCCTGGGGGTTTCTCATTATTTTTATGTATCTTGGGTACTGTGTAAATTACCGGCACTCTACATACATTCAGCTGCAAATATTTTATTTCTTTTTTGTTCAATAGACCCTTCTCTGCTCCCATTTGAATTACTCGAATGAATTCCTTCTTATATGTCGTAGTCGGATTACTTCTGGTTTGTTGTTTCATCACTTAGTTGGCGATATATATTTCATCATTGTAATTCACTTTTGATTGTATGACTATGGCCCCACCTTTGTCCGTGTCAGGTCACCTGAGACCAGACGACAGATGCACTCCGTAGGAGTCGGAAGTGAACTGCTAGGTAGTTGTTAGAAGTTTTTGAGTTAATATTTTAAGTGATAAAAGTTTCTGAAAATATATGTAAGTTATATGTTTGGTAAGAAGTGATGGTTTCTGAAGGTCACAGAACAACAGAGTAAAGGGAGGAGTGGATTTGCTGAGTAGGTATTTCTATTTTTGCGTTACTATGTCAGTACAATGGGTGGAGTTATGCTACTTATCTATAGACTGAACCATATTGGGTATATATGCAAATGTGGGAGTTATTAGGATATGCTGACATAACATCATGAAACAGTATAAGAATGGAGTAGGATTCTAGGAAGGGAGATCGGTGGGAAGAGAAGGACGCTATACTTTGAAAATGTAACACCAGAAGTACCACCTTAGAAGCCATCACCATGCTATGTGTTACCAGATGTCAATCTTGTCTTTGCTTATCTTTCTGAACAATAAACCAACTATTGGACGAATGAAGGATTCTTCAATTTCTACTCCTGAAAGTACGTTTGAAATGCCATGGAGGAAGACATACATATCTCCGCTACACACCCTTTAGGAGAAGGGTTACTGATTCACATATTACACAAAGATTTTGCTATTCATTAAGAAACGCCCCTGTGAGTATGTAGAGTTTCCACTACATTTACGTTTCTACTCTCTACATCACTTTTTACAGTAGTGGACCTCAGGACTGACTGCTGCGGATTGTACCCAGGGAGATTTAGGACACAGGTCTACAGGATCACTAGCACAGATCCCAATGGGAGCTGGAGCATAGATTCCTCAGGGTGTGGAGTCTAAGAGCCAGCGAGTGTTCACCAGAGCCTCCAGTGGTGAGGATGGACTTCGCTGCAGTCTGGCTCCAGGTCACGGCCCCTAGGGTCTCACAGCTCATGCTCACAGTAGACTACAGGAGAAGGAAGCAGCAGGCTGGAAAGACAAGGATAGTAAGGGGATAAGGCAGAGGTCAGGGCAACTAGCAGACAGGAACAACACAGTACACGCCAAAGGTTCAGGGTCACCGGCAGACAGGGATGGTCAGGGACATGCAAAAGGTCAAGGTCACAAGCAGACAGGAATCGTTGAGAACACGCCAAGGTCGGTAACAGAGTCAAACATAGAGCACGCGGCAAGCAGGAACCAGGAAGCCAAACACACAATGAATACACAATGGTTGATCAGCACTGTTGGCTTGCAGTGCATAGGTTAATATAGGGCTCCCTGATAGGGCCTGGGGTGGAGCCATGCTTAGAGGAGAGGTTATAAAAACCACCAGGTGGAAGTGGCTGACCTCTTAGTCAGAACACATGAAGGGAGGTAAGCAACCAGAGGAAGATCACTGCATAACCATGACAGTCCGCTTGTCTAATAACAATATCCTTCCTGGATTCCAAATTTCTTATGCCACTTTTTTATATCTCCTGAGTCATACACCTTTTTTTTTACTTTCAATTCTTGTAAGATCCTTCAAAACCATTCTTTTAAATACCTCGATCTATCATTCCCAGTGGGTGGATTGAAGAGAGATTTATTCCGTAGATTGCTAAGCTGGATGCCGTTGGTTTCTGGTCATTTCGTTCCTCGACCAATTCCTGAGTCACTCGGCATATATTTCTTTATATTTAAACTTCTCACAAATTTATTAATATCTGCATAAGTATTGAACTTATTGAGATTCTTTTTGGGTGCGAATTTTAACCCCTTAGCTAACACCTTGATTGCCTCTTGTGTTAGCTCTACTCCACCAATATTTATAATTCCATCTCCGGTTATTCTCTTTTCCTTTTGCTTTTTGACTCCTGCGTCGGCATCCTCTTCTCGTTTTTCGTTTCTTACACTTCTTTTCTCTACTGATTTTCTTGGAGTTTTCCTCAGGCGTTCTTCCCTGTCTCTGTCCCTCTGGTGTTCCTGCTTTTTGTCCTCCCCCCCCCCCCTCTTGGTTCTTCTGCTTGGGTTGTGATCTGGAGTGCGTCTGTCGGGTCTCAATGGTATATCTTCTTGGTAGTGACGTGACAAAATTGAGGGTTTTTAGGGACTTTAACGAAGCCATGTCCTGGTAAGATCATGTAATTCCATCCCTAGGGACTTTAAGTGAAATCATGACCTGGTAAGGTCATGCGTTTCCATTTCAATTCATTAAAAAAGAGAACGGGGGGGGGGGGGCGGGACTTTATATGAAGTAAAGGGTAGCTGTAAAGTTAATTGGTGAATACATAGGAATTTAATTGATTGTGACAGTAATACATACATAAAATGCAGGTACAAAGATATAACATTGATATCGAAAAAGATCAATATTTAAGCTTATTAATAACATCAATTACTCATAGTAGATTAACAATCAAATTCCAAAGTTCACCAAAAGAAGATTGAATAAAATGTTTAACACAATAAAACCTGCAGGACCTATTGCCTCCCTGGGTCAATAAATAGAGATAATACAGTATTAACTGGAGACTCAAATAAATGATGGCAGAGACACGGCAGTTTGTAGCTCTACGCGTTTCGTGGTTTTTGAACCACTCATCAGGAGCAAGGCACGTGGTGAATTCAAATACACAGATTGGTAATAGGATGACCGGAGCGACGCAAACCGTCCAGGGGCAACCCCAACCGGGAGCTGTGGCAGGCAGCCCCGGAAAGACAACCCATACAGGCATCACCCAGGGCGGGCATGGAACTACCGAGGCACTCCTGTGAGGGGAAGGATAGGAGGTATGAAGTAAATGAAGATGTAAAGTGAACAATGAAAATGTAAAGTGAACAATGAGAGTCCAAGGGGAAAGGTGAAAAGAAAGAACAATGAGCAGAAAGCCCGTGCTAGTGAGGGGTGAGCGAAGTGAAACAGTGAGGGTGCCCCAAAAGCATAAATGAAAAGTGACAATGTAATCAAGATGCCGTGCATAAAAAGGATGGATAAAGAAATTATTACCCATGGAAGACCATACGGTAATGGATAAGTGAAACATGTGAAAAGATAGTGGTAGTGACGTCTCGGGGAATCCCATTGTCTCTGATCTAAAAAAACGATATGGTGTTCTTTCACAGACTTGTCTTTCTTGTTGGCATTTTAGATATCCTGGAGATCTTCCATCATCATATCTTGGCGACTGTTCAACTCTATTATGTACCGGTACTGCATAATAGTTATTATAGGGCGATCTGCCTCTTCTGTCATCATGATGGTGGCGTCTATCATCCCTGGCTGGTCTATCATCTCTTCTTGTTCTATCAGGATAGTCATTTCTTTCACCATTACCTTCATAGTTTCTCCACTGGGGTGTCGGAGATCTTCTACCATACGGAGGCCGGTGATAAGGTCTACCTTGGAAATTATTATTATATCCCTTATTCTTCCAAAACGGTTTCTTCCAATTATTATTGTTCCCATTCCACCTCTGTTTTTGATTAGGCGTATTGTATGTATTATAGTTTCCTTGTATATTGTTTATAGGTGGCAATTCTCCAATTTTGCCCCCCTTCAAATTTAGATTCATTTTTACTTCTTTTACCGGAGAACTATTATTTTTAATTAATTACCGCCTATTTTATTCTGCCGTTTAAATACAAGGTCAACCTAAAAATCTTTTACATCCTTCTGATACTTTTTCCTTTTTCTAGCAGCTGTTTCTTTATCCTTTTGTTCCATATCTCTACTCAATTGTTTTGATAGTGTTAAAAATTCAGGGAGTTTTTTTTTTTTAATAATCTTTATTTAACAAAACATTTTTTACAATTTTTCTTATCCAACATTTACCAATCCATTCTCTATTTCACAATACTATCGGATTACAATCTATTTTTACTTACATATTCTTTACAGTTCCTTAACCCAGCATTATCTCAATTCCATTTAATATTCTTTTATCTAGTCTGTAACCCTTTCATTCATCTTTCCCTATCTCACTCATACACCCTATCCCCTTTCTCACAAAGAAGAGAAAAAAAGAAGAAAAAAAAAAAAAGAAGAAAAACGACCCCCCCTCCCACCAACATTAATCCCGACCCCCACCCCCTTATACCTCTCTCTTTTGTCTTTGCCCCTGTACACACGGTCGGAGATTTCGACAACCAAATCCGTCGGATCTTGTCCGTCGGCTTTTGCCCGTCGGATTTTGTCTAAAACTTGTGTTGCATACACACGGTCGGACTAAGTTGTCGAAAAATCCGATCATTCAGAACGTGATGACGTAATTTTGTTACGATGGGACTACGTTCAGGCTAGTAGCCAATAGCTTTGATGTAGGAATTTGATCTGAGCATGCGTGGCACTTTGTACGATCAAAATTCTCTACACATGATCGGAGTATGTCCGATCAAACCAGTTGGTCGGAAAATATTTCCAACAAGTTGGAAAATTGGGTCCGACGGATATTCAGACGGAATCACTCCGATGCATACCACACACAGTCGGATTATCCGACAACACGGTCCGATAGGACACATTCCGACGGATTCTCCGACCGTGTGTACAAGGGCTTTGGGTTATCCTCCTAAATTCTCAATAGTAACGATGATGTTACTTTGTATTCTTCCCATTTTCGCCAAATTGTCATTATTTGCCCCTTCAAGCCTTTTCCAATCAGGGAGTTCTTTTGACGGCTCCAGGGATACTTTAAATTCTTCTATAGTTTTATCCAATAATCTAATCTTCTTTTGTTTTCTTTTCATCAGAAAATCCAGTAACTCTGAACCTTTATCATTAAAAAAGTGGAACCACTCATCTGTGGATTCTTTATCCACTAATCCATCATTTATGGGTACATCCCATTGCAATCTTCTAGGCACTAATTTATCTTTTATATCTTATTTCATGTGTTGCTATTTCCCACCGTGCATTGATCTTTTTCTCCATTAGGTGGCCCATCTTTCTAAAAGAGTTCTCAATATCCCCTTCTTGTTTTTCAAAAATATCATCTAGATCAAGCATTCTATTATCTAAAAAGCAGAACACTTGCAGATGAGATGATCACTTAGGGGTGTTGAAATTAATCGTGGCATCGATGCATCGCGATTCGGCCACCCACGATGCAGCACCAATGCTACGACCTTGCAAAATCTATTATCTAAAAAGCTGAACACTTCTACATGAGATGATCACTAGGAGTGTTGAAATTAATCGTGGCATCGATGCATCGCGATTCGGCCACCCACGATGCGGCACCGATGCTACGACCTTGCAAAATCTATTATCTAAAAAGCTTAACACTTCCAGATGAGATGATCACTAGGGGTGTTGAAATTAATCGTGGCATCGATGCATCGCGATTCGGCCACCCACGATGCGGCACCGATGCTACGACCTTGCAAAATCGATTTCTGATGACGTCACCCGCGCGCCACTCTATGCGTTGCCTCCGAGTCTGAACTGAGCCCGAAAGCAGCCGAAGGAGCTGTGGGTGTTAGCCGCGCCTTTTTTTCCCGCCCTCCGCTGACATCATCCCCAACTGCCCGTTGTTGAGCTTGGTGCTGTGAGACACGTGCAGCGAGTGTCCAGACGAGTCATCCTCTCTGTCTATAGGGCTCTGATTACGGGGGGCGGTGATAAAAGTTACAATGGGAGGAGCAAATGGCCTCATCACTAGTAGGCAGGGGTGATAGGCGGTGTCACGTGCTGTGCAGTGTGCACTCTTGGTCAGGGTGAATATCACGGAGGAAGATGGGCGGGGTTTGCTGTATTTGTGTCTGTCTTGCTATGACTGCTTACTGCAGCCACCGCGGATGATACCGGTCAGTGTAACAGAGGGTGAGGATCACTGTGTACACGGGGAGGGGGAAGGACTGTGCCACTTTCGATCCCAAAGGGGGGCACAAAACAAGTTCTGAGCCTCTTCTGTTTACTTTGTGATCTCTTCTCCCCCGCCCCAGTGCTCCAGTCACCCCTACACTCACTGTACACTGGACACTTCTGTTATTCGGTTCCCTCTGATTACACTCCATGCTCCTGATCTGGATCCCCCCCGTCCCATATCCGGTGATCATACACATAGCAATTTGATTGATCTCCCTAGTGTTCACAAAAAAGCGATGTGTTATTGATGGAAATACTAAACGATGTAACAATACAGTATCATAACCTTAATTATGGTTTATGTATGCCTTTTGTCTTTTGTCTATTGTCTTATTGATTGATTCACATGACAACTTCATTGATTTGAAATTGATACCCCTTTTTTTTGTATGATTTATGGTTTTGCTCATCACCGCCCCACACATGCAGCCATGCATTGCATGTGTGGGGCAGTAATGAGCAAAACTATGAATCATACAAAAAAAAAAGTATCAATGAAGTTGTGATGTGAATCAGTCGCTAAAACAATAAGACATACATAAACCGTAATTAATAAAAGGGCATACATCATCTCTTGTATCATGTCCCCAGTCTCTGTCCATCTCTTGTATCATGTCTGCAGTCTCTGTCCATCTCTTTTATCATGTCTGCAGTCTCTGACCCTCTCTACAAAGATGTAAATATATCAAGCACGGCGCTGTCCCCACCTATCCAGTTCCTCCAGAATACTTCTAAACAATATGTATTACATCCACTCCGGGCGTTGCTGCTCTTACTGGGGTCCACTGGTCCACTACTTTATCTGACCCTCTCTAGTATCATGTCTGCAGTCTCTGTCCATCTCTTGTATCATGTCTGCAGTCTCTGTCCATCTCTTGTATCATGTCTGCAGTCTCTGTCCATCTCTTGTATCATGTCTGCAGTCTCTGACCCTCTCTAGTATCATGTCTGCAGTCTCTGTCCATCTCTTGTATCATGTCTGCAGTCTCTGTCCATCTCTTGTATCATGTCTGCAGTTTCTGACCCTCTCTAGTATCATGTCTGCAGTCTCTGACCCTCTCTAGTATCATGTCTGCAGTCTCTGACCCTCTCCAGTATCATGTCTGCAGTCTCTGACCCTCTCTAGTATCATGTCTGCAGTCTCTGACCCTCTCTAGTATAATTTCTGCAGTCTCTGACCCTCTCTAGTATAATTTCTGCAGTCTCTGACCCTCTCTAGTATCATGTCTGCAGTCTCTGTCCATCTCTTGTATCATGTCTGCAGTCTCTGACCCTCTCTAGTATAATTTCTGCAGTCTCTGACCCTCTCTAGTATAATTTCTGCAGTCTCTGACCCTCTCTAGTATCATGTCTGCAGTCTCTGTCCATCTCTTGTATCATGTCTGCAGTCTCTGTCCATTTCTTGTATCATGTCTGCAGTCTCTGACCCTCTCTAGTATCATGTCTGCAGTCTCTGACCCTCTCTAGTATCATGTCTGCAGTCTCTGACCCCCTCTCTAGTATCATGTCTGCAGTCTCTGACCCTCTCTAGTATCATGTCTGCAGTCTCTGACCCCCTCTCTAGTATCATGTCTGCAGTCTCTGACCCCCTCTCTAGTATCATGTCTGCAGTCTCTGACCCCCTCTTGTATCATGTCTGCAGTCTCTGACCCCCTCTTATATCATGTCTGCAGTCTCCGACCCTCTCTTGTAGTATTTTGGGGTCAGTCTGGAGCTCCACTTTAAGTTGTCTGCTGTGTGTTGTCTGCTGTGTTTACACTTTGCTACATGAATGAATGAATGAATGAAATACTTGTATAGCGCACAATGCGAACTGAATCGCCTCTAGACACTATGCAGGTAGTGTTGTCTTTAAAAACATATAAAATAAAAATGGAGTTCTTCTGACTGCTTGAATTTTTGGGATGAAAACCCTGCGCAGTAATCGTGATGCATCGTGGAATTGGATCGAATCGCGGACAGGATTAATCGTAATCGAATCGCGAGGCCTGTGAAGATGCACAACTAATGATCACAGTATAATAAAAGAAAGATAACTAATGCGCACAACCTCGCTATGCCAAAAATGGGAGGAAGCTGCCAACATAAAAGTGATCTCACACAATAAGATCAAATAATAAAATGGTATGTGGCGCTACCTACCCAACCAAAAACTGGAAAAAATATATGAAACAAACTACCGTGTCATAAAAATCTATAAATAATTCCAATGTGTATCCAATTCCAATTCATATTGGATGATGATCAATTACAGAAGATTTTTTAGATTGGAGAAGTGATTGGACTTTTGCCCACTACATGTCAGCCGTGAGAGATGTATATCTATTTCTATGAGATTGAACAAGTGAAAAGAAAGGCTAGATATGTCAGGACAGTAATTTTCCACTAGATGTCAGCAAAGAGGTCTGCAGGATGTATTTATAAGTTTACCCACTTCTGACCACCAGATGGCGCTTAAATTATAATATATATATATATATATATATTGAATTTAAAAGAGTTTAATTATTTGCTATGTTTTCGGTATAAAGTATTTTTAATATTTGATTAATGATTGTATTTTGATATATATTATGTTTGGATTTTATATATGTATTGCATTAGAAGTCTTCAGTTGTTGAAGTAACGCTGTTGCTATGACAGCAGAAGACACTATTTAAACCAGCTTAGAGACACCTGACTCCTTGACCCTTTGAGAAAGTCACGTGAGCAGAGACGCAACACGTCAGGGAGGAGCCAGGTGCCGTTGTCACTTCCGGTCGCGGCCGAGACCGAAAGTACTTTCGTACTTCATTGTTTTCCTTGATTTTAAAGTGGTTGTAAACCCTCACAAACCACTTTGACCCACAGGTAAGCCTAGATTAAGGCTTACCTGTAGGTCCAAGAAATATCTCCTAAACCTATACGGTTTAGGACAGGGATGCTCAACCTGTGGCTCTCCAGCTGTTGCGGAACTACAAGTCCCATGAGGCATAGCAAGACTCCGACAGCCACAAGCATGACACCCAGAGGCAGAGGCATGATGGGACTTGTAGTTTTGCAACAGCTGGAGAGCCACAGGTTGAGCACCCCTGGTTTAGGAGATATTTGCCCAAAGACAGGCACCGCCGTCTACGGCGCATGCGCCGTAAACAGCGGCGCGCAGGCGCACTGAGCACGGCATCGTCAATGATGAAGATGCCGTGCAATGCCGCGCGTGTCGGCTCCCATGCGCATACACAGGAGTGATGTCATCGCGGCTTCGCCGAATGACAGCGGCGGAGCTGCGAGACCGCACCGAGAAGATGGATGCGCCGGACTACAGGGGACAGCGGTGACTTCGCTGGCTCCTGTGTCAGGTAAGTGACACATAATGTGATGCGATGCGATGTATAGTAGTCCATTATGGTTTGCCTTTGCAGGGAATGAAAGAAGAAGTAAACCCATCCGGATTTACTTCCTCTTTAAAATATAAGTGGATATGTGTGGCAATAAAATTTTATTTTATATTTATTATACATTGGAGCCCCTATCCGCTCTTTTTTCTCACCCTATGATTGGGATTATTTGCGTGTTTGGAGAAGTGTATATGGCTGTCGACCGCATTGGACGGTAAGATCGTGGGAGATCGAATTGACTGATTTGGAATATCGGTCACCGATATACAGGACAACTAGGCCTGTAGGGGGCGATAATAGAGGTGAGAGGCTGGGGGGGAAAACAGGGGGTGCACCCCGGATTGCACGGATCTCACTGGATTCGCACTAATTGATCGTCCACTGCACATAGATTTGCTCTTTACCTATTTGTTGATGAACCATTAGAAGAAGATCTTTTTATTTGAAAATATTATTTGAAATTATCATATGAAACTATTGGGCCTTTGTTTACAGTGGTTCGGACTTCTTTTTGGACTCAGAACATTATTTGCACTATTTTTTATTCTTATTTTATGTCACGGATTGCACTTTGGAAGATACAGCACTTTTAAATGATTGTTTTGCACTAATTTTGATTGATTGATTTTCTGCTTTTTGCACAATGATTCAGCCGTCATTAATTATAGATAGCTGAATCAATGTGCAAAACTGAATTTATTATTCACATTCAGATATATTTTAGAGCAATGTTGTATATAGCATGATGGATTTTGATTAACCACTAGAGACCCGCGCTATAGCCAAATGACGGCTACAGCGCGGACCTCTTTTGCTGTCAATAGACGTCGTCCCGTGCACGAGCGGCCTGCGCGCCCCCCTGAGGGGCGCACGTGGCGCGCTCTGCGATCGGCGTCTACGAGACTCGCCTGATCACGGATCCGAGCAAGGGGTCGATCCCGACCCCTTACCATGTCATCAGCTGTCAGCCAATGACAGCTGATCATTTGATACAACGGAGCCGGTAATCGGCTAGTATTCCTCCTCGCGCTGTCAGCACGAGGAGAAAAAAAAAGCCGATCACCGGCGGCCGTGAGAGGGACATCAGTTCCGATCACGGCCAGCTTACCAGTGCCCACCTGCCCCCTGCCAGTGCCACCTCTGTAATAAAAAAGTGCCCCCCATCAGTGCCACCCAGCAGTGCCCACAGTGCCCACAATCTGCCTCAACAACGGTGCTGCCCGCCAGTGCCACATATCCGTGCCCATCAGTGTCATCTACCAGTGCCCAGCAGTGCCACCTATCAGAGCCACCTATCAGTGCCCCTTAGTGCCACCCATCCGTGCCACCCATCCATGCCATCTTATCTGTGCCCATCTTTACCCATCAGTGCCGCCTTATCTGTGCCTATCGGTGCCACCTTATCTGTGCCTATTAGTGCCGCCTTAACTATGCCTATCAGTGCCCACAGTGCCACCCATCAGTGCCCACAGTGCCACCCATCAGTGCCCACAGTGCCACCCATCAGTGCCCACAATCTGCCTCAACGGTGCTGCCCCCTAGTGCCACATATCCGTGCCCATCAGTGTCATCTACCAGTGCCCAGCAGTGCCACCTATCAGAGCCACTCATCAGTCCCATCTATCAGGGGTACCTATCAGTGCCCCTTAGTGCCACCCATCCGTGCCATCTTATCTGTGCCCATCTTTGCACATCAGTGCCGCCTTATCTGTGCCTATCGGTGCCACCTTATCTGTGCCTATTAGTGCCGCCTTAACTATGCCTATCAGTGCCCACCAGTGCAGCCTATCAGTGCCCACCAGTGCAGCCTATCAGTGCCCACCAGTGCAGCCTATCAGTGCCGCCTCATCAGCGCACTTCAATGAAGGAGAAAAATGACCTGTTTGCAAAATTTTATAACAAACTATTAAACATGATTTTTTTTTTTTTTTTTTTTGCATCTTTTTTTGTTTGTTTAGCAAAAAATAAAACTCCGAGCTGTAACTAAATACCACCAAAAGAAAGCTCTATTTGTGGGAAAAAAATGATAAAAATTTCAGTGTTGTATGACCGCGTAATTGTCATTCAAAGTGCGTCAGTGCTGAAAGCTGAAAATTGGTCTGGGCAGGAGGGGGGTTTAAGTGCCCGGAAAGCAAGTGGTTAATACTGTGATTATTGCATTTTTATTTATTTTCACATTGCACTTTAGAAGATTGGGGAATTGGATCGCACATTGGAATTATTTATAGATTTTTATTACACGGTAGTTTGTTTCATATATTTTTTTCCAGGTTTCGGTTGGGTAGGTAGCGCCACATACCATTTTATTATTATTTGATTTTATTGTGTGAGATCACTTTTATTTTTTTTGTTTTGCCACCTTCAATAAACTCGTTGGGGGAACACAAATCAACTCCAATGTTCATCGTTATCCCGACTCCTTAAAAAATCATTGTAGCATTCTTTTCTCCAATATGTGTGTTTTTTTTTTTTTTTTTTTTTGTTTTTTTGTTTTTTTTTTTATGTGTGTAAATTATGCCCCTCGGGGGAAAGTTAATCTACCTTCTTTGAAACATATCTTTATAAATCTTACCAAAAATATTCTCCCATCTGCTACCAGAACATTTTAGTTTTTACATTTTCTTTTTTTATTGGGAATGTTTTAAAGCAGAAAGTAAAAAATATTGTTTATTTTTAAAAATTGTCGGCCCTTCTTTTGTTTCTAGAGCAAAAAAATAAAAAACCGCAGAGGTGATCAAATACCACCAAAAGAAAAGCTCTATTTGTGGAGGGAAAAAAAAAAAAAGACATTTTATTTGTGTACAGCGTCTCACGACCGCGCAATTGTCAGTTAACCACTTGCCGCCCGCCCTATTACAAATTGACGGTGGCAAAGTGGTTTCATAATCCTAACCGGACGTCATATGACGTCCTCAGGATTATGAGCCGCTGCGCGCCTCCGGGGGCGCGCATCGCGGCGATCGTTGTTGCGGGGTGTCAGTCTGGCACCCGGCAACTACGATCTCGGTAAAGAGTCTCCGACGGAGACTCTTTACCGCGTGATCAGCCGTGTCCAATCACAGCTGATCACAGTGTAAATATGAAGAGCCGGTGATCGGCTTTCCCTCACTCGCCTCTGTCAGACGTGAGTAGAGGAGAGCCGATCGGCTGCTCCTCTGACAGGGGGGGTCTGTGCTGATCGATTATCAGCACAGCCCCCCGAGGATGCCCACACTGGACCACCAGGGACACCACCAGACCACCAGGGAAAAGGTAATCCTCCCTAGACCACCAGGGATGCCAGTCAGCACAATGGATGCCAATCAGTGCCCATAATGGATGCCAATCAGTGCCCACAATGGGCATCGCTGATTGGCATGCATTATTGTTTGGCACTGATTGGCATCCATTAGTACAGTATAACACCAATGCCGCCTATGATTGCCCACCTGTGCCGCCTATGAGTGCCCACCTGTGCCGCCTATGAGTGCACACCTGTGCCGCCTATGAGTGCCCACTTGTGCCGCCTATCAGTGCCCACCCATGCCCATCTGTGCCGCCTATCCATGCCCATCTGTGCCACCTATCCATGCCCATCTCTGCCGCCCATCCATGCCCATCTCTGCCGCCCATCCATGCCAATCCGTGCCAGCTATCAGTGCCAATTTGTGTCACCTATCAGTGTCCATCCGTGTCGCCCATCCGTGTCGCCTATCAGTGTCCATCAATGCCACCTCATCAGTGCCACTTCATTGGTGCCCATCAGTGCCGCCTTATCAGTGCCCATCAGTGTAGCCCCATCAGTGCCCATCAGTGAAGGAGAAAACTTACTTATTTACAAAGTTTTGAAACTGAAACAAAAAAAAACATTTTTTTTTTCAAAATTTTCGGTATTTTTTTTATTTGTAGCGCAAAAAATAAAAACCATAGAGGTGATTAAATACCACCAAAAGAAAGCTCTATTTGTGGGAAAAAAATGATAAAAATTTCATTTGGGTACAGTGTAGCACGACCGCGCAATTGTCATTCAAAGTGCGACAGCGCTGAAAGCTCAATATTGGTCTGGGCAGGAAGGTGTTTAAGTGCCCCCCGGTATTGAGGTGGTTAAAGTAATGCAGAGCCGTTCTGCAAAAAAAAAAATGACCCGGTCATGAAGGGGGTGAAACCTTCCGGAGCTGAAGTGGTTAATGATGTGTTAATGAGTACTGCACAGAGCTGCATTCATTTGTGTCTATTACACCTTCCTGGAGTTTGGCTTTCACACACACCTATAAGCATAGGCGTGCGCACAGGGTGTGCCAGCTGTGCCTGGGCACACCCTAATCATCCCGTGTGGTGCAGATTCCCCCTGCTGCCCCCACAGGGTGGCTGTAGGGTTGCCACCTTTTCTTCAAGTCAAACCCAAACACTTTATCGGCGTACAGCAATTTTTTTTTTTTATATTATAAACTATATATATATATATATATATATATTGCTATTAAATAACATTTCTAATCAAATGCAATTAATAACAAGAGTCCCCCTTTACATCAGAGTCCGCAGAGTTCCCCTTTTATATCTGAACTCGCAGAGTTCCCTTCCACTGTAAGGGGCGACTCTGCAGACTCTAATGGAAAGGAGAACTCTGGGGACTCTGACATAAGGGATCCTCTGGGAACCCTGATTTAAGGAGGAACACTGAGAACTGTGGCCTCTGTTGTAAAGGGGGAATCTGATGTAAGGGGTGCTCTGAGAACCCTGTACTCTCTCAGAGGCAGGAGAGAGAAGAGGGGAGACTTCAGTCACAGACTGGGATGGATGGTGAGCTCACTCACCCCTTGGCGATCAACACTTCTCATCCAGATGTATTTGAGACTGCTGGACTTCAAATTTCCAGCCCCCACTTTCCTTTTCTGAAGTACAGCGCCAAGGATTGGAGTGTGGGGCAGACACAGAGGGGTAGGGGGGGGGAGAGGTGCAGATCGAGCCCTCTCTCCTCTCCCATCTGTGTGTGTGTTTGGGGGGGGGGGGTTGTTAGTCCTGGCTTTGGGCAGCGTGAAAGAATGTAACAGTCACTCTCAGCTTAGACAACTGCAGCCAGCATCCCTGCTGGGAAGCCATAGTCCAGTCTGAATAATGTGTCCGGGTTTCAGGCAGTCTCAAACCCGGACATATGGTTCCAAACCCGAACTGTCCGGGTGAATCCTGGACAGGTGGCAACCTTAGGTGGCTGGCTTCCGTCCTCTCCTCTCCTGCTGGCTACTGCAGGCACAAAGGGGGAGGTTTCAGAATGCAGAGCAGGGGAAGGGGGGCAGTATATATGTAATTGACAGGCCACTTCCTTTTCTGAATAAACACAGTGAGTGTTTAGTGCCAATCACTCACTGTGGTCATTCATAACGGAAGCATAGTAAACTGTGTGCTGCGGTTTGCGAATGAACAGGAAGCGGTTCAGCACAGAGCGCTACCCAGCTGAGGCCACATGGGTGTTTGAGCCTCTGGGCGCACACCTATACCGATAAAATGATTTCACATGTCCATGTAACAAAGCTAAATGTCTGCAGCGTCAAGTTATAGTTCATTACCCAATCTCAGCAGCAGATGGCGCCCAAATACTGCTAATGAAAGTGAATCTAATCCCAGCAACAAAAAATGTAATATTCACCTGTCCTTGTACGCAGTGGCTGCATTAGTTGTCTTTTTTTTCAGGCTAATGCCCCGTACACACGAGCGGAAAAATTTTGGATGTTTTTTCCGACGGAATTCCGCTCAAGCTTGTCTTGCACACACGCGGGTCACACAAACGTTCTCTGAACTTTCGAGCATCAAGAACGCGGTGATGTACAACACAACGACGAGCCGAGAAAATGGAAGTTCAATGCTTCCGAGCGTGCGTAGGAATTTTGCGCGTCGGAATTGCTACACACGATCAGAATTTTTCAAATCGGAACTTTTTCCGACCGAAAAATTGAGAACCTGCTCTCAATGTCTCAAAGTCCGATGGAGCCTTCGCACGATCGCATTTTACGACCAAAAGCTCACATCGGTCTTTTGCTGCCCGAAATTGCAAGCGCGTGTACGCGGTATAAGAAAATATATGCTGTTTTTTATATATATATATATATATATATATATATATATATATATATATATATATATATTTATGGCTGGAGCCCTATGGCCGATACGTATCTGAACAAAACAAGCTTATCATGAGACACCTTTTATGAAATGGACCTGAAAGTGTGCCCTGGTCTAATGGACGGTATACCAAAATAAGGGGGCATACCCAGTAATTAGAATGAATATGATTGAAGAGAAATGTTTTTTGATAAATGCCCTAAAAAGGGGATGGGAGGGAGGGTATTGCGCACCGGAAACCGACAACCACCACAGGCGAACGGGCTGGTTAAATACCCCCCGGGCTCCTCCCATAAATTCAGGCCACCATACTGGCCTTCTTACTTATGGCTGGAGCCCTATGGCCGATACGTATCTGAACAAAACAAGCTTATCATGAGACACCTTATATGAAATGGACCTGAAAGTGTGCCCTGGTCTAATGGACGGTATACCAAAATAAGGGGGCAAAACAGTCAGGTATGGATAATAGAGTTTTATTGTTTCCTGGTTAATTTTATTGAGCCAGTTGAGTGAATGCTCGAGACATCTCCACCTGTGGGTTAGGGATGTACCGAGTGAAGCAGGCCGACTTCCACCTGCCCAACCTTTTGATGACGTGGTCCGGGACCCCATGCCGGGATGCGGATGAAGCTGCTCCAATGCGGAAGGAGTGGCCGGAATACTCACTAGGATTGAGGAGCAGGTTGCGGAGGAGAATCCTGATATGCTTAATAAATTGTTGGTTAGTTAGTGGTTTCACCGGGAAGGGCAAAAGTGGGCTAGAGTCCGGGAGCTCGGGCAGCCGAGCGAGAAACTGTGTAAGCATCGTGACCGGGCACCAGGCATTGTTGGTTTTGTAGAGGTGGATGTCTACGCCGGTGCCTGTCTGCTGGGTCTTGGTTACCGGGAGGTGGAGGATGAAATGGTCCTGGTGACGGAGCAGATGACGTCTGCGGAGGACTGGGCCGTGTAGGCTGTTGTGAGTGAACTCACCGGGCCGAAGGAAGCCATAGAAGGCTAGGTAAATGGCTGCCTGTATGACCAGACTGGGGAGAACACCAAAGGGGTAGCTGTTGAGTATGGTGGACATGTCCCTGAAGATGGCACTGGTGATGGGGAGCCGCTTGACTTTTACTGGCGGCTGTTGCTTTTGGATGCCGCGTAATATGGCTCGGACAGCGTGGGACGAGAAAACAGAGGGTTTGGTAGGATCCTGGATTGAAAGGAAGTGCTGAACACCAGCTAAGTATAAGCGAATGGTGTTAAAAGACAAGGCCAGTTGGTTGTGGCAGTACGAGATGAAGGCTAGAATGTGTCTAGTATCTGTGGGGGTGCCTACTGAGGAGGTGACCAGAAATGCGTTGAAGGTTCTCCAGGCTACCTGGTAGGCTTTGAGAGTATTGTCCGATAACGAACGGTTGATGAGCTGCGTGGCTCCTAGTAAATGCGGCTCTAGTCCAGGGTCAACTGCGACCAATGCGGGATAGGCGCTGATGCGGCATCTGCACTGGGAACCTGTAGAAAGAAGGACCGGAAATTAAAGCGGGAGAGGGCGTCAGCTGCCCGGTTATATTTCCCTGGGATAAACATGCAGATGACGTTAAATTGGTGCTGTAGTGACAGCTGCACCAGCCTGCGTAGGAAGGACATCACGGAGGGGGATTTAGACCTGCCTTTATTGACAATTTCGGCTGTGGCCTGATTGTCGGTGGTGAAGCCTACCGTTTGTCCGGACCAGGTAGGGCCCCAGAGCTGGGCGGCTGCAACCATGGGGTAGAGCTCGAAGAGTGAAGAGGATTGACTAAAGCCCGGGATGCTAAGTATCTGAGAAGGCCAGGGTCCGGCGAACCAATGGTGGCCAAAAATTGCTGCAAACCCTGTAGAGGCCGCGGCGTCTGTGACTACCTGTGGTGAGAGAGGTGAAATGCACGGGATGAAAAGGGAGATGCCATTCCAGTTGGACAGGAACTCGTCCCACATTGCCAGGTCTGCTAAAGCTGCGGTGTCTAGGCAAAGGATATGATCCGGGTCTTGAGCCTGAGACAGGTAGACCAACAGTCGTGAGATAAAGGAACGGCCTTGTGGGATAATGCGCATGGCATAATTGAGCATGCCCAACAGTGACTGCAGCTGTCTCCTAGTACATCCCCTGGTCCGAGTGAACTCGTGAAGTGCCGCCCTGATGCGGGTTAGTTTGTCAAGGGGCAGACTGGCTTTCATGGAGCCGGCGTCTAAAATAACACCAAGGAAGGTGATTGAATGTGCGGGTCCGTCCACCTTATGTTCAGCGATGGGAACATTGAGGTTCCCGAAAACGGTCCTTAACTTGTCGAGATCTCTGGGAGGTGCGCCTGGCCGTTCTATCAATAAAAAATCATCTAAGTAGTGGATAACTTGCTGACAGCCGACCTTGTGTAAGAGAATCCACTCGAGAGATTGGGCAAATATGTCGAACAGCCACGGGCTGCTTTTGGAGCCGAACGTCAACTTCGTGGCGAAGTAGTATTGATCCTTCCACTTAATCCCGTGCCAGCACCAGAGGGACGGGTGGATAGGTAACAGTTTAAAGGCGTCGGATATGTCCGCTTTCGCCAGCCATGCGCCTGTGCCTACTTTAAGGATGGCCTGGATTGCCATGTCCACTGAGGAATATTTTAAGGAGAATTCTTCAGAAGGGATCAATGAGTTTAAGCTAGGGATGTGAGAAGAATGAGGCGCAGACAGGTCATACACTAAACGACTTTTATTGGAAAACTTGCCCTTGACAAGCCCAATAGGGCTAACTCTCCACATATTGAAGGGGGGCTGAGTGAAGGGGCCTATAACGAAGCCTCGATCCACCTCGTTCTGCAGCAGTAGGTCGATGGCCTGTTCGTCAGAGGCTGCTGAGCGGAGGTTTCTGCACTCGTGGGTTTGGTGAGGTAGGGAGATGAGGCCGGTGTGAAAACCTGCGGTGAAGCCGCCTATGAGGAAGGTGGTTAGTGAAGGAGTGGGGTGCGTGTTGAGGTAGAAGCCCAGGCAAAGTATGTCTATACGGCTCAGTCATGAACCTTTGTGCGCTTTGACCTCGCACAAATTCCTGGGGTGCGCCCTGTGGCATATAACGCAGATATGCAGTAGACGGCACTGGCTGTAATTACAAGAACCGTAGTTGAAGTTATTGCAGATGGCCGCACCCCCAATGGTTTGGACCGTGCGTCCAAATTTGTCCACCTGGTTTTTTGGTGCCGAGCCTGATGGGCCTGGGGCTGCGGCAGAGGTGGAGGGAAATTCTACCGGGCGAGTAGCCGGTATGTTGGCGCACCAGGGAGCGGTATGGGTGGAGGACTGGCAGACGGCACACAGGGGAGAACGAAGGCCGGCAAAATGCCGGCAGAATAGTTCCGTGTCCATCAGGCTCCAGTCTGTGAGAGACTGGAACTGTGCCAGTTTGGCGGCTGCTTTCGCTGAGAAGGAACGATGGTAGTCGTAGAATGCAAAGCCACCATATTTGTACCCCAGGTCCACCACCGTGTGGAGATACAAATCTAGTTCAACCCTCCTGGCAGGAGAGGCTGAGCAAACGACATCTCTGAGCATGCCGAAGGCTAGGGTAAACTCGGGGATGGATAGCTTCCGGTTTAGCCTGGGGTCCTTAGCTTTGAGAACTACGGATACATCCCCCCAGGTGTAAGCCTTGTTCTCTGCCAGGTCATGCACCGAAATGAGCAAGGAGGCAAGGTTAACATCCTTGCCGTCCAAGATGTCCTTCCTAATGCTGGCCGGCACAAGATGTGCTGGACAGACCACGGGACATGTGCCTTCGGTACCTGTTGGTAGAGGAGACGGGACTGCATCCGGAACAGTGGTGGCTGTAGCTGGAGGTGTTTCTAAGAGGGTCACTCTGGTTTGAACATCCGTGACCGAGCTGGCCAGAGACGACACCATGGTATGCAGTTGACCTATGGCCGAAGAGATGGACTGCAGCGTAGCCTGAGGCGGGGTACTAGGCCCGGCGGTAGCTGGGGGGGCAGAGAGGAGCCTAAACAGCTCTGCCTTCCTAGCTGTGGCTGGGAAGGGAATGCCCCTGCGTCTGAGCTCCGCTGACAGCCTAGGGATAGTCCAGCCCCTGAAAGACTGAATGCTGTCGCCCACTGAAGGCGGGCGAGGTGACAGGGGGGCAGTAAGGTCTTCACTGCTGGTCTGGGACATGGTTCCTGATGGATCGAGCCCCGGGAGTGATGTCCTATCTCTTTTGGGGAAGATAGAAGGAGCCTAACAAGGAAAACTGGCATGTGACGTAAGTAGTTGGCTAACACAACTGAAGTGCACCGGTGAGTAGATATTTCTGCGCCATGATTCCTAAACCATCACGCCGTTATTCCCTCATTGTTTCTGTTATCCTTTTGAGATTTCCGTTTTTTTTTTTTTTTTTTTGGCCCAGCGCCAGACAACCTGTGGAAAAAATAAATGAAATGTGGCTGTTCCCTCTGGGGCACGCCGAACCGTATCGATGCATCATAGATGCTACTGGATTCGGATCGGAGCGCTATAAGTGACCATGAAATGAAGCACGATTTGCCGTGACAGAGGCACAAACTGGTCGTGTCGTTAGTACAACTGACAGCAGAACGGACTCTGGAGCACGTACTGAAATGAGGGCAACAACCTGTGGGGCGAACCGGAACGAATCGGTGCATCCGATCGTGCGACTGGATTCGAACCGGAGCGCGGAATGTGACAGTGAAATGAATGAAGGACTACTGTCATGACAGAGGCCTGGGATGGCCGGCCCCAAACTGAGGCTGGAACCAACCCGGATTTCTGGAGCATGCACTGAAATGAGGCCGAAAAAGCTACAAAATGTGGGACCGTCCGGGCGAATCGATGCAAACGAAATGCGACCGGATTCGACCCGGGCGAACTAGATGAGGATGAAATGTTTTCCCATGGTAAAGCTGCGACTCGGAGAGGACGCGACTCACAACCGTCAACGAACGGGCTCTAGCGCATGTACTGAAATGAGGCCAACGACAACTGGGACACGTCGACCAAACCTGTGCGTTTTTTTTTTTTTTTTTCTTTTTTTTTTTTTTTTTTTTTTAAAACGACTGGTATTGATTCGAACGTAGTGGTGACGTGAAATGAATCCCATGACAGGGCCCGGGTTGAAATGGTAACGCACGGGCTCTGGAGCATGTACCGAAATGAGGCCAAGCTATTTGGGACACGTTTAATCGAACCTGTGCGTTTTTTTTTTTTTTTTTTTTTTTTTTTTGGCAAACGACTGGTATCGATTCGAACGTAGTAGGTGACGTGAAATGAACCCATGACAGAGACCTGGACGGTTGGAACGCGCGGACTCTGGAGCATGTACCGAAATGAGGCCGAATACCTAGGGGCACCCCGGGACGAATCGGCGCATTTAGGTGATGCAACTGGATTCGAATCGGAGCGTAGTAAGTGACAGGTGAAATGAAGAAATGGCCTACGTGAGCCAGTTTGTGGCAGAGGCATGGGTCGTTGTGCCGCAAGATACGACTGACAACGATATGACTGCGGAACATGACGAACAAGATTATGCAACCGGTAGCTAACAAGGTATCACAGACAACCTACCGAACGACGCCCGTGAAATGAAGGGCGTGTGCGGGCAAGTGCGACATGAGTGATAACAACCCGGTATCATCCCGAACGATGTGACATTTTTTGGGGTTTACGACACTCAAATAAAATAGAAATGAATAGAAATGAAGGTCAATCGAGACCCCTACCTGCAGCAGTCGAGCCGGCGAGATTTGTACAAAACCGGACGGAACACGAAAACTACGAGACTTCCAAGAAGGGAGACGTTTGTCTGAATGGTAATCAAATGGTGATCAACACGAGCTGTCGGCCTAGTGACGTGGTATTGCGCACCGGAAACCGACAACCACCACAGGCGAACGGGCTGGTTAAATACCCCCCGGGCTCCTCCCATAAATTCAGGCCACCATACTGGCCTTCTTACATATACACATATACAGTGCCTTGCAAAAGTATTCACCCCCCTTTGGCTTTTTACCTATTTTATCACATTACAGCCTTTTAGTTCAATGTTTTTTTAATCTGAATTCTATGTGACGGATCAGAACACAATAGTCTAAGTTGGTGAAGTAAAATTCTAAAAATATAAGCATAAAACTATTTTTCAGAAATAAAAAAATGATAATTGTCATGTGCGTATGTATTCACCCCCCTTTTGTTATGAAGCCCATAAAAAGCTCTGGTGGAACCAATTACCTTCAGAAGTCACATAATTAGTGAAATGATGTCCACCTGTGTGCAATCTACGTGTCACATAGGGTTGCCACCTGTTCGGGATTCACCTGGACAGTTCGGGTTTTGAATCATGTGTCCGGGTTTCAGTTCACCTGAAACCCGGACACAATATTCAGACAGGAATGTGGCTTAGAAGAAGGCCCCATAGTAGGGTGAGGGGAGCACTATGCACGCCACATTACTATTCTCTTTGGAGTACCCAAAGGTGTCCTAGGCCTGTTACAATCCTATAGATCAGAGGTCTCCAAACATTTTAACCACTTTCAGACCGGACCAATTTGCTGGTCAAAGACCAGACCACTTTTTGCGATTCGGCACTGCGTCGCTTTAACTGACAATTGCGCGGTCGTGTGACGCGGCTCCCAAACAAAATTGACGTCCTTTTTCCCCCACAAATAGAGCTTTTTTTGGTGGTATTTGATCACCCCTGCGGTTTTTATTTTTTGCGCTATAAACAAAAATAGAGCGACAATTTTGAAAAAAACGCATTATTTTTTACTTTTTGTTATAATAAATATCCCCCAAAAATATATAAAAAAACATTTTTTTCCCTCAGTTTAGGCCGATACGTATTCTTCTACATATTTTTTGTAAAAAAAATCGCAATAAGCGATTATTGATTGGTTTGCGCAAAAGTTATAGCGTTTACAAAATAGGGGATAGTTTTATAGCATTTTTATTAATAATTTTTTATTATTTTTTTTTTACTAGTAATGGCGGCGATCAGCGATTTTTATTGTGACTGCGACATTGTGGGGGACCCATCAGACATTTTTGACACAATTTTGGGACCATTGTCATTTATACAGTAATCAGTGCTATATAAATGCAGTGATTCCTGTGTAAATGACACTGGCAGTGAAAGGGTTAACCAGTGGGTGGCAGTGTAGGGGTTAAGTGTTCCTAGGGGTGTTACTAACTGTGTGGGGGCTGGGCTTTCATTTAGTGTACACTGATCTCTGCTCCAATCACATGGAGCAGAGATCAGCGTCACTAGTTGCTAGGCAGAATGGAAAAATGTTGTTTACGCGGCATTTCCTCCATTCGGCCGCTCCGTGAGACGATCGCGGGGATGCCCGCGGCGATCGAGTCCGCGGGTCCCGCGACCGGACTCACGGGGGTCCCGACCAGCGCGGGAGCGCGCCGCCGGCGGCGCGCTACAGATGGCAGGGCGGCATCGAATATTGGACGTACATGTACGCCAATATATATATATATATATATTTATTTATTATTATTTCAATAAAATATTATTTATTAAATATTATAAATATTATTTATATTTATTATTTATATTTTTGGCTTTATTGTATATATATATATAATAATAAATAAATAAATATATATATATATATATATATATATATATATATATATATATATATAATAAATATAAAAATAATAATAATAATAATATATATATATATATATATATATATATATATATATATATATATATATATATATATATATATATATATATATATATATATATATAATAAATAATATTTTAATAAATAATATTTAATAAATAATTATAAATAATATAAAGCCAAAAAAAACAAAAGCAGAAAAAAAGAAAAAAACAAAACCACAAAAAGAGTCTATTGATATCCACACGTGAAAAAAAGAGAGAACAGATGAAAAAAAAAAGGAAAAAAAATCAATAAAATCCTTGATTGTGCAAATCCAGCAGTAATAAAGTGACTTTTTTCGTGCTTGCGACTAAAATTCTCCAGGTGACAGTGTGCTCCCCCACAAGGTTCCCCACTCACCAAAACCATACACCCCTACAGGGGTACTGGGCCTTCAGAACAGTCTTTATGTGATTCCAATCTTCAAATCCGTATTGCAATGTGATTACTCCAAGAAATACACCCCTCCCCCGGGGTACTACACCTTTAAATGCCATCCCAGTTTTCAGGCACCATATGCGCATTCCAAAAAGGAGGGAGTCCAATTTAATCCTCATAGGAGAAAAAAATATGAAATCTCCATAGTGTAGTAGATCATTTTAAATGTGATCAAAAAATAGGAGCACTAATTATAATGGCAGGAAAAAAAAACTTTTATTCTTAAGAAGCACGTATGCTAAAAAAATGTATAAATTAAAAGATATTTTTATATAAAAAAATGACAAAAAATATAAAATACAAAAATATATGAAAATTAATTGTCACATACTTCCACATAACAGTTCATACGACAGTGGAGTAACAGGATAAAAAATAATAATTAATAGCAAAAATACAAAACAAAAAATAATAAAAATAAAAATAAAAAAAACAGAAACTAATAAAAACCAGTCTCAGACAAGTTAAAATGAAGCTGTGAAAAAAGCTAGCAGAGGGCAGATTAAAGACTTTCAAATAGCTCACACCATGATAGGTCCCAAATTAATAGTCAGCAAGTGTTCCGCAAACTAAAGAGGACATACATCCAATTCAAAATGAGCTTATAGTGCCAGCAGTCCGCTGTTATAAAGTGCGGAAAAACCCCACTGCTAATCCTCAGGTTGTGGCTAGAAAAAAAATATACATACACCCTCTGCAGGCTTCAAAAACGTATTCGGGACCTGATCAGAGGATACACAGCGCGCGCTCCAACTGCGTTCCACCCGTTCGGGGCGACCCCGGAAATGACGTAGTGTGTGTGGCTCCGTCGGACGCGTTTCGTCATTGACGTCTTCAGCGGCGGTGCCACGCCACTACACACCACGTATTTTATGGAACCCCTCCACATGTCAATCACTGTAAAAAAGAGCAATCAAAATCATAGGAGACGGGCACGGGGAGGGGGTCATCATGACCATACTTGTAAATAATGAGGATGTCTCGATATACCCCACACCTCCCATAAACGGACCAATCCGGTCACGAAAAGGCGGGCACAGAGGAGGGACTCCTCGAGAACTGTACGCAGAGAATAACACACACCTTATCTCTATAAACGAAACCTCTATCCCAAAAAATATTTTGTTATTAATAAATAAAACATTTCCATAAATGACGTAAATTGAAGATAAAACAAAGGAGATAAAATAAAATATGAATAAAAAAAGCGAAACAAAATCTTCAATCATACGAGCCGAAATCCCTAATAAAATTATTTTGTTGGGGTAAGATAGAAAAAACACCAAATAAAAGCCAAATCTTATATGAATCAGATATTATACCATATTGGCTAAGTGATTTCCCTGTTCAGTACTAAGACTAGACAACATCCATTCTGCCTAATTGCAACCACCCTAGGTAATAGACAGGAGGGACAGAAAGCCATGGCATCTAGAGGACAGAAGTATCTTTTTCTTTCATCTTTACAAAGCCAGATACTATCCCGTAAAACTAAAAGGTAAGAGACAAAAATACTCAAACTATACCAATCCGGATATTATCAAGTAAAGTTATATAAGGGGAGATCTGTCTCAGATCGAGGATAGGATGAGAACTTTTGCTAATAAATGAGACGACTGTCACGTACCTGGTTGGAGAGCCCAAGCGTGCAGGGAGCGGCGCCTCGTAAGCCCCGGCTCGAGAGCCCCTGGAGATGGGAACAGGGATTCAGGAGTCCGGAGGGCACAAGTGCCAAACTGGTCAGCTGGTAGAAGAGACCGGAGCAGATGGTGGGCCGGAGCGGAAGGTGCAACCAGCGCAGGATGCTGGACAGGAACTGCTGGACGGCTGGCACAGGCGAACAGGCAGGAGCTGCGGAAGTAGTAGTCAGAGCAGGTCCGTAGGCAGACTGGCAGAAGTAGTCAGGAACGAGCTGGGTCGGCAACAATCGGGCAGCAGAGGTACAAGGCAGAAGGCAGAAGCGTGGTCAATCAGGCAAAGGGTCGGAGGCAGGCGGCAAACAGGCAAGGTCCAGGAACAGGCCGGGTACAGAATCAGGAACAAACACACAGGAACAGATAGCAGGAGTCACGGGAACGCTGCAGGCGGGACAGCACAGAGGAGCAGGAGCAGGTCCCTTAAGTAGGCAACTGGGCGCCAAGAACGGTCGCACGGTACGTCTACGTACCCCCGCGGGTGACCGTGCTCCCGTTCGTGACCCCGCGTACCCGCGTACGCCCGTTCGGCTCGTCGCGCACCCGCGTGCGCCCGCTCGTGTCAACGCGCACCCGCGTGCGCCTGTTGGGGACTATGTGCACTCGCGTGCGTTCGTTAGCGCCAACCCGCGTCCGAAGGCACCGACGATCCCCTCGTACCGGGAACCTGCGGGTAAGTCTTACTTGGGTGACCGGGGTGGTGGAACGACCGTGACATTGCCCCCCCCCCCAAGGGGCAACCTCCGGATGCCCAACTGAGCCATCTTATCCGGGTGAGTTCTTTTGAAGGCATGGATTAGTCTTTCGGCATGCAGGTTGGACTTCGGTTCCCATGAATTCTCCTCAGGGCCATATCCCCTCCATTTAACCAGAAACTGGGTCTGGTTACGTCTCCTCCTGCAATCCAAGATAGCTTCAACCTCAAATTCCAATTCCCCATCAATCATCACGGGTTCTGGGGGGTTGGTACTCCGGTCGGCAAAGGGGTCCGGAACCGCAGGCTTGAGCAATGAAACATGAAAAACCGGGTGGATCCGGAATGACCCCGGGAGTTTCAGCTCAAAGGCTACTTCATTTAGTTTCCTCAGAATGGGGAATGGACCCACAAACTTCGGACCCAGCTTCCTGGAAGGGCAGGCCAACTTCAAGTTTAACGTAGACAGCCAGACCTGGTCCCCGACCTGGAGGTTAAGTTCGCCCCTTCTCTTCCTATCGAAGGCTTCCTTATAGTGTTCCTGGGTTTTAGCCAGCGTTTCCTGAAGGATCCTGTTATTATTCCTGAAGAAGTTAAGGTCCTCCTGGACCGCCGGTACTGAACACTCAGGAAGATTACCGGGCAGAAAAAGTGGGTGGAAACCGAAGTTTGCAAAGAAGGGGGACTGCTTGGTGGCCGAATGGACGGAATTATTATATGCAAATTCCGCTAAAGGTAGAAGCGATACCCAATCGTCCTGGGAGAAGGAAGAGAAGCAACGCAGATACTGCTCCAGCGTTTGGTTGGTTCTCTCGGTCTGGCCGTTAGTTTGAGGGTGGTAGGCCGAAGATAGGCGAAGCTCAATTTTCAGGGCCCCACAGAGAGCCTTCCAAAACCTGGACGTGAATTGAACTCCCCTGTCAGAGGTGATGTCAGCAGGAATGCCATGGAGCCTTACTACTTCTTTAATAAAAGTCCTGGCCATCTCTGTGGCCGATGGAGTCCCCTTCATGGGTAAGAAGTGGGCCATTTTAGTAAATCTGTCCACCACCACCAGAATCGAGGAAAAGTCTTCAGAGGGGGGCAGTTCCACGATAAAATCCATGGATATCATCTTCCACGGCCTATCCGGGATGGGTAATGGCCTCAGCAAGCCCCAAACCCTCGACTTACTCCCCTTATTCCTAATGCAGGTGGTACACGCTTCTACATATTCCCTGCAGAATTTCTTCATCTGGGGCCACCAAAACGTGCGTTGAAGTAAGTCTAAGGTTTTGAATGCCCCAAAGTGACCGGCCAATGGGTGGTCGTGGCAGGAGCTGAGGACCGCAGTACGTAACTCCTGGGGGACGAAGATTCTATCCTGGTGCCAGAGAAGACCATCCTTGGAGGTTAAAGAGGTGTCAGAAGATAGAGCCGGAACACTGGAGGCCTGTTTAATTCGTGACAAGAGATCTTCTTGGAGCAGGAGAAAGTTCCCTGGGGGAAGAATGGTGTCTGGCGTAGGAGATAACACTGGCTCATTGTACATCCGGGAAAGAGCATCGGGCTTCACGTTCTTCGACCCGGGCCTGTACGTGATATGGAACACGAACCTGGAAAAGAAAAGTGCCCACCGGGCCTGTCTTGGCTTCAGTCGTTTGGCAGATTTAAGATACTCCAGGTTCTTGTGGTCCGTATAAACCAGGATCGGGTGGGAAGCACCTTCAAGGAGGTAGCGCCATTCCTCCAACGCCGCCTTGATTGCCAGTAATTCCCGGTCTCCGACGTCGTAGTTCCGCTCAGCTTCTGAGAGCTTACGGGAGAAAAAGGCCACTGGGTACAAAAGTGACTTAGGCCCCTGTCTCTGGGATAATACCGCCCCAACGGCTACTTCCGAGGCATCTACCTCCAGGATATAGGGCAGCGTGGCGTCGGGGTGTCTCAGGATCGAAGCTGAAACAAATAGTTTCTTCAGGGTTTCAAAGGCTTCTTGCGCCTTGGGAGTCCACAGGAATCTTTGACCCTGTTTGGTCAGCTCCGTGATGGGGGAGATAATGGATGAAAATCCTCTGATAAACTTTCTATAGAAATTGGCAAATCCCACGAACCGTTGGACCCCTTTCCGGTCCGAGGGAGCAGGCCAGTCTAGGATGGCTGAGACTTTCTGGGGATCCATTTCTATTCCTTTTACGGAAATGATCAAGCCCAAGAATTGAATGCTCTGTTGCTCGAAGACGCACTTCTCTGGTTTGGCGTACAGGCCATGGAGACGGAGACGAGCCAGGACAATCTTCACATGCTCCCGGTGTTCGGCTAAGGAGGAAGAAAAGATTAGTATATCGTCAAGGTATATAACAACAAACAGGTCTAAGTACTCTCTGAAGACATCGTTGACGAAATGCTGGAATGTAGCAGGGGCATTACAGAGTCCAAAGGGCATGACGAGATACTCATAGTGCCCGAAGCGGGTACGAAAGGCGGTCTTCCACTCATCGCCTTTGCGGATACGGACCAGGTTGTAGGCGCCCCGCAGATCCAGCTTGGAGAACACCCTAGCCGACCCCAGTCTCTGGAACAATTCAGGTACCAACGGTAGAGGATAGCGGTTTTTCACAGTAACCTTATTGAGTGCCCGGTAGTCTACACATGGTCGTAGGGAGTGATCCTTCTTCTGGACGAAGAAAATCCCTGCACCTGCCGGGGAAGTGGAAGGTTGGATAAAGCCCTTCTTTAAATTATCATCCAGGTAGGTCTTTAGAGCTCCCAGCTCGGTCTCGGATAGGGGAAAGATTCTCCCGAAGGGAATCTCCGCTCCCGGAAGCAAGTCTATCGGGCAATCATATAGTCTGTGGGGAGGTAGAGTCTCTGCGCCCTTCTTACTAAAAACATCCAAAAATTGGTGATAGACTTCGGGCACTGCCAGTCGGGTTTCGGTGTCTGTCTCCAAGCAGAGCAGGGAAGGAGGGTCCGTCTTGATGGCTGGAAGGCAATACTGATGACAATAGGCAGATGGGAACTCGATCTTTCCAGTGAACCAGTTTATCAGGGGATTGTGGGCCTTCAACCAGGGTATGCCAAGAATTATGGGAAAGAGAGGAGACTTGATAATGTCCAGACACAGGTGCTCTTGGTGGTCCCCCGTGATGGTGACAAGAAGGGGAGATGTTTCCTGGGTTACAGGTCCGGATCTCAGAGAGGAACCGTCGGCCAAATAGATTGGAAGTTCCTTGGCCCTGGGCCGAAGGGGAATGTTGTTCCTCAGGGCGAAGGATAGGTCCATAAAACCGCTACAGGCCCCAGAGTCAATGATCGCGTTGACGCGGATAGTCTTGCCGGAGAACTGTAAAAGAAGAGGCACAGCCAGGTGAGAGATGGTACTGGTACTAGGCGGAGTAGGAGGAGAGGCGGGAGGTATAAGCAGGCACTTACGCGACTTGGCGGGGCAAGTGCGAACATAATGTCCAGATCCTCCGCAGTAGAGGCACAGGTTACCAGATCTTCGGCGTTGGCGCTCTTCGGGGGTCAAAGGTGAACGTAGTAATCCCAGCTGCATGGGTTCCGATAAATCCGGAGAAGAAGGACCAGGGAGAACCGGTGGATTGGCACTTGGAACCCGTGGCATCATCCATACTGGGCGAGAGGTGGAAGAAGAGCGCTCCAGACGACGCTCTCTTAACCGCCTGTCGATCTGGACAGAGAGGTCGATGAGCGCTTCCAGGGTCTCAGGAGTTCCTACACGGGCCAGTTCGTCCTTCAAAGCCTCCGAGAGTCCCATGCGGAACTGGTAACGGAGAGCTGAGCTGTTCCACTCTGTGTCGGCGCTCCAGCGCCTGAACTCAGACACGTAGTCCTCTACTGGCCTGTGACCTTGCTGGAGTGCATGCAAAGCCGCTTCTGCGGTGGCTGCGAGCTGGGGGTCCTCATAAAGACGAGACATGGCTTGGAAGAAGACATCTAAGGAGTCCAGACAGGGGTCTTTTCGTTCAAGGAGGCGATGTGCCCAGGCCTGGGGTTCGTCGGTAAGTAAGGAGATAACGAACCCTACTTTCGTAGCCTCAAGAGAAAAGGTCCGGGGCTGAAGGGCGAAGAAGAGCTCGCAGGAATTCCGGAAGGCCCTAAACTTATTCCGGTTACCGGAAAAACGGTCTGGTGTAGGGACCCTTGGCTCTGGCGGCAACATGACCACTGAAGGGGGACCTGGGGATCCGGAGGCAACTGGAGCTGCGGCAGATAGGGCTTGAACCCGTTCCTCCAAACGACCATAACCCTCTTGCAGGTTCTTCACGGCCTGGGTGAGGCCGGCTAGATGGTGGCACAGTTCATCCATCGGAGACGCTCCCTGCGAGGGCTCGGACATGGCTGTCCCGTACTGTCACGTACCTGGTTGGAGAGCCCAAGCGTGCAGGGAGCGGCGCCTCGTAAGCCCCGGCTCGAGAGCCCCTGGAGATGGGAACAGGGATTCAGGAGTCCGGAGGGCACAAGTGCCAAACTGGTCAGCTGGTAGAAGAGACCGGAGCAGATGGTGGGCCGGAGCGGAAGGTGCAACCAGCGCAGGATGCTGGACAGGAACTGCTGGATGGCTGGCACAGGCGAACAGGCAGGAGCTGCGGAAGCAGTAGTCAGAGCAGGTCCGTAGGCAGACTGGCAGAAGTAGTCAGGAACGAGCTGGGTCGGCAACAATCGGGCAGCAGAGGTACAAGGCAGAAGGCAGAAGCGTGGTCAATCAGGCAAAGGGTCGGAGGCAGGCGGCAAACAGGCAAGGTCCAGGAACAGGCCGGGTACAGAATCAGGAACAAACACACAGGAACAGATAGCAGGAGTCACGGGAACGCTGCAGGCGGGACAGCACAGAGGAGCAGGAGCAGGTCCCTTAAGTAGGCAACTGGGCGCCAAGAACGGTCGCACGGTACGTCTACGTACCCCCGCGGGTGACCGTGCTCCCGTTCGTGACCCCACGTACCCGCGTACGCCCGTTCGGCTCGTCGCGCACCCGCGTGCGCCCGCTTGTGTCAACGCGCACCCGCGTGCGCCTGTTGGGGACTATGTGCACTCGCGTGCGTTCGTTAGCGCCAACCCGCGTCCGAAGGCACCGACGATCCCCTCGTACCGGGAACCTGCGGGTAAGTCTTACTTGGGTGACCGGGGTGGTGGAACGACCGTGACAACGACGATAAAACGATATAGCCCCATATTAATCTAAATGTCATCAAACAAGGCTATAGACCCAAAAAATAATAATAATAATACACAAACAAATTCCCTTATCCCATATATAAGGTATATAAATAAGTACCTCTACCCAATATGTAACAAAAAGAAAAAAATATATATAAATATGGGAAAAGGGAAAAAGAGAACCCTGAACACAAAAATAAATAGAAATATAAGTATAAGAATATAAAGAAAAGACCATAAAGAGGAGGAGGTCATTGTATCTAATGTCTAGGGGTTAGCTATAAAGCAATTTAGGTCTATATCAAGGTTGAGGCCCCGCGGAGCAAGGGACCCCAACCTATAGATCCATGCAGTTTCGTTTTGTGAAATCAAAGTTGTTTTGTTACCTCCCCTCCAATTATCCTTAATACAGTCTATGCCATAAAATATTAATCCCGACGGATCTCTTTGATGAAATTCGTCAAAATGACGGGATAAATTATAGTATAAATTAACCACTAGAGACCCGCGCTATAGTCGAATGACGGCTACAGCGCGGACCTCCTTTGCCGGGACTACGTCTATTGACGTCGTCCCGTGCACGAGCGGCCTGCGCGCCCCCTGAGTGGCGCGCGCGGCGTGCTCTGCGATCGGCGAGTCTATGAGACTCGCCTGATCACGGATCTGAGCAAGGGGTCGATCCCGACCCCTTACCACGTGATCAGCTGTCAGCCAATGACAGCTGATCATGTGATTCAACGGAGCCGGTAATCGGCTATTATTCCTCCTCGCGCTGACAGCGCGAGGAGAAAAAAAGCCGATCACGGCCAGCCCTGCCAGTGCCCACCTGCCCCCTGCCAGTGCCACATTATTAAAAAATAAGTGCCCCCCGTCAGTGCCACCCAGAAGTGCCCATAGTGCCACCTAGCAGTGAACACAGTGCCACCCAGCAGTGCCCACAGTGCCACCCAGCAGTGCCCACAATCTGCCCCAACAACGGTGCTGCACCCCAGTGCCACATATCCATGCCCATCAGTGCCGCCCATCAGTGCCCAGCAGTGCCACCTATCAGAGCCACCTATCAGTGCCAGATATCAGTGCCCATCAGTCCCATCTATCAGTGGTACCTATCAGTGCCCCTTAGTGCCACTCATCCATGCCACCCATCCGTGCCACCCATCCGTGCCATCTTATCTGTGCCCATCTTTGCCCATCAGTGCCGCCTTATCTGTGCCCATCAGTACTGCCTTATCTGTGCCTATTAGTGCCGCCTTAACTATGCCTATCAGTGCCCACCAGTGCAGCCTATCAGTGCCCACCAGTGCAGCCTATCAGTGCCCACCAGTGCAGCCTATCAGTGCCGCCTCATCAGCGCACTTCAATGAAGGAGAAAAATGACCTGTTTGCAAAATTTTATAACAAACTATTAAACATGATTTTATTTTTTTATTTTTTGCATTTTTTTTTGTTTGTTTAGCAAAAAATAAAACTCCGAGCTGTAACTAAATACCACCAAAAGAAAGCTCTATTTGTGGGAAAAAAATGATAAAAATGTCATTTGGGTACAGTGTTGTATGCCCGCGCAATTGTCATTCAAAGTGCATCAGCGCTGAAAGCTGAAAATTGGTCTGGGCAGGAGGGGGGTTTAAGTGCCCAGTAAGCAAGTGGTTAAAGTATATATTCAAACCAACCTGAGGAATAGATCTACGTTTAACCCAAATACACCAGGAAACCAATGTTTGGGGGCATTTGGGAAGATGGTGGAAGAAGATCTAAAGAAATTAGAAAAAAAAATCATAAGAAAACGGAAAAAATCTGGAGAACAATAAAAGAAATTGGGGGAGAAGAAGGATGTGGTCATCAGACCGGCCCACAAAGGGGGGGGGAGGGGGGGGTCTAGTGATTTTGAATAAATTTGACTATAAAGAGGAAATGAATAATCTGTTGAACACCGAAAATAAATAGAAGAAGTTGAGGGGAAATCCGAAACATGAATATGAAAATAAATTAGCAGCATTTGTGAGAAAAGGAAAAGAAAGTGGAGCTCCACCCTAAAGTGGACCTTCCGCTCATCGGAGCCCCCCTCCCCCTCCGGCTCCACAATTGGCACCTTTCAGGGGTGAGGGGGGTGCAGATACCTGTACAGTACAGGTATCTGCACCCACTTCCGGGATAGCTCTCTGCGGAAAGGGGCGTAGATTACGCCCCTTTCCGCAAGTGCCCGCCCCTTTCCGCAAGTGCCCCGCTGCCTGCTGGGAAACACACAGATGCCAGAGGCAGCGGGGACCGTCCTTATTGCGCAGCGCGACTCGCGCATGCGCAGTAGGGAACCGGGAAATGAAGCCGAAAGGCTCCACTTCCTGATTCCCATACCCAAGATGGCGGCGGCAGCACCCGAGAGGCGATCTAGAGATCGGCTTCGGGTGCCGACATCGCGGGCGCGCTGGACAGGTAAGTGTCACTATTTTAAAAGTCAGCAGCTGCAGTATTTGTAGCTGCTGGCTTTTAAAAAAAAAAAAAAAAACGCGGAGTCCCGGCGGACTCCCGCTTTAATACATGTGAGGCAGAATATTTCATTTCAAATTCAACAAAGACTCCGGTATCATATTGGTGATCATACCAGAAATAGTTACACTCCATTGCCAGTTTAAGTCCTTCAATAATATATTCAATTTGTTCCTGCCGCATATCAGTATACTCATACAATGCCTTTCTGACCCCTTTTAGTCAGGGCTGGACTGGGACAGAAATTTGGCCCTGGACTTCATCCAGACTGGCCCCCTTACATTTTGAGTGTCCCATCAGCATCCCCTTTACATCAGAGTGTCCCATCAGCACCCCCTTATATCAGAGTGTCCCATCACCAGCCCCCTTACATCAGAGTGTCCCATCACCAGCCCCCTTACATCAGAGTGTCCCATCACCAGCCCCCTTACATCAGAGTGTCCCATCACCAGCCCCCTTACATCAGAGTGTCCCATCACCAGCCCCCTTACATCAGAGTGTCTCATCACTAGCCCCCTTACAACAGAGTGTCCCATCAGCACCCCCTTACATCAGAGTGTCCCATCACCAGCCCCCTTACATCAGAGTGTCCCATCACCAGCCCCCTTACATCAGAGTGTCCCATCACCAGCCCCCTTACATCAGAGTGTCCCATCACCAGCCCCCTTACATCAGAGTGTCCCATCACCAGCCCCCTTACATCAGAGTGTCCCATCACCAGCCCCCTTACATCAGAGTGTCCCATCACCAGCCCCCTTACAACAGAGTGTCCCATCAGCACCCCTTATATCAGAGTGTCCCATCACCAGCCCCCTTACATCAGAGTGTCCCATCACCAGCCCCCTTACATCAGAGTGTCCCATCACCAGCCCCCTTACATCAGAGTGTCCCATCACCAGCCCCCTTACATCAGAGTGTCCCATCACCAGCCCCCTTACAACAGAGTGTCCCATCAGCACCCCTTATATCAGAGTGTCCCATCACCAGCCCCTCACATCAGAGTGTCCCATCACCAGCCCCCTTACAACAGAGTGTCCCATCAGCACCCCTTATATCAGAGTGTCCCATCACCAGCCCCCTTACAACAGAGTGTCCCATCAGCACCCCTTATATCAGAGTGTCCCATCACCAGCCCCCTTACGTCAGAGTGTCCCATCAGCACCCCTTATATCAGAGTGTCCCATCACCAGCCCCTCACATCAGAGTGTCCCATCATCAGCCCCCTTACAACAGAGTGTCCCATCAGCACCCCTTATATCAGAGTGTCCCATCACCAGCCCCCTTACGTCAGAGTGTCCCATCACCACCCCCTTACATCAGAGTGTCCCATCACCACCCCCTTACATCAGAGTGTCCCATCACCACCCCCTTACATCAGAGTGTCCCATCACCAGCCCCCTTACATCAGAGTGTCCCATCACCAGCCCCCTTACATCAGAATGTCCCATCACCAGCCCCCTTACAACAGAGTGTCCCATCAGCACCCCCTTACATCAGAGTGTCCCATCACCAGCCCCCTTACATCAGAGTGTCCCATCACCAGCCCCCTTACATCAGAGTGTCCCATCACCAGCCCCTCACATCAGAGTGTCCTATCATCAGCCCCCTTACAACAGAGTGTCCCGTCAGCACCCCTTATATCAGAGTGTCCCATCACCAGCCCCCTTACATCAGAGTGTCCCATCACCAGCCCCCTTACATCAGAGTGTCCCATCACCAGCCCCCTTACATCAGAGTGTCCCATCAGCACCCCTTATATCAGAGTGTCCTATTACCAGCCCCCTTACAACAGAGTGTCTCATCAGCACCCCTTATATCAGAGTGTCCTATTACCAGCCCCCTTACATCAGAGTGTCCCATGAGCAGCCCCCTTATGTCAGAGTGTCCCATGAACACCCCTTATATCAGAGTGTCCCATCACCAGCCCCCTTACAACAGAGTGTCCCATCAGCACCCCTTATATCAGAGTGTCCCATCATCAGCCCCCTTACAACAGAGTGTCCCATCAGCACCCCTTACATCAGAGTGTCCCATGAGCAGCCCCCTTATGTCAGAGTGTCCCATCAGCACCTCCTTACATCAGAGTGTCCCATCAGCACCCCCTTACATCAGAGTGTCCCATCAGCACCCCCTTACATCAGAGTGTCCCATCAGCACCCCTTATATCAGAGTGTCCCATCACCAGCCCCCTTACAACAGAGTGTCCCATCAGCACCCCCTTACATCAGAGTGTCCCATCAGCACCCCCTTACATCAGAGTGTCCCATCAGCACCCCTTATATCAGAGTGTCCCATCATCAGCCCCCTTACAACAGAGTGTCCCATCAGCACCCCTTACATCAGAGTGTCCCATGAGCAGCCCCCTTATGTCAGAGTGTCCCATCAGCACCCCCTTACATCAGAGTGTCCCATCAGCACCCCCCTTACATCAGAGTGTCCCATCATCAGCCCCCTTACATCAGAGTGTCCCATCACCAGCCCCATACATCAGAATGTCCCATCACCAGCCCCCTTACAACAGAGTGTCCCATCAGCACCCCCCTTACATCAGAGTGTCCCATCATCAGCCCCCTTACATCAGAGTGTCCCATGAGCAGCCCCTTACATCAGAGTGTCCCATCAGCACCCCATACATCAGAGTGTCCCATCAGCACCCCCTTACATCAGAGTGTCCCATCACCATCCCCTTACATCAGAGTGTCCCATCACCATCCCCTTACATCAGAGTGTCCCATCACCATCCCCTTACAACAGAGTGCCCCATCACCATCCCCTTACATCAGAGTGTCCCATCACCAGCCCCCTTACATCAGAGTGTCCCATCAGCACCCCCTTACATCAGAGTGTCCCATCAGCACCCCCTTACATCAGAGTGTCCCATCACCAGCCCCCTTACATCAGAGTGTCCCATCACCAGCCCCCTTACATCAGAGTGTCCCATCAGCACCCCCTTATATCAGAGTGTCCCATCACCAGCCCCCTTACATCAGAGTGTCCCATCACCAGCCCCCTTACATCAGAGTGTCCCATCACCAGCCCCCTTACATCAGAGTGTCCCATCACCAGCCCCCTTACATCAGAGTGTCCCATCACCAGCCCCCTTACATCAGAGTGGCCCACTGAGCCATCGGCCCACCGGGAAACTCCCAGTAGTCCCAATGGCCAGTACATGCCTGCTTTTAGTCCATCTTCCTGTATAATACTAGTGTATAAAGAGTTTACGTCGATAGTGGCCAGTAGGTATCCCTCAGTATTTTTCATATCTTGTATTTCTTTTATAAGTTGGGTGCTATCCTTCAGGTGAGATTTCCCTTGCAGCACTAAGGGTTTTAGGAATTTATCCAGATATTCCCCAAGGCGTGAAAAGATGGAATTTACCCCCCACTGACAATTGGCCTTCCTGGGGGCTTTTCGAGTCTTTTATAAATTTTTCGGCAAATAATAAATAACCGAAGTCTTTGTTGAATTTGAAATGAAATATTCTGCCTCACATGTGTTAAGGATTCCACTTTTTCTTTTCCTTTTTTCACAAATGCTGCTAATTTATTTTCATATTCATGTTTCGGATTTCCCCTCAACTTCTTGTATTTATTTTTGGTGTTCAACAGATTATTCATTTCCTCTTTATAGTCAAATTTATTCAAAATCACTAGGCCCCCCCTCCCCCCCTTTGTCAGCCGGTCTGATGACCACTTCCTTCTTCTCCCCCAATTTCTTTTCTATTGTTCTCCAGATTTTTTCAGTTTTCTTATGATTCCTTTTTTTCTAATTTCTTTAGATCTTCTTCCACCATCTTCCCAAATGCCCCCAAACATTGGTTTCCTGGTGTATTTGGGTTAAACGTAGATCTATTCCTCAGGTTGGTTTGAATATATACTTTAATTTATACTATAATTTATCCCGTCATTTTGACGAATTTCATCAAAGAGATCCGTCGGGATTAATATTTTATGGCATAGACCAGTGATGGTGAACCTCGGCACCCCAGATGTTTTGGAACTACATTTCCCATGATGCCCTGGCACTCTGCAGTGTAGTGGAGCATTATGGGAAATGTAGTTCCAAAACATCTGGGGTGCCAAGGTTCCCCATCACTGGCATAGACTGTATTAAGGATAATTGGAGGGGAGGTAACAAAACAACTTTGATTTCACAAAACGGAAACTGCATGGATCTATAGGTTGGGGTCCCTTGCTCCGCGGGGCCTCAACCTTGATATAGACCTAAATTGCTTTATAGCTAACCCCTAGACATTAGATACAATGACCTCCTCCTCTTTATGGTCTTTTCTTTATATTCTTATTCTTATATTTCTATTTATTTTTGTGTTCAGGGTTCTCTCTTTTTCCCTTTTCCCATATTTATATATATTTTTTTCTTTTTGTTACATATTGGGTAGAGGTACTTATTTATATACCTTATATATGGGATAAGGGAATTTGTTTGTGTATTATTATTATTATTTTTTGGATCTATAGCCTTGTTGGATGACATTTAGATTAATATGGGGCTATATCGTTTTATCGTCGTCTCATTTATTAGCAAAAGCTCTCATCCTATCCTCGATCTGAGACAGATCTCCCCTTATATAACTTTACTTGATAATATCCGGATTGGTATAGTTTTTGAGTATTTTTGTCTCTTACTTTTTAGTTTTACGGGATAGTATCTGGCTTTGTAAAGATGAAAGAAAAAGATACTTCTGTCCTCTAGATGCCATGGCTTCCTGTCCCTCCTGTCTATTAATAAACCTAGGGTGGTTGCAATTAGGCAGAATGGATGTTGTCTAGTCTTAGTACTGAACAGGGAAATCACTTAGCCAATATGGTATAATATCTGATTCATATAAGATTTGGCTTTTATTTGGTGTTTTTTCTATCTTACCCCAACAAAATAATTTTATTAAAGATTTCGGCTCGTATGATTGAAGATTTTGGTTTGCTTTTTATTCATATTTTATTTTATCTCCTTTTGTTTTATCTTCAATTTACGTCATTTATGGAAATGTTTTATTTATTAATAACAAAATATTTTTTGGGATAGAGGTTTCGTTTATAGAGATAAGGTGTGTGTTCTTCTCTGCGTACAGTTCTCGAGGAGTCCCTCCTCTGTGCCCGCCCTTTCGTGACCGGATTGGTCCATTTATGGGAGGTGTGGGGTATATCGAGACATCCTCATTATTTACAAGTATGGTCATGATGGCCCCTCCCCGTGCCCGTCTCCTATGATTTTGATTGCTCTTTTTTACGGTGATTGACATGTGGAGGGGTCCTATAAAATACGTGGTGTGTAGTGGCGTGGCACCGCCGCTGAAGACGTCAATGACGAAACGCGTCAGGGGAGCCACACACACTACGTCATTTCCGGGGTCGCCCCGAACGGGTGGAACGCAGTTGGAGCGCGCGCTGTGTATCCTCTGATCAGGTCCCGAATACGTTTTTGAAGCCTGCAGAGGGTGTATGTATATTTTTTTTCTAGCCACAACCTGAGGATTAGCAGTGGGGTTTTTCCGCACTTTATAACAGCGGACTGCTGGCACTATAAGCTAATTTTGAATTGGATGTATGTCCTCTTTAGTTTGCGGAACACTTGCTGACTATTAATTTGGGACCTATCATGGTGTGAGCTATTTGAAAGTCTTTAATCTGCCCTCTGCTAGCTTTTTTCACAGCTTCATTTTAACTTGTCTGAGACTGGTTTTTATTAGTTTCTGTTTTTTTTATTTTTATTTTTATTATTTTTTGTTTTGTATTTTTGCTATTAATTATTATTTTTTATCCTGTTACTCCACTGTCGTATGAACTGTTATGTGGAAGTATGTGACAATTAATTTTCATATATTTTTGTATTTTATATTTTTTGTCATTTTTTTATATAAAAATATCTTTTAATTTATACATTTTTTTGGCATACGTGCTTTTTAAGAATAAAAGTTTTTTTCCTGCCATTATAATTAGTGCTCTCCTATTTTTTGATCACATTTAAATTATCCACTACACTATGGAGATTTCATATTTGTTCTCCTATGAGGATTAAATTGGACTCCCTCCTTTTTGGAATCCTTTTTTTATTAGTTTCTGTTTTTTTATTTTTATTTTTATTATTTTTTGTTTTGTATTTTTGTTATTAATTATTATTTTTTATCCTGTTACTCCACTGGTGTATGAACTGTTAAGTGGGAGTATGTGACAATTAATTTTCATATATTTTTGTATTTTATATTTTTTGTCATTTTTTTTTATATAAAAATATCTTTTAATTTATACATTTTTTTGGCATACGTGCTTCTTAAGAATAAAAGTTTTTTTTTTCCTGCCATTATAATTAGTGCTCCTATTTTTTGATCACATTTAAAATGATCTACTACACTATGGAGATTTCATATTTTTTTCTCCTATGAGGATTAAATTGGACTCCCTCCTTTTGGAATGCGCATATGGTGCCTGAAAACTGGGATGGCATTTAAAGGTGTAGTACCCCGGGGGAGGGGTGTATTTCTTGGAGTAATCACATTGCAATATGGATTTGAAGATTGGAATCACATAAAGACTGTTCTGAAGGCCCAGTACCCCTGTAGGGGGTGTATGGTTTTGGTGATTCGGGAACCTTGTGGGGGAGCACACTGTCACCTGGAGAATTTTAGTCGCAAGCACCAAAAGTCACTTTATTACTGCTGGATTTGCACAATCAAGGATTTTATTGATTTTTTTTTCTTTTTTTTTCATCTGTTCTGTTGTTGTTGTTTTTTTCACATGTGGACATCAATAGACTCTTTTTGTGGTTTTTGGTTTTTCTTTTTTTCTGCTTTTGTTTCTTTTGGCTTTATTTATATTATTTATAATTATTTATTAAATATTATTTATTAAAATATTATTTATTATATTATATATATATATTATATTTATTATTATATATATATATATATATATATATATATATATATATATATATAAAAAATATTTATTATTATTTAAATAAAATATTATTTAAATAAAATATTATTAAATATTATAAATATTATTTATATTTATTATTTATATTTTTGGCTTTATTGTTTATTCATTGGTGTTTTTGAAAAACTTTTTATTTCTGATTTAAATTTATTTTTTCACATATTTAGACACACAATCGTATATATATATTTTTTTTTTTCCTTTTTTCTATAATATATAAATACCCTGGTTGACATTTATTGTATATGCATATACTTAGTTAGATTCTTTTGCAGGTTTGCACATCTAGATACATGAGGTTTGGGGTTTTGTGTATATAGAAAATAATTTTTTATAGCCATATTGTTTTGTTTTTTTCATGAGGTTGCACTTTATCTTGATTATCTGATAGTTTGTAGTTGATTAATGTTGATTAATATAACACATATAGGGAATTGTGTGAATTGCCTGTGACTCACATTCGGTATTATATGCAGCATTTATCTTTGCACATAAGCACTTTATAATATTTCCTGTAGTCCCTTTATGCAGTTTATTGAATTTTTAAGGTGAGAATTCGATTGGTTTCAACAAATTTATAACGATTAACCTTCCGTTTTGTGGTAATATTGTGTTGTTTTTTTTAAAAGGTGTTTATTTTAAAATATTTTTGAACATACATACAGCATATAAGGCAAACAGTATACAAGTCAAGGAGTCTCCCTCCAGAGGTGAATACAGAGGCATCAATAAAGACGCCTCGTTGGAGTAAACCAAACTGCTACCATTATATGCAAAAACACAGAGAAACCCCAACAAAACAAAGACACAACAACAGACATGCCAACATTCGCGCACACACACCCATCACACACCTGTCACCGTCCCCCTATGCAGTATCATTTCAACATAAATAGCTGCCATATAAGGTCATACAGTAGAAAATTACCACCCCGTTTCGTTCCCCCCCCCCCCCATACCCGGGACCACCATCCACAAAGCCCAAACCTCCAGCCCTACCCCCGCAGCCCCCCCAGGGGGTCCTGCGAGGATAGGACCGTCCCCCAAAATGAACCAGAGACATCCAACCATGGTTGCCACACCTTATGAAACTTTTTCAAGCAAGCTCTGTGTTTATACACTATTTTAAACTTAGGGAGTTCACCATTAATAATACCATACAGTGATTGAATTTTGGGAGGAACATTGTCTTTCCAGTGCAATAAGATCACTTTACGTGCATAAAATAAAATGGTACGCAGAAGAGTCCGTTCTGACGCCCTGTGGACAAAGTCATTAAATATACCCAGCAGCCCCACCTCAGGGGTTTGAGGCACCGGGAGAGCAAGATGATCATCAAAGAATGTGAACAGGTCCGTCCAATACACATTTAGTCCAGGACAACTCCAAAACATATGAAATAGATCAGCATTATCGTGAGTACATCTAGGACACAAGGCCTCAGTTCTCAAACCCATTCTAGCCAGTCTAGCCGGTGTGTAGTGCAGCTGATGAATAAACTTAAACTGAACATATTGGTCGGAGGTGCTGATAATATCCTGGAAGCAGGTTTCAGTAGTTTCCTCCCACCCCTCCTCTACCAGGGCAGGTATCAAACGCTTCCACTTCACAAAGGAATTGCAAAATGGGTCTGCTCCTGCCCTGGAGAGGTGATCATAAAAAGTTGTAACCTGTTTAGTAAGATCCGGGTAAGACATTAGGTCCTCCATAGGGGACTCCTGAAGCTCTATGTGCAAGGAACCAAACTGCGCCCGAATGGCATGTCTAAGAAGTAGATACTTATAGAAAAATGTATTATCTATTGAGAAGGTACCCCGTAAGTTTTCAAAGGATTCAAACTCATTTCCCTTGACGATGTGGGACAGGCGCAGAACATGCAGCCTAGCCCACCATTGGGAGTCTGGGTGCCCCTGTAGTTCAGGTATACTGGGATTGTCCCATAGCGGTGTTTGTGGTGACCTGCCCGGGGTAGAAATAGAAAGGAGTTTCTCTCCCTCTCTCCAGGCCAGTAGACCCACCTCCATAGGGGAAAATCTAGAGCATTTAGAATGTAGGGCCCTGTGCAGTACGTCATTAACCGAGTCAAACGGGGCATGGAGGATTGACATGAGAATGGCGGAGGGGGGCTGGGGGTTGGAATGCAACCAATCATACATATATGTCAGTTGGGAGGCAAGGAAATACTTGCCTAGGTTCGGGTGGGCCAGGCCTCCTTTCGATTTAGAGGATTGCAAAGATGTCTTGGCAAATCGCAGATGGGAGTTTTGCCAGATAAAGGAGGACACACTGGATTCTATTTTCATAAATACCTTTTTTGGGAGATAGACCAGGGCAGCTCGAAAAAACAGTATAGAAATTTTGGGAGGAATATCATCTTAAAGATGTTAATACGACCTATTAAGTTGAGAGGGAGAGTTGCCCACGCTTGAAGTCTGTCAACCATCTGTTTTGTGATTGGGGTAATATTCAAGGCTTCATATTTGGGGAGCACGTTATGTATCTGAATGCCCAGATATTTAAATGACTGGGACGTCTAAAGTTTAGACGCGGTCAAGTACTCATAGGAGCAGCGCGGGCCGATGGGGAAAGCTATCGACTTGTCCCAACCTACCCTCAGACCAGACACATCTCCAAATTCCTCAACCACCTGCATGAAACCATGAAAGGAGCCTTCCTTACCATCCAAATAAATCAAGGCATCATCTGCATACAAAGATATCTTTTCCTCCAGTAATCCTACTCGGATGCCCCCTATCCCCGAAGCCTGCCGCACCACCAGGGCCAGGGGCTCTATGGCGATGGCGAACAGGAGCGGGGACAGGGGACACCCTTGTCTAGTCCCCCTAAGCAGCCGAAATGGAGACATCTCTATTAGTTCTCACCCTCGCACTCGGCTTAGCGTATAGCAGGCGGACCCATTTTGTAAATAGTGAGCCAAAGCCCATGTTAGCCATTGTCTCCCACAAAAATGACCAACGCACCGTATCAAATGCCTTTAACACATCTAAGGACAATACCAAACTACTTTGTTTATCCCTACATGCTCTATGGATATGTAGATATAATCTGCGTATATTGTCAAAAGTGCTACGTCCAGGCATAAGCCCAGCCTGATCTGGCGAGATTAATGAGAGTATAACCTTTTGCAAACGAAGAGCCAATATCTTGGCCAAAATTTTTGCGTCATGGTTTAGGAGGGAGATAGGACGGTAGGACTCACATAGCAATTTGTTCTTGCCCGGCTTGGGCAAGACCACTATCAGGGCTTCATTCATGGAGTCAGGAAGAGATACCATGTTCAAAGACGCTCTGTACGTAAGGAGTAGCTTAGGGGCTACCAATTCAGTATAGGTCTGGTACCACGCCGAAGGGATACCGTCAAGGCCGGGGGCCTTCGAAGGCGGTAGGGAACCTATCGCTGCCTCCACCTCCTCAAGAGTAATCTCCTGCTCAAGGAGGTCTCGTTGGGCCTCCTCCAGTCCAGGAAACACCAACGACGAGAAAAAACCCTGAAATGTAGCCTCCGATGGGGGCACTGGATCGTCATAAAGTTTGCTGTAGTATGAGGTAAATTCCTGATTTATCGCCCCCGGGTCTTCAGTAGTAGAACCATTGGGCAGTTGTATGGCAGAGATGGAACTATCCAGATAATCCGTATGAGCGAGGAAGGCTAATAGCCTCCCATTCTTACCCCCGTGTTTGTGTAGTTTTGCTGTCAGGTGTAGTTGTTGTATTTTAGTTGTGTCCACGAGATGTAACTGTAACAGCTTGTGGGCATTCGTCAGGTCACCTCGAGTAGTCTCAGTCGGGTTGAGTATATGTCTACGTTTAGCCTCCTCAAGGGAACGTTCGAGATCCAGTTGTTGGGCCCTCCCCGCTCGTCTATGATGCTTAATACGGGATATGTACGATCCGCGCAAAACCGCCTTAAAGGCATCCCAGGTAGGTCCCGGTGCCGTGGTGCCAGTGTTCGTGGACCAGTAGTCTGACATATCTGAGGGAATGGCCTCTTGTATCCCCGGTGTGGACACCCACAAGGGACTAAGTTTCCACACCCTAAATGAAGGACAGTGCCCCAGGGAAAGGGTAACCTGCAGTAGTGAGTGATCCGAAACTGTTTGAGAGATATATTTAATCGCCCTGACGACCGGCAGGAAACTCCCGGTGGCTGGTGCATAGTCTAGTCTGGACAAAGAGCCATACGTTTTGGATTGACATGAGAATACCTTTACCCCCGGGAATTTCCAACGCCAAATATCAACATATCCATAGGCCTCACACCATTTACTAAACATTCTTGATTCGCTTCCATGGGGTTTTCAACCGATCCAGATCAGGCTGTAGCACCGAGTTGAAATCACCCACAATAAACGTAGGGCAAACAGGTAACAGTGATAACTTAGTACTCAAATCGGAGAACACCGTGGCCGTGGCTGGCGGAGGAACATAAATTGTGACCAGAATGACAGGAGTTCTTAGCACCGTGGCATGTAACACTAAAAATTGACCCCCGGGGTCCGAGACCACCTGATGGCACTCAAACTGTAGCCCTTTGCGTATTAAGATGGCCACCCCATGAGCATAGTTGGAGTAAGTGGAATGAAAGTTGTGAGCCACCCAACACTTTTTTAACGCAAGGATTTTTGAGCCCACCAGATGAGTCTCCTGCAGACAAAGAATATGCAGGTGCAGTCGTTTAATCTGCTCAAACACCAATGCACGTTTAAATTTAGAATTTAGCCCCCGAACATTCCAGGAGCATATGTTTACCTCAGCCATGTACGGGCTGGGAATAGTGTAAAAGAACGCGAACAAGCGGGTGTAGCCCGCCCAGGAACCCCAAAACAGTCCCTCACCAGACAGCCAGAGCCACAGTACCTCCAGGGGGACAGGTGACACATACATACTCCCATCCATCCACACACCACACACTCCTCACCCATACAACAGACAACAAATAAAGGGCTGCCAAGTAGCAGCAACAACCCTGCCCTGCTCCCACGGAAATGGAGCGGGCTTGTACCCAAAACTGGGGCCATGCGTGGGGCGCATGGCCTGATAGCCATGCAATTATCCACAACTAGATAACTACACCACAATGTGGCTCAAAATCGTTCTGCCTGGAGCAGCTCCCAGGTACTCATCCAAAAAATGGAGGAGAAAAAAGAGTCCCGCAACATAAAAAAATAAATCTTGTTAGTCCCAACATGTTTCAATAAGAGCAGCAGAGACCCGCCTCCCTGACCGAGGCAGTTGCAAAAAAGAAAAGAAAAAAGGGGGGGCAAAGAAGAAAAATAGAATGATAACCATCCAGGCCATTATCCTTCAGGCAGGATCTTGAGGGGGTTGGGGTAGGGATTCCCACATGCAAGGACGTTCTTGGGTGACTGGAAGAAAAGAACCTTCTCCTTAAGGACAATACGTAGGGTAGCCGGGAATATCATAGAATACTTCACTGCGTGTTCTCTCAGCTTGCGTTTAACAGACTGGAATTGCGCCCGTTGGTTGCGAACAGCCACAGAATAATCTGGATACAGTGACACAGCAGCATTATTGATCTTCAAGCTGCCTTTCACTCTGGCCGCCCGCAGTATAGCATCTCTGTCTCTGTAGTTCAGCAACCTAATTACCATGGTACGTGGCGGATTGCCCGCGGGGAGAGGTCTGCCCGGGACTCTGTGAGCCCGTTCTATCACAAAGCAGGGGGACAGGGTGTCACGGCCAAATTCCTGCTCAAGCCAACTTTCCAGAAAGGCCACTGGGTCAGACCCCTCTACCCGCTCAGGAAGACCCACCAGCCTCAGGTTGTTACGTCTGAGGCGGTTCTCGAGGTCGTCCATCTTGTTTTCCAGGGAGGCAATTTTACCCCCCGCCGTATTAAGTTTAGGCCAGATAGGGTCAACTGCATCCTCCAAGTCACTAATACGTTTCTCAGTCTCATACACCCTTCCGCGTATTTTCTGAACATCCTGTCTCAGCAATGTAAAGTCACTTCTTATTTCAGCCACAGTCCCCATTAGAGCCACATGGTTTACCTTAATGGTGTGCAGCACATCGGCAAGCGTCGGGTCCCGGCCGCTCCCCTCCGCCTCCTCTCCCTCCGAGATCTGTGACTCCAGGATCGGGGGGTCCGAATGTCCCGGGGAGGACGGCGGAGAGGATTCCCCAAAGAGATCCGGCGTGGAGGCCGGAGAATCACAGAGCTCCGCGGTGGTGGTCCGGCGGCCATCTTGGCCTGAGCGTGTGTGCGCAGACATTCGCGCCGGCGGCTGCCTTCTGCGTTTGCCCATCCGCCGATATCACCTGCCAGGGAAGCGGGGGGGTCCTCCGGTGCAGTCGGTGTCTTTCGGTCGGCGATTAGCGTGGGATTAACCCAGGATGGAGCAGGATTGTAGCGGGAGAAGACGGAGCTGCTCAGAAAGACGTCCGCTCACATGACCACCTAGGCCACGCCCCCCTGGTAATATTGTGTTTAGTGGAAATAAGGGTGGCACTCATCTCTAATATTAGGTAGCGCCGGATACCCCACATTCTTTTGAGATTATTAATTAATTTGAAAGACCCTTGCGGGGATTTCTTGGTTGGGGGGGCTGCAACCTGTATGTACAGATATTTGTATGTTTTTCGCTCTTTGTATTCCTTCTGCTTCCCGTATTGCATAAGCGCGGCTTTGTCCAATCTTTTTAATTTCAGCTGAAGAAAGACATTACTTTCACCAAAAAACAAAATGGCACGTTTTGAGTTTGGGAAAAGTCATGTGGGAGACTCCCAAAATGTATGGAGGAAGGTGATCTGGTCTGATGTATGGAGGAAGGTGATCTGGTCTGATGTATGGAGGAAGGTGATCTGCTCTGATGTATGGAGGAAGGTGATCTGTGATCTGGTCTGATGTATGGAGGAAGGTGATCTGGTCTGATGTATGGAGGAAGGTGATCTGCTCTGATGTATGGAGGAAGGTGATCTGCTCTGATGTATGGAGGAAGGTGATCTGGTCTGATGTATGGAGGAAGGTGATCTGGTCTGATGTATGGAGGAAGGTGATCTGGTCTGATGTATGGAGGAAGGTGATCTGCTCTGATGTATGGAGGAAGGTGATCTGGTCTGATGTATGGAGGAAGGTGATCTGGTCTGATGTATGGAGGAAGGTGATCTGCTCTGATGTATGGAGGAAGGTGATCTGCTCTGATGTATGGAGGAAGGTGATCTGCTCTGATGTATGGAGGAAGGTGATCTGCTCTGATGTATAGAGGAAGCTGATCTGCTCTGATGTACGGAGGAAGGTGATCTGCTCTGATGTACGGAGGAAGGTGATCTGCTCTGATGTATGGAGGAAGGTGATCTGGTCTGATGTATGGAGGAAGGTGATCTGGTCTGATGTATGGAGGAAGGTGATCTGCTCTGATGTATGGAGGAAGGTGATCTGCTCTGATGAATGGAGGAAGGTGCTCTGGTCTGATGTATGGAGGAAGGTGATCTGGTCTGATGTATGGAGGAAGGTGATCTGGTCTGATGTATGGAGGAAGGTGATCTGCTCTGATGTATGGAGGAAGGTGATCTGCTCTGATGTATGGAGGTAGGTGATCTGCTCTGATGTATGGAGGAAGGTGATCTGCTCTGATGTATGGAGGAAGGTGATCTGGTCTGATGTATGGAGGAAGGTGATCTGGTCTGATGTACGGAGGAAGGTGCTCTGGTCTGATGTATGGAGGAAGGTGATCTGCTCTGATGTATGGAGGAAGGTGATCTGCTCTGATGTATGGAGGAAGGTGATCTGCTCTGATGTATGGAGGAAGGTGATCTGCTCTGATGTATGGAGGAAGGTGATCTGCTCTGATGTATGGAGGAAGGTGATCTGGTCTGATGTATGGAGGAAGGTGATCTGCTCTGATGTATGGAGGAAGGTGATCTGCTCTGATGTATGGAGGAAGGTGATCTGCTCTGATGTATGGAGGAAGGTGATCTGCTCTGATGTATGGGGGAAGGTGATCTGGTCGGATGTACAGAGGAAGGTGATCTGGTCTGATGAGACTAAAATTGAACTTTTTGTCCATCAAAGAAAACGCTATGTCTGGCACAAACCCAACACATCACATCACCCAAAGAACACCATCCCCACCGTGAAACATGATGGTGGCAGCACCATCCTGTGGGGATGTTTCTCAGCAGTCCGGACTGGGAAACTGGTCAGAGTTGAGGGAAAGTTGGATGGTGATAAATACGGGGATATACTTGAGTAAAACCTGTAGCCCTCTCTGTGTGATTTGAGGATAGGACGGAGGTTCACCTTCCAGCAGGACAATGACCCCAAACACCCTGCTAAAGCAACACTTGAGTGGTTTAAGGAGAAACATGGAAATGTGTTGGAATGGCCTAGTCAAAGCTCAGACCTCAATCCAATAGAAAATCTGTGGTCAGACTTAAAGATTGCTGTCCACAAGTGCAAACCATCCAACTTGAAGGACCTGGAGCAGTTTTGCAAAGAGGAGGAGGAATGGGGCAAAAATCCCAGTGGTGAGATGTGGGAAGACTCATAGAGACTTATCCAAAGAGACTTGGAGCTGTGATAGTCGCAAAAGGCGGATCTACAAAGTACTGACTTTAGGGGGGTGAATAGTTCAGCACATCGACTTTTTCTGTTATTTTGTCTTATTTGTTGTTTGCTTCACAATAAAATAAATAAATAAATAAATATATTAAAAAAATCTTCAAAGTTGTGAAAAAGAAGAGAGTTTGATACTTTAAAGGAGGCCTGCATACCAATGGTCAGTGCAAAGAACACAATCTGAGTATGAATATACGAATAAGATAATTACATATTGAACCAATCTTTATTGGATTGTATCAAAAATGCATAAAACTGTAATATATCATAGTATAACAGTTACTGGTAACATACCATAGCAGTGATGCAACAAGATATACAGAAAAAATAGAGACATACATTGTATACATTATACATTGGAGGGATTAACACACAATATATTCCCTACGCGTTTCGTGAAAACATTTCACTTCCTCAGGAGCAGTATAGTATATAAAGTCTGTATAAGGGTACCATAGAATTATGAATTAACAGTATCTAAATTAAAAAATCATAATAAATGATGGTTAATCCATATATAGTAGGTGTATTTGGACCACAAGAACTATAAATTAGTAATAAAAAGAATAGAGGAGGACAGAGCGGGATTATTGCGGTGCTGGTCACTTTGTTTGAAAAGGAAACCCAGATAGTGGGTACAGAAAAAAATAATAATAATTTTTAAAATTGAGAAAACATTTTATTTATTTTTATATAATAGTTTAAAATCCAAGGCGAATATTCAAAGTTACAAATGAACCAATATAATAGTTTAGCAGTAAAATATCCACATTTAGTCAATTACTGCAATTGGGATTACACTTGGCTATTTTGGTGGAGTCCCGACATGTTTCGCCTAAACGTAGGCTTCTTCAGGGGAGCCAGTGATTAGTTACAGAAGATAAGAAAGTCACTAAGGAAAAAGCACAACAAGGACTGTAAAATAGGTCATAGAAATCAGTGCAGCCCAAAACTTCTCGAATTAGCATAAATATGGGAATTAAAGCACCACTGTATATAAAAAAAAAAGAAAAAAAAAAAGGAAGTAAATTAAATAGATAAATTAGTGATGTTGTTATTGATATGACCCCTGGAGGTAGACTATAAGGAAGCATGAACCAGTAAGGGAAATGAATAGCGCTTATGATGGAAAGTATATCTGTGGGGTGATAATGGTGTCTCAATGTGCAAACAATGGTGATGTGGAGAGTGTAGAGTGCCTGTGAGATCCAAGGGGGTTGAGTGAGGGATTTGTAAGTGTGAGTGAAAAGAAGAGAAAACATTTGTTCATCCTAAGGCAATTACCTAGCTGTTGGTATTGTGTCCTTGAAGAGGAGGGATCGAGAAATAGGGTGCAAAGTTAATTTAATGGATCATCACTGTGTTTTTTTCTGCAAGAGGGGGTAGATGTTATCCCCAACAGGCATGCACAAGAATGGCCCCCAGCGTCACGTAGCGCACTTACAAAGGGGGGGAGAGGAGGCGCCATCAGCTGACTGGCTGGAGCCGATCAGGCGCTTGGCGCCAAACACATCCCCCATAACAAAGAGCGTAGAGCGTCCGAAGGGTTCAATATTAAGTTGGCCCTTTGCAGCTATAACAGCTTCACCTCTTCTGGGAAGGCCGTCCACAAGGTTTAGGAGGGTGTCTATGGGGATGTTTGACCAGGACTCTGTGCAGGCCAGTCAAGTTCCTCCACCCTAAACTCGCTCCTCCATGTCTTTATGGACCTTGCTTTGTGCACTGGTGGGCAGTCATGTTGGAACAGGAAGGAGCCGTCCCCACACTGTTCCCACAAAGTTGGGAGCATTAAATTGTCCAAAATGTCTTGGTATGCCGACGCCTTAAGAATTCCTTTCACTGGAACCAAGCCCAACCTCTGAAAAACGACCCCCCACACCATAACTCCCCCCTCCACCAAATGATTTGGACCAGTGCAGGCCAGTCAAGTTCCTCCACCCAAAATTGGCCCTAGGGTTGCCACCTTTTCATTAAGCCAAACCCGAACATTTTTGCTGGCCTGGGACACCTTTGGGTGGCACATAATGTGAAGCTTTAGGTGGCACAAAGTGGCACAGAAATGTGAAGTGGAAGAAAAATGATAAATTATACAAATATGTGAAAAGTGTGGGGGGGGAGGGGCATTTGTATTCAGCCACTTTTATGCTGATACCCCTAACTAAAATCTAGAGGAACCAATTGGCTTCAGAAGTCACCTAATTAATAAACAGAGTCCCCCTGTGTGTCATTTAATCTCAGTAGAAATACAGCTGTTCTGTGAAGCCCTCAGAGGTTTGTTAGAGAATCTTGGTGAACAAACAGCATCATGAAGGCCAAGGAACACACCAGACAGGTCAGGGATAAAGTTGTGGAGAAGTATAAAGCAGGGTTGGGTTATAATAAAATCTCCCAAGCTTTGACCATCTCACGGAGCTCTGTTCAATCCATCATCGGAAAATGGAAAGAGTATGGGCACAACTGCAAACCTACCAAGACATGGCCGTCCACCTAAACTGACCGTGCCGGGCAAGGAGAGCATTCATCAGAGAAGAGCCAAGAGGTCCATGGTAACTCTGGAGGAGCTGCAGAGATCCACAGCTCAGGGGGGAGAATCTGTCCACAGGACAACTATTAGTCGTCTCTCCACAAATCTGCCCTTTATGGAAGAGTGACAAGAAGAAAGACATTGGAGGAAGAAAGTCATAAGAAGTCCTGTTTGTAGTTTGTGAGAAGCCATGTGGGGGAGGGGGCAGCAAACATGTGGAAGAAGGTGATCTGGTCAGAGGAGACCAAAATTCTACTTTATGGCCTAAAAGCAAAACGCTATGTGTGGGGGAAACTAACACCGCCCATCCCCCCGAACACACCATCCCCACCGTGAGACATGGTGGTGGCAGCATCATGTGGTGGGGATGGTTTTCTTCAGCAGGGACAGGGAAGCTGGTCAGAGTTGATGGGAAGATGGATGGAGACAAATACAGGACAATCATAGAAGAAAACCTGTTAGAGTCGGCAAAAGACTTGAGACCGGGGCGGAGGTTCCCCTTCCAGCAGGACAACGACCCGAAACATCCAGCCAGAGCTACAATGGGATGGTTTACATCAAAGCATATTCATGTGTTAGAATGGCCCAGTCACAGTCCAGACCTAAATCCCATTGAGAATCTGTGGCCAGACTTGAAAATTGCTGATCACAGACGCTCTCCATCCAATCTGACAGAGCTTGAGATATTCTACAAAGAAGAAGAATGGGCAGAAATGTCCTCTCTAGATGGGCAAAGCTGGTAGAGACACCCCCAAAAAGACTTGTAGAGAAAGGGGGTTCTACAAAGTATTGACTCCGGGGGGCGCCATACAAATGCCCCTCCCCCACACTTTTCACATATTTATTTGTATCATTTTCCTTCCACTTCACAATTATGTGACACTTTGTGTTGGTCCATCACATAAAATACATTTACATTTTTGGTTGTAACATGACAAAATGTGGGAAATTTCAAGGGGTATGAATACTTTTTCAAGGCACTGTAACATTCCGAGGCATGAGGCATTGGAAACCTCAGCAGGATCATTATTTTTATCACAAGCCAGTTCAGCCCCTAACGCCGCCTCCCCGCGTCACCGCTGGCTGGCGCGCTTTAACCCTTTTGGCCGAGCCTCTCCAGCCTCCAGTGGGTTACTGGCGATCCCTGCCACCCTCATCAGAGCTAATCAGGGCGCACATCCCCTGCAGCGCCCGTCGGGTCATTATGGCATTGTTCAGGAGTACATCTTAAGGACCCAGGCAGGAAAAGTTGCTGCAGGAAAAGTGTCGTTTCCACAACTTCCTCCCTCGTCTGCCTGTGAGCCGAAATATTCCCACATCGCGTCGCCTCTCCAAACCTGCGCTGACACTCGGAGGATGATCTAGCCCTTCGTCTGCGCTGGGCGAATAATTCAGGGGCGAGTCGCTGCTTCCGCCATTCCCAGGACACCTACGTCCCCCCAACGTCAATTTTTTTTGCTTGGAATATTTTTTATTTATTTTTTGAATCGCACAGTGGGCGTCCATTCCAATGTCGACATGTATTTGACGGTAGTCTTACTCCTAGCGCGTAAGTATCGACCAACGCGGTAAGGGAAAAGGTGACGGCTGTCATTTTTCAGGAAATAATTCCATCTTTTTTTCTTTTTTTTTTCTGTTTTTCCAGCCTGGATGGTCTGCGGACAATCTGTCAGTGAGTACACGGCTCTCTGTTTTATGACTTTGTGTCTTAGTTGTGATTGCTTTTCATTATTGAGCCTGTCGGGGTCTGCATATTCTGCTTACACATGGGTGACAATATGGAGATTGGATTTAGCGCAGTTTTAAAAGGGAATCTGTCCGTTTAGAAATCAGGGAGTTGTCGCAGTCTGCATCTTTCCGAACAAGTCATCAGTTGCAGTTTCTGTGGTTGTTTCCTCGCAGATTCATTCTGTTCTATGACGTCCTGTGCCAGGTCCACCATACTCAAGCGCAGGGCTGGACTGGGACAGAAATTTGGCCCTGGACTTCATCCAGACCGGCCCACTTACATTTTGAGTGTCCCATCAGCACCCCTTACATCAGAGGGTCCCATTACCACCCCCTTACATCAGAGTGTCCCATCAGCACCCCCTTACATCAGAGTGTCCCATCACCACCCCCTTACATCAGAGTGTCCCATCAGCACCCCTTACATCAGAGTGTCCCATCACCAGCCCCCTTACATCAGAGTGTCCCATCAGCACCCCTTACAACAGAGTGTCCCATCACCAGCCCCCTTACAAAAGAGTGTCCCATCACCAGCCCCTTACATCAGAGTGTCCCATCACCAGCCCCCTTACAAAAGAGTGTCCCATCACCAGCCCCTTACATCAGAGTGTCCCATCACCAGCCCCCTTACATCAGAGTGTCCCATCAGAAGCCCCCTTACATCAGAGTGTCCCATCACCAGCCCCCTTACAACAGAGTGTCCCATCACCAGCCCCCTTACAACAGAGTGTCCCATCACCAGCCCCCTTACAACAGAGTGTCCCATCACCAGCCCCTTTACATCAGAGTGTCCCATGAGCAGCCCCTTACAACAGAGTGTCCCATCACCAGCCCCCTTACAACAGAGTGTCCCATCACCAGCCCCCTTACATCAGAGTGTCCCATCACCAGCCCCCTTACAACAGAGTGTCCCATCACCAGCCCCCTTACAACAGAGTGTCCCATCACCAGCCCCCTTACAACAGAGTGTCCCATCACCAGCCCCCTTACAACAGAGTGTCCCATCACCAGCCCCCTTACATCAGAGTGTCCCATCAGCACCCCTTACATCAGAGGGTCCCATTACCAGCCCCCTTACATCAGAGGGTCCCATCACCAGCCCCCTTACAACAGAGTGTCCCATCACCAGCCCCCTTACAACAGAGTGTCCCATCACCAGCCCCCTTACAACAGAGTGTCCCATCACCAGCCCCCTTACAACAGAGTGTCCCATCACCAGCCCCCTTACAACAGAGTGTCCCATCACCAGCCCCCTTACAACAGAGTGTCCCATCACCAGCCCCCTTACAACAGAGTGTCCCATCACCAGCCCCCTTACAACAGAGTGTCCCATCACCAGCCCCCTTACAACAGAGTGTCCCATCACCAGCCCCCTTACAACAGAGTGTTCCATCACCAGCCCCCTTACATCAGAGTGTCCCATCACCAGCCCCCTTACATCAGAGTGTCCCATCACCAGCCCCCTTACAACAGAGTGTCCCATCACCAGCCCCCTTACAACAGAGTGTCCCATCACCAGCCCCCTTACAACAGAGTGTCCCATCAGCACCCCCTTACATCAGAGTGTCCCATCACCAGCCCCCTTACATCAGAGTGTCCCATCACCAGCCCCCTTACATCAGAGTGTCCCATCACCAGCCCCCTTACATCAGAGTGTCCCATCAGCACCCCCTTACATCAGAGTGGCCCACTGAGCCATCGGCCCACCGGGAAACTCCCGGTAGTCCCAATGGCCAGTACATGCCTGCTCAAGCGGGAAACTTGGGTGGTCTCACGTGTGCTTATCCATATTGCATTTCAATCACTTATTATTGTTATTATAAGGAAATATTTATTGCACCACCAATTGTGCAGTGCTTTACAAATTAAAAAGAGACAACAAGACACGAGGGTCTTGCTCGTGAGAGCTTACAATCTAAAAGGGGAAGGGCAAGATACCAAAGGACATAACTGTGGTGGAGAAAGTATAAGTTCATTTCTTAGATGGAGGCGGGATAGGCTTCCCTGAAGAAATGTGTTTTCGGGGATCTCCCAAAAGGTGGACAGAGTAGAAAATAGACAGACAGATTGTGGTAGGGAGTTTCAGAGGCTCTGGAGAAGTCTTAAAGGTGAGCATGGGAGGTGGTGACGAGGGAGCTAGAGAGCAGGAGGTCTTGGGAGGAGTAGAGAGGACAGTTTGGGTGATATTTTGGGATTAGGTTGGTGATGTAGCTTAGGGCAGAGTTGTTAATGGCTTTGAACGTTGTTAGTATTTTGAATTTTATTTGTTGGGGCGAAGCCAATGATGGGATTGGCAGTGAGGGCTGGAAAACACTGTGTAGAAGCCAGTGGAAGGATTGGCAGAGAGGGGTGAAGGCCAGTGGAGGCTTCAGAAAAGAGGAATGGAGGACACTGAGCAGAAGCCAGTGAAGGGATAGGCAGAGATGGGTGGAGGACACTGAGCAGAAACCAGTGGAGGGATTGGCAGAGAGGGGTGGAGGACACTGAGCAGAAGCCAGTGGAGGGATTGGCAGAGAGGGGTGGAGGACACTGAGCATAAACCAGTGGAGGGATTGGCAGAGAGGGGTGGAGGACACTGAGCATAAACCAGTGGAGGGATTGGCAGAGAGGGGTGGAGGACACTGAGCAGAAACCAGTGGAGGGATTGGTAAAGAAGGGTGGCGGGCACTGAGCAGAAGCCAGTGGAGGGATTGGTAAAGAAGGGTGGCGGGCACTGAGCAGAAGCCAGTGGAGGGATTGGCAGAGAGGGGTGGAGGACACTGAGCAGAAACCAGTGGAGGGATTGGCAGAGAGGGGTGGAGGGCACTGAGCAGAAGCCAGTGAAGGGATTGGCAGAGGCGGGTGGAGGACACTGAGCAGAAGCCAGTGAAGGGATTGGCAGAGGCGGGTGGAGGGCACTGGAGGTTTTAGCAAAGAGGGGTGGAGGACACCTAGCAGAATCCAGTGGTAGAATTGGCAGAGAGGGGAGGAGGACACTGAGCAGAAACCAGTGGAGGGAATGTCAGAGAGGGGTGGAGGACACTGAGCAGAAACCAGTGGAGGGATTGGCAGAGAGGGGTGGAGGGCACTGAGCAGAAGCCAGTGAAGGGATTGGCAGAGGCGGGTGGAGGACACTGAGCAGAAGCCAGTGAAGGGATTGGCAGAGGCGGGTGGAGGACACTGAGCAGAAGCCAGTGAAGGGATTGGCAGAGGCGGGTGGAGGGCACTGGAGGTTTTAGCAAAGAGGGGTGGAGGACACCTAGCAGAATCCAGTGGTAGAATTGGCAGAGAGGGGAGGAGGACACTGAGCAGAAGCCAGTGGAGGGAATGTCAGAGAGGGGTGAAGGACACCGAGCAGGAGCCAGTGGAGGGAATGTCAGAGGGGTGGAGGACACTGAGCAGAAGCCAGTGGTGGGATTAGCAGAGAGGGGTGAAGGACACCGAGCAGGAGCCAGTGGAGGGAATGTCAGAGAGGGGTGGAGGACACTGAGCAGAAGCCAGTGGCAGGATTGGCAGAGAGAGTGGAGAGGACACCGAGCAGAAGCCAGTGACAGGTGGAGGAGATTGAGCAGAAGCCAATGGAGGGATTGGCAGAGAGGGGTGGAGGACACTGAATGGAGGTCAGTGGTGAGATTGGCAGAGAGGGGTGGAGGGCACTGAGCAGAAGCCAGTGAAGGGATTGGCAGAGGCGGGTGGAGGACACTGAGCAGAAGCCAGTGAAGGGATTGGCAGAGGCGGGTGGAGGACACTGAGCAGAAGCCAGTGAAGGGATTGGCAGAGGCGGGTGGAGGGCACTGGAGGTTTTAGCAAAGAGGGGTGGAGGACACCTAGCAGAATCCAGTGGTAGAATTGGCAGAGAGGGGTGGAGGACACTGAGCAGAAGCCAGTGATGGGATTAGCAGAGAGGGGTGAAGGACACCGAGCAGGAGCCAGTGGAGGGAATGTCAGAGAGGGGTGGAGGACACTGAGCAGAAGCCAGTGGCAGGATTGGCAGAGAGAGTGGAGAGGACACCGAGCAGAAGCCAGTGACAGGTGGAGGAGATTGAGCAGAAGCCAATGGAGGGATTGGCAGAGAGGGGTGGAGGACACTGAGTAGAATCCAGTGGGGAGTGGGGGGATTTTGTCAGAGAGGAGCAGAGGACACTGAGCAGAAGGATTGGCCAAGGGGGGTGGAGGACACCTAGCAAAAACCAGTGGCAGGATTGGCCAAGAGGAGTGGAAGGCAATGAGCTGAAGACTGTGGAGGGATTGGCCGGGGGGGGGGGGGGACACTGAGCAGAAGTCAGTGTAGGAATTGCCTTCTGCTCAGTGTCCTCAGTGAGCAGAATCCAGTGGAGGGATTAGCAGAGACAAGTGGAGGACACTGAACAGAAGCCAACAGAGGGATTAGCAGAGGGGGTGGAGGACACTGAGCAGAATCCAGTGGAGAGGTTGTCAGAGAGGGGTGGAGGACACTGAGCAGAATCCAGTGGAGAGATTGGCAGAGAGGGGTGGAGGACACTGAGTAGAATCCAGTGGAGGGATTGGTAGAGAGGGGTGGAGGACACTGAGCAGAAGCCAGTGGAGGGATTGGTAGAGAGGGGTGGAGGACACTGAGCAGAAGCCAGTGGAGAGGTTGTCAGAGAGGGGTGAAGGACACTGAGCAGAATCCAGTGGAGGGATTGGTAGAGAGGGGTGGAGGACACTGAACAGAAGCCAGTGGAGGGATTGGTAGAGAGGGGTGGAGGACACTGAGCAGAAGCCAGTGGAGAGGTTGTCAGAGAGGGGAGAAGGACACTGAGCAGAATCCAGTGGAGGGATTGGTAGAGAGGGGTGGAGGACACTGAGCAGAAGCCAGTGGAGGGATTGGTAGAGAGGGGTGGAGGACACTGAGCAGAATCCGGTGGAGAGATTGGTAGAGAGGGGTGGAGGACAGCATTTGGTGGTGCAGGTCACATGTTGTTAAACAGCCTCAGAACCATCTGTACCATTTATACATGTTTATTTTGTAGGGCTCCAGGGCGATAAAGGTCAAAAAGGGTGCGTCAGGATTGAATGACTTCAGCTATTGTTCATAGGCTTCAATAAACATCCTTGTGTATTACACAGCAGGTGTCCTTAGACTTTCGGTTCTGGGACATCTGGGGTCCACCATACTCTTCTATCACCTTATTTACCCACAGTGACTCATCACCTGCAGTTGGCACCATCTTGGCACACCCAATGAAACGTCAGATTTAGCAGCTTTCTAATGAAACATACAAAATATTTTTTTTATTATTTTTTTTTATTAAATGTTACTTAATGTTTCAAAGACCACTAAAATGGAACATAAATTTCTATTTGCATATTTTGCTTTTCATTGTTTAACCTTCTTCTTTAGACTTCACTATTAACAGCATTGAACTGAAGGCTTTCCCGCCATCCACCTTAAAAAATGGGGACAATCTGCAGTTGAAGTGCCTTGTGAATATCGCCAAGATCGCCGACTTTGTGCTGGCCAGTACATTCACCTTTTACAAGGACAACAGAGTCATCCACAATGTCACCAACACCAGATCTCAGGCCACTTACACCATTCAGAATGCCAGTGTGTCCCAGTCCGGCTCATACATGTGTAAGATTAATGCAGACAGGAGACAAAAGACGAGCGAAGAAATCAAGGTGAAGGTCACCGGTAAGTCTAGGCTGGTCTCTGTGTTTGTACGGGACCACCGGCTGATACAGGTAACCATTTTTGTTCATTGACACATGCCGAGTTTCCAATGGTCGCTACCAAGATTTCATTCTGATATGGATTCATAGCATAGAACTCATCATGCCAATGCCTCCATCAGTGCAACAGCAGGAAAGACTGAAACATGGTGGATGGAGGTCAGAGCTGGACCCCCATTGGCCATAGGCTCAGTATGCTTTAATACCTCTGCTACTCCTGTGACTACACCACTGGGGATGAACTTCAAACTCTCATATCGGTTACACATTTTGATTATAGAGCCCAACACTGTCTCAGACCACCAGCTGAACCCAACAGAGGTTAGTTGGCCCTAACTGTATTTGGGCTTTTTAATGTGTTTGACAAAATGTGATCATATATAAAAAAAGACTACAGAAAACAAATTATTTTACATCTAAAAAAAGGTTTAATCATTTCCCCTATAAAATAGAAAGGATAACATAGAAGTATTAAAATACAGTGTGCTAGGTTGGGGGAATACCTTATTTAGTGGTTTTGAATTTATTTATGCAAGAGGGGACTCATCTGTGACCCCTGACATCACCCAATGTTATCAGGGACTGGCAACATGCTACAGTAGGGGGTTGGAGACTGGGGACATATATGCTGCAGTAGGAGTTGAAGACTGGGGACATGCTGCAGTAGGAGTTGAAGACTGGGGACATGCTGCAATAGGGGAGTTGAAGACTGGGGACATGCTGCAGTAGGGGTTGAAGACTGGGGACATGCTGCAGTAGGGGTTGAAGACTAGGGACATGCTGCAATAGGGGAGTTGAAGACTGGGGACATGCTGCAATAGGGGAGTTGAAGACTGGGGACATGCTGCAATAGGGGAGTTGAAGACTGGGGACATGCTGCAGTAGGAGTTGAAGACTGGGGACATGCTGCAGTAGGAGTTGAAGACTGGGGACATGCTGCAGTAGGGGTTGAAGACTGGGGACATGCTGCAGTAGGGGTTGAAGACTGGGGACATGCTGCAATAGGGGAGTTGAAGACTGGGGACATGCTGCAGTAGGGGTTGAAGACTGGGGACATGCTGCAGTAGGGGAGTTGAAGACTGGGGACATGCTGCAGTAGGGGTTGAAGACTGGGGACATGCTGCAATAGGGGAGTTGAAGACTGGGGACATGCTGCAGTAGGAGTTGAAGACTGGGGACATGCTGCAGTAGGAGTTAAAGACTGGGGACATGCTGCAGTAGGAGTTGAAGACTGGGGACATGCTGCAGTAGGGGTTGAAGACTGGGGACATGCTGCAGTAGGGGTTGAAGACTGGGGACATGCTGCAATAGGGGAGTTGAAGACTGGGGACATGCTGCAGTAGGAGTTGAAGACTGGGGACATGCTGCAATAGGGGAGTTGAAGACTGGGGACATGCTGCAATAGGGGAGTTGAAGACTGGGGACATGCTGCAGTAGGGGTTGAAGACTGGGGACATGCTGCAGTAGGGGAGTTGAAGACTGGGGACATGCTGCAGTAGGGGTTGAAGACTGGGGACATGCTGCAATAGGGGAGTTGAAGACTGGGGACATGCTGCAGTAGGAGTTGAAGACTGGGGACATGCTGCAGTAGGAGTTGAAGACTGGGGACATGCTGCAGTAGGGGTTGAAGACTGGGGACATGCTGCAGTAGGGGTTGAAGACTGGGGACATGCTGCAATAGGGGAGTTGAAGACTGGGGACATGCTGCAGTAGGGGTTGAAGACTGGGGACATGCTGCAATAGGGGAGTTGAAGACTGGGGACATGCTGCAGTAGGGGTTGAAGACTGGGGACATGCTGCAGTAGGGGTTGAAGACTGGGGACATGCTGCAGTAGGGGAGTTGAAGACTGGGGACATGCTGCAGTAGGGGTTGGAGACTGGAGGCATGCTACTGTAGGGTTTGGAGACTGGAGGCATGCTACAGTAGGGGTTGGAGACTGAGGACATGCTGCAGTAGGGTTTGGAGACTGGAGACATGCTACAATAGTTGTTATAGACTGTAGACATGCTACAGTAGTTTTTGGTAACTGGGGGCATGATACAATAGTGGCTGGAGACTGGAGATATAATACAGTATTGTTGGAGACTGGTTATATGCTACAGTATTGGTTGGAGACTTATGACATGCTACAGTATTGGTTGGAGACTGGGGACATGCTACACTGGTAGTTGGATACTGGAGACATGATACAGTAGGGGTCAGAGACTGGGGATATGCTACAGTATTGGTTGGAGACTGGGGACATTCTACACCAGGTTATTGACTGGGCACATGCTACAGCAGTGGCTGGGGACTATAGTCTTTGTTTATCCATACTGCTGGTAGTACACCTCATATCACAATAATAACCAATCCCCAAACCCTTCCTCCAATGTGACCATCCTTACACCCCCCCCCCCCCCCCACACACACACACACACACACACACACAAACACACACATATATACACACACACACAATCACAGCATTCATTATCATTTCTTTACACTCCTTTTTTCAGCTTCTGCAGTTGCTGTTCAGGCATAAAATAATATTATCCCCCAATTATAAAAATGATTTTTCTTTTATCTCCAAGGACTGTTGGCACCTTTGATCAGCATAACAAAGATGGAGCCCGTCTCAGAGGGAGATGAGATAACGGTCAGGTGTGAAGCCCCAAATGAGAAACCCCCCATGACGTTCAATTTCTACAAGACAGTCAAGGAGAAGGGACCTCCAAAAAAGATTTGGTCCAACAACAATTATGCAGAACTCACCTATGACATTAAAGAAGGGGAGAGCATATTGCACTTTGAGTGCACCCTAAAGCTGATGATTGAGGATGAGCCAGAGTCACCTTTAAGTAGGAGACAGACAGTAACCGTGGTGGGTAGGTACTCCTATTCCTCTACTGTATGTCTAAAGGAGAACTTTAAAAGTTAGATCTGCCTAAATCTCATTGTGCACCCATGGACGTCATCTAGATCATTGAACCAAGGCTTATGTTCCTTGGAATCTTCAGTGTACAGAACTCGGTGGCAACAGCCCCGGCTTTAGGCTGGATGAACTTAGGCATTCATCTTTATCAACTTTGGGTGAACTAACCCTTCCCAAGCTCAACACTCAGAATATAAAATACTTTGTTATTTCAGTTTTGTTTCAACTTTTTTATTTTTGTTGGTGCTTCCATCTAGGACAGTGATGGGGAACCTTGGCACCCCAGATGTTTTGGAACTACATTTCCCATGACGCTCAACTACACGGCAGAGTGCATGAGCATCATGGGAATTGTAGTTCCAAAACATCTGGGGTGCCAAGGTTTGCCATCACGGTTCTAGGAGTTTTTTTTCTTCTTCCGTCTGACTGGGCAGGAAGTGAAGGGAAATACATGGATAGCACGAAATATAGTTTTTCAGTTGTAAAAAACATACTATGTATCATAAGGTTTAGTCTTGGTCAGCACAGACCTACTCATGGACTTAAATCAACACCAGCATTGCTTGTTCTGTTTCCTAACAATATCTACACAGTACATTGGCTGTAATTACACCTTCACACAATGTGTTTTTGGTTTTCCTATAGAGCCGTTTAGCACACCAACCATCACAGTTCGCCCATCAAACAATTTCACGGAAGGGGCAGTCATGGAGGTGACGTGCACAGTTCAGAAGTCATACAGGCACTCCGAGGATGTGAGCATCACCTTACAGAAGGGAAACCACATTCTAAAGGCTTCCAACTCTGAAAGATTGACTTATTCTCTGGTGGCAACTGTGAGCGACATGGGCAACTACACCTGTAAAGCTGAAGGAAAAACAGCCTCAAAAACCACCAGTGCCATGGTCAAGGTGAAAGGTACATCATGTCAGTTTTATCCATTTTGTGTTGGTCCTCAGAGGGTCAGTGGCCAGGACCTGGATGATTGGTCCTTTGGGCAGCTTGTAAAGTTGGTACTCATGTCCCAGTGTTACATTCTTCAAGTAAAGAGAGTCCCGCAGCTGACAACCACAAGGGGGAAGGCGTAGGGATGGCATGACATGTGCTGGACTGCACAGTCTCCGTTTTAACATTGGGTGGTTGGCCACTTTAAGAAAGGGGTGGGCGGAGCCGGGGTCGGAGCCACGGCGTGTCCTATGTGCTAGCAGCCTGTAATGCTAGCATTCCGAGAGCGCAGGAGGAAGCGATACCCCACCCACCCTCCCTGTTTCTACGGGGGGGTTGGTTCCAGGTATATCAGAGGGTGATCCGTTGGGTGGTTCTTGGGGCTTTAGAAGAGGAAGCGAGGTACAGGTAAAAAGCCTGTTGTACCCATCTATGGGATGGGGGTGGTTTTATGTACTTCCAGGTTACGAAGGGTTAACCTGGAAGGGTTTAAAAGGGTAGGTCACTGCTACAGTTGGTTATAGCCTCCGAGACAGGGGTTGCCGTCTGGAGGTCAAGAGGTTAAAGTTGAAGTTGTTCACAGTGACCATTATATTGTGATGCTACGTACCCATGACCCCTTGTAAAGGCTGGGAATGTTTATAGTTTTTAAAAGTTTATGCCATTTTATTAAAATTATATTTTGTTAATAAAGTTTAAGCCTGACGGCCATTTACTCCAATTCTAGTCTAGTCGTTGTTAAAGGGGATGGGGTTTGGAGGGGGTATGCCGGTCATGGGGGAAGGTTTCATAAACATACCACTGGGTTGTGTCCTACAAATGTCATGGCAATTTTCTGAAACCTTTTGAAATTATTATTTGCCATACAGGTTGATCTTGGCCATCAATTCACTGTCTATTGATAGTCATATCTTCCAGTCTACGTAAAATAAGGAGAGGCTCTTGGAACCCAACTGCCATTTAATCAAGCACCTATTTAAACGTTATCCATGAGTAATCCAGGCAAGGCTTCCTTTGTTCTTAGAAGAGTGTGTAGGTGGGGCCCTGATTCATACCAGCAATGACCATGCTGGCCAGGGACTCCTGCAACTGAAACAATATAGCGTACCCAGGGCAGGACTTAGGGTTGTGGGGGCCCCTGGGCTTGAGTCACTTTCGGGCCCTACCTTCTATACATTTCCATATTTATCGGCGTATAACACGAGCTGGCGTATAACACACACCCCAAGTTTAGGAGGGAATTTTAAGGAAAAAAACTTTTAGGAGGGAAGTTTAAGGAAAAACTTACATTTAAATGCCCATCAATGCAGCCTTATGAGTGTCCATCTGCAGCCTTGCCCATCCATCTGCAGCCTTGTCCAGTGTCCTTTGCAGCCTTGTCAGTGTAGCCTTGTCATTTGCAGCCTTGTCATTGCAGTCTTGAAGTTTAAAAATGGCGCCGCTCGGGTCCTGTCGGTGGCTCTCGGGTCCTCTCAGCGGCTCTCGAGTCCTCTCGCAGTTCTCGAGCGGAGCCGAGAGTAGCCGAGTGTACTCGGCTCGACTCACAGTCACGCCCAGTCCCTGTGTTATGTCCATCATAGGGCAGGACCAGGTGTGAGCGGAGCTGAGCCGAGTACACTCGGCTATGTATCTCGGCGCGGCCCGCGGGGGCCCCCTATTGGGCGGGGCCCATGGGCTTGAGCCCAGTCAAGCCCAATGGTAAGTCCTGCCCTGAGTGTACCCACACCTGTATCGTGAAGGAAATCCACCATCTTGATTACTCATATTCTCCCAAATTCTCCAGAAATAAAGGAATGTCCACACATTCAATCTTTTTTAACGTTTTACATCAGCAGCAACAAAATGCACAGGTCCCCTCTGCCTCTTTACCCCCAACATCAGCAGCACTGTACAGCTTACACAATAGAATAATAGGGGTAGCCTCTTCCCATAAACTTCTGCCCAAAGCTCTTCTTGCTCTAGAATATATGGGACAAATCTAGCCCCACCCACAGTATCTACCCAGGGGAGGGGGTCTCCCTTTAAGGGATACTTACCCCCAACATCAGCAGCAATGTACAGTTCAAGCTTAACGTCAATGCAGGGTTGCCGACCTTAACTTTGCAGTTCCTCATTGTAGGTCCCAATAGGCGGACACTTCAATGGAACTTAAACCGGGCCTACCCCCAAAGCGTTTACCTCCTGAGGCTACAAGCTTTCATAAAACTATAAAAGGGGTAGCCTCTTCCCATCGACCTCTGCCCCAAGCTCTTCTGGCTCTAGAATATAAAAGAGACAAGTCTAGCCCCATGCACAGTATCTACCCAGGGGGGGGGTTCTCCTTTAAAGAAATACCAACCTCTGCCTACATTTGCCGCCTTTGCCTCTTTACCCCCAACATTGGCAGCACTGTACACTTCAAGCTTAATTTAAACATAACTTCCAATTCCTCACTGTAGGTTCCCATAGGTGGGTACTCCAACAAAACATGAACAGGGCCTACCCCAAAGGTTTCACTTCTTGAGGCTACAAGATTACATAATAGTATAATAGGGGAAGCCACTTCCCATCAACCTCTGGCCCAAGTTCTTCTGGCTCTAGAATATAAAGGGCACGTCTAGCCCCACCCATAGTGTCTACCCAGGGTAGGGGGTCTCCCTTAAATACAACTTTGCCTCTGCCTCTTTACCCCCCAACATCGGCAGCACTGTACATTTCAAGCTTAACTTCAACGTAGAGTTGCCAACCAGCACTTCGAGTTCCTCACTGTAGGTCCCTTTAGGTAGGTACGTCAACGGAACTGAAACCGCGCCTACCCTAAAGGGTTCACTTCCTGGGGCTACAAGCTTACATAATAGTATAATAGGGTAGCCTTTTCCCATCAACCTCTGGCCCAATATCTTCTGGCACTAGAATATAAGGGGCACGTCTATCCCCACCCACAGTATCTACCCAGGGGAGGGGGTCTCTAATAAAGACATACTAACCCCTGCTACATTTGCCGCCTCTGCCTCTTTACCCCCAATATCGGCAGCACTGTACAGTTCAAGCTTAACATCAACATAGGCTTACCAACCAACACTTCCAGTTCCTCGCTGTATGTCCCCTTAGGTAGATACTCCATCGGAACTTGAGCCAGGCCTACCCCAAAGGGTTCACTTCCTGAGGCTACAAGCTTACACAATAGTATAATAGGGGTAGCCTCTTCCCATCAACCTCTGCCCCAAGCTCTTCAGAGAAGGGTTTCCCTAAAAGGGATACTAACACCTACTCATATTTGCTGCTTCTGCCTCTTTACCTCCAAAATCAGCAGCACTGTACAGTTCAAGCTTAACTTCAACATAGGCTTGCCAGCCATCACTTCCAGTTCCCCATTGTAGGTCCTCTTAGGTGGGTACTCTAAAGGGAACTTAAACTGGGCCTACCCCAGAGGGTTCATTTCCTGAGGCTACAAGCTTACATAATAGTATAAAAGGGGTAGCCTCTTCCCATCAAGCTCTTCTGCAGGGGCGGACTGACCATTGGGCTACTCGGGCACTGCACGAGGGCCCCATGCCACTAGGGGGCCCCATCAGGGTTGCCAGCCTCAGTAAAACCCAAGATTATAGTTGCCCCACCTCTCCAGTACCTTCTCAGCCAATAGAAACATGTCTGTGTGTACTGTGTGTGTGATATTATACTGTGTGTGTGTTTGTGTATACTATGTGGCCCCATAATCTCTGATTGCCTGGGGGCCCCATAATCTCCTATTGCCCGGGGGCCCCATGAGTTGTCAGTCCGCCCCTGCTCTTCTGGCTCTACAATATACGGGATAAGTCTAGCCAAACCCACAGTATCTACCCAGATACATCTTACATTTGCTTTCCTGGCTCAGATGTGCTCGGCTATGATAATTTGGGGAGAAAGAGTGGTAAAGCAAAAGAGCTAAAGTGCAAGAAGATTTACATTTACTTGCTAGAAAATGTTTTTTTATAGAAAGGGATGTTGTTGTTCTGTGATGTGGTTATCAGGCCTGGATTTACTCCCTTTGCTGCCCCAAGGCCGGGTCCTTCAATGCCGCCCCCCCCCCCCCCCTCCACACACACATAGCCTACCAGTGCTACCTATCAGTGCTCATCAGTGCCGCCTATCATTGCTCATTAGTGCAGCCTACCAGTGCCCATCAGTGCAGCCTACCAGTGCCCATCAGTGCAGCCTACCAGTGCCGCCTATCAGTGCTCACCAGTGCAGCCTACCAGAGCCCATCAGTGCATATCAGTGGCGCTTATTAGTGCAGCCTACCAATGCCGCCTAGGAGTACCGCCTCATCAGTGGCAATCAGTGTAGCCACGTCAGTTTCAAAATATCACAGCTTACAGCTTACTAGTGTATATTACTCACACAACTTTTATTATAGCATGGAACACTTTGCAGTACATGAACTTTCACTGAATGTGGACTGTTTAATGAGTTTGAGCAGAGTATGCATAGAGCACTTTATTGCAATATGCATGCTCTGAAAAATTGCATTTAAAATCCACACCGAGCCTAAGACCACTGCCACTTGACCTACAAAAATAAATGCAATTTTACTTACTGTCTGTCCTGGCCGCCACTTGCGGGGGTTCCCATGTTCCTGTCAGCCTCCTCTCTCTTTTCCTCCTACAGCCTGGCTACAGACAGTCACAGTCTGAGACCCCGCCCCCCCCCCGGCCAAGGAGAAGCTGCATAATAGGGATGTCACATGGAGGAGGGTAGGCGGAGCATTAGGCCCCACCCCTATCACAAGGAACATGCACGCGGTCTGGCCAGTCACAGCCTCACAGGGCGTCAATTGCTCCCCCCCCCTGGCCAAGTACGTGGCCCGTAATTTAGCAAGTGCCACTGCCAGTGCCACTCCACACTCACAGGCTGCCGTGCCAGGGGCTATGTTAGTGCGACTGCGGGGGGGGGAGCAGAGAGAAGTCGCTGCAGGAATGGAGCCGCCCCTGCCCCACTGCCGCCCCGAGGCCTGGCCTCGGTGGCCTTGTGGGGAATCCGGCCCCGGTGGTTATTTTACATAATGGTTTTCCCAAAGCCATGTTCCTGGTTGCCAATATGCTAAAGAGCTTGTAAAGTCAAAATTTGTTTTAACTAATATAAAAAAAATATGTTATACTTACCTGCTCTATGCAAGGATATTGCACAGAGTGGCCCTCAAATCCCCTTTTTTTTTTAGAGACCCCCTTTGGCACTCTCCGCTCCGCCTTTTGCCACCATAGGAAGCTGCCTCTTATGGGAGCATACGTGCAGGCATGGTCCCAAGCAGGGCTGTGTGCGTCCATAGACACACACAGCATGGCTTGGCCCCACTCCCTCCTCACTGGATTTGACTGACAATGGCTCCCAGCCAAAACCAGCCAAGAGAGGGTAGAAGACCTACAGACAGGCACAGCGTTTTTAGGGCAGGTGGGCGGAGGGGGATTAACATCAACTGGGAGGTTTTGCATAGAATGCGTTAAGGTAAAAAAAAAAACTGACTGTAGAATCACTTTAAATAATATCAAAGAGCTTTGTGGATTAATATCTAAGTTCATCAATCACCATGCCATATTGGAAGACCACAGATCTCCACATTCTCCTTTATTCCATGTTTATTACGTTGACATATAGATGACTTTTTATCATTTAAATTTCACTTTTTGGTTTTTGGAGGTAAGGAAAGGGAAAGGGAAAGGGAAAGGAGAAAACCTTTAGTATATTTTATTAATATAAATGCCGATCAACAATGCAATAAACAAAATGCTATTCTTTTCCAGAGCTGTTTCCAAGACCTCGACTAACTCTGACGCTAACAAACAACAAGACGGAGTTCATAAATGATGGAGATCTGGTGGCTCTCGAATGTTCCGTTTCCAGTTTATCTCCTCGGGAGTCAATCAAACAGGACTTTTATTTAATAGTCAACAATGGAGAGCGGAGACATATGCGAAGGGGAGGGAAGTTCCTGATGTACTTGAGGTCAACGGACAGCGGACACTACAAATGTGAGGTCACCATCGCCAACATCACCAAGACTAGTGAGCAGGTTCAGGTAAAGGTCTATGGTGAGTAGAGTGAGAACCTTCTATATCCACATCTCTGCTTATTTTAGATGAGCACACATGGCTCTACACCCACCGGCCACTTTATACACCTTGCTAGTACCAGGTTGGACCCCCTTTTGCCTTCAGAGCTGCCTTAATTCTTTGTGGCATAGATTCAATCAAGGTGTCCATTTTGGATTGAGATGTGGTGAGTGTGGAGGCCATTGGAGGACAGGGACCTCATTGTCCAGTGGTGAGATGATTGGAGCTTTGTGACATGGGGCATTATCCTGCTGGAAGGAGCCATCAGAAGATGGGGACAATGTAGTTATAAAGGGATGGACATGGTCAACAACAATACTCTGGAAGGCCGTGGTGTTTAAACCATGCTCAATTGGTACTAAGAGGCCCAAAGTGTGCCAAGAAAATAGGGCACTCCTAAACTCTGCACTTTGTGCATAATGCACCCCTAAACTCTGCACTCTGTATATAGCACACACCTTAATTCTGCATTCTGCACATAGTGCACCCCTGAACTCTGCTATCTGTACCTAGTGCACTCCTGAATGTTGCACTCTGTACATAGCACACCCCTAAACTCTGCACTCTGTATATAGCACACACCTTAATTCTGCATTCTGCACATAGTGCACCCCTGAACTCTGCTATCTGTACATAGCTCACCCCTGAATGTTGCACTCTGTACATAGCACACCCCTGAATGTTGCACTCTGTACATAGCACACCCCTGAATGTTGCACTCTGTACATAGCACACCCCTGAATGTTGCACTCTGTACATAGCACACCCCTGAATGTTGCACTCTGTACATAGCACACACCTGAACCCTGCACTTTGTACATAGCACACACCTGAACCCTGCACTCTGTACATAGCACACACCTGAACCCTGCACTCTGTACATAGCACACACCTGAACCCTGCACTTTGTACATAGCACACACCTGGACCCTGCACTCTGTACATAGCACACACCTGGACCCTGCACTATGTACATAGCACACACCTGGACCCTGCACTCTGTACATAGCACACACCTGAACCCTGCACTCTGTACATAGCACACACCTGAACCCTACACTCTGTACATAGCATACCCCTGAACTCTGCACATAGCTCAGCCCTAAACTCTAAACAATTTGAACAGACCCACCGTTTGAATTGGGGCTGGGGGCATGGTTGAGTTCCTGTGCCTATTCTCCTTAAAAAAAGCCCTTTATATAGTCTTGCAGATACAACCGGCCCTTTGAGGGCAACCATAATGCTGATGCAGCCCGTTATAACACCCCTGACATAAAAGAACCAATGCAGCATCTGAATGATTTAATTGAAGTAAAAAAAAAACATATCTGTATACCAATCTAGAGGTTTAAACAAGCAATTTACAGGATGGAAAACGTTATATATAAGGTGACAGTGTGTGGCTTCTGAGATAGAGGAGGAGGAAGCAGTGCTGGATCAGTAATCTGTAGATAAGGTGACAGTGTGTGTCTTGACAGATAATTTGGTTCTTTTTAGCCTCTAACATTTGAACTTTCTCCACCAGCTCCAGTCACCAAGCCGGAACTCAAACAGATTCTTAAGGGTAACAAAATGGTGGTCCTCGGGGACACCCTAATACTAACCTGCAGATCACCGACCGGCACCCCTCCCATTGTATATACTTTGTACCGAGAGGAAGAGCCGCTTGAGATCAAGGAGATGAAGAACAGTAGTGAGGTCACATTCATGGTCAACACCACCAAGCTGCATGATTTGGGACACTACAAATGTAAAGCCTCAAACAGGAACCACAAGTCCAGTGCACTCAGCGAGGTTCTCAATGTCATGGTTATCGGTATGTGTTTTATATACATTTAACATCTGTTGGACTTTTTAGCCTTTTACAGAAATATACATAGGTCAGGGCAGCATTGTGGGGACCTTTTTAGCTGACATGTAGAACAGTGGTCTCCAAACTGCAGGCGCGAGCAAGGATGTGGCCCTTTGCTTGCCTTTATCTGGCCCTTGGGGCACCATGTTATCCACTGACATCAATGATGGGACACCATTCATCTCATGGACATCAATGATAGGACACCATTCTTCTCATAGATACCAACGATGGGCGTAGGACACCATTCTTCTCATAGACAATAGTGATGGGACACCATTCTTCTCATAGACAATAGTGATGGGACACCATTCTTCTCATAGACAATAGTGATGGGACACCATTCTTCTCATAGACACCAATAATGGGCGTAGGACACAATTCTTCTCATAGACACCAATAATGGGCGTAGGACACCATTGTTCTCATAGACACCAATGATGGGGCACCATTCATCTCATGGACATCAATGATGGGATACCATTCTTCTCATAGATACCAATGATGGGACACCATTCTTCTCATAGATACCAACGATGGGACACCATTCTTCTCATAGACACAGACACCAATAATGGGCGTAGGACACCATTGTTCTCATAGACACCAATGATGGGGCACCATTCTTCTCATAGATACCAACGATGGGACACCATTCTTCTCATAGATACCAATAATGGGCGTAGGACACCATTCTTCTCATAGACATCAATAATGGGCGTAGGACACCATTCTTCTCATAGACACCAATGATGGGGCACCATTTATGCCATAGATACCAACAATAGGGCATTATTCCTTCCTCTATTCCTTCCACTAAAACCAATGATCGGACATTGTTTACTCTGACTGACGCCAAGGCCTTTTCTAATCCCACTGGCCACAGTCCGGCCCCCCCCTAAAGCCTCAAGGACAGTAAACTGGCCCTTTGTTCAGAAAGTTTGGAGACCCCTGATCTAGAAGTTTGAACTGAGAGTTAGCAAGGTATGACTCGGGGTTTGGGTAGATGGACAGAAGCAGTAAGCTTTTGGATATGAGAGTCATTTGAGATCCTTCACAGGTGTATTTGACCTGTAGTTGACCTCCTACTAAGCTGCTTCAAGAAGCTTTTGCATTGCTATTGATTTGTATGGAGAGAAAAGTGGTTATGATGCAAACAAAAAAAACATGCACACAGGATACTACAGTTTCCCCTAAAATAAGACCTAGCGTGATTGTCAGTGATGGCTGCAATATAAGCCCTACCCCCCCCCCCCAATAAGCCCTAGTTAAAGTCCTTGTAGGTCTTATTTTCAGTGTAGGTCTTATTTTTCTGGGAAATGGGGTAGGGCTTATTTGGAGAAAGGGGTTATATTGCAGCCATCACTGACAATCACGTTAGGTCTTATTTTCGGGCGAAACAGGGTATAGAGGATGGAGAGTAATATTATTTGTAGTCAGAGTCTTCACTTGTGACATACGTATAACCATAACTACCGAGACCTGCGGCGTGCCTCGGTCTCGCTGGTTGGTACACCTAAAAGAGGGCATACCCTCTGGAAACATAAGTTCAATGTATTTCATCCTCATACCATATGTCCCACCTAAACACCTGGTCACCATTTTAATTCATTTCTTCCTCATGCAATATGTTTCACCTGAACACATGGTCACCATTTCATTGTAATTCATCCTCATACTATATGTCCCACCTGGTCACCATTTCAATGCAATATGTCCCATCTGAACACCTTGTCCCCATTCCAATGTATTTCAATGTATTTCATCCTCATGCAATATGTCCCACCTGAACACCTTGTCCCCATTTCAATGTATTTCAATGTATTTTATCCTCATACTATATGTCCCACCTGAACACCTTGTCCCCATTTCAATTTATTTCATCCTCTTGCAATATGTCCCACCTGAACACCTTGTCCCCATTTCAATGTATTTCAATGTATTTCATCCTCATGCAATATGTCCCACCTGAACACCTTGTCCCCATTTCAATGTATTTCATCCTCTTGCAATATATCCCACCTGAACACCTTGTCCCCATTTCAATGTATTTCAATGTATTTCATCCTCATGCAATATGTCCCACCTGAACACCTTGTCCCCATTTCAATGTATTTCATCCTCTTGCAATATGTCCCACCTGAACACCTTGTCCCCATTTCAATGTATTTCATCCTCATGCAATATGTCCCACCTGAACACCTTGTCCCCATTTCAATGTATTTCAATGTATTTCATCCTCATGCAATATGTCCCACCTGAACACCTTGTCCCCATTTCAATGTATTTCATCCTCATGCAATATGTCCCACCTGAACACATGGTCACCATTTCAATGTATTTCATCCTCATACTATATGTCCCACCTGGTCACCATTTCAATGCAATATGTCCCACCTGAACACCTGATCTGTATTTCAATGTATTTCATCCTCATGCAATATGTCCCACCTGGACACCTGGTCACCATTTCAATGTATTTCATCCTCATACCATAAGTCCCACCTAAACACATGGTCACCATTTTAATGCATTTCTTCCTCATGCAATATGTTCCACCTGAACACATGGCCACCATTTCAATGTAATTCATCCTCATACTATATGTCCCACCTGGTCACCATTTCAATGCAATATGTCCCATCTGAACACCTTTTCCCCATTCCAATGTATTTCAATGTATTTCATCTTCATGCAATATGTCCCACCTGAACACCTGGTCCCCATTTCAGTGTATATGGAGAATAGGAAAGCTGGGTCTTCTGGAAAGACCATATCCATTATGTATTTCATCCTCATGCAATATATTCCACCTGAACACCCGGTCTTGTTTTGATCTTTTTGTCCCGGCAGCTCCTGTTAGAGAAGTAAGCCTTGTAATTATCCCTGAAAATGGAGAAGTAGAGGAGGGAGCAGAGCTTTCCTTGGTATGTAGGGCGGATTATGGAACTTTGCCCCTTACCTTTTATTTTTACGTCAAGAAAAGCATCGAAATTCTACTGAGAAACGTGACCGAAACCGACATCATGCACACGCAACACACAGTATCATTGTTCACCAAAGAAAAGGATGGCACCTACTTCTGTAAGGCTTCCAACAAAGCCAACAAGATCGCCAGCAGCAAGAGCATGGAAGTAAAAGGTCCGACAAATATATAACTTTTAGATTTTACTTAATAATATTTTCTGCAGCTCTTTACAAAGCTCTCTCTGGACACATCTGTTTGTTGTCCCCACCACAGTGATGCAGACACACACACTAACCTGTTTTGGGTGGATGTCAGATGCCATCTGCACCCAAAAATATTTCAGTTTTGTATGGTTGATGGCAAACTCAGTTACAAGAGGTTTATTTTTGTCTCCAGTGGTGAGATATGACCGCCAAAATTTCCAAATTCTGCCAAATGACACCCTTCCCCTTTGGGTATGTAGGTGGGGTGCAGCGAGGTGCGGCGGAATAACACACTCCATCCCAGTGCAGTGAAAGAACTTATATTGAAATAATGCAGACAGTTCACAGATAACCCGTTGGGAAGGCAGCCCAGCCAGGAACACTTACAATAGCAAAGGCATGTAGAGAGCAGAGCCCCTCCCCCACATGGTACTACCCCCCATGTTACCCCGAGAGGACTAACAGGCGGTGTATGATGCCGGAGTACTTACTAATAAGTCACTGGGACTGTCCTACAGTACTTATTCTGGCGTAATTAACAGCTAGGACTGTACCATGTTTATATCTAGTGACGCCACTGCGGCCTGGCCATCTTGTGCCCAACAAGCAGGTTTCCAGGGAGGTTGCAATCCCTACCCTTTACCCCACATCAGGAACCTTTCCCTACTGCTAGCTCTGTCCCTAACAGGTGGAGTACCTGTCCCTACTCCACCAACTCGCAAATGCATGCCAAATCTGGTAGCCAGGGCCTTAAATAGGCTCTGCCTGACCCAAAAATGGCTGCCAGAGTCACGTGAGGTGGCAGCATCCAATTGGATGCTTCCCAGTGACTCAGGAAACCATATGTTCCTCCTGACTTCCTCTCCAACCGCAGTGCCGCTGCAGAGAGTGCCGCCTACACTGGGGAAAGTAGACTGCACCTGCAGGAAGGTTTCAGCTGTGGACCAGTACCACCTTGTGGGAGGGGCAGAGACACAGGTTAGGGGAGTAATCAGGAGACGGTACCATTGTCTTTTTGGATGGTGCAAGACAACTAGAACCCGTAGAGGAGAGACATGCACCGGTGTTTGTGAGGGGTTGGTGTTTAGAGGAATACACCCATGGTGGGGCTCATACATGGCATGTTGTGAATCCTGAGATAATCACTGAAGTCCTAGAAGTCCTAATCTTTTGGGCAAAGAAGACAATTAGCAGGGAGACACCAAGAGAAGCAAGAAGGGTAATACATTTATGTATATATTACTATATATAAGTGCCTCTTATAGTCTGAAGATATAAATGAAAACCATTTGTAATAGTAATTGGATGGATTATAGTGTATAAATATTGTGTCTCAAGCCATCGTTGTAATGATCGTTGTTAGACTCAATGTGGTGAAAACTCATCTTGGTCTCTCTGTTTGTAGCCGTCCTCGCCAGATGGAAGAAGGCCGTAATCGGCACATTTGTCCTTGTCATTATCGTGGCTGCCATAGCCATCGCCCTCTACTTATATCTGGACAAAAAGAAAAAAGGTAATGTCTCTCTGAACCACACTATTGGAGAGTTGCTTGAGAGCTCTTTGGAGGACCATTTATAACTCCTAGTCTATGGCTGGATGTTGGTTGGAAGTTGTGGATGGAGACGGGCAAGATCATAAGTATCAGATTTATATGACTGCTAGATAATGCTATCATGGGTATTGGAGACTGCTAGAGAATGTAATAATGTTACAGGAGACTGCTACCATGTTATCTGAGATGGCTAGAGTATGCTACAGTGATACTCAAGGTAAATGGGGACTGTTTCCATGGTAGTAGAGATTGCTACCATGGTATTGGAAACTATTAGAGACTGCTTCCATGCTATTGAAGACTGCTATCATCATGTTATTGGAGACTGCTGTAGAATGTTACCATGATTATTGAAGACTGCTTCCATGTTATGAGAGACTGCTACTGTGGTATTGGTGATGGCTAGAGACTGCTCCCATGTCACTGGAGACTGCTACAATGGAATTGGAGACTGCTAGATACTGTGTCTTTATGTCATTCGAGACTGCTTTAAAATGCTGCCATGGTTAATGAAGACTGCTAGAGACTGCTTCCATGCAATTGGAGACTGTTGTAGCATGCAACCATGATTACTGCTTCCATGTTATTAGAGACTGCTTTCATGTTATTAGAGACTGCTACCATGGTATTGGAGACTGCGTCCATGTTACTGGAGACTACTGTAGAATGCTACCATGGTTACTGAAGACTGCTAGAGACTGCTCCCATGTTATTAGAGACTGCTACCATGGTATTGGAGACTGCTAGAGACTGCATCCATGTTATTAGAGACTGCTATCATGTTATTAGAGACTGTTGTAGAATGCTATCATGGTTATTTGCGCCTGCATATATGTTATTGGAGACTGCTTCCATATTACTGGAGACTACTAAAACTGCTACCATGTTTGGGAGACTGCTGTAGAATTCTTCCATGTTATTGGAAACAGCTATGGAATGTTACAATGTTACTGGAGACTGCTGCTATAATATTTGAGACTGCTACCCTGTTATTGGACCAATAAGCCATCTACTACATTAACGAACCAATGGGAAGGCTGTAGGGGGCAGAGCTCTGACATTTATTGATCCTTTGAATGATGTGAACATTTATACAAAGTATCCATGTGAGTAGAGGGATGACATCATACAAAGTATCCATGTGAGTAGAGGGATGACGTCATACAACGTATCCATGTGAGTAGAGGGATGACGTCATACAAAGTATCCATGTGAGTAGAGGGATGACGTCATACAAAGTATCCATGTGAGTAGAGGGATGACGTCATACAAAGTATCCATGTGAGTAGAGGGATGACGTCATAAAAAGTATCCATGTGAGTAGAGGGATGACGTCATACAAAGTATCCATGTGAGTAGAGGGATGACATCATACAAAGTATCCATGTGAGTAGAGGGATGACATCATACAAAGTATCCATGTGAGTAGAGGGATGACGTCATACAAAGTATCCATGTGAGTAGAGGGATGACGTCACGAATGATTGGTTGCAAAGTTCAGAACAACCGCCATTACATTCTGGGATCGGGAATTTTACTTTCTTTTCTTTTTGTATCTTTTCCAGCGAAAAACATTACGAGTGACTCATCGAGGTGCGTCCCGCCGTTCCTGACATTTTCTGTGTAGATCTGTTGTTTTCATCGTTGTCTGGTGCCAATTTTAGCAGATTTTCCACGAAAGGTGTGTTTTTGTTTTTCAGATCAAAGGCTGTTAATTCCAGCGGTGAGAAGTCAGCGGCGGACGTGAAAAGCGATGACTCGTATTTTGGTGAGCTGCCTAAATCTTCAGTCACTTCCCGAAATTCATCACTGGGAATCTCTTTGTCATCCGAGGAAATAACCCACAAAAACTAGACTTCATCCAAAAGTGAGGAAGGTCCCCTGATGGTCCCTTCACTTCCTGTACTATGAGAGGCCTCGTCACTGAAAATATCAGTGTCACCTGAGGCTATGACCCACAGCAACCAGACCTCATCCAAGAGTTGTGAAGGCCTTCCGATGGTCCCTTCACTTCCTGTCCTATGAGGGCCCCTCTTTACAGAGAATATCACTGGCATTCCAGGCAATAACCTACAGCAACCAGACCTCATCCAAGAGTTGTGAAGGCCTTCCGATGGTCCCTTCACTTCCTGTCCTATGAGGGCCCTTCTTTACAGAGAATATCACTGGCATTCCAGGCAAAAACCTACAGCAACCAGACCTCATCCAAGAGTTGTGAAGGCCTTCCGATGGTCCCTTCACTTCCTGTCCTATGAGGGCCCCTCTTTACAGAGAATATCACTGGCATTCCAGGCAATAACCTACAGCAACCAGACCTCATCCAAGAGTTGTGAAGGCCTTCCGATGGTCCCTTCACTTCCTGTCCTATGAGGGCCCTTCTTTACAGAGAATATCACTGGCATTCCAGGCAAAAACCTACAGCAACCAGACCTCATCCAAGAGTTGTGAAGGCCTTCTTGATGGTCCCTTCACTTCCTGTCCTATGAGGGCCCCTCTTTACAAAGAATATCACTGGCATTCCAGGCAATAACCTACAGCAACCAGACCTTATCCAAGAGTTGTGAAGGCCTTCCGATAGTCCCTTCACTTCCTGTCCTATGAGGGCCCCTCTTTACAAAGAATATCACTGGCATTCCAGGCAATAACCTACAGCAACCAGACCTCATCCAAGAGTTGTGAAGGCCTTCTTGATGGTCCCTTCACTTCCTGTCCTATGAGGGCCCCTCTTTACAAAGAATATCACTGGCATTCCAGGCAATAACCTACAGCAACCAGACCTTATCCAAGAGTTGTGAAGGCCTTCCGATAGTCCCTTCACTTCCTGTCCTATGAGGGCCCCTCTTTACAGAGAATATCACTGGCATTCCAGGCAATAACCTACAGCAACCAGACCTCATCCAAGAGTTGTGAAGGCCTTCTGATGGTCCCTTCACTTCCTGTCCTATGAGGGCCCCTCTTTACAGAGAATATCACTGGCATTCCAGGCAATAACCTACAGCAACCAGACCTTATCCAAGAATGGGGAAGGTCTCCTCACCTCCTGTGCTATGGGGGCCCCGTCACCGATAATCTTACTGTCATTCCAGGCAATAACCCACAGCAACCGGACTTCATCCAAGAGTAGGGAAGGTCCTATCACTTCCTGTCCTATGGGGCCCCATTACAAAGAATCTCACTGTCATTCCAGGCAATAACCCACAGCAACCGGACTTCATCCAAAAGTAGGGAAGGTCCTATCCCTTCCTGTCCTATGGGGCCCCATTACAAAGAATCTCACTGTCATTCCAGGCGATAACCCACAGCAACCAGACCTCATCCAAGAGTGGAGAAGGTCCCATGATGGTCCCCTCAATTCCTGTCCTATAGGAGCGTCATGGTAGAGGACGTGAGGAGTTCCTCATGAGTTCAGCATTCTTTCTTGGACAAGGGCCAATGACACAGAGGTGCCGCGACTGCATTATGGCCACTGGATGGTGCAGACTATCATAGGAAATAAGTATGCTCCTCATTTCCATCAAGCGGCCATAATGCCATTATGTCCCTATTCATACATTCGATCTGCCTAGAATATAGATGGACAGCTATGCAATTTTTTCGTAAATACACCACTTAGCGTCAAAGGGGAGGGGAACCCAAAATTTGGACTGGGGCTGGTTCCTTCATAGATGCCTCCTTAGAAACCACCATTTGTGAATATACAGAACCCCAGACTGCATGAATCATGACTCTCTGTGCCATACGTTGAATGTGGAGTTCTCTTCTGTGTGACAATAGTTTTATTTAATTGCAGGCAATGTACAGAACGAAGAAGAGCTACATATCCTGAAAACAGCAGAAGAAACCAACGGTATGAATGGAATTTATCTGATTTAAGGGACTTTCCCAGTTCCTACTTGGAAGTCTTTCTGGTTATTAATGCTGCAACGCCCTCAAATCTTTCATCTCTTACCAGCTATAGGAAATGCATCCCAGCCAGAACTGAAACTAAAGCCTTGAGACACATACATTGAGTTACCTGGCTTGCTCAAGGCTTTTCATTCCACAATGGCTGTACTGCCCCCATAAACTGGTGATCTGAGATTACCATCTTGAGATGGTGAAGAGCAATTCCCAGACACACCCACCCCAAGTTCCTTGCTTAATCCTAATGTTAAATTGAGGAGCTACACATTTTTTCCAGTCATCAAACAGATGGGAATCTGTCCTGGAAGTTGTAATCTGAATTAGGAAGCAGAGAGGGAAGAAATTGCTCTAGGAAGTACCCTCCCAGTCACCCTATGAAGTGTTCTCTGAATTCTGCTTGCAGTGGAATACAGAGATCAGATGTATCTCACTGACTCAAATCACTTACTGGTATTTTGTAATATTTTTTCCAATTTCTGACATATTAATTGTCAGGGAGAAGCAATTAATACACAAAAGTTATTTCTTTTCAGTATAATACACATATCTGAACATCATATTAAAGGATGGGGGGTCCCTAACCCTGATATTGTTATTAAAGTAATGCAGACAGTGTTGTGTGACCTCTGAGGAGTAAAGTCCCCATCTAAATTAGGACTCAATCTTCAGCCTCCGTCATTGACTTTGTGTTCTTCCTTCAGGAAACAACCAGCAGAACCATGAAGTAGAGTACACAGAGGTTGACAGTTCAGCACCGGATCATCATCATGGTGAGAGTCACATTTCCCCCTTAGAATGATAGACTGATGCAATGCTAAACTGATACAATGCTAAACTGATAAAATTTACCTTAATACAATTATACAATGCTGCAGTAATACAGTGTTTGAGGTCACTGATGTCTATTTGGATCAAGTTCATCTATATCCAAAATAATCTGTATCTGGAAGTGACTGATTTGTATACTGGAGATAAGATTGTCCTAATGTATACTGCACATGCCCTGTTTCATGGTTTGCAGAATATGGGAAGGCAACATGACCTGGATCTATGGTTCCTCCTTGCATACTGCATATGGTTTGTTTCATTATATATGGAAAATATAGTGGGACTGCATGGCCTGGATACCGTATATGGCTCCCCCATTGTATACTGCACATGGTTTGTTCCATTATTACTGGAATATAGGGGGACTGCATGGCAAGGATATATGGCACCCCTATTGTATATACTGCACATAGTTTGTTTCATTATATACAGAATATAGAGGGACTGCATGGTCTGGATATGTGGCTTCCCCTTTGTATACTGCACACTGTCTGTTCCATATTTTGAAGGATATGGGGGGGAGGGGGTGGGGGTGGGCTGCAGGAACTGGATATATAGCCCCCCCCCCCCATTGTATACTGTACATGGCTTGTTTCATTATACAGATTATAGGGGAACTGGATGGCCTGGGTATATGGCTTCCCCATTGTATACTGCCGGTGGTCTGTTCCATACTTTGCTGAATATGGGGGACTGCATGGCCTGGAGTAGCTCCTCCATTGTATTGGGTTTGTTCCGTTATATATTGAATATAGGGGTACTGCATGGCTTGGACATACAGCTCCCCTATTGTATACTGTACATGGTCTGCATGCCTTGGATATATGGCTCCTCATTGAATACCGCACATGGTCTGTTCCATTATATATTGAGTATGGGGTGACTACATGTCCTGGGAATATGGCTCCCTATTGTATACTGCACATGATCTGTCCTATTACATAATGAAAATGGGGGGACTGCATGGCCTGGATATATGGCTCCCCTATTGTATACTGTATAGGGTTTGGTCTATTATACACTGAATATGGGGGACTACATGGCCTGGATATATGGCTTGCTCATTGTATACTGCTCATGGTTTGTTCCAATATACATCGAATATAGTAGGACTGCATGGCCTGGATTTATACCTCCCCCCATTGTATACTGCATATTGTCTGCTCCATAGTTTAATGAATATGAGGGGACTTTGTGGCCTGGACATATGACCCCCCCTTCCCTCATTGTATATTGCACATGGTCTTTTCCACAGTTTGATGAATATGAGGGGACTTCATGGCCTGGACTTATGGCTCTTCATCCTATACTACCCATGGTCTGTTCCATCGTTTACTGAATATGGAGGGGACTGCATGGCCTGGAAATATAATCCCTCCATTGTATATTGTACGTGGTCTACTCCATTATATAATACATATGGAAGGACTGTATGACCTGGATATACAACTCCCCCATTGTACACTAAACATGGTCTTTTCCATTGAATACTGAATATAGGACAACTGCATGACTTGGATCTATAGTCCCCCCCCCCCCCCCCCATTGCATACTGCATATAGTTTGGTCCAATTATCTGCTGAATATGGGGGGACTGCATGGCCTGTATATAGAGGTCCACCACTGTATTTCATTCATTGCTGAACATGGGGGATTGCATAGTCAGGATATATCCTTGAATATAGGCCTTCTGTATACTGCATATGGTAGGTTTCATATATATGATGGGTATTACTTGCCCTGGAAATTATTACCATGCTGCATTACACCTGGATATGGGCGTTGCTCTCGGTATTTGGATTGTATAGTAGTAAGCGGTGGGCTGATGTTGTAGTGGACACTGGAATGATTTTAATATATGTTGGGCAAGGAGCAATCATGATATGTAGTGGACATGGGGCTTATTAATATACACAGAGCTGGTATAGTCAAGTGGTTCTCAACCTCGGTCCCCTAGTACCCCTAACGGGCCATGTTTTCAAGTTTTCCTGTACTTTGCACAGCTGCTTTAAATCAATGACTTGGTATTGATTAGAGCTATTTTATCTAAGGGAAGACCCCAAAACATGGCCCATTGGGGGTGTCTTGAGGACTGAGGTTGAGGACCACTGGTCTACTTATTGGGCTTTGGAATATGAGAGCCATAACTTGTACACCAGACACAGGGAGCTCCATTACACAGGCCATGGAAGTGCTGGATGGATAGGACACTGATAAGATCTTTGTTCGTCTTGACCCCAGCAGCAGATGGACGGGGAACTATTGTAAGTCTTGTGTGATGAATATGATTTGTGATCTTCTGGCCCTTTGATGTCAGCTTCTTTCCTAGTATAGCAGATACAGAGCTCTTTCTTTATACCGAACACATGGGATGGTTACGTTTTATGCAGGTTATGGGGATTTTGTTGTAGGTTGAACATAGGTATCTGTTTGGAACCTGTCAAGGTCTAGAGAAAAGGCTACCATGCATTTACAGCCAATTTTGCCACATGGGGAAAATATTTCTTCCCTCATTCTTCTAGAATAGATCAGTGCTCTCCAAACTGTGGCTCTTTTCTTATCTTTATACGGCCCTTAAGGCACTATTCTCCCCACTGACACCAACAGTGGGGCATAACTTCTGCCACTGACACCAACGATGGGACATTATTCCTCCCACTGACACCAATGATGGGCACTATTCCTCCCACTGACACCAATGGTGGGGCACTATTCCTCCCACTGAAACCAATGGTGGGGCACTATTCCTCCCACTGACACCAATGGTGGGGCACTATTCCTCCCACTGACACCAATGATGGGGCACTATTCCTCCCACTGATACCAATAATAAGGCACTATTCCTTTCTCTGACACCAACCAGGGGGCACTATTCCTCCCCCTAATACCAAAGATGGGGCATTGTTTACTCCCACTGATATACGACTTTTTTTTATTCCCACTGACCTCAGTCTTGCCCCCTGAAGTCCAAAAGACAGTAAACCGGCCCTTTGTTAGAAAGTATGAAGACCCTTTGTTTAGATATACAGTATGCTCCCCATTCATGTTCTGGCTGACACCCATAAAATGGACAAAAAGTCTATAGAAAAAAATATTCACAGAGGGTTTTAAAAGGCGTTGAATTGAGTTGAGTCCATAGCAACATGGCAAAGGGGATAGTGAAGTACAGAGTGAAAATGTAGTCTATTATTTTGTTGGAGATACTAGGAGGCAGATCAAAGACAATGTGACTAACTTCAGTTTTAAGCTTCCCTTATCTGAGCTTTTCCCCCTGTTTTTGGTGGCAGTGTATGTTCATAAAACCTGGGCTCCTTCGGTGGTGCCTCTGTCGGAGTGAACGTTCAAGTAGGGCCTCTGTCAGAGCAACCCTTCGGTAGTGCCTCTGTCGGAACGACTCTTTGGTGGTGCCTCTGTCGGAGCGACCCTTCGGTAGTGCCTCTGTAGGAACGACTCTTCGGTAGTGCCTCTGTCGGAATGACCCTTTGGTGGTGCCTCTGTCGGAGTGAACATTCAGTAGGGCCTCTGTCGGAGCAACCCTTCGGTAGTGCCTCTGTCGGAGCGACCCTTCGGTAGTGCCTCTGTAGGAACGACTCTTCGGTAGTGCCTCTGTCGGAATGACCCTTTGGTGGTGCCTCTGTCGGAGTGAACATTCAGTAGGGCCTCTGTTGGAACAACCCTTTGGTAGTGCCTCTGTCAGAGCAATCCTTTGGTAGTGCCTCTGTCGAAATGACCCTTTGGTGGTGCCTCTGTTGGAGCGACCCTTTGGTGGTGCCTCTGTTGGAGCCACCCTTTGGTGGTGCCTCTGTTGGAGCCACCCTTTGGTGGTGCCTCTGTTGGAGCGACCCTTTGTTGGTGCATCTGTCGTGACCCTTTGGTGGTGCCTCTGCCAGGGTGGCAGAGGCTGCCGTACAGTACATTAGCGTCAAGTTCTAGTACAGAGTCATAATGGAGTTCTGTACTAGAAAGCTCACACTCCAGGAATGGTATCACTTCCTCTTCTGGGATTCTTCACAGCATCTAGTTGCCTTCCTGTTGAAAAGGATTGAGAGTTCCTCTGCAAGCCACGATAATCATCAGCTGAGAAAACCTTCATTCTGCATCCTCCCTGACAATGGCAGATTGTGTCTGAGAAAGCATAACTACATCTGTGGTCTTCAGGGGATTAGGGCAATACATGCATACATTAAACTCTAGAACAATGCCGGGTTCCTGTGGGAGAGATCACTCTTACAGCTGGGAATGTCACTACTGGGATGCAAGAACCCAACCACCAACAATGGGGCGTCTTTCAGCTCCTCTGGAAGATGTACACTTGGACATATCTGCCAGTTTGGTCATCTTTGACCAACTTTTTTGGTCGTTCTCTTTCTAACCCTCAGGTAGAGAGAAGATGTTGGTTGCACACATAGATGATAAACAGTCCCAAAGTTCACATTCACCATACTTTGGTTTTCTGGGTTGCACCCTCCTAGTTAGGTGCTATGGTTTCAGGCAAATTTATTTCTTTTTTTTTTTGTACTCCTCGGTATTCAGTATTCAGAACATGAATAGTCTGGGGCTCGAGCAGTCAAGGTTCCTGTTTCAGCCTGGAGGACTATTTCCCTCCCAGACAGCTTAGCCGACACCTGGCGAGAAGCTCAATGAGGTTCCAGCAGACTCAAGTAACTCCACTTTAGTCTTTTTTGTTCAAATTCTAGCCCAAGTTCTGTTCAATGTGGTGCGCAGGTAACCACTTGCAGTCTTAGATAAGGTGTCACAGCCCTCCAGCTAAACAGAAAATAGGGCGACCAATCTTGCTTTGGCCATCTAGCCATCTTGGGAACAGCCACTCTACAGGCTCAACACCATCAGAAACCCAGAGATGGTCTAGATCAGGGGTGTCAAACTCGATTTCACCAGTATTATGGTTGCCCTCAAAGGGATGGGTTGTATCTGTAAGACTAGATGTTCAGAGCCCCCCACCTCCCCTTACATCAGAAGTCAAGAGACCCTCACGCTCTCTTACATCACAGTAGACTAGGGTTGCCACCTCATCCCTTTAAACCAGAACACATATTAATTGCACGGGTTCTGTGGCTGATTAAGGTGGTAATTAAACTCACTTGGTGCCCCTGAACCTGTGTAATTCATGTTTGTTCAGGTTTAAAGGGATGAGGTTGCACACCCCCCCCCCCCCCCTTTACCTTGTGCTGCTGGGGGAGGAGAGGGAAAGCAGAAAGTGCAAGGTCTGGAGGAGGACCAGAGGAGGGCTAGAGTCAGCTGCCAGAGTCTTCTGAATGATGAGACCTGGGGAGGAGAAGACAAGGGAGTGCTGCAGTTGCACAGCACAGCTGAAGCGTGGGATCTGTAGGACGAGTTCTGTCCTCCTCTCTGCTGTCAACTGCTGAGACAAGGTGGGGGCGGATACGAGCCTCTTTGTGGCTACAAGGAGAAGCCCAGGATCTGGTGGAGGAGTTCTGTACTCCTCTCTGCTGCTGAGGGCGGAGACAAAGTGAGGGCTGCAGCTGCAGGAGAGGTGTGAGGGCCACATGAAATGGCCTGTTTTAGGCCCAGGGGCCTTGTGTTTGACACATGTGGTCTAGATAGAGTGCCATAAAAATGTCAGGAAGGCAGTCTAGGGTTGCCACATTTTCTTCAAGTCAAACCCAAACACTTTAGCAGCATTTTTTTTTTTTTTTTTTATAGTATAAAACTATACATATATTTTGCTATTAAATAACATTTCTAATCATATGAAGTTAAGAACAAGAGTGCCCCTTTACATCTGAACTTGCAGAGTTCCCTTTACATCTGAACTTGCAGAGTTCCCTTTCACTGTAAGGGGGACTCTGCAGACTCTGATGTAAGGGAGAATTCTGGGGACTCTGACCTAAGAGATGCTCTTGGAACCCATATTTAAGGGGGATACTGAGTACTCTGATGTACAGAGAGGACTCTGATGTAGGGGAAACACTGTGGCCTCTGGTGTAAAGGGGAACTCTGATGTAAGGGGTGCTCTGAGAACTCTGATTTACCTTAGTGTACTCACTCAGAGGCAGGAGAGAGAAGAGGGGGGGGTTCAGTCACAGACAGGGATGGATGGTGAGCTCACTCACCCCTTGGCAGTCAGCACCTCTCATCCAGATGTAGCTGAGACTGTTGAATTTCACATTTCCGGCCCCAACTTACTTTCCTATTCTAAGGCACATCCCTGGCGATTGTAGTGTGGGGCAGACACAGAGGAGGTAGGGGTGGGAGGGAAGAGGAGCAGATCGAGCCCTCTCTTGTCTCAGCCAGCAACTGGCTGCAGCCAGCAACTCTGCTGGAAAGCCATAGTCCAGTCTAAATAATGTGTCCGGGTTTCAGGTGGTCTGAAACCGGGACGCATGATTGCAAACCCGAACTGTCTGGGTGAATCCTGGACAGGTGGCAACCCTAAGGCTGTCCCGCGTCCAGTATCTTTGTCAGGAATCAGCAGCAGGGATGGTCAGATCTGTTTGGCTACACTTAGGAAACCAAGACCAGACTGTGTATGCCTTGAGTAAGATTAATTTATAGTGAAACCAAAATCCAAATACCGCCAAACAAAATAGACAGCAATTGTGAAAATACAAGTGAACCATAAACTGAGTGACAAAATAACCAACAACCCAACCATAATACAATACATATATATACAAAATGAGGAACCCAGATCACATAAAGCTGGAGATTTAAGGAGAGAGGGGAACCAGGGCTGGAATCTGGAACAAGGGAAGCAGGTAAAAGGCAGCAATGCACAGGATGAAGGTACAAGGCAGGATCAGAGATAAGGTGCAGGATGAATCAGCAAGCAAGTCTCTGGCTAGCCGGCAAAAGACTGAAGCGAGAGGCATTAGTAGGGGTGAATACCCTCCCAGCTAAATACCCTCCCAGCAGCCAGTACCAGGTTGAAACTGATCTTAACAATCTTTAGCTGAGAAGGGACATGCTGACACTAGGTGAGAGCAGAGTGACCTAAGGAGTTAGCTTATCAGTGCGCTTTTCTCTGCCTTTATTTTCCAATCACTGGCTGGAGGTGGGGAGGTGGCCGACCTGTATTCCTCCACAAAAGTAAGAGAGGTCAGGTTCTGCTGTAAATTTAAGAACTGACACATGTGGTTCCAGCAAGCAAGCAATTCTCTGGCTAGCAGGTAAAACACTGAAACGAGAGGCACTAGTAGTGGAGGTACTAAATACCCTCCCAGTAGCCAGCGTGGGGTGGAAACTGATTACTAGGATCTACTGGGTGACTCCCTCTGGGGGACAATGGAACTACAACTTTTGGCTCAGGGAACCACAGTGCCACCAGCAGGTGAACTAGGTCCTAACAGTCTTTAGCATGTGAGCTGAAAAGAAACATGCTGACACTAGAAGGAGTTAGCTTATCAGTGTGCTTCTCTACTTTCACTGTCCAGTCACGGGCTGATTGCTCCACTATAGTAAGGGAGGTCGGGTTTTGCTGTGATTTTAAGAACAGACGATGTTGGTTCCAGAAAGCAAGCAGGTCACATGCTAGCAGGCAAAACACTGAAGCAAGATGCACTAGCACAGGAGGAATTAAATACCCTCCCAGCAGCCAGTAATGGATGGAAACTGATTACTAGGATCTGCTGGATGCTGAGAGACACCTGCTGGTGGACACTGGAACTACAACTCTCCGCCCCAGGAAGCCACAGTGCCACCAGCAGGTGGTCTAGGTTCTGCCAATCTTTAGCACATGAGCTGAGAAGAAACAGGCTGACACTAGAAGGAGTTAGCTCCTTCTCTACTTTCACTGTCCAGTCACCGGCTGGGGGCGGGAAGGTGATCTAGCTGTATTGCTCCACTATAGTAAGGGTTCTGCTGTGAATTTAAGAACAGACGATGTTGGTTCCAAGCAGGTTGCTGGCTAGCAGGCAAAACACTGAAGTAAGATGCACTAGTAGAGGAGGAACTAAATACCCTCCCAGCAGCCAGCCCCAGGTGAAGACTGATTTGCTGGGATCTGCTGCGAGAGAAACCCACTGGTGGACACTGGAACTACAACCCTCTGCCCAGGGAGCCACAGTGCCACCAGCAGGTGAACTAGGTCCTAACAGCACATGAGCACATGAGCTGAGAAGGAACATGCTGACACTAGATGAGAGCAGAGTGACCTAAGGAGTTAGCTTATTAGTGTGTTACTGTGCCTTCATTGTCCAGTCGCCAGGGGGCGGGGAGGTGACCAAGCTGTATTGCTGCACTATAATAAGGGAGGTCAGGTCAGCCTGGTTCTGTTGTGAATTGAAGAACTAACAATGGTGGTTCCAGTTGTCTTGGCAATTCATTTTTTTTAGAAAACCAAAGACACCCTCCAATTTATGAGTTTAAAATCCCAGGCAACATTACACATGACTTGAAATGACATGTGATCCCTGAGCAACTGTGGAGGGAGACCACAGCATACACTCTTTTTCACCTGCTCCCTTCCACATAGGCCAGGCACTGGCGGGTTATTTCGGGAAGAGTTAAAGCAGCTCATTGTTTGGGAAAGCGGCGTCTCTTCCTGACGGATGGACAGGAAGGGTGTTTAGCTGAGATAAGGCGGCATCATACGAGCCTGGCTCACAGCAAACATACCGTACAGATTTCATGTGCCGAGATTCTACGTCCGATAGATCACATAGCTCACCACATAAACAAACACTCCGCTTCCAGCAAAGAGTTCTCTGGAAACTATGACACCCCCATCATTGTCATTATAGGGGGCAGATAAGCTCTGTTTATGAAACCTTCTATCAACTGACCACATGGTGTGGGGGAGGGGAGGGGAGGGTGCAGGCGGAGAGTGATTCCCCCCCCCCCCAACATCGTACTACATGGGGGGGCCCATCATCAGCAAAATCATCTTCTAAACTTTATTTTAAGGGAAATGAAACGGATAAGACTTGTATCAGTTCATTAACAATAAAACGTGGACTGTCCGGATTATTGTTACAATGTAGAAAGGATCCATCAATCCAATCACTGGGCTGTGTGTGTGAGCCGCCATTATAGGCTGAAGAAGGCTGACGGGGGGAATTCATCAATATTCTTCTGGGGTCATCTAGAGCCTGGGGCAAACTACCACCCACCCCCAATGTATAAGCATTATGTGTCAGCAACCCCCCCCCCCCCCCCCAATTTTATTTATTTTTTAACATAAATCAATATGTTTACCCCCCAAGAATAAATTTTCCCTCCTTCCAGGACTAATCCCCCTGCCAGTACACATTTTTACCCTGCATCCACCAACAAAAACCGACCCCCCCCCCCCAATTCTCCCTCCTAGCACAAATCCCCCCCCCTCCAAAAAGAACCCCTTCCTAGCACAGATACTCCACAGTCATCCTTACTAGAAAAAATCCCCCATATCACATTTTCTACCACAACCCCCCCCCCCCCCAAATAACCCCTCCTAGCACAAATCTGCTACCCCTCAAATTTTCCCTCTGAGTGCACATCTTCTCCCCCTACACTTCAAATTCCCCCAGCACAAATCCCCACTCAATTCCCTTTTCTAGCACAAATACTCCCCCCCCCCCAAAAAAAATATCCCTTCCTAGCACAAGTACTCCACAGTCATCCTTATGAGCAACCCCCCCCCCCCCATTATCACCCCTCCTAGCACAAATTAATACCCCTCAAATTTTTCCTCCGAGTGCACATCTTCTCCCCCTACACTTCAAATCCCCCCAGCACAAATCCCCACTCAATTCCCTTTTCTAGCACAAATACTCCCCACCCACCCCCCAAAAAAATATCCCTTCCTAGCACAAATACTCCACAGCCATCCTTATGAGCAAACCCCCCCCCCCCATTATCACCCCTCCTAGCACAAATCTCCTACCCCTCAAATTTTCCCTCTGAGTGCACATATTTTTCCCCCTCCACTCCAAATCCCCCCAGCACAAATCCTAACTCAATTCCCTCTTCTAGCACAAATCCCCCCGACAAAAAAAAATCCTTTCCTGATGGACTCCATGGCAGACTACCCATGGGTTAAACTCACCTCCTCTCCAATGCTATAGGACCCCCACTCCCATAAATTTGAGCTCACCACTGCATTCCTTTTTTGTCCTCCTCTGTGGACCTACAAACAATGCACTTACGTGTTTCGGACGTCCAAAACAATCGAGGTTGTTGCCGGGAATATGTCCTAGCCAGGGGCATTGGTAGGTGGCAAAAAGACCAGGGGCTTCAGCCTGAAGTCCAAGGCTGGAAACATGGGGGGGGGGGGCGGGGGGGTTGGGGGGTGGTGGTGTACGTGACGCAGGCTTTTTTTTTGACTGGGCCATGACCTGCCTGACCTACATACACTGACCTTTTGTGGAATTGCCCACAAAATGACCCCATTTTGGAAAGCAAACACCCCAATGTATAATCTATGAGGCATAGTGAGTCTTTTGAACGGTTAAAACGCATTTTATTTTACACAAAGTTGTCAATTTATAAGATATTTCTAACAAATAACATGTATATAGCAAAAATGACACCTCAAAACACATTCTGCTACTCTTCCCGAGTACGGCGATACCACATGTGTAGGACTTTTACACAGCCTGGCTACATACAGAGGCCCAACATTGAAGTAGTACCTTCAGGCGTTCTAGGAGCATAAATGACACATCTCATTTCATGACTAGTGTACAACATATATGCATCATGTTACAACCTTTTCTACTCCCCGTAACCTTACTTATTAAATAAAAGCCATACCACGTTTTGGAGTAAAATAGGCCACAGCAGCCATTATCTTTATTAACAAAACTGTATAAATATCAAAAATAGATATATCTCTTTTAAATTACATAAACCAAAAACGTAAACAAATAACATAAACAAATAACACCCAACATTCCTGACGACTCTCTACTCCTCCTAGTGTTGGTCTTTGCAGGTCCACCAATCATCAACCATCTGTAACCAAAATGGGCACTGCGGTCCCTCTGACGTGGTTTATTAGGCCTCAAGCCGACACGCTGACTCAAAGACGCCCACTTACCGCAGTGCCCCCATCCCAATTTCCAGCTATCCTTAGTTAACTGGGTTACCACCCTCAGGACCCGTACCACCGCCAGGTCCTGACTCTGCATTCCGAACTCTTTTCCTTTTACCCGCAAAGACCAAACACCAGCCACTGCCACAACAATGCCACTCTTGAGCTGGAATAAACAGACACACAACACACAAAGAAAGAGACAACCTGCACTCCTAATACCCAATATTAGGTAAGGAGGGCGGGAACTTTCCTGGCTTTCTGCTGCCTCGTGGAGGGAGGGGTTTCCCTTCCTTAACTTAAACCCCTCCCCCTGCCTTAACTTCCCACCTATCCCTGACCTTCTAACATCCCCAATCCCTTCTCCAATGACTGTAATGTTAACACTTTCATGCCAGCCCTCTGCCTATGTGTTCTGTTAACCCTCTCTGCGCCAGGCTTCTCTTTCCTACCCATCACACTTTTGAAGGTCCTGGAGCACCAGGACAGTGGAATTACCCACAAAAGTACCCCATTTTGGAAAGCAAACACCCCAATGTATATTCTTTGAGGCATGGGCTGCAGATAGGTACTCAGGTACTCTGATGGGCTGTAGATAGGTACTCGGTACTCTGATGGGCTGCAGATAGGTACTCAGGTACTCTGATGGGCTGCAGATAGGTACTCGGTACTCTGATGGGCTACAGATAGGTACTCGGGTACTCTGATGGGCTGTAGATAGGTACTCGGTACTCTGATGGGCTGCAGATAGGTACTCGGTACTCTGATGGGCTGCAGATAGGTACTCCGGTACTCTGATGGGCTGTAGATATTTACTTGGGTACTCTGAAGGGCGGTGATAGGTACTCAGGTACTCTGATGGTCTGCAAATAGGTACTCGGTACTCTGATGGGCTGCAAATAGGTATTCAGGTACTCTGATGGGCTGTAGATAGGTACTCGGGTACTCTGATGGGCTGCAGATAGGTACTCGGGTACTCTGAATGGCTGTAGATAGGTACTCTGTACTCTGATGGACTGCAGATAGGTACTCGGGTACTCTGATGGGCTGTAGATAGGTACTCGGGTACTCTGATGGGCTGTAGATAGGTACTCGGGTACTCTGATGGGCTGTAGATAGGTACTCTGTACTCTGATGGACTGCAGATAGGTACTCGGGTACTCTGATGGGCTGTAGATAGGTACTCGGGTACTCTGATGGGCTGTAGATAGGTACTCGGGTACTCTGATGGGCTGTAGATAGGTACTCGGGTACTCTGATGGGCTGTAGATAGGTACTCGGGTACTCTGATGGGCTGTAGATAGGTACTCGGGTACTCTGATGGGCTGCAGATAGGTACTCGGTACTCTGATGGGCTGCAGATAGGTACTTGGGTACTCTGAAGGGCGGTGATAGGTACTTAGGTACTCAGATGGACTGACAGGTACTCTGATGGACTGTGACAGGTACTCTGATGGACTGTGAGTGACAGGTACTATGAGGGGTGGTGACAGGTCCTCTTTATTGGGGGGGGCAATCAGTATGATTGGTGTACACTGTAAGCGGTAACGAGATGTTACCGCAATCTCCTCCTCACACACGATCGGTGTGTGAGGAGGAAAACCCGGTAACATCTCGTTACCGCGGTTTGTTTACACACAGCTGATCACGTGGGTAAACAGCCGGCCAATGGCTGTTTACCAGCCGCGGTGACGAGCAGTGTTCCCGGGAACACGTGATCGCGCACACCATGGGGGTGTAACCATCTGTGATCGGCCGTGACTTCATCAGGGCCGATCACATGGTAAACAGCCATACCCAATGGCTGTTCACCCCCTTCGGTGGTGAGTGGTGTCTTCGTGGCACGCAGCCGCCACCAAAGGAACAGGGATTTGACGGCCGGCAGTCGGCAAGCAGTTAAGGCACCTGGGAAAGGAACGTTCCATCTTCCCACTCCTTTCCGAATCCAAGGCTATGGAAGCCTGGACAGAAAATGTAGACTCCATGCTCAAGGGCATTTCAGAAGATCTGGCCAGGGACTCGGCAGTCCAGGAATTGAAACTGGCAGTGGCCTTCCTGGGGGAAGCTTCTACCGATCTGATCTGCCATGTTTGCCCAGACTATGCTATCCTCGGTCACGGCTAAGCGGGCCCTATGGTTGCGACCTTGGCTCGCTGATCCAGCATCTAAGCAGGCCTGGTGTAGTATCCCCTTTGAGGGGCCCTCATTGTTTGTTAACAGGTTGGATAACGTCATAGCCCAAATCGGGTTTCCTGCCCCAGGATAGGCGTCTGTTGGGTCAAAAGAAGCCTCAGCACAGAAGACGCAGCACTGAGCGTTCAAGGGAAGCACGCTCTTACAGGCCCAGCTGGGATTTCAGAAGGAATTGGAGGTCAGACATCCTTCCAAAAGTCTGCTAAAAACCAGGCGTCCGGTAGACGAAAGCCGGCTAAGTCATTTTGAGATTGGGCCTGCCCAGGCGGATCGGGTGGGAACACGTCTTCTAGCACGTCTGGGTGGCCTCGGTCTTGGACTACTGGACCACCAAGATGGTCTCCATGGGCCATACATGGTCCTTCACCAGTACTTCTCCCCCAAGATTTATCTCCCCCCTGCATCCATGGTCAGAAGAAAAGAAGCAGGTGTTCCTGTCCTACGTGGATTCACTGATAGTACAAGGAGCCGCGGTGCCTGTCCCGAAAGGCAAAGAGTTTCAGGGGGTATACTCCTCTCTCTTTCTTGTGCAGAAAAAAAACGGTACATGGCGCCCCGTGATAACTTATCTAAACAAGTTTATAAAATATGAGAGATTCAAAATGGAGACTTTATCTACCATCCAACAACCTGTGCAGCCAGGCGATTGGCTAATCTCAATCGAATTAAAAGATGCCTATATTCATGTGCCTGTGGCAGAAGAATTACGCAAATACCTCCGGTTCAGAGTCGGGCAAGAACATCTACAGTTCACTTGCTTCCCTTTTGGGTTGACAACCTCACCCCAAGTCTTTTCAAAAAGTTCTTCTGGCCGTAGTGGCCCTCATCAGAACAAAAAGGGGACACGCTTGTACCAGTCACCCTTACTAGCACAAATCCACCCCCTCCCCCCACAATATCACCTCTTCTAGAACAACCCCCCCCAAAATCACCCCTCCTAGCACAAATCTTCTACCCCTCAAAATTTCCCTCCGAGTGCACATATTTTTCCCCCTCCTCCCCAAATCCCCACTCAATTCCCTCTTCTAGCACAAATCCCCCCACCAAAAAAAAATCCTTTCCTGACTCCGGACTCCATGGCAGACTACCCGTGGGTTAAACTCACCTCCTCTCCAATGCTATAGGACCCCCACTCCCATAAATTTGAGCTCACCACTGCGTTCCTTTTTTGTCCTCCTCTGTGGACCTACAAACAATGCACTTACGTGTTTTGGACGTCCAAATCACCCCTCCTAGCACAAATATCCTACTCCTCAAAGTTTTCCCCACCTCTACTCCAAATCCCCACTCAGTTCCCTCTTCTAGCACAAACCCCCCCCCCCCCCCCGCCAAAAAATCCTTTCCTAGCACAAATACTCCGCAGTCATGCGTACAAGCACAAATCCCCCACACCATATCACTTCTAGAACAAGGCACCCAAATCACCCCTCCTACCACAAATGTTCTGCCCCACCACTCCAACCCCCCCCCCCCAGCACAAATACCCCCCCCCCCCAAAAAAAAATCCCTTCCTAGCACAAATACTCAATCATCCTTACTAGCACAATCTCCCCCAGGAAAAATATCCCCCCACCATATCACCTCTTCTAGAACAAACCCCCCAAATCTCATAAAGTGGCCACACATGCTTAAAATATATTTCAATCGATGTATTAATCAGCCGATACAATCAAATCTCAAAACAATCCAATAGGCAGAGGGGCTCATTATTTGCGATGGGGATGGTGGTAAAACCAGGTGGTTGAGCCTTGTTTTTATTGCCACCCCTTAAACTGCAAAGGCAGCCAATCGGGGGGTGCATACATGCAGTGGCAGCAGCAAACATTATTCCTTCTGTTGTGATTGGCGGTCAGTACCAGCGCCAATGTGGTTCATTCAAGCAAAAGGCCGCATCTCGTAATCGTGTGCAATGTATGGCGTTGCAGCACGCTAGGGCGCCATTTACAGGGTTAAAGCAGTCGTTAAGGTGGCATCATATTGGCCTCCTCACTGCCTATATAAAGCCGCTGAAAAAAGAACCAAAATCGCTTTTCAGGAGGTGTGGCAATAGCAGCCGCGGGGCTAAACATAGCCTTACTTCCCACTCGATTTAGACGGGATTAGATCAGTTGATCGTCCAGGGTGGAAATTTATTGATCAAGTAGCATCACTTGGAAGCACTAAGCCCCGCCCCCCCCCCATTCACATGCTTCTACAGCGCGATTTCAAAGCCCCCACATCACTGCGATTTGCACTGACAGTTTCTTTGCGACTTCATTTAATAACAGCCCATGCAAGTCGCAATGAAAATTGGTAGAAAGTAGTGCAGGAAGCTTTCTCATAATCGTTGCGACGTTGTTGAGTCCTGGCGATATGGACGGTTCCATTTTCCAGCAATGGGGTGCGACTTGTCCTGTGATTTGGAACTGTCAGATCACATGACAAGTCGCACCGGGGTAAGCGCTAAGCCCGGGTTCACAGCGCACGCGACTTCTGTAACCTAAATCAGTGCAAGTCGCCCCAAAAGTAGCGCAGGAACCTTTTTGTGAATCGCACCGATTAGAGCGGTTCCATTGCACAAAACGGAGTCCAACTGGAGTTCGACTTCTGATGCGACAAATGCGCCAAAGTTGAAGCAATTGTCGCATCGGTGTGAGCCGGGGCAGAGTCACTTTGTTCACGAATTCCATTGCATTGCGGTCAGATTTTGAGAAGGAAAACACACAGGTGTAATCAATGGGGGGTGATTTACTGACACTGGAGAGGGCAGAATCTGGTGCAGCTGTGCGTGGGAGCCAATCAGCTTCTAACTTCAGCTTCTTTAATTAACCACTTAAGTCCCGGGCATGGGCACTTCCACACCCCCCCCCCCCCCCCCCACACTTTGAATGACAATTGCGCGGTCATGTAACACTGACTGTACACACAGGACATTTTTTTCACAAAAATAGAGATTTCTTTTGGTGGTATTTAATCACATCTGGGGTTGTTTTGTTTTTTTTTTGCAAAATGAAAAAGACCCAAAATTTTGAAAAAATTAGTTTTTCTTCATTTCTATTATAAAATTATGCAAATAAATAATCTTTCTTCATAAATTTAGGCCAACATGTATTCTGCTACATTTCTTTGATAAAAAATAACCTAAATCAGTGTATAGTATTTATTCTGTAACTCTGTATCCAAATAAAAATTGTATCCTTTTTTTTTTTTTTTTTTTGGTACAGACAGAGCTTTCTTTTGGTGGTATTTAATCACCACTGGGGTATTTATTTTTTATTTTTTGCTAAATCAACCAAAAAAATAGACCAAACATTTTGAAAAAAAAAATGTTTTTCTTAATTTCTGTTATAAAATTTTGCAACTAAGTAATTCTTCTCCTTCAGTGATGTACTCTGATGAGGCTGCACTGATGGGCACCAATGAGGAGGCAATGATGTACTCTGATAAGGCTGCACTGATGAGGAGGCAATGATGTACTCTGATAAGGCTGCGTTGATGGGCACTGATTGGCACTAATAAGGCAGCACTGATGCGGCTGTGTTAATGCGCACTGATGGGCACCAATGAGGAGGCACTGATGAAGCTGTGTTGATGGGCACTGAAGCGGCACTGATGAGGCTGCACTGATAGGCACTGGTGGGCATTGATGAGGCTGTGTTGATGTGCACTGATCGGCACTAGTAGGTGGCACTGATGTGGCTGCACTGATGGGCACTGAGGTGGCTGTGTTAATGCGCACTGAGACTGCACTGATGGGCACCAATGAGGAGGCACTGATGAAGCTGTGTTGATGGGCACTGATGAGGCTGCACTGATAGGCACTGATGGGCATTGATGAGGCTGTGTTGATGTGCACTGATCGGCACTTGTAGGTGGCACCGATGTGGCTGCACTGATGGGCAGTGGGCACGGAGGCAGCCATGTTAATGCACACTGACGAGGCTGCACTGATGGGCACTGATGAGGCTGTGTTGATGGGCGCTGAGGTGGCACTGATGAGGCTGCAGTTATAGGCAATGATGAGGCTGTGTTGATGCACATTGATCGGCACTAGTAGGTGGCACTGATGGGCACCGATGAGGCTGTGTTGATGGCCACTGAGGCGGCACTGAGGAGGCTGCACTGATGGGCGCTGATGATAAGGCTGCACTGATTGCCACTGAGAAAGCTGCACTGATGGGCACTAGTAGGTGGCACTGATGGGGCTGCACTGATTATCAGTGTAAATGCTGTACTCATTGCGCCCTGTCAGATTGGCTCTCCTTTCCACACGTGCTGTCTCTGTGTGAGGAAAGGAGAGCCAATAACTAGCAAATCTGTTTACATGCGACAGCTGTGATTGGAGACAGCTGATCACATGGTACAGGGCCGATATGATTGACCCTTTACCCCGATCTGTGATCCACTGTGTTCAAGGCGCACAGCGGTCACAGATCGCTGGAGGTGTGCACATGGGAAGGCGTCCACGGACATCCTCCCAGAATCGGAGAGCCGCACACTGCCGCGCACGCGAAAAGCGATGTAGCCTTGACCCCAAATTTTAAAAACACCTGGAAGCCGATTGGTTGCTATGCAGCGCTGCACCAGATTTTGGACTCTCCAGTTTTAGTAAATCTCCTCCAACAACTTACAATCGAATCTTCCAACTATCGACTGACCCCGTGCGTGTCTTATCGATTGAACGGGTCATTGACTAAAGAGCCATTATCGATTGGGAAAGAAAATCGATCATTTATTGAAGCGTGTATGGCCAGCATTGTGTAGACTTAATCCTATAAGATTGATACAATTGTATTGTTTTTATTGTAGGATCTCTATTTCTATTATTGATACTTTGTTGCTATTAATACAAAACACACTTCAAATAATTAACTCTTTTTTGCCCTTTTCTCTTCCAGATTCTGTAGAAAACAACTTGAATGTAAGTATCTGGCAGCCCCTATTAAAGACTGGGGGTCGGGGGGGGGGGGGGGGTATAACGAATCGAACGTTAGGGGGATGAAAGGGTTAAAGGGCCAGTTCAGAGGGAGGGGCCCCATTAAGAACGGTGCGGCGGCCCCCAGGTTTCATACTACATAAACAATGCCGATTAGTCATCCTTGGCCGAGGCGGCTTGTCATTGTTCAGATATTTCCTCGAATATGTTTTTTTTTTTTCCAAAGGCCGCGTCTTAAACGATCGCTGTCAGTTCTAGGCGGAGGAAGGAAACGCACTCCTATTTCCTTCGCAGCTCCATTAAAATTTATATCCCCCCGGCTAAAAACGGTCTGCGAGCCCGCCTTATTTTTCTTTCCTCGTCGGCCATGTTTACTTAAACGCGGCGAGGAATGCGCCTATTTGTGTGTCGCCGCGCTGATAGATCGCTCCGCATTGTCTTGGGGGGTCCCGGCTGGACTATTAAAGGAAGGGAATTCGCAGGGCGGAAGCGGCAGGACGCTGATTTATTGTGAAAGCTTATTATATGTAAAAAGGGGGGAAAAAATAAAAAATCTGATGCAGTACCGTATGTTATCGGAATATTTCGGGTCGTTTTTAGGTCTCTTGCACACGCCGCGTTTAGAAGCTCCAAAAAAATTAAAAAATTAAAAAATAAATTATTCCCTATGGAGTTGTCACATCTCCACTCCAACAAGTTTTGTAGCTCGAATCGGGCAGATCGGCGCGCTTTTGAAGCGGCTGAAAGCAGAAACGCGTAGCAACAAATGATGTCGCCGGTGATAATTCTCTCCATTGGCGAATACAAAGATCGAAAACGCGTCTGTACAAAAATGCTAAAAAACACACAAATGCCCAAATAAAATAAATAAATAAAAAATCCCCCCCAAAAAAAAAAAATGCAAATGCAGCGGCATTTAGGCATTAATTACACGGGTTCTGTGGCTGATTAAGGTGGTAATTAAACTCACTTGGTGCCTTATCTGCATTAAATTAGCCCCCAAACCTGTGTAATTCATGTCTGTTCAGGTTTAAAGGGATGAGGTTGCAACCCCCCCCCCCCCCCCTTACCTTGTGCTGCTGGGGGCAGAGATGGAAAGCAGAAAGTGCAAGGTCTGGAGGAGGACCGGAGGAGGGCTTATCTCGGTGCCTTATGTGCATTTGATTAGCCTCAGAACCTGTATAAGGATGAGGTGGCAACTCTAGATGTGAACGGGGTCTTAAAGCGGTAGTAAACCCGCTGAAGTTTTTTTTTTTTGACCTGCAAAGAAAAAGGGATAATGGGCTAGTATGCACCGCATACTAGCTCATTATGAAATACTTATCTTCGAACGAGGCCCCGACATCTCGCCCGATCCACGCCCGAGGGAGCCGACACGTTCCCTCGGCGTGTCTTCCGGGTATCGCGGCTCCGGCGCTGTGAGTGGCCCGGAGCCGCGATATCGTCACTCCCGCGCGGGAGATGACTTTCAGCCCCTGTTTTACTTACAGGCAAGCCTTAGACCTCTTTCACACTGGGGCGTTTTTCAGGCGCTTTAGCATTTAAAAAAAAGCACCTGTAAAGCGCTTGAAAGAAGCCGCATCTGCAGTCCCAATGTGAAAGCCCAAGTGCTTTAAGAGCCCTTTCACAATGTCAGCGCCCGAAAAACGCTCGTAAAGCGCCGCTTAAACTAGCAGCGCTTTACCAGCGTTTTTCGAGCGTTATTGGGGCGCTTTTAACCCCTGCTAGTGGGCAAATAAAGGGTTAAAAGCGCCCACAAAACGCTGCTGCCAATAGCGCTTTTCAGGCGCTTTTCAGGCGCTTCCCATTGATTTCAATGGGAAGGGGCACTTTAGGAGCGTTGTATTCACCGCTCCAAAAGCGCTGCAAAGAAGCCTGCTTGCAGGAATTTTTTTGACGCCCTGCCAGCGCAGCGCCTCAGTGTGAAAGCACTCTGGCTTTTACATTGGGATTGCAGTTGCGGCTTCTTTCAGGCGCTTTACAGACGCTTTTTTTTAAATGCTAAAGCGCCTGAAAAACGCTCCAGTGTGAAAGGGATCTCAGTGTGAAAGCATTCGGGGCTTTCACAATGGGATTGCAGTTGCAGCTTCTTTCAAGCGCTTTACAGGCGCTTTTTTTTTTTTTTACCGCTAAAGCGCCTGAAAAACGCCCCAGTGTGAAAGGGGTCTTATAGGCTTACCTGTAGGTCAAAGTAAAAAATAAAAAAAAATGACGATACAACCGCTGTAAGGCTCCAGTCACACTTGTACGACTCGCCATGCAGCTTTGGATGGTGCAACTTGGAATGCGAATTTGGCTTTGACCAATGATAATGGAGAACTGTCACATCTATAACTAGGGAAGTCGAAGACGTGCTTTTCCGTCATTTATTTCCCTTTCCTGGTGCCTATCCATGGCAGCATACGCAAGGTTGGTTGCTCCACCCCCCCCGGCCAACCCCCAGGACCATTAGAACTCTATAAAAGAGAGCGCCGCCGCCCCCCCCCCCCCCCATTCTCATAACTAGACTCAATTCAGCCACAGGAATGAGAACAAGGGAGGGGAATATTCTGCCGTGGAGAGGCACCATTTTAATTATTTTTAAGGAATAGGGTGTTAACGTTCGGGGTTATTTATTATAAACATAAATATTCATTTATTGCATTATTTATGATTTTTTATTTTTATTTATATGTGTATTTATTTTACATGCATTATTCTTAGTAGTAATATTAACGCCCTAACAAAAAGGGCTAAGAACACAATATTAACGCCTAATTATAACCTTAACCCCTTAGCCTAGCAAATAAATAATAATAAAAAATAAATAAAAGCTGATGCTAATAATAAAAGCAAATGATGCAAATAATGAAAAAAAAAAAAAAAAAACTGAAAAACCTAACAAATAAAGCAACAGATGATAGTTTCCTCTATTGACCAATAAAAATGCCAAAGCTCCAAAAACGCCTGAAAGCGCTGTATGGAAAAAAAAATGCACGCGTGAACGCAGCTCTGGTATGACTTGGCTACCAAGCCTCCATTTTATACTGAATGAGACGAAGGCCCCTTTCACACTTGTGTTTTTTTTTTGATGCGACTTGAAGCAACGCCTGTGTAATCTTGAGGTCTATGGCCCTCAAGTCGCATCGAAGTCGGACCACAGCAGTGCAGGGACTACTTTGAATTCGCACGGATATAAATGGTGCTCATCGGAAATCACGGGGGGGGGGGCGACTTGTCATGCGACTTTGCCATCCCAAGTCGCAACAAGCGTGAAAGAGGCCTAAAGCGTCAGAACCGATAATCTCCTGAAACTGTTACATTGGACTAAGAACTCATTACAAATAAATATATTTTGCGACAAGCACAGCCCCGGTGGCCGCACAAACATACTAAACTAGACTGCAGAGGAGGGGCGGAGTCCCGCCTGAAGGGGATATATATAACACCCCCAGCAGGTGCAGGCGATCTGTCATTAGCCGCACAGAGACGCTGAGTGACACCTGCTGGTGACATTTATAATTACAACCCTGATACAGCACAAGCTTTCAATGGAACGCTTCCCACGCTAAAATGACAGTGAACAGGACAGAAAATCCGGGAACGCAAAGGAATAAAAAAAAATAAAAATAAAAAATAAAAAAAATCATGATGGCCAATTTCCGAATTTCTTGGTCCATTGGGTACACACACATGCATTACCGTGCGTTTTCTTCACACGCTGGCGTGTATTGCATTCAGCACTCTGTCAGACTTGCGAAGAGAAATCCGCAATATAACGTCTCCTCACCCAAGTGATTTAATCCTTTAGCCCCCCAGGTTTCACACTGGAGCAATTTGCCAATGCGATTTGACACGTCAGACCGCATGCCAAATCAGCGGCTATTGCCGGCAATGGCACTGTCCGAATGTGTGCCGCACTGCCGCCAGACAATGCCGCGGGTTGCCCCATTGAACTCAATGGTCAAGTGTGACAGCTGGTCCCAAATTCAGATCAATTCAGACAATAGAGATCTCTTCCAGCAATAATTGCCCCCCCACCCCCAGCAACAACAATAGACCTCCCAGCAACACTAGACCGCCATTTAAAAATAGATCCACTCCAGCAACAATAGATCGCCCAGCAGCCAGCATTAATAGGCCCTTCAGCTCACGCCAGTACATTCAGCACTGGAGGTGCCGGAACTGCGTTCCTCCGCGGCGTTCCCGCTGACAAAAAAAAGGCCTGGAAGTCGCATCCCGAAATCGGCGGTGCACCGATTGGAACGGTGCCAATGTCGGCAATAGACTTGTCACGACCAAGGGCTTCTCCTAGTAAAAACTCCTCCCACAGTACAGTAAAACACTGGCTAGGCACACCGTTAACCCTTTGATCGCCCCTGATGTGAACCCCTTCCCAGCCAGTGTCATTAGTACAGTAGCACCGATCGCTGTATTTACTTAGGCTGTAAGTTAGGCCCCGTTCACACTTGAATGGTTGCGATCTCAGGTAGAATCGGCGCAATTCCAGCCACATACCCAAAACGCTCTGCACAAATGCCAAAATCACAACACCTCTGTTTCAGGTGCCATTCATTTTCAATGACACCAAAACGCGATGCAGTAAAACTCCATTGAGCAAATCGTGTCGCTCAGGATGCAGCAGCTTCTTTTTGGCGACAGACTTCCAGCGATGTGCACCAATGCAGCAGCCATGAAGCAAAGCTCCGCAACCGCAGCATCTGTACAGCCCTGTCTGGCTGTATTGGGACATTTCATGTGGTGGGGGGGGGTGTCAAACTGCAGCTTAGGCTCAGCTGCCTGTTTTTACCCCCCCCCCCCCCCATACTCCAACACACAACAACATTGAGGTACACTGCAAAGCATGTGCAGTGGGACTGCGTTGTCTTAGTGTGGGGGTCTCCAAACTTTCAAAACAAAGGGCCAGTTCACGGTCCTTCAGACATTATGGGGGCAGACTGCAGCCATGGGGCTTAGACAAGGTCCTGACGTCAGTGAGAAAAAACAATGCCCCATCTTTGGTGTCAGTGGGAGGAAGTGTGCCCAATCATTGGTGATATTGGGAGGAATAGTACCCCATCATTGGTGTCACTGGGCCCCATTGTTGGTGTAATTGGGGGGTATTAGGCCCCATTGTTGGTGTCATTAGAAGGATGTGCCCCCCATCATTGGTGTCATTGGGAGGAATAGTGCCCCAATATTGGTGTCAATGGGCCCCATTGTTGGCATCATTGAGAGGAATCGTGCCTCATCATGGGCATAAATGGGCCCCGTTGTTGGTGTCATTGGGCCCCATTGGGCAAAATTCTTCCCAATTACTTTGACAATCAATTGTGACATTGAGAGGAATAGTGCCCCATCGTTGGTGTCATTGGGAGGAATCCTGCCGCACCATTGGTGTGTATGGGCCCCATTGTTGGTGTCATTGGGGGGTATTAGGACCCATTGTTGGTGTCATTAGAAGGATGTGTCCCCCATCATTGGGATAAATCAGTCCCCATCATTGGTGTCATTGTGAGGGATTGTGCCCCTTCATAGGTGTCAGTGGGGGGGGGGGGGGGGAAATTATGCCCCACTGTTAGTATCAGTGGATTTAATAATGCCCCAACAGACTTCAGTTTGGAAAACACTGACTTGGGGGTGCCATTCAAAATGAACAGTAAAGCAATGTGCTAACATAATGTAATTGCAGCAATGGTGGACATCACTGCAATGTAACACAAGGGAAGAGGGAGGTCCAACCATAAAGTGCAGGTATGGACATACCATCCCCCCCTCCCCCCATCACCAGGAGGAGCACATTACCAAATTAGCTGAGAGCTCAGATCCTGCACACAGCATTCAATATGCTGAGTTAACCCCTCCCGGTCATAATTCCGCGGTCACCCCCGGGCGTGTACATCGGCGCCAGGGCCGTATTTACCTGCACAGGTGTTGGGTGCATCGAGTCCCGTTCATGTCAATTGGGCGCTGCACAGACACAGCCGCTGCCCCCCAATGTAAAATCTGTGCGGGGGGCACGACCCCAAACGCAGTCAATGTGCACCCAAAGTGGGATCAGCGGCGGTGTCTGTGCAGCAGACATGAATGGGACGGCCTGTATGGGGTGCACCCAACCCCTGTACACCCCCATGTGACGGCTCTTCATTTACTGAACTCCACAGAGCAATGCGCACACAATCCGTGCATCCTGGATGCCATGCCCAGCCTCCTCCAGCCTAGGTTCACACTGGCGTGATGCGGCACATCGCACGTGATCCGCGCAGGAATTGCACCGCATTCCTGTGCAAAATCACATGCGGTGTCTGTGCAGTGCGATTTGAGACATTCGTTCTGTATGGCTCAAATCGCACCAAAATAGCGCAGGACCCTTTCATATGCCACACCGGAATAGGATCACACCCAATGCGATTCAGGCAACCGCACTGCCTTGTGCGAGCTGTTTTGGGGTGCCATTCATTTAACATTGACACCCGCAGCAGATCACATTACCTCTACACTTTTTCATCATATCCCGCATCGCATATACAGTGCCTTGCAAAAGTATTCACCCCCCCCTGGCACTGGAATGCCATTAAAGTCTAAGCCTAAGACTGGGATGCCATTAAAGTTTGTGTGTGCGTAAAGGCGGGTGTGTGTGTGTACAGTGCCTTGCAAAAATATTCTACCCCCTTGGCATTTTTCATGTTTTGTTGCCTCACAGCCTGGAATAACACGGATTGTTTGAGGATTTGCATCATTTAACCGCTTCGCGCCCGCCCTATAGCCGAAAGACGGCTACAGAGCGGACGCTAGCTGCCGGGAGGCCGTCCCTGGACGTCCTCCTATTTACTACCCCTCTGCGCGCCACCGCAGGCGAGCATCAGGGAAGTTCTGTGCTGCCCGTGTCCCTCGGACACAGCCAGCTACAGATCGCTGTAAACGGCCAATCACAGCAGCCGTTTACAGCGCGATCGGCGTGTCCAATGAGAGATGATCTCATAAGTAACCATATGAGATCATCTCTCAGCGCCGCTCTCCCTCCTCACACAGACAGCGTGTGAGAAGGGAGAGATCAATGGCTGCAGAGGCCGTAAGTTAAAAAAAAAAGGAAAAAAAGTGCCATCCGCCCCCAGTGCCATCCGACCCATTGTCATCCTCGCCCAGTGCCATCCTCGCCCAGTGCCATCCTCCGCAGTGCCATCCTCGCCCAGTGCCATCCTCCCCAGTGCCACCTGTTAGTGCTATCTGTCCCCAGTGCCACCTGATGTCAGTGCCATTTGTCCCCAGTGCCATCTGTCATCAGTGCCACGTATAAGTGCCATCTGTCATCAGTGCCACGTGTCATCAGTGCCACATAGTACCATCTGTCACCAGTGCCACATATTAGTGCCACCTGTCATCAGTGCCACGTATCAGTGCCATTTGTCATCAGTGCCACCTGTCAGTGTCACGTGCCATCTGTTGTCAGTGTCAGGTGTCATCAATGCCACTTATCAGTACCATCTGTCATCAGTGTCACGCGTCATCGGTGCCACGTATTAGTGCCATCTGTCACCGGTGCCACGTATTAGTGCCACCTGTCATCAGTGCCATGTATTAGTGCCATCTGTCATCAGTGCCACGTATTAGTGCCACGTGTCATCAGTGCCACATATTAGTGCCATCTGTCATCAGTGCCACGTATAAGTGTCATGAGTACCACATATCAGTGCCATCTGTCATCAGTGCCACGTGTCATTGTCCTGGTGCTCCAGGGCCTTCAAAAGTGTAATAAATAGTCAACAAGTTAGATGTGTAATTTATGCTCCTAGAACAAGTGACGGCGCTCCCTGCATGTTGGGCCTCTCTATGTGGCCAGGCTGTGAAAAAGTCCCACACATGTGGTATTGTAAGGCCGCGTACACACGCGGGGACTGTTCGCTCAACTTTGTTCGTCAAACAGTTTCAGCGGACAGTCCGCTCAAAATTAGCATGGACGGACATGGCCACACACGACGAACGAACAGTCCGCTGAAACCGTGCGCGATGACGTGAACAGCACGTACGACGGGACTAGAAAACGACGTCCTATACACTGCAATGCAACCTTCGGCGTATAAATTCTTTCTGAGCATGCGCGGAACTTTGTTTGACGAACAAGCCTACACACGAGGGGACTGTTCGCTGAAACCAAGTTTCAGCGGACAGTTTTTCGGGATTTCGGGAGTTTAAGTGCCCAGTAAGCAAGTGGTTAATTTACAGAACACGCCCACAACTTTCAAGATGTTTTTATTTTTTATTGTGAAGCAAACAACAAATAAGACAAAATAACAGAAAAAGTCGATGTGCAGAACTATTCACCCCCCTAAAGTCATGACTTTGTAGAGCCGCCTTTTGCGACTATCACAGCTCCAAGTCTCTTTGGATAAGTCTCTATGAGTCTTCCCACATCTCACCACTGGGATTTTTGCCCCATTCCTCCTCCTCGTTGCAAAACTGCTCCACCTTCTTCAAGTTGGATGGTTTGCGCTTGTGGACAGCAATCTTTAAGTCTGATCACAGATTTTCTATTGGATTGAGGTCTGGGCTTTGACTAGGTCATTCCAACACATTTTACATGTTTCCCCTTAAACCACTCAAGTGTTGCTTTAGCAGTGTGTTTGGGGTCATTGTCCTGCTGGAAGGTGAACCCCCGTCCTCTCCTCAAATCACACACAGAGGGGTACAGGTTTTACTCAAGAATATCCCTGTATTTAGCACCATCCATCTTTCCCTCAACTCTGACCAGTTTCTCAGTCTGGACTGCTGAGAAACATCCCCACAGCATGATGCTGCCACCACCATGTTTCACAGTGGGGATGGTGTTCTTTGGGTGATGAGATGTGTTGGGTTTGCACCGGACATAGCATTTTCTTTGATGGACAAAAAGTAGAATTTTAGTCTCATCAGACCAGATCACCTTCCTCTGTACATCAGACCAGATCACCTTCCTCCATACATCAGACCAGATCACCTTCCTCCATACATCAGAGCAGATCACCTTCCTCCATACATCAGACCAGATCACCTTCCTCCTTACATCAGATCAGATCACCTTCCTCCATACATCAGACCAGATCACCTTCCTCCATACATCAGAGCAGATCACCTTCCTCCATACATCAGACCAGATCACCTTCCTCCATACATCAGACCAGATCACCTTCCTCCATACATCAGAGCAGATCACCTTCCTCCGTACATCAGAGCAGATCACCTTCCTCCGTACATCAGAGCAGATCACCTTCCTCCATACATCAGAGCAGATCACCTTCCTCCATACATCAGACCAGATCACCTTCCTCCATACATCAGACCAGATCACCTTCCTCCATACATCAGACCAGATCACCTTCCTCCATACATCAGACCAGATCACCTTCCTCCATACATCAGAGCAGATCACCTTCCTCCATACATCAGAGCAGATCACCTTCCTCCATACATCAGACCAGAGCACCTTCCTCCATACATGAGACCAGATCACCTTCCTCCATACATCAGAGCAGATCACCTTCCTCCATACATCAGAGCAGATCACCTTCCTCCATACATCAGGGCAGATCACCTTCCTCCGTACATCAGAGCAGATCACCTTCCTCCATACATCAGACCAGATCACCTTCCTCCATACATCAGAGCAGATCACCTTCCTCCATACATCAGACCAGATCACCTTCCTCCATACATCAGAGCAGATCACCTTCCTCCATACATCAGACCAGATCACCTTCCTCCATACATCAGACCAGATCACCTTCCTCCATACATCAGAGCAGATCACCTTCCTCCATACATCAGAGCAGATCACCTTCCTCCATACATCAGACCAGAGCACCTTCCTCCATACATGAGACCAGATCACCTTCCTCCATACATCAGAGCAGATCACCTTCCTCCATACATCAGAGCAGATCACCTTCCTCCATACATCAGGGCAGATCACCTTCCTCCGTACATCAGAGCAGATCACCTTCCTCCATACATCAGACCAGATCACCTTCCTCCATACATCAGACCAGATCACCTTCCTCCATACATCAGAGCAGATCACCTTCCTCCATACATCAGACCAGAGCACCTTCCTCCATACATCAGAGCAGATCACCTTCCTCCATACATCAGACCAGATCACCTTCCTCCATACATCAGAGCAGATCACCTTCCTCCATACATGAGACCAGATCACCTTCCTCCATACATCAGAGCAGATCACCTTCCTCCATACATCAGAGCAGATCACCTTCCTCCATACATCAGACCAGAGAACCTTCCTCCATACATCAGACCAGAGAACCTTCCTCCATACATCAGACCAGATCACCTTCCTCCATACATCAGACCGGATCACCTTCCTCCATACATCAGAGCAGATCACCTTCCTCCATACATCAGACCAGATCACCTTCCTCCATACATCAGACCAGATCACCTTCCTCCATACATCAGACCAGATCACCTTCCTCTATACATCAGACCAGATCACCTTCCCCCATACATCAGAGCAGATCACCTTCCTCCATACATCAGAGCAGATCACCTTCCTCCATACATCAGACCAGAGCACCTTCCTCCATACATCAGACCAGATCACCTTCCTCCATACATCAGAGCAGATCACCTTCCTCCATACATCAGAGCAGATCACCTTCCTCCATACATCAGAGCAGATCACCTTCCTCCATACATCAGACCAGATCACCTTCCTCCATACATCAGACCAGATCACCTTCCTCCATACATCAGACCAGATCACCTTCCTCCATATATCAGAGCAGATCACCTTCCTCCATACATCAGAGCAGATCACCTTCCTCCATACATCAGAGCAGATCACCTTCCTCCATACATCAGACCAGATCACCTTCCTCCATACATCAGACCAGATCACCTTCCTCCGTACATCAGACCAGATCACCTTCCTCCGTACATCAGACCAGATCACCTTCCTCCGTACATCAGACCAGATCACCTTCCTCCGTACATCAGACCAGATCACCTTCCTCCATACATCAGACCAGATCACCTTCCTCCATACATCAGAGCAGATCACCTTCCTCCATACATCAGACCAGATCACCTTCCTCCATACATCAGAGCAGATCACCTTCCTCCATACATCAGAGCAGATCACCTTCCTCCATACATCAGAGCAGATCACCTTCCTCCATACATCAGAGCAGATCACCTTCCTCCATACATCAGACCAGATCACCTTCCTCAATACATCAGAGCAGATCACCTTCCTCCATACATCAGACCAGATCACCTTCCTCCATACATCAGACCAGATCCCCTTCCTCCATACATCAGAGCAGATCACCTTCCTCCGTACATCAGAGCAGATCACCTTCCTCCATACATCAGAGCAGATCACCTTCCTCCATACATCAGAGCAGATCACCTTCCTCCATACATCAGACCAGAGCACCTTCCTCCATACATCAGACCAGATCACCTTCCTCCATACATCAGACCAGATCACCTTCCTCCATACATCAGACCAGATCACCTTCCTCCATACATCAGACCAGATCACCTTCCTCCATACATCAGAGCAGATCACCTTCCTCCATACATCAGACCAGAGCACCTTCCTCCATACATCAGAGCAGATCACCTTCCTCCATACATCAGAGCAGATCACCTTCCTCCGTACATCAGAGCAGATCACCTTCCTCCATACATCAGAGCAGATCACCTTCCTCCATACATCAGACCAGATCACCTTCCTCCATACATCAGAGCAGAGCACCTTCCTCCATACATCAGACCAGATCACCTTCCTCCATACATCAGACCAGATCACCTTCCTCCATACATCAGAGCAGAGCACCTTCCTCCATACATCAGACCAGATCACCTTCCTCCGTACATCAGACCAGATCACCTTCCTCCATACATCAGACCAGAGCACCTTCCTCCATACATCAGAGCAGATCACCTTCCTCCATACATCAGAGCAGATCACCTTCCTCCATACATCAGAGCAGATCACCTTCCTCCATACATCAGAGCAGATCACCTTCCTCCATACATCAGAGCAGATCACCTTCCTCCATACATCAGAGCAGATCACCTTCCTCCATACATCACACCAGATCACCTTCCTCCATACATCAGAGCAGATCACCTTCCTCCATACATCAGAGCAGATCACCTTCCTCCATACATCAGAGCAGATCACCTTCCTCCATACATCAGAGCAGATCACCTTCCTCCATACATCACACCAGATCACCTTCCTCCATACATCAGAGCAGATCACCTTCCTCCATACATCACACCAGATCACCTTCCTCCATACATCAGAGCAGATCACCTTCCTCCATACATCAGAGCAGATCACCTTCCTCCATACATCAGAGCAGATCACCTTCCTCCATACATCAGACCAGATCACCTTCCTCCATACATCAGAGCAGATCACCTTCCTCCATACATCAGACCAGATCACCTTCCTCTATACATCAGAGCAGATCACCTTCCTCCATACATCAGAGCAGATCACCTTCCTCCATACATCAGACCAGATCACCTTCCTCCATACATCAGAGCAGATCACCTTCCTCCATACATCAGACCAGATCACCTTCCTCCATACATCAGACCAGATCACCTTCCTCCATACATCAGACCAGATCACCTTCCTCCATACATCAGAGCAGATCACCTTCCTCCATACATCAGACCAGATCACCTTCCTCTATACATCAGAGCAGATCACCTTCCTCCATACATCAGACCAGATCACCTTCCTCCATACATCAGAGCAGATCACCTTCCTCCATACATCAGACCAGATCACCTTCCTCTATACATCAGAGCAGATCACCTTCCTCCATACATCAGAGCAGATCACCTTCCTCCATACATCAGAGCAGATCACCTTCCTCCATACATCAGAGCAGATCACCTTCCTCCATACATCAGAGCAGATCACCTTCCTCCATACATCAGACCAGATCACCTTCCTCTATACATCAGAGCAGATCACCTTCCTCCATACATCAGAGCAGATCACCTTCCTCCATACATCAGAGCAGATCACCTTCCTCCATACATCAGATCAGATCACCTTCCTCCATACATCAGACCAGATCACCTTCCTCCATACATTTTTGGAGTCTCCCACATTACTTTTCCCAAACTCAAAACGTGCCATTTTGTTGTTTGGTGAAAGTAATGTCTTTCTTCGGGCCTCTCTGCCATAAAGCCCAACTCTATGGAGCGAACGGCTTATTGTCCTCCTATGTACAGATGCTCCAGTCTCTGCTGTGGAACTCTGAAGCTCCTCCAGGGTTACCTTAGGTCTCTGTGCTCCTCTCTGATTAATGCCCTCCTTGCCCGCTCCGTGAGTTTTGGTGTGCGGCCGTCTCTTGGCAGGTTTACGGTTGTGCCATGTTCTTTCCATTTGATTATGATAGATTCGATGGTCCTCCTAGGGGACATCAAAGATTTGGATTTTTTTTTATTATAACCTAACCCTGACTTGTACTTCTCAAGAACATTGTGCGTTACTTGTTTGGAGAGTTCCTTGGTCTTCATGGCAGTGTTTGGTTAGTGGTGCCTCTTGCTTAGGTGTTGCCGCCTCTGGGGCCTTTCAGAAAGGTGTGTCTATGTAATGACAGGTCATGTGACACTTATATTGCACACAGGTGGACATCATAAGGCTGTAATGTAACAAAATAGGTAAAAAGCCAAGGGGGGGGGGGGGGGTGAATACTTTTTGCAAGGCACTATATGTAATGGCTAAATGTCATCCCAGTGCCTCAGGTGTGTGCGGACATACAGAGCCGCAGTTATGGGGCTGAAGGAAGTACGGCAGGGGTGCAGGAGGAAGAGCGATCTGTAGTGATTTAACTTTACGACCGCCCTATAGCAGTTTTACCGCTTTAGGGCGGCCGCTGTGCTCCAGATCAAATATATATATAATGTGATCCTGCACTTTTTTAAAAAAATGGCGCCGCTATGGCTGGGAAGCCGTGATTAGTTTCTTTTTTTATTATTATTTCAGGCTTCCGAGCCAAGAGGTGAGATGCGGGGTCTTATTGACTCCCATATCTCACTATAAAGAGGACCTGTCATGTCATATTCCTATTACAAGGGATCTTTACATTCTTTGTAATAGGAATAAAAGTGATCAAAAAAAATTTTTTTTCCCGAAAAAGTTTTAAAATAAAAAAAAAGAAAGTATAATTAACAATAAAATATATTTTTTTTAAACGCCCCAGTCCCCGTGTGCCGCATACGTAAGTCCCGCCCAAATATGAAAACGGTGTTCAAACCACACATGTGAGGTATCGCCGCGAACGTTAGAGCGAGAGCAATAATTCTAGCCATAGACCTCCTCTGTAACTCAAAACACGTAACCAGTAAAAAAAAATTCAAGCGTCGCCTATGGGGATTTTTAAGTTACCGAACTTCAGCGACCATTCCACGAGCGTGTGCAATTTTGAATGGGTGACACGTTAGGTATCTATTTACTCAGCGTAACTACATCTTTCACAATATGTAAAAACATTGGGCTAACTTTATTGTTTTTTTTTTTTTTTAAAGCACAAAACTGTTTCTTTCCCAAAAAAATTTTTTTTTTTTCCCAAAGAAAAATTGCTGCACAAATTCCCTGTGAGATAGAAAGTTGCAACAACCGTCATTGTATTCTCTAGGGTCTTTGCGAGAAAAAAAAACATAGATAACGTTTGGGGTTCTGTGTAATTTTCTAGAAAAAAAAAAAAAGGATGATTTTTTACATGTAGCAGAGAAATGTCAGAATGGGCCTGGGTGGCAAGAGGATATAAACTTATTTGGATTTTTTTTTTTTACCAAAAATATGTAGCAGATTACATATTGGCCTAAATTGATGAAGAAATTTGATTTTTTACATTTTTTTATTGGATGTTTTATAGCAGAAAGATATATATATATATATATATATATATATATATGTATATATATATATATATATATATATATATATATATATATATATATATATATATAGCATAAATATTGGCCTAAATTGATGAATAAATTTGATTTTAAATTTTTTTTTATTGGATGTTTTATAGCAGAAAGTAAAAAAAAAAAAAAAAATATATATATATATATATATATATATATATATATATATATATATATATATATATATATATATATATATATATATATAATTTTTTTTTTTTTTTTTTTTTACTTTCTGCTATAAAACATCCAAAAAAAATGTAAAAATCTAATTTCTTCATCAATTTAGGCCAATATGTATGCTATATATATATATATAATTTTTTTTTTTGCTATAAAACATTTATATAAATTTTGTATGTTTATATATATATATAATTTTTTTTTTTTTTTTTTTTAATTGTCGGTCTGTCGGTTTGTTTATAGCACAAAAGAAAAAAGAAAACTGCAGAGGTGATCAAATACCACCAAAAGAAAGCTCTATTTGTGGGGGGGGGGGGGGGGGGGTGGAAGGACATAAATTGAATTTGTGTACAGCGTCGCCCAACTGCGCAATTGCCAGTTAAAGTAACGCAGTGCCGTTTCACAAACAAAATGGCCTTGTCAGGAGAGGGGGATCTTCCAGTGGTTTTATATGGATGTAACATGCAGACTAAAACCTGCACTTTAAAATTTTAATTTACAGAAATCTTTTATATCATATACTTAAGTTTGTTCTGTGCAAACGGGGCAAAAATCGAATGTTTTCAAGCTATATTCTCTGCTGATGGAATGTGTGAAATGGGGAAAATACCGCATAATGGCCACTAGATGGAGTCGAGGAGCATACTCCATTTCTTATGATCGTCGGTGCCATCTAGTGTCCATACTGCAGTATTTTCCCCACTAACACATTTAAACTGTAGAGACAACACGCTGTTCTCTATACCGATTTTTTTATTTTTTAAACCTACACAATATAGTTTGTTAATATAGGCAGACCTGTAATGGGCTATTTGTCATTGTAGGAAAACCCCAACACCAACAACCTCACATAGGGGCAACATGGATCAATAGAAGTCCTCCTTCATCACGTATTGTGGTAACAACATGGACGCAGCACCCCCAATAACCGACATCATCTTTAAAACCGCCAAAGGGTCCGGCGTCTGGCGCCCGTTTTTTTTACAACCAGTCAATTTCCCCACATCACAGCGCAATCCGCAACCAATGTATGGTGGATTCTTCATCCCAACCACGGGGGCCTGGAACCACGAGAAGGAATCCATGTTTCTATGTTTACAAGAGACCCATGTAAATATTAAAGACAGTTCTGGGTGGGGAGGCTTCATAGCACATCTCATGCCACCGGCGGTTTTTGGGGCCTGGCTGCTTGGGGGGGGGGGACCCGGATATCATTTACAGACAATCCCCAATGGGTGGGAACCACTGTGTGCCGGCACCCTGTGAAGAGCATTACAGAGGCCTACAAGGAACATATGAAGAAACCGGTGCACAGGGACCACAGAATGGAAAAATGTCTTAGCCCATATGGGAGTTTGTCTCTGAGCCCCTCCCCCATTGCGTCCTTTCAGTATGTCCGACTTCAGCTTTACCATTGTGCCCCCTTATCTATAAAGAAAAATCAAAAAACACTGGAATCTGCATTGCATCATTTTGTATTTGCTTGTTGTAAATAAAGATTTTATACCATTGAACCCTTCTGCCTGGTTTTATGAACGATACCATCTGTCATTAAATGGCGGACCGCGGTCTGGACACGGACTGAGCGAGACTCCTGGCCGGACCGGCAGCCCCTCAGTCTGAAGTGCCAGATCCCTTCCACTCAGCAGTCATTGGTTGCTGGGGCCACGGGCATCCCGGCAACCAATGACGTCATGTGTTCGCCCCGCCACCCTTCAGCAAGGTTCTCGGTGCAGCTCCCAGCCCCCTGCAGCTCTCTACCCCTCCCGCCTCCCGTTCCCTGCCTGCCCACAAGGTATGCTGTTTACTTACTTGCTGTTATGCTGGTTACATGCTGGTATGTTTACAGGAGCACTCTGATGGGCTCATGTTATGTTAGGGGCACTCTGATGGGCACATACATTGGAAAGGGGTACTCTGATGAGCACACATTGTGGAAAGGGGCATTCTGATGGGCACATGTGATGGAAAAGGGCACTCTGATGGGCACATACAATGGAAAGGTGCACTCTTTTGGGCACATACAATCGAAAAAGGGGCACTCTGGGCACATACTATGGAAAGAGGAACTGTAATGGACACATATTGTGGAAAGGGGCATTCTGATGGGCACATATCATGGAAAGGGGTACTCTGATGGGCATTTACCATGAAAAGGGGCTCCCTGTTGAGCACATACAATTGAAAGGGGCACTCTGATGGGCACACATTGTGGAAAAGGGCATTCTGATGGGCACATGTGATGGAAAGGGGCACTCTGATGGGCACACATTGTGGAAAAGGGCATTCTGATGGGCACATGTGATGGAAAGGGGCACTCTGATGGGCACATACGATGGAAAGGGGCACTCTGATGGGCACATACGATGGAAAAGTGTACTCTGATGGGCACATACAATGGCAAGGGGCACTCTGATGGGCACACATTGTGGAAAGGGGCATTCTGGTGGGCACATGTGATGGAAAAGGGCACTCTGATGGGCACATACAATGGAAAAGGGCACTCTGATGGACACATATGATGGAAAGGGGTACTCTGATGGGCATTTACCATGGAAATGGGTGCTCTGTTGAGCACATACGATAGAAAGGGCCACTCTGATGGGCACGCATTGTGGAAAGGGGCATTCTGCTGAGCACATGTGATCTACCCACCTCTCAGTACCAGCCATTTAAGAGAATACAGAGATAACTAAGCCCCCTTCCACAACAATGGACCCCCCCTCACAAAACAAAATACCACCCCAGCAACAATGGACCCCCTGCAGCTACAACAGATCTCCCAGCAGCCAGCATCAATAGACCCTCTGGCAGCCAGCAAAAATAGACCTTTCTGTCAGTAGATCCCTCCGAGCAACAATTGACCCCCTAGCAACATAAAACCCCCGCCCCCCCCCCAAGGAACAATAGACCACCCAGCAACAATAGATCCCCATGTAAAAATAGATCCCCACCACCGACAATAGATCCCCCAGCAACCATCTTCAAAAGACCCTCCAACACCCCTTGCCATTACATATATTCAGTGGTGGAGGTGCTGGAACTGCGTTCCCCCATGTTCCTGCTGGAAAAAAAATCCCCGCCTACAGGCGCCCTGCCTACGGGAATCCAGCACACAAGTCCCACCCACAAGCCTGTGGCTGTAGGATTGCATGCTCAATTTTCCCTGCTGTCTGCCCTTTTCTCCCTCTTGCCCCTGGAGAAGGGCTAACAGGTGTAGCACCCTGAAGTTTAGGAAGGGCTATCAAATTTATTTGCCAGGCCCTAGTTGTCCAGGCTAATTGCTAGGAGATCAATTGATTTCCCCCTAATTCTGGAATTGCTGCACTATTCTCTTCTGTCACCAGGTGGCACTGTATCTGGTGTCATTAGATAAGACAAGGGCATAGCAAGGACAGATTAGAAATGAATGGGGTATCTCAGCCAATGGGCAGAGATTTTCTTGGGTCCCTTGGCCTGCTGGGAGAGCCTATTTATTTGGGTGGAGTCAAGTGATCAGGGTTCTGTGCCACCTGGATGGCTGTCTGGGTGGACGTGTGTTGTAGTGCCCTATCCCGGGGACATCTGGCTGCTGGGCTGTCTGGAGGCCTATCAAAAAGCAGGAAAAGCAGCGTAGGGTTGGGACTGCAGGCTTGAAGTCCAACCAGAAGTAATGGTTCTGCCGGACGGGGAACCTGTGGTGGTCGGAGGTAGAGGGGAAAGCTGTCGCCACTAAGGGACCATCCACCTCGCCACTGGAGACCACTGTGAGTAAGCTGAGGCCAGTACCAGAGCAGACTTCTCGCCAGCCGGGGATGGTGAAGAAATGGGAAAACTTTAACAAGTGCCAAGTCAGGGACCCAGCAGGACAGCAGAGGTGATGCTTGTGGAGCATCAGTGAGTTCCAAGCCAGGGACCTAACGCGTCAGTGGGGGTGACGCTTGAGGAGTATCTATGAGTGCCAAGCAAGGGACCCAGCAGGGAAGCAGAGGTGATGCTTGTGGAGGATCAGTGAGTGCCAAGCCAGGGACCTAACGTGTCAGAGTGGGTGACGCTTAAAGAGTATCTATGAGTGCCAAGCAAGGGACCCAGCAGGGAAGCAGAGGTGATGCTTGTGGAGCATCAGTGAGTGCCAAGCCAGGGACCTAATGTGTGAGTGGGGGTGACGCTTGAGGAGTATCTATGAGTGCCAAGCAAGGGATCCAGCAGGGAAGCAGAGGTGATGCTTGTGGAGCATCAGTGAGTGCCAAGCCAGGGACCTAATGTGTGAGTGGGGGTGACGCTTGAGGAGTATCTATGAGTGCCAAGCAAGGGATCCAGCAGGGAAGCAGAGGTGATGCTTGTGGAGCATCAGTGAGTGCCAAGCCAGGGACCTAACGTGTCAGAGTGGGTGACGCTTGAGGAGTATCTATGAGTGCCAAGCAAGGGACCCAGCAGGGAAGCAGAGGTGATGCTTGTGGAGCATCAGTGAGTGCCAAGCCAGGGACCTAATGTGTGAGTGGGGGTGACGCTTGAGGAGTATCTATGAGTGCCAAGCCAGAGACCCAGCAGGGAAGCAGAGGTGATGCTTGTGGAGCATCAGTGAGTGCCAAGCCAGGGACCTAACGTATCAGAGTGGGTGACGCTTGAGGAGTATCTATGAGTGCCAAGCCAGGGACCCAGCAGGGAAGCAGGGGTGACGCGTGAGGAAGATACTGAGTGCTAAAGTCAAAGAGCTCAGGGGATCCAGTGGCTTGTGGATCTGAAGTCTAGTGAGAGAGACTGAGAGCTCGTTGAGTGAAGACCCATCAAGAGTGAGTGTGGGGTAAACTGAGGACTGTTCATGTTGCAAATAGTTAAATTCAATTGCGGTTAGTAACAGCTACAAGATTGTTGCCATAGGAGACAGCGGTCCTACCTATACAGAAGTGGTGTCCGGCTGGAGGCCTTCACCTGTATAGCTGTCTACCTATAGAAGTCTTCGGAGTCTGCTAATTATCTTTACATTTACCTAAGGGTGTCCTGACCTTAACCCTCTCTCCCACAGTTCTGTTTAAGAGACAGTAAATCTCTTTCCATTCAAAAAGTGTCTGGTGCCCACCATTTCATCTTGCATTACACCCACCATGCCTTGTAACCCCCTCTACACTGAAGGATGTCAGTGACAGTGGCGTAACTAGAACCTTCAGGGCCCCGATGCATGAAACCATGAAGGGCCCCCCTGAACCCCAGCCAGGGCCCTTCCCTCCGAGTCCGGCGGTGGAACTCCAGGGCATGGTCACAGGTATGACCTTTGTGAGCCCTGTAGTTCCACCACTGGCATCAGTAGTTTTTTTTCATTATTTTTTTTTTCATTTTTAGGTGCCTCATTGGGGGACTGTCCCTAGGCAGGATGGGGTCCCCGTCCCCAGAAGAGATGAGGTCCTTTTCTCCAGGGAAGATGAAGTTACTGCCCCCAGGTGAGAAGGGGTCCCTGTCCCCAGGGGAGATGGGGGTCCCTGTCCCCACGTGAGAAGGGTCCCCTGTCCCCAGGGGGAGATGGAGGGGGTATGTAATGGTGTGTGGGGGATGGGGTCCTCTCACTCACCATGACCAAGCTGCAGGCCGCGCACTCATCCATGTTGGCCTGGGCTCCATCCAGTGTGCTGGACGGGTGATCAGCATATCTCCCAGAAAGACCTTTCATCATCTGTGTATGACGGGGGAGGAGGGGGGCTGGCAGACAAGCCTGCAGTGTCCTCCGGGGGGCTCTCATAGGGCTGCACTGCATCTGTGTGCTTAAAGTTTGTTTACCCGGGAGAAGTATGCAGTGCAGAGTGGGCCGGACTCAGGGGGGCGGGACTCTGGCTGGGGAGAACAGACATCGGACTGAGCGGCAATGCATGGAGCAGGAGAGGGGTACTCTGAGGAGCCGGCCGAGGACACAGGTCATGCAGGGAATGCACAACTAAAGAGCAGCCAGTGCGATAGTCGAGCATGGAGCTCTGCTAGTCACCCTCCACCTCCAGCCACCCGTGTGCATGGTGCACTGGTACCCCTAGCTGCCTATGCTGCTGCCGGCCATATGTAGAGGGGGCTGCATGGGCCCCTTGCAGCACAGGGCCCAGTTGCGGTCGCAATTGCTGCATCCCCTATAGTTAAGCCCCTGTCAGTGGACCCTACCTGTTGGTCCCCATTAGCTCTAAAGAGGTCTGGGACTTTCCTACACAGGTAAAGACCAATGAGGACTGAAAGGGGAATTGAAAGGAGTCTCCCACCAGATGTGGCTGCCCCATAAAAATAAATTAAAAAAAAAACAATCAGATCCCCTTTCAGCATCCTTCCCAGCTGCCAAGATTTGTACCCAGTTTGCACTGCGGCCCCTGCCTGTGTTTGCTTGAGTTGGGTAGGGACAGCCTTACAAGGAAAAAAAATAACAATGTAAACAAATATTTTTAAAATGTAAATAAAACATGTGTGATAAAAAAAAGCGGCGGTGGTGGGAAATGTTAAGGTGCCCCGGCCGGGACCTGGAGGATGGGGGTTCTTTTTATTAGTTCTTAACCATATATAATTCTGTGATTACCGCAGTGTGTTATGCCATTTAGCATACTACTCAGGTCACAGTCTTCTGCAAACTAAACTCTAGAGACATAAAATCACCATTTAATGCAATTATCGTGTGTAGTCATAAAAATGGGATTTTTATATACAGCTTACCTGTAAAATCCTTTTCTTGAGAGTACATCACGGGACACAGGAGCTTCATTACATAGTGGGTTATATAGGCACCTCTGGTGATTGGACACTGGTTGACCCAATTAAGAGAATTCCTCCCCTATATAACCCCTCCCATCCGGGAGGCACCTCAGTTTTGTAGCAAAGCAATAAGAACCACGTAAAACCCAAGAGGGGCGGGAGCCCTGTGTCCCGTGATGTACTCTCAAGAAAAGGATTTTACAGGTAAGCTGTATATAAAAATCCCATTTTCTTGATCATACATCACGGGACACAGGAGCTTCATTACATAGTGGGATGTCCCAAAGCAATGCTCAGGTTGAGGGGAGGGAGACACAGATCATAAGCATAGACCGCCAGGGACCTGAGGACCTAAACTGCAGCCTGCAGTACACTGCGCCCGAAGGCGATATCCTCTTGCCCTCTGACATCCACCTGATAAAATCTGGTGAATGTGTGGACTGATGACCAAGTCGCAGCCTTACAGATCTGAGCCAGGGAGGCCTGGTGATGCACTGCCCAAGAAGCACTGACAGCCCTAGTAGAGTGCGCTTTCACCTGAAAAGGAGGAATCTTCCCCTTTAAGCTATAGGCCTGAGAAATAACCTGTCTGATCCATCTTGAGAGAGTGGACTTTGACGCTGCCTGACCCCTTCTAGGGCCTTCTGGCAGAATAAATAAGCAGTCAGTTTTTCTTATCTGAGCAGTTGCTTGAAGATAAAGACTGATTGCTCTAACCACATCTAAAGTGTGTAAGGATTCTTCCTCTGTGGACTGAGGATTTGGAAAAAAGGATGGTAGGATTATATCTTGATTCAGATGAAAACCTGAAACCACCTTAGGTAGAAAGGACCTGTTGGGACGCATAACCACCCGGTCCTTATGGATAATTAAATAGGGCTCTTTACAAGAAAGAGCTGCCAATTCTGATACCCTTCTAGCCGTGGATATGGCTACTAGGAAGACTAGCTTCTTTGTCAAGAGGACTAACGAAGCTAGATGCAAAGGTTCAAATGGTTGGGCTACTAAGGCCGAGAGAACCAAATTCAGATCCCATGGGCATACCGGAGGTCTGACTGGCGGTCTCATCCGCATAGCCCCCTGGATAAAGGCCCGTACCAGGGAATGTGATGCAAGCGGTCTTTGAAAAAAGACCGACAGGGCCGAAATCTGCACCTTGATGGTGCTTATGGCCAAATTCAATTCAAGGCCTGATTGGAGAAAGGCCAAGATTCTGTTAATGACATACCTTCTGGGATGCCATCTCCTGGGTTCACACCAGGAAACATATGCCCTCCAGATCTTGTAATAGATACGCCTGGAGGCCGGCTTTCTGGCATTGACCAGAGTGGAAAGGACTGGCCCCGAAAGACCACGGTCTTTTAAAATGTGGGTCTCAGCAGCCAGACCGTCAAACAGGCATGTACTGGCCATTGGGACTACCGGGAGTTTCCCGGTGAGCCGATGGCTCAGTGGGCCACTCTGATGTAAGGGGTGCTGATGGGACACTCTGATGTAAGGGGGCTGGTGACGGGACACTCAAAATGTAAGTGGGCCATTCTGGATGAAGTCCAGGGCCAAATTTCTGTCCCAGTCCAGCCCTGCCGTCAAATTCAGACTGCGTAAAGCAGGATGGTAAATTGGGCCCTGCGAGAGCAGATCTGGCCGGAGGGGGAGGGTCCATGGCCTGCCCACTGCTAGCTTCATGATTTCTGCGAACCATAGTCGCCTGGGCCAAGCCGGGGCCACTAGAAGGACCGACTTCGCCTCCCTCTTGACCCTTCCCAGGAACCGTGACAGTAGTGGGTTCGGGGGGAAGGCATAGATCAGATTGTACTGATCCCAGGGAACTGTCAGAGCATCTGACCCCTGAGCAAGTGCATCTCTTGTCCTTGACACAAAGTTGTCCAGTTTCCTGTTGAATCTGGACGCAAAAAGATCCACGTCTGGAGTGCCCCATTTGTAACATATGTCTCGAAACACATCGGGGTGCAGAGCCCATTCTCCTGGGCACAACTGCTGGCGGCTGAGATAATCCGCCTGCCAATTCTCCACTCCTGGGATGAAGACTGCAGAGAGGCACGGAACATGCTCTTCTGCCCAGACAAGTATGCGATTCACCTCGTTTTGGGCCACCAGACTTCTGGTACCGCCCTGGTGATTGATATAAGCCACCGCGGTGGCATTGTCGGACTGAATCCGAACCGGGAAGCCTCGCAGTCTGTGAGACCACTCTCTGAGTGCCACGTAAACTGCCCGAATCTCTAGGATATTTATGGGCAACAGACTTTCGGTCGCAGACCATTTTCCCTGCGAGCATGTTCCCTCTAATACGGCTCCCCAGCCTGTCAGGCTGGCATCCGTTGTGACAATCTTCCATGAGAGGGGAAGAAATGTTTTGCCTTTTAGCAAATTTCTGGTTTGTAACCACCAAACAAGACTCCTGCGTGCCCGGGGGGATAAACGCAAAGGAAGATCCAGGGATTGGGGCTTCCTGTTCCAAATCGCAAGGATGCATCTTTGCAGGGGCCTTGAGTGGAACTGGGCAAATGGGACGGCCTCGAATGAGGCGACCATCTTTCCCAATAGTCTCATACATAGGCGAATAGAGGGAGATCTTCTGCCCAGAACTAGGCGCACCAGATCTCCAATGGCCAAGGCCTTTGGCCCTGGAAGGAACACCCTGCCCTGAGCGGTGTCGATAATGAGACCCAGGTAATCCAACCTGGTGGTCGGTTGCAGAGACGACTTTTCTAGGTTTATAATCCAACCTAGGCGGCCCAGATGTTCTAGCGTTTTGGTGACGCTGCGACTTAGGCTCGTTATAGTTCTCTCTACGAGAAGCAAGTCGTCTAGGTAGGCCATGACGGCTATGCCCTGAACTCTTAAAGTTGCTAAGAGAGGGTCTAGAATCTTCGTGAAGACTCGGGGGGCCGTGGCTAGGCCGAATGGCAGGGCCACAAATTGAAAGTGGCGTTGCTCTACCGCGAACCTTAGGAACTTCTGGTGCGCGGGAAATATTGGCACATGGAGATATGCATCTCTGATATCTATTGATGCTATGAATTCTCCTCCCTGCAGGGAGGAAACCACAGTGCGTATAGACTGCATCCGGAAGGTCTGGATGTGTAGAAACCGGTTCAAGTCTCTGAGATCCAAGATAGGTCTGACACTTCCGTTTGGTTTTGGGACGGTGAAGAGATTCGAATAAAAACCTGAACCCTGATCTTTCGGGCTCACCTCTACTATCACTCCTTGGGATAGTAACAGATCTAAGGCCAGGAGTAGCGATTTCCGCTCTATTGGATCCTTGGGGATCCTTGACCTTAGAAAACGAAAGGGTGGAATCTTCTGAAATTCTAGCCTGTAGCCCAGAGATACCGAAGAGATCACCCATTTGTCCTGAATCTCCTCCCGCCAGGCGCCTGCAAACTGCAGGAGCCTTTCCCCCACTCGGCCGAGCGGGGGCGCCCCTTCACAAGGAGGTCTTGGAGGTTTGCTTGGCAGGCTTCCGCCCCCAAGTCTTTTTCTGTCCCTGGGCTCGGCCCTGAGGCTTTCTAGCAGCGGAGGGCTGGGAAGGCCGTCGCCACTGTTTAGAGCTTGACGCTTCGGGAGAAAGAGTACGCCTGAATGAGGGACGTTTACTCTTCTTGACTGGAAGGAGTGTAGATTTACCTCCTGAGATATTTTGGATGAATTTATCTAGTTCTTCTCCAAACAAACGTTCCCCTTTAAATGGGAACCCAGCCAAATGCTTTTTGCATGACATCTCAGCGGCCCAATTTTTTAGCCATAGAGCCCTACGCATGTGTACCAACATGAGGGACAAACGGGATGCTTGTTGGACAGAATCCAAAATCGCATCAATTATGAAACATAAGATGTGAGGCATCTCTGCATATTTCACTACTTCCTCGCTGGGGAGGAGTTCAAACATTTGTTTGACCTGTTCCTTAAGGAACTGACACAATCCTATGGCTGCGACTGTAGGTTGCACCACAGCGCCGGCCATGGAAAAGGAGGCTTTTAACAAGGTTTCCAGCCTTTTGTCAGCTGGATCCTTAAATACCTGCGCATTATCCAAAGGACAAGTTAGGTTTTTATTCACACAAGAGATAGCTGCATCAACAGATGGGGCCCCCCATTTCTTGGTGAAACTTTCCTCCACGGGATAATTTATAGAAAACCTCTTGGGAGGAGTAAACAGTTTATCGGGATGTCCCCAGTCCTCATACATCAAGTCAGCCATTAAAGGATGAATTGGGAAGGAACAAGCAGTCTTGTGGGGCTTTCCTGACTCCCAGGGAAGAGACAGAGGATGTAGCGACTTCAGCAGGCGGCATTCTGAACGTGGTACGCACCAATTCAGTGTAATACTGCACCTGCTTTCTGAGTGCCTGGGAGGAGGGGACTATCTCCTCATCCTCTGACTGATCCGACTGCTCATGATCCCTTTCTAAAGATAGGGATCTCTCCTCATTTTCAGAACAACTGTCTGAGAGAGGGATTTCAGCAGAGGGAGGGGATCTACCCCTTTTTCTGCTATCTTTTAGGGAAGCAGAAATAAAATTCATTATCCTCCCTTCAAAACTCTCCAATGAAGCCCTAAGGGAGTCCTCAGTGACATAGACCGGGGCTGCGACATTAGGAGAGGCTGCAAAGCCTGAAAGGGGCACTGACTCGTCTTGAGATGCAGGCTCCACTCTTGCAGAGGGGGATGGTAATCTGCATGCACCTTTGGAACCCCTGGACCTAGGCGGTGATTTGCCAGTGCTTTTGTTACCTGCCCCTGAAACCCTCTTACGAGGAGACATAGTACTGAGCTACAAAGCAGAGTTACTAATGTAAAATGCAATCACTTGTTTGTGCTTAAAGTCTCACAATAAATCAATATTAGCTTAACTGCACAATATGATGCCGAGTAGGTGTCTTAGGGTTTGCCTGGATCCAATCCCACGGATGCTTACAGCCCACAGCTCCTGTGCCTCACCTTACAGTCCCCTGACGCTCTGGGCTTTTAAATCGGCCGTTTTGGCGCCTGCATTACAGCATAGAGCACCTGATTGTGCACAGCTGGCAACCACACCCCCCCCCCTTCCCCATTAGGCCGGGAGCGCGCCCGGCGCGCGTGCACGCGCCCGCGGGATCCGGGGGGGGGAGGAGAACCCAAAAGGAGTGACCTGGGACCCCCTGATCTGCGTGGGACCCCTCTTTTACCTTTATTGTGGCAGGGACTGCAAGGAGACGTGAGAGCTGGAGAACCAGGCATTTCACTGAGCGTGTTAGTATTGAAAGGCATGTAAGTATGCATCAGGCTGCTCTTACTCCATCTAGTGGTGGAAACCAGGTAAGACATACAACTACTCACAGTGAAGAAATCCATTCATATATTAAATATATAGGATGACTTCCCATACCTGTTCCCCGCCGCAGGAATTGCTGTGTTCAGACCAATTCCAGCCTTCACCCATCACGGCGGGTATTGTTAGCCAACCTTCAGGCGTATCTGGGGTTCTTACGAAAAGATCCTCCTACCTGGGCCTTGTAAAAAACTCTGCCAGAAACTTACGGGCGCCCTGAGTCAACAGTACCCCAAGTCTGGTTGTCCCAGAGTCCAGTCTTCCAATGGAGAGGACTTACAGGCAAAACCTCGTGTCTTCGGCAAACGAGGCCCGGGTACCATACCATCTTGGGAGTCAAATATCGGCCCGAGGTATGGATCCGGTTTGTTGTAGCCCTTCGGCCCTCGCCGGGACCCGCATAGAGCTAAGTTTTACGTGACCATCGACCAGACACTGGCGAAAAAACTGAGGTGCCTCCCGGATGGGAGGGGTTATATAGGGGAGGAATTCTCCTTAATTAGGGTCAACCAGTGTCCAATCACCAGAGGTGCCTATATAACCCACTATGTAATGAAGCTCCTGTGTCCCGTGATGTATGATCAAGAAATAATTATTTGTCTTTAAATGAGAAGCTAGCAGAAATACCAGAATCTGCCCCGATATCATCCCGTTGTATACACACCCAGCACTGTGGGATCTTATCAGGTTTAGTGCTGGCAGGGGGGGGGAGACAAGAGAGTGAGTAGAGAGGATAAGTCATCAGTGTCCTGCTGCTTCATCATGAACCTATCACAGGCTGGAGGTGTGTCCTTTACAAAGCTGCGATGCCTCTGCTGTTTGCTTAAGGGAGTAATCTTTGAAACGTTTTAGCTATTACTAATCTAAATAAAGTGAAAAATTTAAAATAATTAAATAAAAACAGAAAAGCGATAAAGGAATAAATAAAAGCAAATCTTTTAGGCCTCTTTCACACGGGGCGGATCAGTAATGATCCGCCCCGTGATGATCCGCTCACTCAGCGGGGATCGCTCCGTTGTCCCCGCTGAGCCGGCGGCGGACAGGGCGGTCTCCGCACACTGTGCAGGGACCGCCCTGTCAGATCTCCGCTTTCCTCTATGGGGATGGGATGAGCACGGACTGTCTGTCCGTGTTCATCCGATCCGCTCTGCAGACGGATAGAAAAATAGGATTTTCCTCCGTCTGCAGAATCGGACAGTAGCGGAGGCGGACGAAATCGGGTGTCTGCGGATGCTCATCCGAAGACACCCGCTATCCCATAGGGATGAATGTATGTCCGTATTTCATCCGCAAACGGATGGATGAAATATGGACATACCATCCACATGTGTGAAAGGGGCCTTACTGTAAACTTATTTCAAGAATGAATCATATATAAAAGAAAATCAAACCACAAGCTAAATAGGCCAATTTTAAAGCCTAGACCACCCTTAAATATTTTACTATGGAGGAACCCTTAAAATGTCCGTTATATCGGTGGTAAGTGGGAAGAATGTTCCTTACATTGGTGTTCAGTTTGATGAGCTCCTTCTAACATGAATATATACCTGACAAAGGATAAGAAAAGCTACACTGGTCGCACGCCACTGGCTCTGCCAAGTGGGATCAGTGCACCACCAGGCAGGAGATAAATGTACTACCCAATGGCTCAAACCCTGGCAAACTTTGGAGGAACCTTGGGCGAGAAAGGCTGGCCTAGATATGTAACAATGTTTACAATGAAACCACTATATTTATATTTTTCATCATCCAGCAAAGTACATGATCCGGCACCGGTAAGTGATAAGAAAAACACTTTAAATGTCCAGATCCTCGGTCATCATGGCTTCCAAACACCTGTAAGTGCCAAAAAAGAGATCATTGTTAAGATTTTATGTTTTATATTGATTTAAATAACATATTTTATTTATTGTATCTATTATTTGTGGAGTTTGAAGATTTTGATTACGGTATCTGAAAGACAACAGAGAACATTTAGCTGTCAAACCATTAGTCCTAAAAGACATCTAAGCCCTTGTACACACGGTCGGAGATTCCGACAACCAAATCCATCGGAGTAATTCCGACGGATTAATTACGGAAGAGGTCCGGAAGTTATGTTGTATACACACGGTCGGACAAAGTTGTCGGAAAATCCGATTGTACATAACGTGATGACGTTATTTCGTTACGACGGGACTACGTTTAGGCTAGTAGCCAATAGCTTTGGTCTAGGAATTTAATCTGAGCATGCGTGGCACTTTGTCCGTCGGAGTAGGCTACACATGATCGGAGCATTTTGTCGGAAAATTTTACCGGCAAGTTGGAAAACTTGGTCCGTCGGATATTCCGGCGGAAACAGTCCAATGGAGACCACACACAGTCGGAATATCCGACAAAACGGTCCGATAGGACACATTCCGTCAGAATCTCCGACCGTGTTTACAAGAGCTTACAGGTGTTGGAAGACTCCCGGCTATGTACAACAACCCATCATAGTATAGGAGAATGACCCAAAACTGTTAAAGCTGGTAAGGGGGTGTATATAAGTCTACATCTCCCCGATACAAGCACCAGGGATGACCCACCTGTCCTTATCAAGGCCACCATGATTACCAGGGTCAAAACCAAGAGATTTAGGAAGATCAGAAGGCGCATCCATAAGAGTAACCAGTGTGATGTTGGTTCTGCTGAGAAAAAGAGAAAATGATAACCCTCTAAATTACTAATCCGAAACCGCATTCGTAACAACCCGGGAATGGACTGGCGAATATACATCAAACTTGAACAACTGGAGGTCACTTTGATGGAGCTCACTCATCAAATGGTGTTCCCATCAGGTAATTTCTTTATTGATCAAATAATGAACAGATAATACTTCATATTTCCCTATGTCTAGTCAGCAGGGAGCTTTAAATTCTTGTTCACCTGTTTACCAGACTAATCCCTAATCCGACTCGCCTGCCTGGCGGGAACCCTGGTTGAGGATGACTAGTAAATACTGATCTTAAAAAAAATAACCATTTTATCTAAATAGTAGAATAAAAGATATGAAACATCAATTTAAAAGCCTATAAATGGCATTTAGTATAAATAATTTATATATAAATAAGTTGGAATAGTTTGAAAAGCTAAAAACATTAGGATTTGGAATACAGTTGACCTAAAACAGAATTCTCTATAGGACTGAATCTTCAGGTTCTTCCAGAAACCCAACTGGGATTTCCAGTGACGGAGTTGGGTTCCCTCCGTTCCTCACCTAGTAATGTAAACCAGAACTCCTTGCTGTAGATGTCTCCGGTGAAGCTGTTGTTGGCTTTACATCTATAGGACCCGAGACTGGCGTGGTCATAGATGGTAACACTGAACGTGGCTCCTCGCTCTTCTGACGCGGTCATCTTTCCTTTGGTTGACTTGTTGTGGAATAATGTGTATGTGACGGGGAGTGATCCACCTCTGGACACGCAGCGAATGGTTTGCACTTGTCCGATCGTGGCCTCGGGTGACCCAGGAATCAGTTCTGAGTTTAGTAAAACTCCCTCAGCTGGAAAATAACAGATATAACAGATATAGTCAAAAATTTAATCTTTACACACATATATATATATACAGTATCTCACAAAAGTGAGTACACCCCTCACAAATCGTTTCTTCTCTCTTTTCATGTGACAACACTGAAGAAATGACACTTGTCTACAATGTAAAGTAGTGAGTGTACAGCTTGTATAACAGTGTAAATTTCCTGTCCCCTCAAAATAACTCAACACACAGCCATTAATGTCTAAACCGCTGGCAACAAAAGTCAGTACACCCCTAAGTGAAAATGTCCAAATTGGGGCCCAATTATCCATTTTCCCCTCCCCCGGTGTCATGTGACTCGTTAGTGTTACAAGGTCTCAGGAGTGAATGGGGAGCAGGTGTGTTAAATTTGGTGTCATCGCTCTCACTCTCTCATACTGGTCACTGGAAGTACAACATGGCACCTCATGGCAAAGAACTCTCTGAGGATCTGAAAAAAAGAATTATTGCTCTACATAAAGATGGCCTAAGCTATAAGAAGATTGCCAAGACCCTGAAACGGAGCTGCAGCACGGTGGCCAAGACCATACAGCGGTATAACAGGACAGGTTCCACTCAGAACAGGCCTCGCCATGGTCCACCAAAGAAGTTGAGGTCACATGCTCAGCGTCATATCCAGAGGTTGTCTTTGGGAAATAGACGTATGAGTGCTGCCAGCATTGCTGCAGAGGTTGTAGGGGTGGAGGGGGGGTCAGCCTGCCAGTGCTCCGATTATACGCCGCACACTGCGTCAAATTGGTCTGCATGGCTGTCATCCCAGAAGGAAGCCTTTTCTAAAGATGATGCACAAGAAAGACCACAAACAGTTTGCTGAAGAGAAGCAGACTAAGGCCGCGTACACACGCGGGGACTGTTCGCTCAACTTTGTCCGTCAAACAGTTTCAGCGAACAGTCCGCTCAAAATTAGCATGGACGGACTTGCCCACACACGACGAACGAACAGTTTGCTGAAACCGTGCGCGATGACGTGAACGGCACGTACGACGGGACTAGAAAACGACGTCCTATACACTGCAATGCAAACTTCGGCGTGTAAATCCTTTCTGAGCATGCGCGGAACTTAGTTTGACGAACAAGCCTACACACGAGGGGACTGTTCGCTGAAACAAAGTTTCAGCGGACAGTTTTTCGGAATTTCCGAAAAACTTTGTTCAGCAGACTGTTCGCTGAAACTGTCCGCTGAAAGCCCACACACGAGCGGACTGTCCGCTGAAACACTGTTCAGCGGACAAAGTTGGGCGAACAGTCCCCGCGTGTGTACGCGGCCTAAGGAAATGGATTACTGGAACCACGTCCTATGGTCTGATGAGACCAAGATAAATCTGTTTCACATGGTGTCAAGCTTGTCTAGCAGCAACCAGGTGAGGAGGACAAAGACAAGTGTGTCTTGTCTACAGTCAGGCATGGTGGTGGGGGTGTCATGGTCTGGGGCTGCATGAGTGCTGCCGGCACTGGGGGGCTACAGATCATTGAGGGGACCATGAATGCCAACATGTACTGTGACATACTGAAGCAGAGCATGATCCCCTCCCTTCAGAGACTGGGCCACAGGGCAGTATTCCAACATGATAACCCCCCCAAACACCCCTCCAACACCACCACTTCCTTGCTAAAGAAGCTGAGGGTAAAGGTGATGGACTGGCCAAGCATGTCTCCAGACCTAAACCCTATTGGTCATCTGTGGGGGATCCTCAAACGGAAGGTGGAGGAGCGCAAGGTCTCCAACATCCACCAGCTCTGTGATGTCATCATGGGGGAGGGGAAGAGGACTCCAGTGGGGACCTGTGAAGCTCTGGTGACCTCCATGCCCAAGAGGGTGAAGGCAGTGCTGGAAAATAATGGCGTCCACACAAAATATTGACACTTTGGGCCCAATTTGGAGATTTTCACTTAGGGGTGTACTGACTTTTGTTGCCAGCGGTTTAGACATTAATGGCTGTGTGTTGAGTTATTTTGAGGGGACAGGAAATTTACACTGTTATACAAGCTGTACACTCACTACTTTACATTGTAGACAAGTGTCATTTCTTCAGTGTTGTCACATGAAAAGAGAGAAGAAAAGATTTACACATGTGAGGGGTGTACTTACTTTGGTGAGATACGGTATATATATATTTCATCTCAATGCATAATAAGAACATTTGTAATCTAAAAGATTCCACAGTAAATAATGAGCATTTTATTGTGCTGTATGTTTGTGTTTGGTGGTCTGAACTCCCCTGTGAACATACACTTTACTTTGTGATATTTTAAAGTGTACCTGTTATGGGACGCCACCCCCTTATTGTGTTGGGGGGGAGGGGGGTGTTTGTCTTGATTCCATTCATAAAAAAGAATATACAGGCTTCAATTCAACCCTCTATGTAGTTTGCAAGGGATGGTGGCTAGCGTTTGATTGTAGATCTGAAGGCGTTAAACTTTTATATCCCCTAATGCCCCGCACACACCAGCGAATTTTCAGTCGGAAAAAACTTGGATGGTTTTTCCGAAGGAATTCCGCTCAAGCTTGTCTTGCATACACACGGTTACACAAAAGTTCTCTGAACTTTCGAGCGTCAAGAACGTGGAGACGTTCAACACTACGACGAGCCGCGAAAATGAAGTTCATTGCTTCCGAGCGTGCGTCGAATTGTTTCCGAGCATGTGTAGGGATTTTGCGCGTCGGAGTTTGTACAGACGGTCAGAATTTCCGAATGGAACTTTTTCCGACCGAAAAATTTGCTGGCCGAAATTCCACCGGCAAAAGTCTGAGCAGTGGAGCATACACATGATCGCATTTTCTGACCAAAAGCTCTCATCTGACTTTTGCTGGTGGAATTTCCGATCGCGTGTACGGGGCATTAGAGATCTTAGGGATCGCGTGTACGGGGCATTAGAGATCTAAGGGATCGTGTGTACGGGGCATTAGAGATCTTAGGGATCGTGTGTACGGGGCCATTAGAGATCTTCAAAATGGAGTCCATTGAGCCAGCGCAGCCAGATGGCAAAATGCTATTTTGGGATCTTCATGATGAAACATCCCAAAATATTTATTTCTTTCATAATTGGTAAGCTTGCGATCGGCTAGACGCATTTCCAGTTTTAACAGTCTGCCCTTTGGCCTATGCAGGTCTCCAAAACTGTTCACAAGTGTTCTCGGTGTAGCGTTAGCCCCACTCAGAGAACAAGTTATTTGGACAACATTATTCTTCTATCCAGAGGTCTGAAACAATTGCTGATGCCCTGTGGGGGATATAGCTGGTTTATTAACTCTCTCTAACTTAACAGTTAGTATGTCGGGAGGTACTCTGCCAACTCCTCTGTTGGGCTTCTGTGAAGGAATCCAATGTACATAATGATAATCAGAAAATGTCTATTTGCTTATGTGTATACATGTTTCTATGCTCCTTACTTATTATGTAGTATACAGATTGACTCTTAAAGATGTCGTCCACCCCCTACATCCCCTGTGTTAGAAGAATGCATTTGAGATAACAGAACCAGCTTCAACCGAACTTCAAGCATCAAGTTTCTCCATTTCTCTCGTATTTTAACCAATAAGATGTACCAATTAGACTGACATAGCAATGACGTATCTTTCTGTATAAAATATCAACACCGTCCACCAATAAATCAGAAGTTAGAAGTAGCCGAGCTGAACGTATCTCAGAGAGTGTTTACTTCTAATGTGCTGCACATTTATACTTTTTAATTAGAAATAGCAGCAGATAACCTTGAACTAGTTTGTAGTTCTTATCCATTTCAACTGGCGCCCAGAACGTGGGAGCTCCAGGCTTCAATCGAAGGGAGACCGCATTCCAGGACCGAACAGCTGGCCAGATCAGAGAAGGGGGTTAAGAGCGCAGCCCTAACAGTACTGTAAGCATATTTATTCTTACCATTTGTACGACTTCTCTGGTTGGGCCGGTTGATTTTGTCTTGTATGCTCCTTTCGATTGTTCAAAGAGGCAGGTAACTTATTTCTCGCCTGGAGCTGTTTTAACAAACCCGCTAATGGTTTTCTGCTGACTATTATCTGTTCAGTGTCTGTCATTCTGAAGGACTGCAAATTTAGCAGACTGAAAGTGCAGCTGCAGGCGTGTGTCCATCCTCACCCCTAGATTCTGCCTCTAGTGGTGGGGTGTAATTCTGCAGGCGTTTATAGATGGGTTACTCGAGGTTGGCTGTGTAGGACCTCTGAGGGTTTATGTCAGCTGCGAAAATGGCAGTTTGAAAGAAGGCTTGCGGAATTGGCAGTCTTGCAAACGTCTATAAACGTTTTTCTCTGGTGAGCTTTTCCTGAGGGTTTATCTCAGCTGCGGATTGGGCAGACTGAGCGAAGGCTAGCTGGAATTTGGCAGTCTTGCAACTCCGGTGAGCTGTCAGGTGTAATGTCCTGTTCTGAGTGTATTATACTTTTTAATTAGAAATAGCAGCAGATAACCTTGAACTAGTTGTAGTTCTTATCCATTTCACTTCCACCAGAGAAAACGGTGGAAGTCAAAGAATGAATGCTGAAGACAGTAATCTCCACTGGTTTGACCATTTCTCAGTGCCTCGATCTTTGGAGCACAATGTCGTCATACCAATAATTCCTTTGAGACAGTTCCAGCAAGGTATGGCATGAATGGATGACCCTGCTGCAGCAATCGGAGGCGGATCAGAACGGGCCAGAAGTTCGCCTACTGGTTCTTTATTTTGAGTCACGAAACCTGGAAAACGGGGTGTCGGTTTTCAGTGCTGGATAAGAAATTAGCTGGATTGGCATTCTTATTTAAACTGAAGGGGTGTCAAGACTTCACAAAAGATTTCTGGGTGAAACAAGCCTTGAAGGGTAACAGGCGCTCTCAAAAACATTAGGGACACCAGGCGCCCGGTGTGGTTTGAGCTTTTACAGAAGTTGATGGTCCAGTTGGGGAGTTTATGTTCATCAGCCGCCCCCGCTATGAGGCGGTGTTATTTAGGGCGGCCTTTACGTTGGCGTTTTTTGGGGCATTCAGGATTGAGGAGCTGGTTAGCCCATCTAAAGTAGTACATGGGGGCATGTTGGATCGGAAGTTATGCTGCAGTAAAGATGAGGTGTCCCTCATTATTCGCCAATCAAAGACGGATCAAGAGGGTAAGAAGGTGCAAATTATATCTTTGCCTGGGTCCCCGTTGTTTCCGGTGGAGGCAGTGAAGACAGTTTTGGCTATAAGCCCGGGGTAGTAAGGTCTTTTCTCATACACTCCGATGGGTCCCCCTTGTGGCGATTCCAATTCATTGCAGTGTTCCAAAAAGGTTTTAGCCCTTGTACACACGGTCGGAGATTCCGACGGAATGTTTCCGATCGGACCGTTTTGTTGGATATTCCGACTGTGTGTGGTCTACATTGGACTAATTCCGTCGGAGTATCCGACGGACCAAGTTTTCCAACTTGTTGGAAACATTTTCCGACAAATTCTCCGATCGGACATACTCCGATCATGTGTAGAGAATTCCCATCGGATAAAAGTGCCACGCATGCTCAGATCAAATTCCTACATCAAAGCTATTGGCTACTAGCCTGAATGTAGTCCCGTCGTAACGAAATAACGTCATCACGTCGGATTTTCCGACAACTTTGTCTAACCGTGTGTATGCAACAGTTTCGGACAAAATCCGACGGATTTGGTTGTCGGAATCTCTGACCATGTGTACAAGGGCTAAGAGCGTTGGGATTGGATGAGAAGGAATTCTCATCCCATTCCTTTACAATAGCAATTTAAAAAAGAAAGCTGCGCTGAAAAACCATGTACCATAAATAGGGCTAAATGATATCATTACCACCATAACAAAACTTATTTTCCACCATGTGTACAAAAATTATTAATATAAACACAAATAAAAAGGTGAAAAACAATAATAAAAAACAATTATGAATAGTCCAAAAGTAATATTAAGTATAGAAGCAGGAGGATAAGGAGATGAAACTTCAGTCCACTTAGGTGACTCCGCACACAGCACCAGGGCTGTGTTTAAGGCAGGGCAAAAGGGGCAGCTGCCCTGGGCCCTGTCATTTTTGTGGGGCCCAAAACAGCTGCCTCATACTTGCCAACTATCCAGGTTTAAATTCCCTTGTCCCTTGAAGTTTTAGTCCTGTACTGTGTCCTGATATCTCAGTGTGAAGTGATGGTACTAATGCCTTATTTTTGTGTACAGATGACTTACCTGCAGACCCTGTGTTTACATGGAAATAACCGGCATTTGTATGTAAATATTGGCAGCATTACTAAGTAAATAGATGTGGCTGGCAGCATTGATATGTAAATAAAGGTGGCATTCATAATTCATATGTGTATCATGCTCCCCTGCAGTGAGGAGATGATGTGCTGTAACCTCTCGAAACCATTCAGTGAGCAGTATTACTTAACAGTAATCTCTAGCAACCAATTAACAAGCAGAAATCATGTGCTGTAACCTCTAGCAACTAATCAGTGAGCCGTAATGTGTGCTGTAACCTCTAGCAACCAGCCATTAAGCAGTAATGATACACTGTAACCTCTGGCAACCAATCGCAATTGCTGCCTGATCTGATACAGTAAACTGATTTTAAGTCTATTTATTGTATGTCTCAGAGCAGGTTGAAAGCAAAATTGCATGGGGGGGGGGGGGGGCCAAGAAAATTTTTGCCCGGGGTCCAATCTATATTAAAGATGGCCCTGCACAGCACCTTCAGAGTATGAAGCAAGTGCACCCAGAGAAGAATCCTCCACCACTAGATCCAGTGAGGCTTACCAGCTAGCCAGATCTCTTTTTAAGGAGATCACACGTGCCTGTAATTTTAACCCCCCGATCCGGACCTTTAAGAAACACAGCTGATACCTCCAATCTGTATATCTCCTCCTCAGAACGTCTCTCGTTCCAACCACATTGATTTAGTGAGATAAAACAAACAGAAAAGGTCCCATAGCGTAACTCCGTATAAAACTTTTATTAAACCATATAAAATCAAGATTGCAAACTCACAAATCAGCCGTATACAAGCGTGTATGTAAAATAATGAGCCGGCCGGCTCTCTCTCGTTCACACTGCCCGTCCTTCCTAGACCAACGGGGAATGGCGGTGACGTCAGCATGCCGCTCAACCCTACGTCGTTTCGTCAAAGCTGACTTCTTCCTGGGGGAACCTCCCCTTGGGGACCCCTGCTGAGACTCGGGGCTAGGGGGTGGCTAAAAGCCACTCCCTAGCGAAGCCACTGCATACCAGACCCTTATCTGAGCATGCAGCCCGGCAGGTCAGGAAAGAGGAGCGAGCGCCCCCCCCCCCTCCCCTCCTGAACCAAACTAGGCCACATGCCCCCACATGGGGTGGTGGGTGCTTTGGGGGCAGGGGGGGAGCAAGGGCCTCTTCCTGACAACCCTGGGCTGTGGTTGTTGGGGTCTGCGGGCAGGGGGCTTATCGGAATCTGTAAGCCCCCTTTAATCCCAACACCCGCAGATCGGCTTCTGCTGTGAATATTCAAAGGAGAAACAGTCCACCTCTAGGTGGTGGTGCAGAATCAAGTGTATATATGTGATTCTGCATAGGAGAGCCACCCTGTAGCAGTAGAACTGTTATGGGGCGAATGGCAAGTGGTTAAAGTGAACCTTCCATGGCCAAAGCAAGGTTCACCTTTTTTTAAGAAACCTCACCGCTCCATGGCACGGCCCCCCCCGCACTCACCGCTCCATGGCACGCTCCCCCCGCACTCACCGCTCCATGGCACGCTCCCCCTGCACTCGCCGCTCCATGGCACGCTCCCCTGCATTCGCCGCTTAATGGCACACACCCCCTGCACTCGCCACTCCACGGCACAGCCCGCCCGCACTCACCGCTCCATGGCACCCCCCCCCCCGCACTCACCACTCCAGGGCACGGCCCCCCGCACTCACCGCTCCATGGCACGGCCCCCCTGCACTCGCCTCTCCATGGCACGTTCCCCGCACTCACTCGCCCAATGTATGGTCCCCCTGTACTCACCGCTCCATGGCACGGTCCACCCTGCACTTGCAGCTCCATGGCACAGTCCCCGCACTCATTGCTCCATGGCACGGTCCCCCTACACTCACCGCTCCGCGGCACGGTCCCCCCGCACTCACCGCTCCATAGCACACTCCCCCTGCACTGGCCGCTCCATGGAATGTCCCCCCGCACTCACACACCACTCAGCGCTCCATGTCATGGTCCCCCTGCACTCACCGCTCCATGGCACACTCCCCCTGCACTCGCAGCTCCATGGCACGGTCCCCGCACACACTCCTCCATGGCATGGTCCCCCCGTATTCACCGTTCCATGGCATGCCCCCCCCCGCCCCCCCCCCCCCCCCCCCCGCACTCACCACTCCATGGCACGGTCCCACTGCACTCGCCGCTCCATGGCGCAGTCCCCGCACTCACTCCTCCATGGCACGCTCCCCCCACACTCGCCGCTCTATGGCACGGTCCCCGCACTCACTGCTCCACTGCACGGTCCCCCCACACTTGCCAATCCATGACACGCTCGCCCTGTACTCGCCGCTCCATGGCACATTCCCCGCACTCACTCCTCCATGGCACGCTCCCCCCACACTCGCCGCTCCATGGCACATTCCCCGCACTCACTCCTCCATGGCACGCTCCCCCCACACTCGCCGCTCCATGGCAAGGTCCCCGCACTCACTGCTCCACTGCACGGTCCCCGCACTCACTGCTCCACTGCACGGTCCCCCCACACTCGCCGCTCCATGGCACGTTCCCCGCACTCACCACTCCATGGCACGTTCCCCGCACTCACCACTCCATGGCACGCTCCCCTTGCACTCGCCGCTCCATGGCACGGTCCCCGCACTCACTGCTCCACTGCACGGTCCCCCCACACTCGCTGCTCCATGGCACGGTCCCCCCACACTCGCCGCTCCATTTCATGGTCCCCCTGTACTCGCCGCTCCATGGCACGTTCCCCGCACTCACTCCTCCATGGCAGGCTCCCCCCACACTCGCCGCTCCATGGCAAGGTCCCCCTGTACTCGCCGCTCCATGGCACGTTCCCCGCACTCACTCCTCCATGGCACGCTCCCCCCACACTCGCCTCTCCATGGCAAGGTCCCCGCACTCACTGCTCCACTGCACGGTCCCCCCACATTTGCCGCTCCATGGCACGTTCTCCGCACTCACCACTCCATGGCACGCTCCCCCTGCACTCGCCGCTCCATGGCACGGTCCCCGCACTCACTGCACGGTCCCCCCACACTCGCCGCTCCATGGCATGGTCCCCGCACTCACTGCTTCACTGCACGGTCCCCCCACACTCGCCGCTCCATGGCATGGTCCCCACACTCACTGCTCCACTGCACGGTCCCCCCACACTCACCGCTCCCTGGAACGGTCCCTCTGTGGCTTCCTCAGCTTCTCCTCCCGCCCAACCTGATCTGCCTCCTTTCCTGATTGGCTGGGAGGATAAGCCAGAAGACAATAGCGAATATTGATTACAAACGCTATTGTCACAAACGGGCTCTAATAAAGTGCTTGAAAAAAAAAAAACTCATTCAAACGTATGAGTCCAGCGCCCTGCATGCATCCCTGCATGCAAACCTGCGCCTCTAATGGACCGGCTGCTCCTGGGAGGAACCCTGGATGAGGATGGCGGCTGAATCCTCATTTCAAAAATAAACTTTACCTATAGAATAGAAAAAAAATATATGAGCATCAATTTAAGTTTGAATTTGTTGAATTTTAGCCTCAGTTCACAACGGTGCCACTTGTGATTTGACAGTTCCAAATCGCATGAGAAGTCGCAACCAATTGCCGGCAATGGAACCGTTCATTTCGCCGTGACTTATGAAAAAGATTACGCCACCACTTTTTACCTACTTCATCGCGACTTGCATACAGTTCTGTTAAAACGAAGTCGCAATGAAATCGGGCAGTGCAAATCGCACTGATGTGTGGCTTTGAAATCGCACTGAAGTAGCGCGATTTCAGCGCCGCACCAGTTTGAACTGGGGCTTCGAATACAATTGTTCCGAAAATTGTTACAGACTCTCTTTAGGACAGAATAGTTATAATCTTACGTAATTCCAGCCGAAGTTTCCTGTGACAGAGAAAAAAAAATGTGAGTTACTTACCCACAGTCTGTCCTTCACTTACGTGACCTGTAAAGAGACGACAAAGAAGAAGAATGTATCTTACTAAAATACTGATCACTATAATAATAATAATTATCAGCAGCGCCGTTGTTTTATTAGTTACATCAGGTTGAAAAAAAGAGACACAAGTCCATTGAGTTCCGCAGAACCCAAAACCCGCCGCTGACCCAGAAAAGGGCGACAAAAAAAAATCCTTTTTTAATGAATTTAGTTGCTACAATGTAACATATTAAGGAAAGATAAAATGTGTAAAATGATAAATGTTTTGTCTTACATGTCCCACAGAGCAGAAGAAGAAAAAATAGTCGCACCATCATTCTTTGTAGAAGGTCCTGTGCGTGAGCAGACACCGGGGAGAATGAGAAGGTTTAGGGAAGTTGCATTTGTTGCAACATGTCTCAACATACAGTATCTCCCAAAAGTAAGTACACCCCCTCACATTTTCTTTAAAAAATCTTTTCTTTTCTCTTTTCATGTGACAACGCTGAAGAAATGACACTTGTCTACAATGTAAAGTAGTGAGTGTACAGCTTGTATAACAGTGTACATTTCCCGTCCCCTCAAAATAACTCAACACACAGCCATTAATGTCTAAACCGCTGGCAACAAAAGTCAGTACACCCCTAAGTGAAAATCTCCAAATTGGGCCCAAAGTGTCAATATTTTGTGTGGCCGCCATTATTTTACAGCACTGCCTTCACCCTCTTGGGCACGGAGGTCAGCAGAGCTTCACAAGTTGTCACCGGAGTCCTCTTCCCCTCCCCCATGATGACATCACAGAGCTGGAGGATGGTAGAGATCTTGCGCTCTTCCACCTTCCGTTTGAGGATGTCCCACAGATGATCAATAGGGTTTAGGTCTGGAGACATGCTTGGCCAGTCCATCACTTTTACCCTCAGCTTCTTTAGCAAGGCAGTGGTGGTGTTGGAGGTGTGTTTGGGGTGGTTATCATGTTGGAATACTGCCCTGCGGTCCAGTCTCTGAAGGGAGGGGATCATGCTCTGCTTCAGTATGTCACAGTACATGTTGGCATTCATGGTCCCCTCAATGATCGGTAGCCCCCCAGTGCCGGCAGCACTCATGCAGCCCCAGACCATGACACCCCCACCACCATGCCTGACTGTAGACAAGACACACTTGTCTTTGTCCTCCTCACCTGGTTGCCCCCACACACGCCTGACACCATCTGACACCAAATACGTTTATCTTGGTCTCATCAGAGCACAGGACATGGTTCCAGTAATCCATCTCCTTAGTCTGCTTGTCTTCAGAAAACTGTTTGTGGTCTTTCTTGTGCATCATCTTTAGAAGAGGCTTCCTTCTGGGATGACAGCCAAGCAGACCAATTTGATGCAGTGTGCAGCGTATGGTCTGAGCACTGACAGGCTGACCCCCCACCCCTACAACCTCTGCAGCAATGCTGGCAGCACACATACGTCTATTTCCCAAAGACAACCTCTGGATATGATGGACCATGGCGAGGCCTGTTCTGAGGGGAACCCGTCCTGTTATACCGCTGTATGGTCTTGGCCACCGTGCTGCAGCTCAGTTTCAGGGTCTTGGCAATCTTCTTATAGCCTAGGCCATCTTTATGTAGAGCAACAATTCTTATCTTCAGATCCTCAGAGAGTTCTTTGCCATGAGGTGCCATGTTGTACTTCCAGTGACCAGTATGAGAGAGTGAGAGTGATAACACCAAATTTAACACACCTGCTCCCCATTCACACCTGAGGCCTTGTAACACTAACGAGTCACATGACACCGGGGGAGGGAAAATGGCTAATTGGGCTCAATTTGGACATTTTCACTTAGGGGTGTACTCACTTTTGTTGCCAGCGATTTAGACATTAGAGTGGTTGTAAACCGTTTACAACCACTTTAACCTACAGGTAAGCCTTAATCTAGGCTTACCTGTAGGTTAAAGTGGTTGTAAACGGTTTACAACCACTCTAATGTTGAAGTATCTCCCAGACCTGCACGGTCTAGGAGATATTCGCAAATCGCCATTTGGCAATTTCTTCTGCGCATGCGCGGGAGTTAGAAAGGGCACGCTGTGCCGCTTCTAGCTTGGGTCATGCCGTTAAAGGCAGCTCCCGCGCGCATGCGCGGGAGTGATGTCACGCGACGTCACGCAACTCTGGCCGGTCACAGAGCCGGAGTTCGCGGCCCCGGAAGGAAGAGGGGTGAAGAATGGACGCTCGTTACTAGTGAGGAAGACGGGGACATCGCGGGCTTCTCCTGCAGGTAAGTGTCACATAATGGACTACTATGCGATGCGATGCGATGCGATGCATAGTAGTCCATTATGCTTTACCTTTGCAGGGAAACAAAGAGGAAGTAACACCCATCAGGGTTTGCTTCCTCTTTCATGGCTGTGTGTTGAGTTATTTTAAGGGGACAGGAAATTTACACTGTTATACAAGCTGTACACTCACTACTTTACATTGTAGACAAGTGTCATTTCTTCAGTGTTGTCACATGAAAAGATAGAAGAAAATATTTACACAAATGTGACTGAGGGGTGTACTTACTTTTGTGACATACTGTAATTATTAAGGTCTACATAAGAAGGTTTGTGATTTCTTTCATTTTAGATGCAAGGTATTTAAAAAAGAAAGATTTAAGGGACAGTTCAACCCAAAACACATACAGTGTCTTGAAAAAGTATTCATACCCCTTGTAATTTCCCACATTTTGTCATGTTACAACCAAAAATGTATTTTATTGGGATTTTATGTGATTTACCAACACAAAGTGGCACATAATTGTGAAGTGGAAGGAAAATGATAAAAGGTTTTCAAAGTGTTAAGAAAAATAAATATGTGAAAAGTGTGGGGGAGGGGCATTTGTATGGCGCCCCCCGGAGTCAATACTTTGTAGAACCCCCTTTCTCTACAAGTCTTTTTGGGGGTGTCTCTACCAGCTTTGCCCATCTAGAGAGGACATTTCTGCCCATTCTTCTTTGTAAAATATCTCAAGCTCTGTCAGATTGGATGGAGAGCGTCTGTGATCAGCAATTTTCAAGTCTGGCCACAGATTCTCGATGGGATTTAGGTCTGGACTGTGACTGGGCCATTCTAACACATGAATATGCTTTGATGTAAACCATTCCATTGTAGCTCTGGCTGGATGTTTCGGGTCGTTGTCCTGCTGGAAGGTGAACCTCCGCCCCGGTCTCAAGTCTTTTGCAGACTCTAATGCCACGTACACACGATCGGAAATCCGGCCAGCAAAAGACCGATGAGAGCTTTTGGTTGAAAAATGTAATCATATGTATATATACACGCTCCATCGGACCAAATTTCAGCCAGCAAAAGACTGAGAGCATGTTCTCAATTTTTCGGTTGGAAAAAGTTCCTATCCGAAAATGCATTTGTGTGAGAAATGCGTTCGTGTGTATGCAAAACAGATTCAACTACGAGACGGAAGCTATTGGCTACTGGCTATTGAACTTCTTTTTTCACGTCCCGTCATACGTGTTGTACATCACCGTGTTCTTGACGGGCGGAATTTGGTGTGACCGTGTATACGCAAGACAGCTTGAGTGGAATCCCGTCGGAATTCCATTCGGGAAAATCATCAGAGCTTTTTCCGACCAAAATTCTGATCGTGTGTACGGGGCATAACAGGTTTTCTTCTAAGATTGTCCTGTATTTGTCTCCATCCATCTTCCCATCAACTCTGACCAGCTTCCCTGTCCCTGCTGAAGAAAACCATCCCCACCACATGATGCTGCCACCACCATGTCTCACGGTGGGGATGGTGTGTTCGGGGGATGGGCGGTGTTAGTTTTCCCCACACATAGCGTTTTGCTTTTAGGCCATAAAGTAGAATTTTGGTCTCCTCTGACCAGATCTCCTTCTTCCACATGTTTGCTGCCCCCTCCCCCACATGGCTTCTCACAAACTACAAACAGGACTTCTTATGACTTTCTTTCTCCAATGTCTTTCTTCTTGTCACTCTTCCATAAAGGGCAGATTTGTGGAGAGACGACTAATAGTTGTCCTGTGGACAGATTCTCCCCCCTGAGCTGTATTTTATTGTTATTTTATGTGATAGACCAACACAAAGTGGCACATAATTGTGAAGTATATATAAATATACATGTATAGAGCCATGACATGTCCTCTTTATACTCCTATATACATGTATAGACATGACAGGTCCTCTATATACTCCTATATACATGTATAGAGACGTGACAGGTCCTCTATATACTCCTATATACATGTATAGACATGACATGTCCTCTATATACTCCTATATACATGTATAGGGACTAGGGTGACCACATTTCCAAACTGCCATTCAGGGCATTCGACACACCACCCGCCCCCCCCCCCCCCGCACCCGCCCAAAAAGTATGTTTTTTGATACTTTTTTTGCCAATTTTTGGCAAAAAAAAGCAAACAGTGGTAACCAGTTTAGACAGGTGGTATGGACAGCAGAACAGAGGGAGACACGGAGAAAGAACGGAGGGGGACACGGAAGAAGAATGGAGGGCCTCTGTTCTTCCTCTGTGTCTCCTTCTGTTCTGCTGTCCCCCTCCATTCTTCCTCCGTGTCCCCCTCTGTTCTGCTGTCCCCCTCTGTTCTGCTGTCCCCCTCCGTTCTTCCTCCGTGTCTCCCTCTGTTCTGCTGTCCCCCTCCATTCTTCCTCCGTGTCCCCCTCTGTTCTGCTGTCCCCCTCTGTTCTGCTGTCCCCCTCCGTTCTTCCTCCGTGTCCCCCTCTGTTCTGCTGTTGTCCCCCTCCATTCTTCCTCTGTGTCCCCCTCTGTTCTGCTATCCCCTTTCCGTTCTTCCTCTGTGTCCCCCTCTGTTCTGCTGTCCCCCTCCGTTCTTCATCCATGTCCCCCTCTGTTCTGCTGTCCCCCTCCATTCTTCCTCCGTGTCCCCCTCCGTTCTTCCTCCGTGGAGGGGGACACAGAGGAAGAACGGAGGAGGACAGCAGCAGAATAGAGGGGGACACAGAGGAAGAATGGAGGGGGACAGCAGAATGGAGGGGGACATGGAGGAAGAATGGAGGGGGACAGCAGAATGGAGGGGGACACGGAGGAAGAATGGAGGGGGGCAGCAGCAGAACGGAGGGGGACACGGAGGAAGAATGTAGGGGGACAGCAGCAGAACGGAGGGGGACACGGAGGAAGAAGGGAGGGTGACAGCAGAACGGAGGGGGACAAGGAGGAAGAATGGAGGGGGGCAGCAGCAAAACAGAGGGGGACACGGAGGAAGAACGGTGGGGGACACGGAGGAAGAAGGGAGGGGGACAGCAGAACGGAGGGGGACACGGAGGAAGAAATGGAGGGGGGCAGCAACAGAACCGAGGGGGACATGGAGGAAGAACGGAGGGGGACAGCAGAACAAAGGGGACACGGAGGAAGAATGGAAGGGGACAGCATAACACAGGGGGACACGGAGGAAAACTGGAGGGGGACAGCAACAGAACGGAGGGGGACAAAGTGTGAATGTAACACAGAAAGTACACTAACCTGTCCTGGTCCTGGAAGAATGGTCTGGTGCTGACTGCAGGCAGCACTTGTGGACCTCGTGGGTGGGAGGAGCCTGGAGGAGGACTCAGTCAGACGAGGCTCAGGCTGGCTGGCTGCAGTGCTCAGCCAGGAGAGAAGTTTAAACAACTGTGGCACTGGCTCTGTCTGGTGGTGAGTCTGATCACCGTCACTCAGGTCACTGGTGTCACTCTGTGCACTGCTGCCTGGTGGTGTGGCTGATCTCTCTCTTCTCTGGACTACTGGGCGGTGGGCGCACGCGCTGTTCGCCTCTCAGCCATATGATGCGGGCGGGTGCACTGCCCACACTGACTGCCAGTGCCGCCCACGTGTCTGTCAGCCCGCCCCTCAGGCCTCAGCTGATGTCGCTGGTTGCTAGATGCGGAGCGGCCCCTAGCCTAGCAACCAGCCTGGCAGCCAGCCAGCCTAATGATGTGTTAAACTTTATAAGGGTGGCGGGCTGGCGGTGGACTGGCGGAGGTGAGTTGGCGGAGTGGACTGGTCTGGTCAGTGGTCACTGTGGGTTTTTTTTTCATTCCGGGACACTGTATTGTCCCGGAATGAAGGTGGGAGGGGTGGTGCTTGAAATCAATGTTTTTCCTCTGTTAATCATGGTTACCTGCAAGAAAACACATGCAGTCATGATTGCTTTGCACAAAAAGGGATTCGCAGGCATGGATATTGCTGCTACTAAAATTGCACCTAAATCAAACATTTATCAGATCATCAAGAACTTCCAAGGAGAGAGGTTCAATCGTTGTGAAGAAGGGCTTCAGGTCGCCCAAGAAAGTCCAGTAAGCGCCAGGACCGTCTCCTACAGTTGATTCAGCTGCAGGATCGGGGCCACCACCAGTGCAGATCTTACTCAGGAATCGCAGCAGGCGGGTGTGAGGACATCGGCACGCACAGTGAGGAGAAGACTTCTGGAGGATGGACCGGTATTAGGAAGGGCAGCAAAGAAGCCGCTTCTCTTCAGGAAAAACATCAGGAACAGACAGTGCCGGCCCAAGACATTGTGCGGCCTGGTACCAAGAATTAAATGCTGCCCCCCCCCCCCCAAAAAAAAAAAAAATCACACCCACCAAAATGCCCCCACATCCATTATTTTATATCATGATAACTAATGTGGACTTATCATGGCTCTATACATGTATATAGGAGTATATAGAGGACCTGTCATGTCTATACATGTATATAGGAGTATATAGAGGACCTGTCATGTCTCTATACATGTATATAGGAGTATATAGAGGACCTGTCATGTTCCTATACATGTATATAGGAGTATATAGAGGACCTGTCATGTCTATACATGTATATAGGAGTATATAGAGGACCTGTCATGTCTCTATACATGTATATAGAGGACCTGTCATGTCTATACATGTATATAGGAGTATATAGAGGACCTGTCATGTCTCTTTACATGTATATAGGAGTATATAGAGGACCTGTCATGGCTCTATACATGTATATAGGAGTATATAGAGGACCTGTCATGTCTCTATACATGTATATAGAAGTATATAGAGGACCTGTCATGTCTATGCATGTATATGGCTGGCCGGGTAGCGTGCTCGGACAAGGGTCTTGATGTGGACCTGGGAGGGGACCCCCACGCCGTTTTTTTTCTGCGTTGGGGTTCCCCTTTAAGTCCATACCAGGTGGCGGGGCCAGCGACGTCTCCTTCGCGGGCCCCGCCTACCTGGAGACGCGCTCAAAATGAGCGGACTTTTCTCCGCGTGTGTGGGCGAATCCGATCATCTGAAAAAGTGCCGTGTGTGGGCAAGTAGCCCGTTCGGAAAGTCCGGCGGGAAGTCCGTCGGAACTAAGTCCGCCGGATAGTCGGCTACGTGTGTACGCGGCATTACTCGATCAGTATTATAGAATGATTTCCAGCATTGTTCTCATCAACACTGACACTTGTGTTAAGGAGAGAATCACCGACACGAGGTCAGCTGGTCCTTTTGTGACAGGGCTAAAAAATGCAGTGGGGGATTAAGTTCATTTTCAGGGCAAAGAGCATCTTTGCAATTAATTGCAATTCTTCTGATCGCTCTTCATAACATTCTGGAGTATATGCAAATTGCCGACATAAAAACCCGAGGCAGCAGACTTTGTGAAAATTGATATTTGTGTCATTCTCAAAACGTTTGTCCACGGCTGTAGACTAGCATGCCGGATACTTGTGTACATTTTCTGATTAGGCAGGGGTGATCTGAGGTTGTACAGCTTCTATTTGAAGCCTTGAGCTACTTGTTGAATGATCTGAGGGCCCAATAAGGAGATGGGATGTTGGGACTCCACATACATCAGAGGGATCTCCTTCTGTGATCTTCCCAGGACCTTCTACAGATAAAAGAACAACGGAGTCCAGCTGTATTCACATGAAAGACTTGTTCCGAGGAAATCACCAACATACAGCAAAGCGGCACAATATACGGGAGGAAACGGGATGAAAGACGAATCTATTTATATATGGTCAGAAATGGCCCCTAAAATAGACATCTTCTAATCATTGTGACTGATGGCTAATAGTCCTTAAAGTGATAGAATGCCATTTTTATAACTGACATTAACCGACGTGCTGCACAGAGATCAATGAGCCAGTCACATCAGTCTTGCTGTTTTGCAAAGATGCTGTTGGCTCACTCTGCTTTGGTCTCAGTTGGAGGAAACATCAAGCCTGGGCCTGTCCTGCAGGCTTCTCCCCCAACCACCATGTAGTGGGTGGGGAGGAGACAAAGGTCGAGGCTCTCCAGAGGCACTGAGGCCTACTCTTTGTGCTCAAGCTGCAATGGATCTTCAGACTTTGCAGCATTGCTAAGGAGGAACAGAAACTTGCTGTTATGAAAGAAGATCCCAGGAAAAATAAATCCCTACATAGTAAGTCTGGAAACAAAGGGAGGGAAGTCTCCAAGCTGAAGTCTCTGGAGGAGGCATTAAAAAAGCAAGAGAAGTTTGTCACCTCTTTGAAGGAAAGCAGTGGTGTGTTCAGAGAAAAGTGTGAGAATGAGGAGAGATTCCAACAGATGAAGGAAAGTGCCTGTGCCAGTACCAGCCAAAGGGTGGATGCCAGAGCAATGGTGACAGTGTGGGTGGGGGGTAAGGAAGTGGCTTTGCATGGTGGCCCCAGAATTACCACTGTCTCGGGATCTGTCGTGTCAGAGTCAGTATCTGCCCCCTCCCTCCCCAGCAGCTTAGGTCATCTCAGGAGGAGATTGAGGAAAATGGCAGATTGCTGCAGGCCATTACAGAAATGGAATCTCCCTTGAGTGGCATTGACTCCTCAGATGAGGATCATGGTAAAGGAGTGCTTGCTGAAAATCTCTCGACTTTTCTGAGATTGCACCTGCCAACGGATCCTTGTAATCAGCAGGGAATGCAGGAGGAGCTGGCTTGTATCAAGACAGAGATGTTTCTGCTGGCTGCAAGGAGTCCCACATGGACACTAACAGTGCAGAGCAGGAATGTCGCATGAACATTGAAACTGCAGAGCAGGAGGGCCGTATAAATGCTGAAACAGCTGGTGTTTTTTCTAAATGAAAGATTTTACTTGATGACGGGAATGCTGGTAACTGTGGTACTTCTGGGACTATGGTAAGTCGGACTGTTGTGCTGGAGGGGAGAAGGAAGGATCAAGTGGTGGGTAATTTACCAAACCAGATTTCAGAGATACCTACACAGACAGTTAATGTGTCATCTATCCCAGTTAGGAATTATGCTAAGGCTGCTAGTCATGCTGCTAGTGGAAGGGAGCCAGCTGTGCGATTTCCACCTAACGTACCTTCTTCTATTAAATGCAGGAATGTGGTACAGCTCAGGTGGGAAGGAGGAGTTATTCCACCTTTGCAGGAGGGTGGTTGTGGATAAGATCCTAGCCATGGGATTTAAGGCAGAGGATATTTATGCTCTTATCAGTCCGGCTGGTTCCCATGAATATGATTTGTCATTTGTGCGTACAGAATCGCTGGATTTATTTTGGAAATCGTTTGAGCATGTATATAGGGGCCAGCCGGACTGGAAGGGGCTTGTTGTCAAAGTTGTCTCATGACAGCCCTTGATTAAGAATGTGACTATCCTGACAAGCAATGCGTCCATACCCCCTGAGGATTTATGAGTCTGGCTGAAGTGAAACTTTTTGCCCGCTAAAAAAGATTGTGGCTGATAGGGGAATCTGGACAGGTGGGTGGTCAGTGTCAATGAGGTTGAGTGTTTGTGTGGGAATGTGGTCAAGCATTTGCCCTCCTCTACCTTTATTGGTAGAGATATGATTACTGTCTTTTACCCTGGTCAACCTAAGCTGTGCCATAAATGTGGAGTCAAGGGACATTTCTCCTCTAACTGTCCAGAACAGAAGTGCTCTTTGTGCCAGGAACTGGGGCATCTGGCAAGGGACTGTAACATCATTAAATGTAACCTATGTGATAAGGTTGGTCACCTTTAGAGCCGGTTCACAGAGGGGCAACACGACTTCCAGCACGACTTTGGGAGGCAACTTGGACACGACTTGAGTATGAAGTAACTTGAAGTTGCCTCCAGGACAGGGGACTTTGCCAGTGGCCAATCACTTAATAATCAGCTCTGTGGGGGGGAGGGGTTTGCCTAGAAAGCTATTTTTACTTCCTGGAAAGTTGCTTAAAGTGGGGTACCCCCTAAAAAAAAAAAATTAAAAGTCAGCAGCTACAAATACTGCAGCTGCTGGCTTTTAATAATCGGACACTTACCTGCCCCAGGGTCCAGCGATGCGGGGGAACGAAGCCCCCCCCTCGCTCCCCGCTCCGCTTGCGGCGCCGTCATGCATACTGTGGGCACCCGGCTGTGGCTTCACAGCCGGGCACCCACTGCGCATGCGCGAGCGGCGCAGGGCGCCGTGATACGCTGTACAGTCACCTGGGACACATGACAGGTCCCAGGTGAATGTGCGGCGCGAGGGGAAGTGATGTCACCAGCCCGGGCAATGAAGAAGGCAGATTACGAGGGACCCCCTAGCAACCGGTATTTAGAGGTGAGTAAAAAATTTTTTTTTTTGCCAATTATTTTTTTTCGATTTTTTTTAAGAATTTTAAGTAGTTTTATTTTTTTGGTGGCAACACCACTTTAAGTTAAGACAGGGGATCCGACTTGGAGGCAACTGCCATTGAAATCAATGGGTACAAGTCGCCTACAAGTCGGATTGAAGTAGTACAGGAACCTTTTCTGAAGTTGGAGCGACTTCAGTAGTGTACATTAAGACAGCTCCATTCACTTCAATTGGTTTTCTTAACTGCGCGACTTGGGGCGACTTGAAGTCGGATCCCAGGTCGCCCTTGTGTGAACCAGCACTTATAGCCAGTGCCTTGAGGCTTTGCACAATAACCCAGAGTTGGTGGAGGAATCAGTCCCTGATGAAGTCACGTGATCAATGACGATACGCGTAGGATTGGCTTAGGAGGATACCGGAAGTGACGTCCGGGGTACAAACGAGGAGTTCGTTCGGTTCTTTTCGCTGTAACTTTTGCTTAATATTGTGCTACTGAATGTGAGTACCCAGGACTATGTCCTTTCTATAATAAAGTTTGTTTAGCATTACTTCACTATTGAAGCCCCTTCTCTTTTTTTGGTTGCGATCTATGGTCCATGGCTGAGTACCTGCAGGGGATTGCCTGGGGTGTCTGCACCAGCTGATAACATACATTCTAACCGCTGGAACGTATTGCTGTCTACCTGACAGCAGTGAGGTAAGGTACCCACTGCACTCAGTGTGTGAGCCCCTGTCTTGAGGATTTAGGAGATCACCGGTGGAATTATCCCCTGCTTTCATTCACGGAACTAGTCCGTTACATAGCACAGTGTGGACCCACCTACTGCATGGCTTGATATGGATTGCCTTTTTTTCTATAAATAGAGACACTCTAAGGCCGCGTACACACGGGTGGACTGTCCGCCCAACTAGGTTCGTCAAACAGTTTGACAAACAGTCCGTTCAAAATTTGCATGAGCGGACTTGACCACACACGACGAACGAACAGTCCGCTGAAAACTTGCGCGATGACGTGAACGGCACGTACGACGGGACGAGAAATTCGGCGTCCGATACACTGCAATGCAACCTTCGCCGTGTAAATTCTTTCTGAGCATGCGCGGAACTTAGTTTGACGAACTAGCCTACACATGAGCGGACTGTCCGCTCAAACCAAGTTTCAGCGGACAGTCTTACGGAAATTCCGAAAAACTTTGTTCGTCAGACTGTCCGCTGAAACTGTCCGCTGAAGCCCCACACACGAGCGGACTGTCCGCTGAAACACTGTTCAGCGGACAAAGTTGGATGAACAGTCCGCCCGTGTGTACGCGGCCTAAGGCCGCGTACACACGAGAGGATTGTCTGTCCAACTTAGTCCGCTGAAACGTGTTTCAGCGGACAGTCCGCTCGTGTGTGGGCTTCAGCGGACTTTTTCAGCGGACAGTCTGGCGGACTAAGTCTTTCGGAATTTCCGTAATATTGTCCGTCCAACTTTGGTTTCAGCGGACAGTCCGCTCCTCAGTAGGCTAGTTCGACGGACTTAGTATGGCGCATGCTCAGAAAGGATTTACACGGCGGAAGGGTGCATTGTTGTGTATTGGACGTCGTATTTCTAGTCCCGTCGTACGTGCTGTACACGTCATCGCGCACGCTTTCGACGGACTGTCTGTTCATCGTATGTGGTCAAGTCCGTTCATTCAAAAGTAGGACGGACTGTCTGTCGGATTGTCTGACGGACTTAGTTGGACGGACAATCCTCTCGTGTGTACGCGGCCTAAGAATTTCGTTTTTTTGAATTATGCTTTTTATTCTATTAATATATATTTGTTTCACCGGATGCACTTTATGGATTGAGACACATCTTGGATTTTATTGTTTTTTTATTTTTATTTTTATTATCACTGGTTGAATCATATCTGTGATTTCACTACTTATTTCACTTGCATTTTATTAGGAATACTTTTATTAATTTGATTTGGAATATCTAACTGGTCACATTACAATGGTTTGTATAATGCTTAATTGGCATTGATACACTTTAAATAGGTTGCACATTTTGAAATAATTGATTTCAAATAGTCACATATAGTGTATTTTAGATCTTGTATGGTATTATTTTATATATTATTTTTTATCACTATCTATGTATTTATTGAATTAATTTAGTTTTTTTTTTGTGGAGCGCAACACCACTTTTTACTTATTATCACATTTGAGGGGAGGGTTTGCACCTCTGTCTGTGTTTTGCTGCAACCATACTAGCTCTCTTGTCTAGCCATTGTAGCGCGAGGTTAACCAATAATTATTGGTGGAGGAATTATTCTGTCTGGCTAGAGAAGAGTCTGGGTTGGTGGAGGTTGTACCAGGATATCCTAGTGTCTCTGTCCCATCAGAATCTGTGCCTGTGAGGTGTCAGTCAGTTGTCCCTCCAGTCTATGGTTTACCAGTCAGTGTCGAAAAGTGTGGTTGTCAAATCTATGTCTTCACCTATTGTTTCTCCTAGTGTAGTGAAGGCAGTGGAGGGTGCCGGACCAGCGTGTATGGTGGTTCCAACCCTTCCTCCTCGGCGTGGCAGAAGTGCGGCTGTAAGTCAGCGGACACGAGGGATGGAGTGAGGGATGGAGTGAAGGATGGATTGGATGATGGTGGGGGAGGGGGGAAGGGAATGAGAGTGGCTGGTGCAGAATGCAAGGTGAACGATGTGGAAGTCGGGGTGAATGATGTGGGGGGGGGGGTTTATGGAGGGTTTTGGAATCGCATCTTGATTGCGATTAAATCTCTATGTTTCTTAGCCTGGATTGCGTTTAAGTCGAGTTTGTAGTCTCTTTTTTGTTGTCATTAATATAAGTTTCTTAATATGTTATCTTGTCAGGAAACGGTTTTAGTTGCAAACTATCGTAGTTACATAGTTACAAGTTCTTTACTTGCTGATGTAAGCAAGCTTGTTTATGTTTAGTTGTTGTTTATTTTTTATGTAAATATGTTTTTAATAATAAGCTGTATGTTTGTATGATTTTTTTTTTTTTTAATAAACAAAAATTCACACTCTAATGTCCCCTCCCCCCCCACAGTCCTACATTTATATAGCTCTGACATATACCGCAGCGCTGTACAGAGAACCCCCGATCATTAGCAGAGGCTGATCTCGGTGTTCGGAGGAGCGGATGTGCAGTTATTGGTCAGAGGGAGAAAAATAAGCAAACAAAAGCTGTAATAGGGGAAGGGCCACATCCCACAGGAAGAGAGCCACACAGAGAAAATAATACCCCCCCCCCCACCCCCGATAAGCAGTAACGATTGTTATACAGTTTACATAAAGCAACAGAAAACCTCAATATCTGGATCACAGATGGGACACAGAGGCAGTCCACTTTAAAAAATAAATAAAGTAAATATAATTATTTTTTTTCCACTATGTGGCTACTTCGCCCTGTGGAGTGAGACTCCCGTTTTCTAAACCTGAAATCATCCTCCTCCTCACCATAACAGTTCCTTCTGGCAACCAATCCGTTTTTATTAGCTGGAAAGGGAGCTGATTTGTACATTTTCAAAGGGCAGGTGCAAAAATCAGTTTGTGACGCTCACCCCTGCTCTTTGCCTTCTCTCCCTCCCAAAGCAGAAAGTCCGAGCTGCACATTGTTACTTTTATCACCAAAGTCACCTGTGCTATTATTGCAATACATACAGGTGTGCTCAGAGCCGTTTTTAAGGCAGGGCAAAAGGGGCAGCTGCCCTGGGCCCTGTCATTGTTGTGGGGGCCCAAAGCAGCTGCCTCATACTTGCCAACTATCCCAGTTTAAATTCCCTTGTTCCCTTGAGGTTTTAGTCCTGTGCTGTGTCCTGATATTTCAGTGTGAAGTGCTGTTACTAATGCTGCCCTATTGTTGTGTACAGATGACTCACCTGCAGACCCCGTGTTTACATGTAAATTACCAGCATTCATATGTAAATAGCGGCGGCCGGTGGCATTGATATGTATATCATGTCTCCCTGAGGTCATATACACAGTAATCTCTAGCAACCAATCAACAAGCAGAAATCATGTGCTGTAACCTCTAGTAACTAATCAGTGAGCCGTAACGTGTGGTGTAACCTTTAGCAACCAGTCAGTGAGCGGTAATGATACACTGTAACCTCTGGCAACCAATCAACAAGCAGAAATCATGTGCTGTAACCTCTAGTAACTAATCAGTGAGCCGTAACGTGTGGTGTAACCTTTAGCAACCAGTCAGTGAGCGGTAATGATACACTGTAACCTCTGGCAACCAATCAACAAGCAGAAATCATGTGCTGTAACCTCTAGTAACTAATCAGTGAGCTGTAACGTGTGGTGTAACCTTTAGCAACCAGTCAGTGAGCGGTAATGATACACTGTAACCTCTGGCAACCAATCAACAAGCAGAAATCATGTGCTGTAACCTCTAGTAACTAATCAGTGAGCCGTAACGTGTGGTGTAACCTTTAGCAACCAGTCAGTGAGCGGTAATGGTACACTGTAACCTCTGGCAACCAATCGCAATAGCTGCCTGATCTGATTCAGTAAACTGATTTTGAGTCTAGCTGCTATTTATTATATGTCTCAGAGCAGGTGGAGAGCAAAACTGCATGGGGGGGGCCCAAGAAAAGTTTTGCCCAGGGTCCAATCAATATTGAAGACGGCCCTGACTGTGCTCATAAGTTTACACACCCTGGCAGAATTTGTGATCTCTTGGCCATTTTTCAGAGAATGTGAATAACACAAAAACTTATTTTTTCACTCATGGTTAGTGTTTGGCTGAAGCCATTTATTATCAATCAACCGTGCTTACTCTTTATAAATCATCACAACAGAAACGACCCAAATAACCCTGATCAAAAGTTTACATACCCCGGTGATTTTGGCCTGATAACATGCAAACAAGGGGTTTGAATGGCTATTAACAGACACCATCCTCACCTGATCTGTTTGCTTGTAATTAGTGTGTGTGTATAAAAGGTCAATGAGTTTCTGGACTCCTGGCAGACCCTTGTATCTTCCATCCAGTGCTGCACTGACGTTTCTGGATTCTGAGTCATGGGGAAAGCAAAAGAATTGTCAAAGGATCTGCGGGAAAAGGTAGTTGAACTGTATAAAACAGGAAAGGGTTATAAAAATATATCCGAGGAATTGAGAATGCCAATCAGCAGTGTTCAAACTCTAATCAAGAAGTGGAAAATGAGGGGTTCTGTTGAAACCAAACCACGGTCAGGTAGACCAACTAAAATTTCAGCCACAACTGCCAGGAAAATTGTTCGGGATGCAAAGAAAAACCCACAAATAACTTCAGGTGAAATACAGGACTCTCTGAAAACATGCGGTGTGGCTGTTCCAAGATGCACAATAAGGAGGCACTTGAAGAAAGATGGGCTGCATGGTCAAGTCGCCAGAAGAAAGCCATTACTACGCAAATGTCACAAAGTATCCCACTTACAATATGCCAAACAGCACAGAGACAAGCCTCAAACCTTCTGGCACAAAGTAATTTGGAGTTATGAAACCAAAATTGCACAGGGGGTACCCTCCCTACTTGCACTATTTGGAAGGGTTGTAGGATCACATTGGATGCCCAGGATGCATTAAGCCTACACTGAAAGTAATGACTGTATGGTGTGAACCTGACCTAAGGACAACGGGACTGGGAAGATTACATACTATAGTTCTCAACTGGGATGTAGTGGATTCTGCTAATGGTTTGCCACCACACAGCAAGTGAAATCCAATTGTGGCAGAACCTACTTACCATTTAATACCCAGTAAGCACGTACCCATCTCTGCATAATCTCCTTTCTAACTTTTTTCACATTTAGGTGTCTACTCCGGATCAACTCAACCTCCTACACATAGTTTCCTTCCCTCTTTTTCAATCTCTACTATGTACTCGCTTGTCATATACACTCAGTAACACTTCTCTACCGTCATTTGTTTTAGTAGCCCCCAGGGTTCACCCTTTATACCCCAGCTCTGAAAGAGTGACCCCCACTCACGTGTGGTTCCCACTTCACATATTGGCCCTCCTTCCTATCATGGATGTCACCTCAGCTCCCAGGGGGATGTTTCCACACTTCTCAGTGCCTCCGATCAATTATCACCAATACCATTATCTATGAGTTTTATTCTCTACCGCCAGGGGTCTCGAACTGGTGGCCCTCCAGCTGTTGCGAAACTACAAGTCCCATGTTGCATTGCAAGGATGACAGTTACAAGCCTGACTCCCACAGGCAGAGGCATGATGGGACTTGTAGTTTTGCAACAGCTGGAGGGTCGCAAGTTTGAGACCCCTGCTCTACCCATAGGTAAGAGTTAGGACATTAGTTGCTGTTCCCTCTCTGCCTTCCAAAATCAATTAACATTGATTATTAATCTGTTATCTACCATAGGTACCCCCAATGTAGAGCTGCTCCTGATGAGTGTCAGGTCACCTTGAGGTGAGGTGACAGATGCACACCGTAGGGATCAGGAGTGCACCGCAAGGTTGTGGACCCTACGGCTGACTGCTGCAGACGGGAGACAGATCCCACTGGGGTTAGAGCGTAAGATTCCCTGGGGTGCGGAGTCTAAGAGCCAGCAGGTGTTCACCAGCGCCTCTAGTGGTGAGGATGGACTTGGCTGCAACTGGCTCCAGGTCCCCCAGCTCACACCCACAGTAGGCAACAGGAGGATAGGGATAGTGAGGGACAAAGCCAAGGTTGGGGCCACAAGCAGACAGGAATAGTCAGGGACACGCCAAAAGGTCAGGATCACAGGCAACAGGGATAGTCAAGGACACGCCAAAGTCGGTAACGGAACAACAGAAGAGCACACGGCAGGTAACAGGAAGCTAACACACAAAGGTTGATCAGCAGGGTTGGCCTGAAGTGCACAGGTTAATATAGAGCTCCCTGATAGGAGCTAGGGTGGAGCCATGCCAGAGGATGGATTACAAAAGCAGACAGGTGAGGGTCGGCTGGTCTCTAGATGAACACTTGGAAACAAGTAAGCAGACAAACTATTGCATAACCATGACAATGAGTGGAAACAATCCATGAAATGCGTCAAGCTTTTCCTATTGGATGTTATGCTGCATTAACCATGTGTCTACTATCGGTTTGATTTGTTTGAATCCTCAATTAATTTTATATTGGTTGCCATTTTTATACACTTGTGAGTGTACTGCAGGTTCATTACCAATCATGTGTAACATTGCTACTATATTATGAATTTTATGGTGTCATGTATTTATCAGGCTTAATAATTCTGCCACCTGCATATTGATTTACTTTCTGTAATTTTTTCCTTTTTCACAGTTTTTTTATTTTACAGTTTTACATTTTTTATTTATTTTTTATTTATTTGTTTTACAGTTTTTTTTTTTAACACACCATAGTAACATTGTACTACTCTGGGGAAGTGATCAGAATTTTTAATTTTTTTTATAAATCATTATCAATATTATCATAATCATTATGATTATTATTGTACTGTCACCAGTCAGTGTCCCTGATCACCGCCACACCAGTTATATGACGACGCCGTACTGCACTGGTGACAGCATGTAAAATTGTGAACGTTCTTTTTTCTTAATTTCTTAATTTTCCATAAAATTATGACAAAAAAACTCGCCATGCCTCTTACTAAATTCTTTGGACTGTCTACTTTCCAAACAGGGATCATTCAGGGGGGGAGGGGGGATTTGTACTGTCCTGACATTTTTGAGCCTTTTACGCGCACTTTTTTCCCCTAAAAATCAGTGGAAAATCATGGGTGCGTGTTATACGTCGATCCCCCGCCGATTCTGAGCCTCTCTGGCCATTCTCGTGACTTTTGGCCGCTTTCAGCCATTCTCGGAGGCTGTCGGTCGTTCTTGGAGGCTTCCGGCCACTTTCGGCCGTTCTTGGAGGCTTTCGGCCACTTTCGGCCGTTCTCGGAGGCTTTCGGACGCTTTTGGCCAACGGCCGAGAGCTGCCGAGAACGTCCGAAAGTGGCCGAAGGCCTCAGAGAACGCCGGAAAGCCATCGAGAGCGGCCGAAAGCCGACAAGAACTATCGAGCGCCGCTGAGATACACAGGACATCCGTCTCTGTATCTCAGCGGCGCCATTTTTTAATTCTGCAGGTGTAAATGGGACAAGGCTGCAGGTGGAACTGACAAGGCTGCATTAATAATATGCATTTAAATGTAAGTTTTTTTTCCTTAACCACTTGCAGACCGGACCATTTTGCTGGTCAAAGACCAGACCACTGTTTGCGATTCGGCACTGCGTCGCTTTAACTGACAATTGCGCGGTCGTGCGACGTGGCTCCCAAACAAAATTGACGTCCTTTTTTTCCCACAAATAGAGCTTTCTTTTGGTGGTATTTGATCACCCTTGCGGTTTTTATTTTTTTGCGCTATAAACAAAAATAGAGCGACAATTTTGAAAAAAACGCATTATTTTTTACTTTTTGTTTCATAAATATCCCCCAAAAATATATAAAAAACATTTTTTTCCCTCAGTTTAGGCCGATACGTATTCTTCTACATATTTTTGGTAAAAAAAAATCGCAATAAGCGATTATTGATTGGTTTGCGCAAAAGTTATAGCGTTTACAAAATAGGGATAGTTTTATAGCATTTTTATTAATAATTTTTTATTATTTATTTTTTTACTAGTAATGGTGGCGATCAGCAATTTTTATTGTGACTGCGACATTGTGGGGGACCCATCGGACATTTTTGACACATTTTTGGGACCATTGTCATTTATACAGTAATCACTGCTATATAAATGCAGTGATTCCTGTGTAAATGACACTGGCAGTGAAAGGGTTAACCAGTGGGTGGCAGTGTAGGGGTTAAGTGTTCCTAGGGGTGTGTTACTAACTGTTGGGAGGGCTGGGCTTTCATTTAGTGAACACTGATCTCTGCTCCAATCACATGGAGCAGAGATCAGCGTCACTAGTTGCTAGGCAGAATGGAGAAATGTTGTTTACACGGCATTTCCTCCATTCGGCCGCTCCGTGAGACGATCGCGGGGATGCTCGTGGCGATCGAGTCCGCGGGTCCCGCGACCGGACTCACGGGGGTCCCGACCAGCGCGGTAGCGCGCTCCCGATGGCAGGGCGGCATTGAATATTGGACGTACCTGTACGCCAATATGCCTGCCCGTACCATTCTGTCGACGTACATCGTCGTGCGCTGGTCGGGAAGTGGTTAAAATTCCCTCCTAAACTTGGGATGAGTGTTATACGCCGGCGCGTGTTATATCCCGATAAATATGGTACTTCCAAAAGAAAGCTCTTTTTGTGTGAAAAAAATGATACATTTGTAGTTTGGGTACAGTGTTGCATGACACTGAAATACAAAAACTAAGACCCCATGGATTCCACCCACCATCCTTAGACAGACCATCTCCCCAAGCACCAAAGCCAAAAGTCTCGGAGTCATCTTCGACTCAGAGATGTCAATGGACGCACAAATAGGATCAGTAGTCAGCGGATCTCACCATCTTCTCCACCGGCTACGTAGACTCATCCCCTTCATTCCAGAAAAGGAGAAAGCAATAGTAGTTGGAACAATCATCAATTCGCAACTTGACAACGTAAACTCCCTCTACATAGGACTACCTAAATACCAGATTGCACGCTACAAGTCGTCCAAAACATGGCAGCAAGACTATTCACAGGAAAAAAAAAACTGGGAATCCATCTCCCCATCCATGAGGACCCTACATTGGCTAACGGTAAAGGATTGGATCACATTCAAGACCCTCTGCCTCACCCACAAATGCACACAAGGAAACGCTCCTCAATACCTATGTGAGAAAGTAAAACACTACACCCCCAATCACAACCTCCGATCAACTAACCAAAACCTCCTTCCAGGCATGTACTGGCCATTGGGACTACAGGGAGTTTCCCGGTGGGCCGATGGCTCAGTGGGCCGGTTTCAGTGACAAAGTAATGGCTGCGCGGCTCACCCTCAACTTCACGCAGTGATGTGAGAAAGATGAGAAAAATACAGAGGAAAATAAGTGAAATAATAAAAGAGGTTAGTGAGGACTCCTTATGTTATGCTACTTATGTTTCTTTGCACAATTACGTATAGTTTTATATACTGTTTTTGTGCTTGTTTGCAAAATTAAAGTGGGCTGGTCTGGATGAAGTCCAGGGCCAAATTTTTGTCCCAGTCCAGCCCTGCCTCCTTCTCATCCCCAAGTCCCTCTACAAATCAAAGGGAGAACGAAGATTCGCAGTCCAAGGACCACGGTTTTGGAACGCTCTACCCACGAACATCCGCATGGAAGAAAACCATGGGGGCTTCAGGAAAAAACTCAAGACCTTCCTCTTCTAAGAAGCAGGACAACACAGGACGGACCAAGCGCCTTGAGGCGATTCAGTTCGCATTTGCAGCACTATACAAATCATTCATTTATTCAATTGTCACTCAAAGTGTGAGAGCGCTGAAAGCTGAAAATTGACCTGGGCAGGAAGGGGGTGAAAGTGGCCGGTATTGAAGGGGTTAAAAGGTCAGAATTGCAGCAGAAGATTCTGTGATTGCTGAGTGTGTTAAAAAAAAAAAAAGTGGTGACCACTGTGTGTGTGAAAGGGTTAACTGCAGAGCTTCCGGACCCCGGTGACGTCCGCCCTCAGCCTGCTGGTGCCTAGATGGTTGTCCTGCAAGCTGGAACATCTCTGTCTGGGGTGAGAGGCTGAGAGTGTAAATATCGCCTTCCTTTTGAGTTTCTAGATCAGTTTGTATTTCTGCATCCAGGCAGCACAGAAAAGTCCCGGACCTCTCTGCAGACTACGCTGCGGTTTAGCGTTGCAGCCTGGTCCAGGACCCACCCCTAGTCTGTGATTGGACGCTGAAGGAGCAGCAGCAAACCAATTAGGTAATCACTCCACTCGTTGCTGTTGCAACCAGATTCCCTGACAACACCAAGCATAGAAAGAGGGACCTTATTGGCTGAGCCCTGTCCCTTCGTCTCACAGGAGGCAAATGACAGATCGGGTACTTTTGTTATTTCTAATGCCGCGTACACACGAGCGAATTTTGCCTGGCGTACTTAGTCCGGCAAACAATCCGGCGGATAGTCCGGCGGACTTTCTACTGAACGGACTTGGCCACACACGGACACAGAGAAAGTCCGGCGTTTGCTAGCGCGATGACGTACAGCACGTACGACGGGACTAGAAAAAGGAAGTTCAATAGTCAGTAGCCAATAGCTTCCTTTTTCGTACTTGCTTCTGAGCATGCGTCATTCTTAGTCCGCCGGACTAGCATACTCGCAAACGTATTGTCCGCTGAAACCCAAGGCGGAAAGATTGGAGTGCAAAACGACTTTCTAAGTCCGCCGGACTTTACGCTGGAAAAGTCAGCTGAAGCCCACACATGATCGAATTGTCCACTGAAATGCGTTTCGGCGGACTAAGTACGCCGGACAATTCGCTCGTGTGTACGCGGCATTAGTAACAATAAAATGAGGGACTTTATTGAGAACACATGGCGATGGTGATGGCGCGGTCACTTCTGACTGAAGATCGGATTTATATTAGCCTATGTAGCCTCCCCAAGTCCATAGGAAGTGGCTCCGCCTATTCAGGTTGCCTGCCCATCCGCCTGCAGGAGTAACATAAGGAAGCAAAAAGATGAGTGATAGCATGAGAACCTGCAGGCTTCGGTCTACGAAGGGTGCAACTTTTGCCAGTTGAATGGAATGCTGAATTTTTTTGGCTCATGAAGGATCCAAAACAGAAAAAAAATAAATGTATTGAAGTGGAAGGTGAAATGATCTGCAGTCTGCAGAAGCTGATGGCAGATCTAGGAAAAAATTTGGGGGAAGTTTAGACTGCCGTAGGACAATGGTCACTTCCCACAAGCCGGGGTGACCTTCAGAGACGTCCAGCCCTGACCTCAATGATGTATTGTGTTATAGAGCTGCCGTCTTGTTACCCAATGAAGAGCAGCCAAGGAGGACGCCGCGCCCCTGGGACAGTGACGTCACCCACTTCCAAGACAAAACGTCCCGTACAAGGAGCAGCTGCCAAGGACAAAGTAGAACACAACAACGTAACAAACTGCAAACTCTCCTCTGGGATTTATCTTCCATTATTTAGCTCTGTCGTCATTGGTTATCTGTGTATATTAAAGTGTATGTGAAGGCAAGATTTTTGTTTTAGTTTTGAGTATATTAGTGAGGGGTTAGACCCCCTGTCTAAAAAAAAGTTTTTACCAAAACCTGGTGGTTATACGGCAAAAGAACAGCAGCTATTTTTTTTCCCAGTATGAAGGATCCATGCAGCTAATCCTGAAAATGATCCAATATGCAGATCCTGCCGTCCCACTTGGTGGCCCCACCTGGCAATTAGTTGTCAGGAGCTTTTCTGGAGAGCAGTCTGGTGTCTCGGATCTGACAGTCTATGCAGGAGCCACTATGCCTTGCAGCTCCAACTCAATGACTCTTCTATACTAACCGTAACCTCAGCTTCCTTAGAAAAAAAAAAACGAGCACTTCGAGGAAGTTCCCAAGACATGCAGAAGTTTGCTCAGTCATTAGCTGAGGCCTGCAGACCTTTGTGACGCAATGTTCTCATCATATAGCAAAAGCCAACCCCCCCCCCCTGTTCATGTAGAAATACCATTTCCCCTTTTATGTGTACTGTATATGGACAATGATTGAGATTTTTCAAAGCTTTGTTGTCATCAAAAGATTAGGCATTTCTCCAACACACGTGCCATCCGCATCTCCTGTGTTGTTGTCAAGTCACCCAACTCTCGCTGGTTTCATCCAAAACCGAGATTTCCAATCATAGCTGGTCTCAAAAGCCAAAAATGTTGGCTAATGTCTGTACCAATTGGTTTTAAATATTTGTTATCGCTATTTTAGAGGCCCACCACTGATTTTGCTGGAAGATATGATCCATCAGATGGCCTTCCAAACCCTCCATATGAAGCTATTTTAGAGGCCCACCACAGATTTTACTGGAAGATATGATCCATCAGATGACCTTCCAGACCCTCTATATGAAGCTATTTTAGAGGCGCACCACTGATTTTGCTGGAAGATATGATCCATCAGATGGCCTTCCAAACCCTCCATATGAAGCTATTTTAGAGGCCCACCACAGATTTTCCTGGAAGATATGATCCATCAGATGACCTTCCAGACCCTCTATATGAAGCTATTTTAGAGGTGCACCACTGATTTTACTGGAAGATATGATCCATCAGTTGGCCTTCCAAACCCCAAATATGAAGCTATTTTAGAGGAGAACCACTGATTTTACTGGAAGATATGTTCCATCAGATGGCCTTCCAGACCCTCTATATGAAGCTATTTTAGAGGCGCACCACTGATTTTACTGGAAGATATGTTCCATCAGTTGGCCTTCCAGACCCTCTATATGAAGCTATTTTAGAGGCGCACCACAGATTTTACTGGAAGATATGATCCATCAGATGGCCTTCCAGACCCTCTATATGAAGCTATTTTAGAGGCGCACCACTGATTTTCCTGGAAGATATGATCCATCAGATGACCTTCCAAACCCTCTATATGAAGCTATTTTAGAGGCCCACCACTGATTTTACTGGAAGATATGATCCATCAGATGGCCTTCCAAACCCCAAATATGAAGTTATTTTAGAGACGTACCACTGATTTTCCTGGAAGATATGTTCCATCAGTTGGCCTTCCAAACCCTCTATATGAAGCTATTTTAGAGGCCCACCACTGATTTTACTGGAAGATATGTTCCATCAGATGACCTTCCAAACCCTTTATATGAAGCTATTTTAGAGGCCCACCACTGATTTTACTGGAAGATATGTTCCATCAGTTGGCCTTCCAAACCCTCTATATGAAGCTATTTTAGAGGCCCACCACTGATTTTACTGGAAGATATGTTCCATCAGGTGGCCTTCCAGACCCTCTATATGAAGCTATTTTAGAGGCCCACCACTGATTTTCCTGGAAGATATGTTCCATCAGATGACCTTCCAAACCCTTTATATGAAGCTATTTTAGAGGCCCACCACTGATTTTACTGGAAGATATGTTCCATCAGTTGGCCTTCCAAACCCTCTATATGAAGCTATTTTAGAGGCCCACCACTGATTTTACTGGAAGATATGTTCCATCAGTTGGCCTTCCAAACCCCAAATATGAAGCTATTTTAGAGGAGAACCACTGATTTTACTGGAAGATATGTTCCATCAGATGGCCTTCCAGACCCTCTATATGAAACTATTTTAGAGGAGAACCACTGATTTTACTGGAAGATATGATCCATCAGTTGGCCTTCCAGACCCTCTATATGAAACTATTTTAGAGGAGAACCACTGATTTTACTGGAAGATATGATCCATCAGATGGCCTTCCAGACCCTCTATATGAAACTATTTTAGAGGAGAACCACTGATTTTACTGGAAGATATGATCCATCAGATGGCCTTCCAGACCCTCTATATGAAGCTATTTTAGAGGAGCACCACAGATTTTCCTGGAAGATATGTTCCATCAGTTGGCCTTCCAGACCCTCTATATGAAACTATTTTAGAGGAGAACCACTGATTTTACTGGAAGATATGATCCATCAGATGGCCTTCCAGACCCTCTATATGAAGCTATTTTAGAGGCCCACCACTGATTTTACTGGAAGATATGTTCCATCAGTTGGCCGTCCAAACCCTCCATATGAAGCTATTTTAGAGGCGCACCACTGATTTTACTGGAAGATATGTTCCATCAGATGGCCTTCCAGACCCTCTATATGAAGCTATTTTAGAGACGCACCACTGATTCTACTGGAAGATATGTTCCATCAGATGGCCTTCCAGACCCTCTATATGAAGCTATTTTAGAGGTGCACCACTGATTTTACTGGAAGATATCATCCATCAGATGGCCTTCCAAACCCCAAATATGAAGCTATTTTAGAGGAGCACCACTGATTTTACTGGAAGATATGTTCCATCAGATGGCCTTCCAAACCCCAAATATGAAGCTATTTTAGAGGCGCACCACTGATTTTACTGGAAGATATGTTCCATCAGATGGCCTTCCAAACCCCAAATATGAAGCTATTTTAGAGGAGCACCACTGATTTTACTGGAAGATATGTTCCATCAGATGGCCTTCCAGACCCTTTATATGAAGCTATTTTAGAGGCGCACCACTGATTTTCCTGGAAGATATGATCCATCAGATGACCTTCCAAACCCTCTATATGAAGCTATTTTAGAGGCCCACCACTGATTTTACTGGAAGATATGATCCATCAGATGGCCTTCCAAACCCCAAATATGAAGTTATTTTAGAGACGTACCACTGATTTTTCTGGAAGATATGTTCCATCAGTTGGCCTTCCAGACCCTCTATATGAAGCTATTTTAGAGGCGCACCACAGATTTTACTGGAAGATATGATCCATCAGATGGCCTTCCAGACCCTCTATATGAAGCTATTTTAGAGGAGAACCACTGATTTTCCTGGAAGATATGTTCCATCAGATGACCTTCCAAACCCTTTATATGAAGCTATTTTAGAGGCCCACCACTGATTTTACTGGAAAATATGTTCCATCAGTTGGCCCTCCAAACCCTCTATATGAAGCTATTTTAGAGGCCCACCACTGATTTTACTGGAAGATATGTTCCATCAGTTGGCCTTCCAAACCCTCTATATGAAGCTATTTTAGAGGCCCACCACTGATTTTACTGGAAGATATGATCCATCAGATGGCCTTCCAGACCCTCTATATGAAGCTATTTTAGAGGCCCACCACTGATTTTACTGGAAGATATGTTCCATCAGTTGGCCTTCCAAACCCCAAATATGAAGCTATTTTAGAGGAGAACCACTGATTTTACTGGAAGATATGTTCCATCAGATGGCCTTCCAGACCCTCTATATGAAACTATTTTAGAGGAGAACCACTGATTTTACTGGAAGATATGATCCATCAGTTGGCCTTCCAGACCCTCTATATGAAACTATTTTAGAGGAGAACCACTGATTTTACTGGAAGATATGATCCATCAGATGGCCTTCCAGACCCTCTATATGAAACTATTTTAGAGGAGAACCACTGATTTTACTGGAAGATATGATCCATCAGATGGCCTTCCAGACCCTCTATATGAAGCTATTTTAGAGGAGCACCACAGATTTTCCTGGAAGATATGTTCCATCAGTTGGCCTTCCAGACCCTCTATATGAAGCTATTTTAGAGGCCCACCACTGATTTTACTGGAAGATATGTTCCATCAGATGGCCTTCCAGACCCTCTATATGAAGCTATTTTAGAGGCGCACCACTGATTTTACTGGAAGATATGATCCATCAGATGGCCTTCCAAACCCCAAATATGAAGCTATTTTAGAGGAGCACCACTGATTTTACTGGAAGATGTGTTCCATCAGATGGCCTTCCAAACCCCAAATATGAAGCTATTTTAGAGGAGCACCACTGATTTTACTGGAAGATATGTTCCATCAGATGGCCTTCCAGACCCTTTATATGAAGCTATTTTAGAGGCGCACCACTGATTTTACTGGAAGATATGTTCCATCAGTTGGCCTTCCAGACCCTCTATATGAAACTATTTTAGTTTCATACCACCACTGATTTTACTGGAAGATATGATCCGTCAGATGGCCTTCCAAACACTCCATATGAAGATTGTAACCAGCAAACCTTGACGCTGCACAACTAACACCGCAAATTATTCCAACTCCCATGAAGAGCAAAGACAATATGCCAAAATAATTTTTTTTCGAAAAATTTTCCATGTCATCTATTATGTTACTTTCCTTCCCTATTCTAATGACAGGGGAGCCATTGGAGCTGCATCTTCCAGTGCCGTCAAATTTCACAGAAATTAGAATATGAAAAACAAATACTTACCTTAATTTTACTTTCCTGACTTTCCTTTTACTTTCCTTGGTGGCATACTAATGAGATCATATGCTTCCATGGGGTGATAAGGAAAAAGGAAAACTGATTAAAATTACTTACCTTAATTTTCCGTTTCCTGATCTCCATGTCCGTATTCTAAAGTGATCCTACCTTGCCATAGGATGGTTAGGAGAATTGCATACAATTACTTAAGTTTCTTTTACATACCTACCTCTATGGTGGCATACTAATGAGACCCCAAGCTTACATGAGATAGTCAGGAAAATTGAAAACGCCTCACCATGACTTACCTTAATTTTCCTCATTAGCATACTAATGAGATGCCATGTTTCCATGGGATCGTCAGGAAAATAGAAAACTTTTAGCTTTAATTTTCAAAGCCTAAGGCGTTTGACACTTTTGGAAGCTGATTGGCTACTCCGCACAGCTGCTGAGGATTCGATCTGCATCCGTTTTCTACAATACACCCCCCCCCCTCCCCTCCACCCCACCCCACAGCGTTTCACGTAATTCGTTCACAACCACAAAACCACATTGAAATTAGCTGGAAATTTTTTTTTTCCACGATCCGCCTTTGAGGTTTTTCTGTTTTAACATTACAATTCCGGTATGCCTCACCACATACCAATGATTCTAATCTCTCCCTTCTGCAGATACTAAAGACCCGAGAGCCGTTGCTGACATGAAAATGCCGACTGACTGGCTTGAAAACGTTTTGAGTCTGGAGCAACTATAACGGAGTCAGGATCGGCAGGACAACCCGGGGGAAGTAGCGTTCTCTCAGATCATCGAGAGGGATCAACATAACGTGGACAGAACTGGGAGACGGGTAGATACAAAGAAGCAGAACTTTGAACAAAATTGTGATTTATGTCAAAGCTTATCGGAAACCTTCCCCCCCCCCTCCCCGCGCGAAGACCCCCGACGCGGCACAGTCAGGATGACGTCTTCGATGGAATTTTAGCAGCCGCCATGCTGGTTACACGAGAAGCTTTTTCATGTGGAGATGGTTTCTGACGACGTTTAAAGTAAAACTTGGAGTTTCCTGTGTCTGACCACCTTCTTCCTCATTCTGTGTTCAGAGAAGACCGCGAATGGAGGTTTTATGGTTGGCCGTATTCGGTCTCCTGAACGTAGCGGGTAAGTCCGTGCCGCGTGGATGAATTGATATCTGGATCTGGCGGAGGCTGGGCACCAGGAGGAGATCCAGCTGAGGCTGCCCATAGAAAGGTATCTCCAGAGGAATGATGGGCAGGAAAATATCCCCTTGGCCTCACCACAATTCCCACCAGGCATGTACTGGCCATTGGGACTACCGGGAGTTTCCCGGTGGGCCGATGGCTCAGTGGGCCACTCTGATGTAAGGGGGCTGGTGATGGGACACTCTGATGTAAGGGGGTGCTGATGGGACACTGTGATGTAAGGGGGTGCTGATGAGACACTGTGATGTAAGGGGGTGCTGATGGGACACTGTGATGTAAGGGGGTGCTGATGAGACACTGTGATGTAAGGGGGCTGGTGATGGGACACTCTGATGTAAGGGGGTGCTGATGGGACACTGTGATGTAAGGGGGCTGATGATGGGACACTCTGATGTAAGGGGGTGCCGATGGGACACTCTGATGTAAGGGGGCTGCTCATGGGACACTCTGAAGTAAGGGGGTGCTGATGGGACACTCTGATGTAAGGGGGTGCTGATGGGACACTCTGATGTAAGGGGGTGTTTATGGGACACTGTGATGTAAGGGGGTGCTCATGGGACACTCTGATGTAAGGGGGTGCTGATGGGACACTCTGATGTAAGGGGGTGCTGATGGGACACTGTGATGTAAGGGGGCTGGTGATGGGACACTCTGATGTAAGGGGGTGCTGATGGGACACTGTGATGTAAGGGGGCTGGTTATGGGACACTCTGATGTAAGGGGGCTGGTGATGGGACACTCTGATGTAAGGGGGTGCTCATGGGACACTCTGATGTAAGGGGGTGCTCATGGGACACTCTGATGTAAGGGGGTGCTGATGGGACACTCTGATGTAAGGGGGTGTTAATGGGACACTCTGATGTAAGGGGGTGCTGATGGGACACTCTGATGTAAGGGGGTGGTGATGGGACACTCTGATGTAAGGGGGTGCTGATGGGACACTCTGATGTAAGGGGGCTGGTGATGGGACACTCTGATGTAAGGGGGCTGGTGATGGGACACTCTGATGTAAGGGGGCTGGTGATGGGACACTCTGATGTAAGGGGGCTGGTGATGGGACACTCTGATGTAAGGGGGCTGGTGATGGGACACTGTGATGTAAGGGGGCTGCTGATGGGACACTCTGATGTAAGGGGGTGCTCATGGGACACTCTGATGTAAGGGGGTGCTCATGGGACACTCTGATGTAAGGGGGTGCTGATGGGACACTCTGATGTAAGGGGGTGTTAATGGGACACTCTGATGTAAGGGGGTGCTGATGGGACACTCTGATGTAAGGGGGTGGTGATGGGACACTCTGATGTAAGGGGGTGCTGATGGGACACTCTGATGTAAGGGGGCTGGTGATGGGACACTCTGATGTAAGGGGGCTGGTGATGGGACACTCTGATGTAAGGGGGTGGTGATGGGACACTCTGATGTAAGGGGGCTGGTGATGGGACACTCTGATGTAAGGGGGCTGGTGATGGGACACTCTGATGTAAGGGGGCTGGTGATGGGACACTCTGATGTAAGGGGGCTGGTGATGGGACACTCTGATGTAAGGGGGCTGGTGATGGGACACTCTGATGTAAGGGGGCTGGTGATGGGACACTCAAAATGTAAGTGGGCCGGTCTGGATGAAGTCCAGGGCCAAATTTCTGTCCCAGTCCAGCCCTGATTCCCACCATGACTTTCAGTGGGTTGGGTGAGGGATTTCGGATCCTTCTCCTCTGTAGATGTGAAGGTTGCGTCCAGCTTGTAGGGAGATCTTCCAACATTTACCAAAAATCTGCTCGGTGCCTCTCCATGACCCCAGAAATCACAAAGGATGCTGGGAATTCGGGACTCTGGGCTGCCAGGGTTACACGGGAAGTACAGAAGAAATTGCCAGTCACAGATTCTAACGTCTTTTATCCATTCTTCTCCACAGTTCCAAGAGTCAGAGGTACCTACAACATCTCAAGTAAGTTGCCTTTTCATATGGACTTTTTAAAGTGGACCTGTCAGTAAGTGTGGGAGTCAGTGACTTTGCCTAGGCTGAGATGATGTCATCGCTCTGCTGCAGGCAGGAGGAAAAACGTCCTCAGTCTCGCCCTCCCCCGGTGACTTTGCCTAGGCTGAGATGATGTCATCACTTTGCTGCAGGTAAGAGGAAGCACTTCCTCAGTCTCGCCCTCCTGAAGTGACTTTGCCTGGGCTGAGATGATGTCATCAGTCTGCTGCAGACAGGAGGAAGCAATTCCTCAGTCTCCACTACCCCCAATGACTTTGCCTAGGCTGAGATGATGCCATGAGTCTGCTGCAGGAAGGATTAAGCATTTCCTCTGTCTCCTCCCCCCCCCCCCCATGACTTTGCCTGAGCTGAGATGATGTCATCAGTCAGGAAGCATTTTCTCAGTCTCAGACTCCCCCAGTGACTTTGCCTGAGCGGAGATGATGTCATCAGTCTTCTGCAGGCAGGAGGAACCATGTCCTCAGTCTCCCCTCTCCCCTATGGATTAGACTGTACATTGTAATTTTGTAACTCAAGGTGAGAGGCTGGGGCAGGGTTGTGACCACAGCCAAAAATTGCTCAGGTACCAGAATTTAAATGATTAAGAGACACAAACTAATGGAGGGAAATCTCCCCATTGTGGGAGGGGCAGAGACACAAACTACTGGAGGAAATCTCCCCATTGTGGGAGGGGCAGAGACACAAACTACTGTGGGAAATCTCCCCATTGTGGGAGGGGCAGAGACATAAACTACTGTGGGAAATCTCCCCATTGTGGGAGGGGCAGAGACACAAACTACTGCAGGGAAATCTCCTCATTGTGGGAGGGGCAGAGACACAAACTACTGGGGGAAATCTCCCCATTGTGGGAGGGGCAGAGACACAAACTACTGTGGGAAATCTCCCCATTGTGGGAGGGGCAGAGACACAAACTACTGCAGGGTAATCTCCCCATTGTGGGAGGGGCAGAGACACAAACTACTGCAGGGAAATCTCCCCATTGTGGGAGGGGCAGAGACACAAACTACTGCAGGGAAATCTCCCCATTGTGGGAGGGGCAGAGACAAAAACTACTGCAGGAAATCTCCCCATTGTGGGAGGAGCAGAGACACAAACTACTGCAGGGAAAACTTTCCATTGTGGGAGGGGCAGAGACACAAAGTACTGGGGGGCAAATGTCGCCATTGTGGGAGGGGCAGAGACACAAACTACTACAGGAAATCTCCTCATTGTGGGAGGGGCAGAGACACAAACTACTGCAGGAAATCTCCCATTGTGGGAGGGGCAGATACACAAACTACTGCAGGAAATCTACCCATTGTGGGAGGGGCAGAGACAAACTACTGCAGGAAATCTCCCCATTGTGGGAGGGGCAGATACACAAACTACTGCAGGAAATCTCCCATTGTGGGAGGGGCAGAGACACAACTACTGCAGGAAATCTCCCCATTGTGGGAGGGGCAGATACACAAACTACTGCAGGAAATCTCCCATTGTGGGAGGGGCAGAGACACAAAACTACTGCAGGGAATATCCTCATTGTGGGAGGGGCAGAGACACAAACTACTGTGGGAAATCTCCCCATTGTGGGAGGGGCAGAGGCACAAACTACTGCAGGAAACCTCACCATTGGCAGAGGAGCAGAGACACAAACTACTGCAGGGAAAACTTTCCATTGTGGGAGGGGCAGAGACACAAAGTACTGGGGGGGAAATGTCGCCATTGTGGGAGGGGCAGAGACACAAACTACTGCGGGAAATCTCCCCATTGTGGGAGGGGCAGAGACACAAACTACTGTGGGAAATCCCCCCATTGTGGGAGGGGCAGAGACACAAATTACTGCAGGAAATCTCCCCATTGTGGGAGGGGCAGAGACACAAACTACTGCAGGAAATCTCCCCATTGTGGGAGGGGCAGAGACACAAACTACTGCAGGAAATCTCCCCATTGTGGGAGGGGCAGAGACACAAACTACTGCAGGAAACCTCACCATTGTGGGAGGGGCAGAGACACAAACTACTGCAGGAAATCTCCCCATTGTGGGAGGGGCAGAGACACAAACTACTGCAGGAAATCTCCCCATTGTGGGAGGAGCAACGACACAAACTACTGCAGGAAATCTCCCCATTGTGGGAGGAGCAACGACACAAACTACTGCAGGAAATGTCACCATTGTGGGAGGGGCAGAGACACAAACTACTGCAGGAAATGTCATCATTGTGGGAGGGGCAGAGACACAAACTACTGCAGGAAATCCCCTCATTGTGGGAGGGGCAGAGACACAAACTACTGTGGGAAATCTCACGATTGTGGGAGGGGCAGAGACACAAACTACTGCAGGAAATCTCCCCATTGTGGGAGGGGCAGAGACACAAACTACTGCAGGAAATGTCATCATTGTGGGAGGGGCAGAGACACAAACTACTGCAGAAAATCCCCTCATTGTGGGAGGGGCAGAGACACAAACTACTGTGGGAAATCTCACGATTGTGGGAGGGGCAGAGACACAAACTACTGCAGGAAATCTCCCCATTGTGGGAGGGGCAGAGACACAAACTACTGCAGGAAATGTCACCATTGTGGGAGGGGCAGAGACATAACTACTGCAGGAAATCTCATCATTGTGGGAGGGGCAGAGACACAAACTACTGCAAGATCTTCCATTCCATTTAATGTTCATTTTAGAAACGCTGACAAACCCGGAGCTGGTTCCCGGATCCCGCGATGTGACGATTGGAAGCACGGTGACCATCCAATGCCGCTGTAGAAATGCGTCGCTTCCCATCACTTTCATGCTATTTCAAGATACATCAACTAAAGGAAGAGTGACAGTGTCGGAGAAGGGGGAAGCCACATTCAATGTCACCATCTATAATCACACCAGCCTCGGCCCTTACAAATGTAAAGCCAACAGTAGCGCCCACCCTGGGATGTACAGCAATAATTTCACATTTACACTGCAAGGTGAGGAAGATGGAGGGTCCTCAGGGCGATGGGGTGGGAGAGATTTGGAGGGGTTGTAGGTATTTATCATGGTGTGATATGACCGCTCCTCTGTCTCCGCAGACCATCCAACCCATGGACCGGGACCCGCAGGTTAGTGCAAAGCCATATTTTATAATATCACTTGTTATACAGGGTGACTTCCGTGTCCTGATAAATAACCATTCCTGACCCCTCCAGCTACAGGCGCTCTGCAATAATTCATCTCCACCGTTCTCACTAAAGACTCGGAAATTGGAACATCTGCTGTAAGTTCACATGAGAGCAGCGTCTCCAGACTGCAGGATGGGGGCATTGGTTTTATTCAACCCTGTTTGAAGGACAGTAAACTGGACCTTTGTTTAGAAAGCTCATTAGAGATTTTTCAGTAAATAGAGAGCAATAGGTGAGAGTTGAGATCTCATTTCCCCTTTTGTGAACTTTGAAGATTCATTTCTCCACAGTGCCTAAAGCTGCAGAGATGAAGGAGGTTTGTTTTCAAAATGTTTTTACAGTTATTCTTTTGTAATATGTAAATACCAGAATGTGCAGAATGGGGGCACAGGGGGTACTTTACTTTGTAGTTGAAGTTCGGAGGACTGTAGCCAGTGATGGGACAAGGTGGTCCAGTGATGTCATTCAGTGATGTCATTTGAACAGCTGGAGAACAGGTCAGCACCCCCTTGATATAAGAAAACTGTGCCTGGGGCAGGTGCCCCTCCTGCCCCCTCCCAGCCCCGGCTGTATCATCCCTCTACCACCCCAGAACTGACATTTCCAGCACAAGAAAAAGTCATGTTAGTTGTCTTTGTCCCTTTTATGACCAGGTGAGACCGGCGGAGGATGGGTGCACTTGGCCTGGATCATTCCCCTCCTGGTCCTGGTTATATTGACAGCAGTCTTTGTGTTCTGGAGGATCTCCACACCTGATGCAAGTGAGTACGTTCTGTGACTACGTTCTGTGAGTACGTTCTGTGAGTACGCTCTGTGACTACGTTCTGTGAGTACGCTCTGTGAGTACGCTCTGTGAGTACGTTCTGTGAGTACGCTCTGTGAGTACGCTCTGTGAGTACGTTCTGTGAGTACGCTCTGTGACTACGTTCTATGAGTACGCTCTGTGACTACGCTCTGTGAGTACGTTCTGTGAGTACGCTCTGTGACTACGTTCTATGAGTACGCTCTGTGACTACGCTCTGTGAGTACGTTCTGTGAGTACGCTCTGTGACTACGTTCTGTGAGTACGCTCTGTGACTACGTTCTGTGAGTACGCTGTGTGACTACGCTGTGTGACTACGCTCTGTGACTACGCTCTGTGAGTACGCTCTGTGAGTACGTTCTATGAGTATGCTCTGCGAGTACGCTTTGTGAATATGCTCTGTGAGTACGTTCTATGAGTACGCTCTGTGACTAAGTTTGTGAGTACACTCTGTGAATACATTCTGTGAATATGTTTTGTGAGTACGCTCTTTAAGTACGTTCTATGAGTACTGTGAGTACATTGTGTGAGTACACTCTGTGAGTACATTCTCTGAGTACGTTCGGTCGCAGGCAGTAGAGTGCAGGCAAACACATCAGCACAAGCTGAATACAAAGATATACTTTATATATATATATATATATATTTTAAAATAAACATGTACAGTTCATTCACCAGAGAATACATGTTTATATCTAAGGAAGGAGGAGGAGGAGCAGCGGCCTCCCCACAGGGTGACCCCGCTGCTCTCAGCTCCCATAATGCAACAGGCATTCCTCCTATTCTGTGCTGCCAACACAGACATCATTTAGGACCAAGCTGCTCGACCCGGGGCCCTCTGGCATATGATGTGTGGCCCCTCAGCAGTCTGTAGAAGGAACATTGATTGGGGGAATAGCATTGATCTCCACCACCCTCATGTAACATCTTCCCAGTCTGGTATTGTCTTCTGCAGCCAACAATGTATCCCGTCCTCACTCTCTGACCCCCAACAATGTATCCCGTCCTCACTCTCTGACCCCCAACAATGTATCCCGTCCTCACTCTCTGACCCCCAACAATGTATCCCGTCCTCACTCTCTGACCCCCAACAATGTATCCCGTCCTCACTCTCTGACCCCCAACAATGTATCCCGTCCTCACTCTCTGACCTCCAACAATGTATCCCGTCCTCACTCTCTGACCCCCAACAATGTATCCCGTCCTCACTCTCTGACCCCCAACAATGTATCCCGTCCTCACTCTCTGACCCCCAACAATGTATCCCGTCCTCACTCTCTGACCTCCAACAATGTATCCCGTCCTCACTCTCTGACCCCCAACAATGTATCCCGTCCTCACTCTCTGACCACCAACAATGTATCCCGTCCTCACTCTCTGACCACCAACAATGTATCCCGTCCTCACTCTCTGACCCCCAACAATGTATCCCGTCCTCACTCTCTGACCACCAACAATGTATCCCGTCCTCACTCTCTGACCCCCAACAATGTATCCCGTCCTCACTCTCTGACCCCCAACAATGTATCCCGTCCTCACTCTCTGACCCCCAACAATGTATCCCGTCCTCACTCTCTGACCCCCAACAATGTATCCCGTCCTCACTCTCTGACCCCCAACAATGTATCCCGTCCTCACTCTCTGACCCCCAACAATGTATCCCGTCCTCACTCTCTGACCCCCAACAATGTATCCCGTCCTCACTCTCTGACCACCAACAATGTATCCCGTCCTCACTCTCTGACCCCCAACAATGTATCCCGTCCTCACTCTCTGACCCCCAACAATGTATCCCGTCCTCACTCTCTGACCACCAACAATGTATCCCGTCCTCACTCTCTGACCTCCAACAATGTATCCCGTCCTCACTCTCTGACCCCCAACAATGTATCCCGTCCTCACTCTCTGACCTCCAACAATGTATCCCGTCCTCACTCTCTGACCCCCAACAATGTATCCCGTCCTCACTCTCTGACCTCCAACAATGTATCCTGTCTTCACTCTCTGACCCCCAACAATGTATCCCGTCCTCACTCTCTGACCCCCAACAATGTATCCCGTCCTCACTCTCTGACCCCCAACAATGTATCCCGTCCTCACTCTCTGACCCCCAACAATGTATCCCGTCCTCACTCTCTGACCCCCAACAATGTATCCCGTCCTCACTCTCTGACCCCCAACAATGTATCCCGTCCTCACTCTCTGACCCCCAACAATGTATCCCGTCCTCACTCTCTGACCTCCAACAATGTATCCCGTCCTCACTCTCTGACCCCCAACAATGTATCCCGTCCTCACTCTCTGACCCCCAACAATGTATCCCGTCCTCACTCTCTGACCCCCAACAATGTATCCCGTCCTCACTCTCTGACCTCCAACAATGTATCCCGTCCTCACTCTCTGACCCCCAACAATGTATCCCGTCCTCACTCTCTGACCCCCAACAATGTATCCCGTCCTCACTCTCTGACCTCCAACAATGTATCCCGTCCTCACTCTCTGACCTCCAACAATGTATCCCGTCCTCACTCTCTGACCCCCAACAATGTATCCCGTCCTCACTCTCTGACCTCCAACAATGTATCTTGTCCTCACTCTCTGACCTCCAACAATGTATCCCGTCCTCACTCTCTGACCCCCAACAATGTATCCCGTCCTCACTCTCTGACCCCCAACAATGTATCCCGTCCTCACTCTCTGACCCCCAACAATGTATCCCGTCCTCACTCTCTGACCTCCAACAATGTATCCCGTCCTCACTCTCTGACCCCCAACAATGTATCCCGTCCTCACTCTCTGACCCCCAACAATGTATCCCGTCCTCACTCTCTGACCTCCAACAATGTATCCCGTCCTCACTCTCTGACCCCCAACAATGTATCCCGTCCTCACTCTCTGACCCCCAACAATGTATCCCGTCCTCACTCTCTGACCTCCAACAATGTATCCCGTCCTCACTCTCTGACCCCCAACAATGTATCCCGTCCTCACTCTCTGACCCCCAACAATGTATCCCGTCCTCACTCTCTGACCCCCAACAATGTATCCCGTCCTCACTCTCCGACCCCCAACAATGTATCCTGTCCTCACTCTCTGACCCCCAACAATGTATCCCGTCCTCACTCTCTGACCTCCAACAATGTATCCCGTCCTCACTCTCTGACCCCAACAATGTATCCCATCCTCACTCTCTGACCCCAACAATGTATCCCATCCTCACTCTCTGACCTCCAACAATGTATCCTGTCCTCACTCTCTGACCTCCAACAATGTATCCCGTCCTCACTCTCTGACCCCAACAATGTATCCCATCCTCACTCTCTGACCTCCAACAATGTATCCTGTCCTCACTCTCTGACCTCCAACAATGTATCCTGTCCTCACTCTCTGACCACCAACAATGTATCCCGTCCTCACTCTCTGACCTCCAACAATGTATCCTGTCCTCACTCTCTGACCTCCAACAATGTATCCTGTCTTCACTCTCTGACCCCCAACAATGTATCTTGTCCTCACTCTCTGACCTCCAACAATATATCCCGTCCTCACTCTCTGACCTCCAACAATGTATCCCGTCCTCACTCTCTGACCTCCAACAATGTATCCTGTCTTCACTCTCTGACCCCCAACAATGTATCTTGTCCTCACTCTCTGACCACCAACAATGTATCCCGTCCTCACTCTCTGACCTCCAACAATGTATCCCGTCCTCACTCTCTGACCTCCAACAATGTATCCTGTCTTCACTCTCTGACCCCCAACAATGTATCTTGTCCTCACTCTCTGACCACCAACAATGTATCCCGTCCTCACTCTCTGACCCCCAACAATGTATCCCGTCCTCACTCTCTGACCTCCAACAATGTATCCTGTCCTCACTCTCTGACCTCCAACAATGTATCCCGTCCTCACTCTCTGACCCCCAACAATGTATCCTGTCCTCTCTGACCTCCAACAATGTATCCCGTCCTCACTCTCTGACCCCCAACAATGTATCCTGTCCTCACTCTCTGACCTCCAACAATGTATCCCGTCCTCACTCTCTGACCATCAACAATGTATCCCGTCCTCACTCTCTGACCTCCAACAATGTATCCCATCCTCACTCTCTGACCTCCAACAATGTATCCCATCCTCACTCTCTGACCTCCAACAATGTATCCCGTCCTCACTCTCTGATCCCCAACAATGTATCCCGTCCTCACTCTCTGACCCCTAACAATGTATCCCGTCCTCACTCTCTGACCTCCAACAATGTATCCCATCCTCACTCTCTGACCTCCAACAATGTATCCCATCCTCACTCTCTGACCTCCAACAATGTATCCCGTCCTCACTCTCTGATCCCCAACAATGTATCCCGTCCTCACTCTCTGACCCCTAACAATGTATCCCGTCCTCACTCTCTGACCCCCAACAATGTATCCCGTCCTCACTCTCTGACCCCCAACAATGTATCCTGTCCTCACTCTCTGACCTCCAACAATGTATCCCGTCCTCACTCTCTGACCCCCAACAATGTATCCTGTCCTCACTCTCTGACCCCCAACAATGTATCCTGTCCTCACTCTCTGACCTCCAACAATGTATCCCGTCCTCACTCTCTGACCCCCAACAATGTATCCTGTCCTCACTCTCTGACCCCCAACAATGTATCCCGTCCTCACTCTCTGACCCCCAACAATGTATCCCGTCCTCACTCTCTGACCCCCAACAATGTATCCCATCCTCACTCTCTGACCCCCAACAATGTATCCTGTCCTCACTCTCTGACCCCCAACAATGTATCCCGTCCTCACTCTCTGACCCCCAACAATGTATCCTGTCCTCACTCTCTGACCCCCAACAATGTATCCCATCCTCACTCTCTGACCTCCAACAATGTATCCCGTCCTCACTCTCTGACCTCCAACAATGTATCCTGTCTTCACTCTCTGACCCCCAACAATGTATCTTGTCCTCACTCTCTGACCACCAACAATGTATCCCGTCCTCACTCTCTGACCCCCAACAATGTATCCCGTCCTCACTCTCTGACCTCCAACAATGTATCCTGTCCTCACTCTCTGACCTCCAACAATGTATCCCGTCCTCACTCTCTGACCCCCAACAATGTATCCTGTCCTCTCTGACCTCCAACAATGTATCCCGTCCTCACTCTCTGACCCCCAACAATGTATCCTGTCCTCACTCTCTGACCTCCAACAATGTATCCCGTCCTCACTCTCTGACCATCAACAATGTATCCCGTCCTCACTCTCTGACCTCCAACAATGTATCCCATCCTCACTCTCTGACCTCCAACAATGTATCCCATCCTCACTCTCTGACCTCCAACAATGTATCCCGTCCTCACTCTCTGATCCCCAACAATGTATCCCGTCCTCACTCTCTGACCCCTAACAATGTATCCCGTCCTCACTCTCTGACCTCCAACAATGTATCCCATCCTCACTCTCTGACCTCCAACAATGTATCCCATCCTCACTCTCTGACCTCCAACAATGTATCCCGTCCTCACTCTCTGATCCCCAACAATGTATCCCGTCCTCACTCTCTGACCCCTAACAATGTATCCCGTCCTCACTCTCTGACCCCCAACAATGTATCCCGTCCTCACTCTCTGACCCCCAACAATGTATCCTGTCCTCACTCTCTGACCTCCAACAATGTATCCCGTCCTCACTCTCTGACCCCCAACAATGTATCCTGTCCTCACTCTCTGACCCCCAACAATGTATCCTGTCCTCACTCTCTGACCTCCAACAATGTATCCCGTCCTCACTCTCTGACCCCCAACAATGTATCCTGTCCTCACTCTCTGACCCCCAACAATGTATCCCGTCCTCACTCTCTGACCCCCAACAATGTATCCCGTCCTCACTCTCTGACCCCCAACAATGTATCCCATCCTCACTCTCTGACCCCCAACAATGTATCCTGTCCTCACTCTCTGACCCCCAACAATGTATCCCGTCCTCACTCTCTGACCCCCAACAATGTATCCTGTCCTCACTCTCTGACCCCCAACAATGTATCCCATCCTCACTCTCTGACCCTCATTTCCTCTATTAGGTCTGCAGTCTCTGACACTCCTCTCCAGCATTATATATACAGTGATCATTATGTGTGGCTCTTTGGTGATGTCAGGGGCTACATTTGAGGCCCCCTTTAACTCATAAGTTGACAACCACTGATTTAGGGTGTCAGGAGCGGAGGATCCTATTGCCAGGAACATGGATGAAGTGATATTCAGTATTTTTGGATTTTAGTAGATTTGTGTTAATAACAATTCTTCTGTAACAGAACAAGAATCAATCCAGCAGGACAATACCTATGAGAATGTGTCAGAGAGGGAACCAGGTACCGGTAATGTTCTTCTAGTCAACCTGCGTTACATACTACTGACCCCTCCCTCTGCGTTAGATACTGCTGACCCCTGCACTCTGCATTACATACTGCTGACCCCTCCCTCTGCGTTACATGCCACTGACCCCTCCCTCTGCGTTACATGCCACTGACCCCTCCCTCTGCGTTACATACCACTGACCCCTCCCTCTGCGTTACCATACCACTGACCCCTCCCTCAGCTTTACATGCCACTGACCCCTCCCTCTGCGTTACATGCCACTGACCCCTCCCTCTGCGTTACATGCCACTGACCCCTCCCTCTGCGTTACATGCCACTGACCCCTCCCTCTGCGTTACATACCACTGACCCCTCCCTCTGCGTTACATGCCACTGACCCCTCCCTCTTCGTTACATGCCACTGACCCCTCCCTCTTCGTTACATGCCACTGACCCCTCCCTCTTCGTTACATGCCACTGACCCCTGCATTACATACTGCTGACCCCTCCCTCTACTTCACATACTACCGACCCCTCCCTCTCCATTACATACTACTGAGACTTCACTCTTGTGTACAGATGGAAGAATCTAACATCCTGGTCCTTCTTTTCAGAGACACGGAGGGAGGAGGAGGAAGTGCACTACAGCACAGTGATCCTGAAAGAAGGTAACAGAGGTAAGTCCCTGGTGCAGAGAATGCTGGAACTTGTAGTTGAATCATGATTGGACTAGACTCAGTCAGTGAAGAACTCAGCAAATGTCACTGGGCATGATGGGAATTGTAGTTCCTCACTGCTGATGGCCAGTCCTGTTGTGGGGGTTGGGACATCTCTATGACATCAGATACGAGGACTGTCCTAATTGTTTCTCTTATACCGTAGATGTGACCTGCACAGAGCAGGCGGCGGAATACTCGGAGGTCACACGGACCCAGCCACAGGTGAGTCCCTGCACTACATTCCCTGGTGACAGGTCCTCTTATGTCCGCTGTGCAGGAGCTCCGATATACAATGGAATACAAAGTATCAATTCTCTGAAAACAATTTTATCCTCTGTACCGGCTACATTGTCAGATCACATAAAGAGGACCCGTCGTCACATAGAGGGGGGCGATAAAAAGGACCCGTCCTCACATAGAGGGGGCGATAAAGAGGACCCGTCGTCACATAGAGGGGGCGATAAAGAGGACCCGTCCTCACATAGAGGGGGCGATAAAGAGGACCCGTCCTCACATAGAGGGGGCGATAAAGAGGACCCGTCGTCACATAGAGGGGGCGATAAAGAGGACCCGTCGTCACATAGAGGGGGCGATAAAGAGGACCCTTCGTCACATAGAGGGGGAGATAAAGAGGACCCGTCGTCACATAGAGGGGGCGCTAAAGAGGACCCGTCGTCACATAGAGGGGGCGATAAAGAGGACCCGTCGTCACATAGAGGGGGCGATAAAGAGGACCCGTCGTCACATAGAGGGGGCGATAAAGAGGACCCGTCCTCACATAGAGGGGCGATAAAGAGGACCCGTCGTTACATAGAGGGGGCGATAAAGAGGACCCGTCGTCACATAGAGGGGGGCGATAAAGAGGACCCGTCGTCACATAGAGGGGGGCGATAAAGAGGACCCGTCGTCACATAGAGGGGGGCGATAAAGAGGACCCGTCGTCACATAGAGGGGGGCGATAAAGAGGACCCGTCGTCACATAGAGGGGGGCGATAAAGAGGACCCGTCGTCACATAGAGGGGGGCGATAAAGAGGACCCGTCGTCACATAGAGGGGGGCGATAAAGAGGACCCGTCGTCACATAGAGGGGGGCGATAAAGAGGACCCGTCGTCACATAGAGGGGGCGATAAAGAGGACCCGTCGTCACATAGAGGGGGCGATAAAGAGGACCCGTCGTCACATAGAGGGGGCGATAAAGAGGACCCGTCGTCACATAGAGGGGGCGATAAAGAGGACCCGTCGTCACATAGAGGGGGCGATAAAGAGGACCCGTCGTCACATAGAGGGGGCGATAAAGAGGACCCGTCGTCACATAGAGGGGGCGATAAAGAGGACCCGTCGTCACAGAGGGGGCGATAAAGAGGACCCGTCGTCACATAGAGGGGGCGATAAAGAGGACCTGTCATCACAGAGGGGGTGATAAAAAGGACCTGTCATCGCATAGAAGGGGGCAATAAAGAGGACCTGTAATCACATAGAGGGGGTGATTAAGTTGACCTGTCATCACATAGAGAGGGCAATAAAGTGCACCTGTAATCACATAGAGGGGGCTTTAAAGAGGACCTGTCATTACATAAAAGGTGCAAAAAAGTTGACCTGTTGATAAATTGGACCCGTCATCCCATACAGGGGGCGATAAAGAGGACCTGTTGTCCGATAGAGGGGGCAATAAAGTGGACCTGTCATCACATAGATGGGGTGATAAAGTTGACCTGTCATCGCATAGAGGGGGCAATAAAGTGGGCCTGTTATCCCATAGAGAAGTGGACCCCTCTTTCTCTTGAAACATTGTTTTAGAGAACCCATCCCCCTATGTATAGAGAAGGTGCTGGACTGGAGACAAACAGCTTACCCTTCCATTGCAGTCCCAGAATCCGGTTACATGACTTGTTAAAAGGTGATACGGACCCAGGCCCGCCCATTCACTGCCCATCTTTGCCCTACTAAAGGTCACATGACAGGCACCGATTGGGGGCTGGATAAAAGGGGCAGATCAGGTCTGGTTGTGTATGCTGTGATGAAGCCATCAGCCAATCATGGTCATCCTTCTGTCACATGTTCACCTCTATTAATCTATTGGTCTAACCTTGTGTGATGCTGAGGGTAGATTTACTCAAAGGTCCCCATCATGGAGGCATTAGGTACCATAGAACAACCATAGTTGGCTGTGGTACCTACACTTGGACCCTGGCATCGGTGCCCAGCATACACAGCTGCTGAAGGCCACATGACCATGCTCCCCGACTCCCAGAACCAAAGAATTGCAGGGCGGGGATACCTTCATTCTAATATCCATTCTCTCTGGACACCAAGACATATGGAGGCTTCCAAAGTGGACCTCTTCTTCTAAAGAAGCTCAGGGCTTGGCTGTCGTGTTGATCCTCTGGCATCCATTCTTTGTCACTGACTCAGAACAAGCAAAAGTCGCAGACAGCCAGGCACCTGGCATTTTCAGAAGGAGGTCAGTGATGGCAGAGAGTGCCACCATCACCAAGATACCACCATGAATGGGTGTCACTCTGTGTGTCGTGCTAAGGATGGGACAGCCAGTCCTGATCCTCTCTATCCTGAAACTCCTCGGGGGCGGGGACACTGGGCATTGTCTGAGGGAGCCTTGGTAATAACTCAGCTTTTCATTGGTTGTTTCTAGGTTCCACAGCAGCCATAATGGCCAGTGAGGATCTGGACTGGACAGGAAGACAACTGTGCACCGGAAAACGTCTCCCCCGGACAAGAACTGTTTAAGCAATTTTTCTTAAAATGTTACTGGATATAAATTAATTGAAACTGAGCCGGTGTTTTTGGCCATTCTTATAGATTCCTCCAAACCCCCCACCTGACCACGATTCCTGCAGGATTCAGGTTTTCATGTTACCACCAACCCTGAGATGGGAGGGCAGTTTTGGATGAACATTCATAAAGTATGTGTGCCCAGAGCTCTGCCTCCCCCCCCGGGGGTTGGAACAGATTGACCTGCTCGGGATATGGCCGGAGTTCTCCCACAACGTATAGATTAGACTGCCAGTTGCTTTTACAGTTGTGTGTGTTGCATTCGTAGAATGGATTGAGGGGGCCTCGTCCATTGGAGGTTCTGTATTGGCAGAGTAGATGGGTATTGGGGTCCCCCTCAGTCATATATTGTGCAATAAGCATGTGGAAGGATATTAGGGTCCTCCCACAGTCAGGAATTGAGTATTAGCAGAGTGGACAGATATTGGGGGTCCCCTTCGTCAGATATTTTGTATTAGCAGAGTGGATGGATACAGGCCCCCCCCCCCCCCCGCAAAATATTGTGTATTAGCTAAGTGGCTAGATATCGGGGCCCCCCCTTGGTCAGACATTGTGTATTAGCAGAGTGGACAGATATTGGGGGTCCCCTTCGGTCAGATATTTTGTATTAGCAAAGTGGATGGATATTGTGTATTAGAAGATAAAACAGATATTGGGCCCCCCCCCCCCTCAGGCAGATACTTTGTATTAGCAGAGAGGACAGATATTGGGGGCCCCACTCAATCAGACATTGTGCATTAGTAGCGCATACAAATACTTGGGGCTCCCCTCATACCAGACATTCTGAATAAGAGTGGACAGATATTGGGGAACCCCTTGAGACATTGTGTATTAGCAGAGCGTATGGATATTGGGGGACCCCTCAGTCAGATATTGTGCATCAGAAGATGGGATGGAAATTGTGGGACCCCTTAAGTCAGACACTGTGTGTTAGATGATGGGATGGAAATTGGGGGACCCCTTCAGTCAGAAATTTTGTATTAGCAGAGTGGACAGATATTGGGGGCCCCCTTCAGTCAGACATTGCGCATTAGAAGATAGGATGGAAATTGGGGGACCCCTTCAGTCAGAAATTCTGTATTAGCAGAGTGTGCAGATATTGAGGGACCCTTCAGTCAGACATTGTGCATTAGAAGATGGAATGGAAATTGGGGGACCCCTTCAGTCAGCCATTGTGTAATATTGGGGGGGGGCACCACCACCAGACATGTAATAGAGTAAATAGATATTGGAGGCCCCCCCCTCTTGGTTGGACATTCTATATTAGCAGAGTGGGCAGATATTGGGGGGCCCCAACCACCTCCCACACTTCATTCTGCCCAATAATTCACCAAGGGACCACAAAGAAAAAAAAAAAGCGTTTTATTGGATCAGAGTTTAGCGGCGGCGGTCATGTGCTGCGTCAGGAAGGCGCTGAGCTTGGAGACGTGGACGGTCTCTTTGATGGTGGTGTCTCGGCTGCGCAGCTGGAGCAGCCCGCTCTCCAGCGTGACGTCACTGACCAGCGCGGTGAACAGGACCCCCATCTCATCATACCTGGAAGGAGAGGGGAACACGGGAGACTCAGAGCAAACACTGGGACTACAACCCCCACTATCCCATATTCGGAGGACTGACCCCTGCGCTGTTCACTGAAAGCCACACTTCTTCTAATTGGTTTTATCTCAGCAGTCATCGGTGCCGCTACTTGTCCCGATTCATGTAGAGATGACCAAATTATATATATATATATATATATATATATATATATATATATATATATATATATGCGCTTTTCCGTGTGATCGGAGAACCTGGGATCTGCTGCTTCCACCAGGTTACCACAGAGCCGGCCGTGGACCAGATAGTCCCTGGCCATCTCTATGCTTATGTGAGGCCGGAAGTGATGTAATAATGTCACTTCCAGTTTGGGACGTAAAGACCCCCATTTTTTTTTTTTTCTGGAAAGCAAAGATCAAATTTTTTTTTTTTACTGATCTGATGCTTTCCAGGGTAGAGGAGAGATCTAGGGTCTTCTAGACATCTGAGGGTAGAGGCGGAGGAGGAGAGATCTAGGGTCTTCTAGACATCTGAGGGTAGAGGCAGAGGAGAGATCTAGGGTCTTCTAGACATCTGAGGGTAGAGGAGAGATCTAGGGTCTTCTAGACATCTGAGGGTAGAGGCGGAGGAGAGATCTAGGGTCTTCTAGACATCTGAGGGTAGAGGAGAGATCTAGGATCTTCTAGACATCTGAGGGTAGAGGAGAGATCTAGGGTCTTCTAGACATCTGAGGGTAGAGGAGGAGGAGAGATCTAGGGTCTTCTAGACATCTGAGGGTAGAGGAGAGATCTAGGGTCTTCTAGACATCTGAGGGTAGAGGAGGAGGAGAGATCTAGGGTCTTCTAGACATCTGAGGGTAGATGAGGAGGAGAGATCTAGGGTCTTCTAGACATCTGAGGGTGGAGGAGAGATCTAGGGTCTTCTAGACATCTGAGGGTAGAGGAGGAGTAGAGATCTAGGGTCTTCTAGACATCTGAGGGTAGAGACAGAGAGATCTAGGGTTTTCTAGACATCCGAGGGTAGAGGAGGAGGAGAGATCTAGGGTCTTCTAGACATCTGAGGGTAGAGGCGGAGGAGAGATCTAGGGTCTTCTAGACATCTGAGGGTAGAGGAGGAGGAGAGATCTAGGGTCTGCTAGACATCTGAGGGTAGAGGCGGAGGAGAGATCTAGGGTCTGCTAGACATCTGAGGGTAGAGGCGGAGGAGAGATCTAGGGTCTGCTAGACATCTGAGGGTAGAGGCGGAGGAGAGATCTAGGGTCTTCTAGACATCTGAGGGTAGAGGCGGAGGAGAGATCTAGGGTCTTCTAGACATCTGAGGGTAGAGGCGGAGGAGAGATCTAGGGTCTTCTAGACATCTGAGGGTAGAGGAGGAGGAGAGAGCTAGGGTCTTCTAGACATCTGAGGGTAGAGGAGGAGGAGAGATCTAGGGTCTTCTAGACATCTGAGGGTAGAGGCGGAGGAGAGATCTAGGGTCTTCTAGACATCTGAGGGTAGAGGAGGAGGAGAGATCTAGGGTCTTCTAGACATCTGAGGGTAGAGGCAGAGGAAAGATGTAGGGTCTTCTAGACATCTGAGGGTAGAGGCAGTGGAGAGATCTAGGGTCTTCTGGACATCTGAGGGTAGAGGCGGAGGAGAGATCTAGGGTCTTCTAGACATCTGAGGGTAGAGGCAGAGGAAAGATGTAGGGTCTTCTAGACATCTGAGGGTAGAGGCGGAGGAGAGATCTAGGGTCTTCTAGACATCTGAGGGTAGAGGCGGAGGAGAGATCTAGGGTCTTCTAGACATCTGAGGGTAGAGGAGGAGGAGGAGAGAGCTAGGGTCTTCTAGACATCTGAGGGTAGATGAGGAGGAGAGATCTAGGGTCTTCTAGACATCTGAGGGTAGAGGCGGAGGAGAGATCTAGGGTCTTCTAGACATCTGAGGGTAGAGGCAGAGGAAAGATGTAGGGTCTTCTAGACATCTGAGGGTAGAGGCAGTGGAGAGATCTAGGGTCTTCTAGACATCTGAGGGTAGAGGCAGAGGAAAGATGTAGGGTCTTCTAGACATCTGAGGGTAGAGGCGGAGGAGAGATCTAGGGTCTTCTGGACATCTGAGGGTAGAGGCGGAGGAGAGATCTAGGGTCTTCTAGACATCTGAGGGTAGAGGCAGAGGAAAGATGTAGGGTCTTCTAGACATCTGAGGGTAGAGGAGGAGGAGAGATCTAGGGTCTTCTAGACATCTGAGGGTAGAGGCAGAGGAAAGATGTAGGGTCTTCTAGACATCTGAGGGTAGAGGCGGAGGAGAGATCTAGGGTCTTCTGGACATCTGAGGGTAGAGGCGGAGGAGAGATCTAGGGTCTTCTAGACATCTGAGGGTAGAGGAGGAGGAGGAGAGAGCTAGGGTCTTCTAGACATCTGAGGGTAGAGGCGGAGGAGAGATCTAGGGTCTTCTGGACATCTGAGGGTAGAGGCGGAGGAGAGATCTAGGGTCTTCTAGACATCTGAGGGTAGAGGCAGAGGAAAGATGTAGGGTCTTCTAGACATCTGAGGGTAGAGGCGGAGGAGAGATCTAGGGTCTTCTAGACATCTGAGGGTAGAGGCAGAGGAAAGATGTAGGGTCTTCTAGACATCTGAGGGTAGAGGAGGAGGAGAGATCTAGGGTCTGCTAGACATCTGAGGGTAGAGGAGGAGGAGAGATCTAGGGTCTGCTAGACATCTGAGGGTAGAGGCGGAGGAGAGATCTAGGGTCTTCTAGACATCTGAGGGTAGAGGCGGAGAGATCTAGGGTCTTCTAGACATCTGAGAGGAGAGATCTGGAGGTCTACTAGACATCTGAGGGTAGAGGAGAGCTTGACAAAGGAGCGCGGCTGTTCATGCTATCCACATGCTCGTGAAACGCGTCGTAATCCGGTGACGTCACCCCCCTCCTCCTGGACATTTCCGTGGGCCTCAAGCCTCGTGCCGATACGCCATGCAGCGGTGGATGAGGAAACTTCAGAACGCACACAGACAGGAGCAAACAAGGGATCGACTACACCGAGGACAGCCCCATGTGCTGGGATATGGCTCAATGCTTTCTTTTAACTCCAAAAATATGAGTGCACTATGAGAGAATTTTTATTGCATATTAAAATTTGTTAAAAATCTGCATCCAAAAGGCGCCTTTTCTCTTTTCTTTTTTTTTATCTTCTAGACATCAGAGGGTAGGGGAGGGGAGGTCTAGGGTCTTCTAGACATCTGAGTGTAGAGGGGGAGAGGTCTAGGGTCTTCTAAACATCTGAGGGGCGATCTAGGGTCTTATAGACACCAGATCTCTCCATAAAGAGGACCTGTCATCCCTTATTTCTATCACAAGGGACATTGACTTTTCTTGTGATAGGAATAAAAGTAATAAAAGGAACAGGTGTAAAAAAAACGAAAAATAAAAGAAATAATAATAAAAAGAAAATTCAAAGCACCCCCGTCCCTATGTACTCACTTGCAGAAACAAACGTATACATAGTTCCCACCTGCATATTTAAACCCCATTCGCACACATGTGAGATATCGCCACGAGCGTTAAAGTGAGAGCAATAATTCTAGCACTCGATCTCCTCTAACTATAAACTGGTAACCTGGTAAAATTTGAAAGCGCCTCCCTATGGAGATTTCCACGAGCTTGCGCAATTTTAAAGCGTGATTTTAAAGCGTGTTTAAAAAAAATTGCTGCGCAAATACCGTGAAAGTCAACACCTATCATTTTATTCTCTGGGGCCTCTGAGTAATTTTCTATCAAAAAATTAAATAAATGATATATAATTTTTACATGCAAGAGAGAAATGTTATGGACCTGAACTAACAATTCTAACTTACATACATGTTAGGGTTGGTTTAGACAGGGGCCAATATGCCTATCAGCGTGTCTTTAGCGTGTTGGAGGAAACCCATGTAAGCACAGGAGGAACATGCAAACTCCATGCAAACCAAGGACCCCAGCGTGTCAAGGCCAAAAGGGGCTAACCACTCACGATGGGTAAAGGGGTGGAGCCTGCATTAGATACACCCCCCCACCCAACAGATGTGCCTGCAACCCTGCCCAAGGTGGCGTATGCCGCGCGGTCACCCATCACTCACCTGGTGAACAGCTGGTCCATAGGAGTCTGTAACGTTTCCAGGTATCCCGGCCAGATGGCGATTCCCCTCCCCAACAGCTCGGTACACAGACCCTGGCACACCTAGGAGAGAGAGAGGCCGGGGTCAGAGGTCACACACTACGCTGCAGCCAATCACCATCAGAAGAACATCCGCTACAGCCCACATTACTCATAATGAGCCCGATCTATAAACCACCTCCCCCAAATCTAGTAATACAGACCAGTCGCAGGTCGGCGGCCGGGCCTCTCCCCAAGTCTACGGCCAAAATCACCGGGGCGAGCGACGGGTGAATCTTCAGCACCTGAAGGACAAGAAGGGCGGAATTAAATTAAAACAAAAAAAAAAAAAGGGAAGGATACAATGTTGTGACATAGTCCCCGGAATTCCTCACCGCCCGCCGCTGCTCCTTCCCCCGGGGCGCCGCGTTCTCCATCACCTGCAGGGCGTCACACAGAAAGGCCAGCAGACCTCTTTCTACATCGCTGCTCATCCAGACCACGTGGGGAATGACCGACTTCCTGCCGTCCCGGCCCTGCGGACAGACATCGGGGGAGGTGAGGAGACATTGAAGAGCAACATGGAAACCCCACCCCCAAAAAGGGACCCTCTGTCATCACTTCTCCATTGGAGGACGTAATACCGCACATGGACAATAGATGGACACAGCAACCCAGCATGCGCACGGGGGGAGGCAATACCTGCACTGCACAATAACCATAAATGCGTACTAGAGGGACGCAACAACCGCACATGGGCACTAGAGGGACGCAACAACCGCACATGGGCACTAGAGGGACGCAACAACCGCACATGGGCACTAGAGGGACGCAACAACCGCACATGGGCACTAGAGGGACGCAACAACCGCACATGGGCACTAGAGGGACGCAACAACCGCACATGGGCACTAGAGGGACACAACAACCGCACATGGGCACTAGAGGGACACAACAACCGCACATGGGCACTAGAGGGACACAACAACCGCACATGGAGACTAGAGGGACACAACAACTGCACATGGGCACTAGAGGGACGCAACAACCGCACATGGAGACTAGAGGGACACAACAACTGCACATGGGCACTAGAGGGACGCAACAACCGCACATGGAGACTAGAGGGACACAACAACTGCACATGGGCACTAGAGGGACGCAACAACCGCACATGGGCACTAGAGGGATGCAACAACCGCACATGGGCACTAGGAGGGACGCAACAACCGCACATGGGCACTAGAGGGACACAACAACCGCACATGGGCACTAGAGGGACACAACAACTGCACATGGAGACTAGAGGGACACAACAACCACACATGGGCACTAGAGGGACACAACAACCGCACATGGGCACAACAACCGCACATGGGCACAACAACCGCACATGGGCACAACAACCGCACATGGGCACAACAACCGCACATGGGCACTAGAGGGACACAACAACCGCACATGGAGACTAGAGGGACACAACAACCACACATGGGCACAACAACCGCACATGGGCACTAGAGGGACACAACAACCACACATGGGCACTAGAGGGGCACAACAACCGCACATGCACACTAGCTGGGCACAATAATCACACATGCACATTAGAGGGGCACAACAACAGCACATGCGCACTAGAGGGACACAATCATGCAAGCACACAAGCACATTTGAGGGACATAGCACTCCCTTATCCACACTAGAGGGACACAACAACTGTGCAAGAACACTAGAATGGTGCAATAACCACACATGTGCACTAGGGGGACTCGGTGGCCATGCCTGCACACTAGAAGGACACAATTTACAATAAACACGCACGTTCACAGGAAGTAACGCTATCAATACACTTCCTGCTCTGCTGGCCCCATCTCTGCAGTTTATGTTTGTTTTTTTTCAGGTTAAACCATTATAAATTGGAGGGAGAGTGGAATTTGTCAGGAAGGCTAAAGTGCAGATCTTTACCCATCACCCCAGAGAATGACTTCCTGCATTAGAAATCTCAACCTATTAGAAAGCAAAACCGATCTTTGCGCTTAGCAGTTGCAAACTCTAATATGGCCAAAATGTAAGATTGGCGCCACCTTGTGGTAACATGGAGAGACTCAGGACTGCCTATATATGATGTGATAATGTACAGACTAGGCTCATACAGACACAAAGTATTGCAGACATCCGGGGGGTGCAGATGTAGACTAGTGGGTGACATTTAGTTTCCATTGTCCTGGACAGGATGTGAACCGGGGATACCAGTGCTACAGGGTAGAAGTGCTAACCACCCTGCCACGGTGCTGTCCTGACCTCAGCGCTGTTCGATGCACCGCGTATTATAAAATTATTGGCATGTTTTGGATGATATTCAATTTTTTACCTAGGCGCTGCTGATCTCATGCGGCCTTTTTGCAGCCACTTCACATCTATACGCACTCCAGTGAAGGGCGCCTGATGGTGACAACACCGGACTTTGTGTTGAAAAAGCCATACCAAGCTTGTATGACAACTGGGAGACAGGGACAGAGCGTTGTCACCCTATAACAGGAAGTGACTTTTGTGGCAGGATCACCAGGGATTATTATAAAGAGTATCATCAATTGGCTGCTGCACCTGCAGGGCTCTAATGAGGAAAGTGGCAGGGTCTGCATCTCTTTAGCTGTGATTTCTCTTTGGGAGTATCTCACCAAAAATGCCATTCTTGTTGCAGAGGATGCCAAAAAAATCTGACTTCTGTCTTAGTGCAGACTTCTGGGAACATCAGTGAGCCAATCACACAGGCAGGAAATGGCATTTCTGGGGGCGGGGTTCTGTATACCATCTGTGTACAGAGCGCCTCCATGTGGCCATATCACAGGAAATTACAGCGGTTGCAGATTGAAAAGGAAAGAGAATTTTTAATGACATTTAATTACAATATAACTTGTGTAGCGATTGTATTTATTATTCTTTTATTTGCTAAAGGGAATTGCCCTTTATTGGATCACTGGAAGATTAAAAAGATTGGAAATGACGTTGAACGATAATAAAGTGTGACATACGTGAAGATGAGTGATGGGCCCATGGTGCATCTGGGTGAGGGCGGAGTCATCCAGGCTGCCGAGGCGTTCGATTGGCTCCTTTCCCCAGGGGAAGTCGTACTGTATGAGGGTCGTTTTCATTCCGTCTTCGTCAGGGTGGTCACCGCTGCTGAATCTGGACGGCACCTGAGCAAACTGGACAGGGGGGGGGGGGGTGAGAAAATGGTGCGGTCCAAGCGTGAGATCTCAGTGTTTAGTCTTATATGTAAAAAATAAATGTGATATAGACAGGAGGGGATAATAACGATCGGCTCCCCTGCAGACCACTTACATAGAAATGAAGGGTCCATCACTTTTATCAGAGGTGTATTTTATATGATAGAGACAGAATATCAAACAAAAATCCCCCCTAAAAAAAAAAAATCACATGATACAAATGTTATAAATGGAGTTGAGTGAGTAAAATAAGTATTTGATCCCCTTCACAAAACATGACTTAGTAGTCGGTGGAGAAACCCTTGTTGGTGATCACAGAGGTCAGACGTTTCTTGTAGGTGGTGATGAGGTTTCCACATCTCAGGAGGAATTTTCTCCTCTCTTCTCTACAGATCTTCTCTAAATCCTTAAGGTTTCTTGGCAAATCGAAGTTTCAGCTCCTCCATAAATTTTCTATAGGATTAAGGTCTGGAGACCGGCTAGGCCACTCCATGACCCTAATGTGCTTATTCTTGAGCCACTCCTTTGTTGCCTTGGTGTTACATGGCCCGTCCATTGGCCCCTCAATGTGGCAAAGTCGGGCTGTACCTTTATCAGAGAAACACCCCAAAGCGTCATGTTCTCCCCCCCCCCCCCCGTGTGACTGTAGGGATGGTGTTCATGTCCCCCCCCCCCCCCCTCCGTGTGTGACTGTAGGGATGGTGTTCTTAGGGTCATAGTCGGCATTTTTCCTCCTCCAAACACAGCGAATCAAGTTAATGCCAAAGAGCTGAATTTTGGTCTCATTTGACCACAGAACTTTCTCCCCAATCCTTCTCTGAATATTAGATGTTCATTGGCAAACTTCAGACGGACCTGTCCATGCGTCCTCCTGAGGAGGGGGACCTGTCCATGCGTCCTCCTGAGGAGGGGGACCTGTCCATGCGTCCTCCTGAGGAGGGGGACCTGTCCATGCGTCCTCCTGAGGAGGGGGACCTGTCCATGCGTCCTCCTGAGGAGGGGGACCTGTCCATGCGTCCTCCTGAGGAGGGGGACCTGTCCATGCGTCCTCCTGAGGAGGGGGACCTGTCCATGCGTCCTCCTGAGGAGGGGGACCTGTCCATGCGTCCTCCTGAGGAGGGGGACCTGTCCATGCGTCCGCCTGAGGAGGGGGACCTGTCCATGCGTCCGCCTGTGGAGGGGGACCTGTCCATGCGTCCGCCTGAGGAGGGGGACCTGTCCATGCGTCTTCCTGAGGAGGGGGACCTGTCCATGCGTCTTCCTGAGGAGGGGGACCTGTCCATGCGTCTTCCTGAGGAGGGGGACCTGTCTATGCGTCTTCCTGAGGAGGGGGACCTGTCCATGCGTCTTCCTGAGGAGGGGGACCTGTCCATGCGTCTTCCTGAGGAGGGGGACCTGTCCATGCGTCTTCCTGAGGAGGGGGACCTGTCCATGCGTCTTCCTGAGGAGGGGGACCTGTCCATGCGTCTTCCTGAGGAGGGGGACCTGTACATGTGCCTTCCTGAGGAGGGGGACCTGTACATGTGTCTTCCTGAGGAGGGGGACCTGTACATGTGTCTTCCTCAGGAGGAGGACCTTGCGGGTTCTGCAGGATTTCAATCCATGGTGGTGTATTGTGTCACCAATGGTTTGTTTGGTGACTGTGGTCCCAACTGCCTTGAGATCCTTCACAAGCTCCTCCCGTGTAGTTCTGGGCGGATCCCTCACTTTTCTCATGACCATCCTCACCCCATGAGGTGAAACCTTGCATGGAGCTCCAGACCAAGGGTGGTTATTCTGTAGCGAATAACCGATCCAACAATTGTCCCCCTCTTACCAAGTTTCTTGCTGATGGTCTTGTAGACCTTAATGTGCTTCCTCTTGAGTCACTCCTTTGTTGACTTGGAGGTATGTTTTGGGTCTTTGTCATGCTGGAAGACCCATCCATGACCCATCTCCAGTGAGGGATTTTGGTCCACTCTTCTTTACAGATCTTTTCTAAATCCTTAAGGTTTCTTGGCTGTCTCTTCAGCTCCCTCCATAAAATGTCTATAGGATTAAGGTCTGGAGACCGGCTAGGCCACTCCATGACCCTAATGTGCTTATTCTTGAGCCACTCCTTTGTTGCCTTGGTGTTACATGGCCCGTCCATTGGCCCCTCAATGTGGCAAAGTCGGGCTGTACCTTTATCAGAGAAACACCCCAAAGCGTCATGTTCTCCCCCCCCCCCCCGTGTGACTGTAGGGATGGTGTTCATGTCCCCCCCCCCCCCCCTCCGTGTGTGACTGTAGGGATGGAGTTCTTAGGGTCATAGTCGGCATTTTTCCTCCTCCAAACACAGCGAATCAAGTTAATGCCAAAGAGCTGAATTTTGGTCTCATTTGACCACAGAACTTTCTCCCCAATCCTTCTCTGAATATTAGATGTTCATTGGCAAACTTCAGACGGACCTGTCCATGCGTCCTCCTGAGGAGGGGGACCTGTCCATGCGTCCGCCTGAGGAGGGGGACCTGTCCATGCGTCCGCCTGAGGAGGGGGACCTGTCCATGCGTCCGCCTGAGGAGGGGGACCTGTCCATGCGTCCTCCTGAGGAGGGGGACCTGTCCATGCGTCCTCCTGAGGAGGGGGACCTGTCCATGCGTCTTCCTGAGGAGGGGGACCTGTCCATGCGTCTTCCTGAGGAGGGGGACCTGTCCATGCGTCTTCCTGAGGAGGGGGACCTGTCCATGCATCTTCCTGAGGAGGGGGACCTGTCCATGCGTCTTCCTGAGGAGGGGGACCTGTCCATGCGTCTTTCTGAGGAGGGGACCTGTCCATGCGTCTTCCTGAGGAGGGGGACCTGTCCATGCGTCTTCCTGAGGAGGGGGACCTGTCCATGCGCCTTCCTGAGGAGGGGGACCTGTCCATGCGCCTTCCTGAGGAGGGGGACCTGTCCATGCGCCTTCCTGAGGAGGGGGACCTGTCCATGCGCCTTCCTGAGGAGGGGGACCTGTCCATGCGTCTTCCTGAGGAGGGGGACCTGTCCATGCGTCTTCCTGAGGAGGGGGACCTGTCCATGCGCCTTCCTGAGGAGGGGGACCTGTCCATGCGCCTTCCTGAGGAGGGGGACCTGTCCATGCGCCTTCCTGAGGAGGGGGACCTGTCCATGCGCCTTCCTGAGGAGGGGGACCTGTCCATGCGTCTTCCTGAGGAGGGGGACCTGTCCATGCGTCTTCCTGAGGAGGGGGACCTGTCCATGCGTCTTCCTGAGGAGGGGGACCTGTCCATGCGTCTTCCTGAGGAGGGGGACCTGTCCATGCGTCTTCCTGAGGAGGGGGACCTGTCCATGCGTCTTCCTGAGGAGGGGGACCTGTCCATGCGTCTTCCTGAGGAGGGGGACCTGTCCATGCGTCTTCCTGAGGAGGGGGACCTGTCCATGCGTCTTCCTGAGGAGGGGGACCTGTCCATGCGTCTTCCTGAGGAGGGGGACCTGTCCATGCGTCTTCCTGAGGAGGGGGACCTGTCCATGCGTCTTCCTGAGGAGGGGGACCTGTCCATGCGTCTTCCTGAGGAGGGGGACCTGTCCATGCGTCTTCCTGAGGAGGGGGACCTGTCCATGCGTCTTCCTGAGGAGGGGGACCTGTCCATGCGTCTTCCTGAGGAGGGGGACCTGTACATGCGCCTTCCTGAGGAGGGGGACCTGTCCATGCGCCTTCCTGAGGAGGGGGACCTGTCCATGCGCCTTCCTGAGGAGGGGGACCTGTCCATGCGTCTTCCTGAGGAGGGGGACCTGTCCATGCGTCTTCCTGAGGAGGGGGACCTGTCCATGCGTCTTCCTGAGGAGGGGGACCTGTCCATGCGTCTTCCTGAGGAGGGGGACCTGTCCATGCGTCTTCCTGAGGAGGGGGACCTGTCCATGCGTCTTCCTGAGGAGGGGGACCTGTCCATGCGTCTTCCTGAGGAGGGGGACCTGTACATGTGCCTTCCTGAGGAGGGGGACCTGTACATGTGTCTTCCTCAGGAGGAGGACCTTGCGGGTTCTGCAGGATTTCAATCCATGGTGGTGTATTGTGTCACCAATGGTTTGTTTGGTGACTGTGGTCCCAACTGCCTTGAGATCCTTCACAAGCTCCTCCCGTGTAGTTCTGGGCGGATCCCTCACTTTTCTCATGACCATCCTCACCCCATGAGGTGAAACCTTGCATGGAGCTCCAGACCAAGGGTGGTTATTCTGTAGCGAATAACCGATCCAACAGTTGTCCCCCTCTTACCAAGTTTCTTGCTGATGGTCTTGTAGACCTTAATGTGCTTCCTCTTGAGTCACTCCTTTGTTGACTTGGAGGTATGTTTTGGGTCTTTGTCATGCTGGAAGACCCATCCATGACCCATCTCCAGTGAGGGATTTTGGTCCACTCTTCTTTACAGATCTTTTCTAAATCCTTAAGGTTTCTTGGCTGTCTCTTCAGCTCCCTCCATAAAATGTCTATAGGATTAAGGTCTGGAGACTGGCTAGGCCCCTCCATGACCTTAAATGTGCTTCTTCTTGAGCCACTCCTTTGTTGCCTTGGCGGTATGTTTTGGGTCATTGTCATGCTGGAAGACCCGTCCATGACCCATCTTCAGTGTTCTGGGTGAGGGAAGAAGGTTCTCCTCCAAGATCTTACTATACATGGCCCCCGTCCATTGGCCCCTCAATGCGGCAAAGTTGGCCTGTACCTTTAGCAGAGAAACAGCCCCAAAGCATCATGTTCCCACCTCCGTGTGTGACTGTAGGGATGGTGTTCATGTTCCCACCTCCGTGTGTGACTGTAGGGATGGTGTTCATGTTCCCCCCTCCGTGTGTGACTGTAGGGATGGTGTTCATGTTCCCCCCTCCGTGTGTGACTGTAGGGATGGAGTTCTTGGGGTCATAGTCAGCATTTTTCTTCCTCCAAACATGGCGAGTTCTCTTCCTCAAGAAGACACATGTACAGCCAAAGAACATCTAAATTATTCAGAGAAGGATTGGGGGAGAAAGTTCTGTGGTCAGACGAGACCAAAATTGAGCTCTTTGGCATCAACTTGACTCGCCGTGTTTGGAATTAGAAAAATGCCGACTATGACCCCATGAACACCATCCCTACAGTCACACACGGAGGGGGGGAACATGAACACCATCCCTACAGTCACACACGGAGGGGGGGAACATGAACACCATCCCTACAGTCACACATGGAGGTGCGAACATGAACACCATCCCTACAGTCACACATAGAGGTGGGAACATGAACACCATCCCTACAGTCACACACGGAGGTGGGAACATGAACACCATCCCTACAGTCACACACGGAGGTGGGAACATGAACACCATCCCTACAGTCACACACGGAGGTGGGAACATGAACACCATCCCTACAGTCACACACGGAGGGGGGAACATGAACACCATCCCTACAGTCACACACGGAGGGGGGAACATGATGCTTTGGGGCTGTTTCTCTGACAAAGGTCCAGGCCAACTTTTCCGCTTTGAGGTGCCAATGGATGGGACCATGTATTGTAAAATCTTGGATGAGAACCTTCTTCCCTCATCCAGAACACTGAAGATGGGTCATGGACGGGTCTTCCAGCATGACAATGACCCAAAACATACCACCAAGGCAACAAAGGAGTGTCTCAAGAAGAAGCACATTAAGGTCATGGAGTGGCCTAACCAGTCTCCAGACCTTAATCCTATAGAAAATGTATGGAGGAGCTGAAACTTCGAGTCGCCAAGAAACCTTCAGGATTTAGAGAAGATCTGTAGAGAAGAGAGGAGCAAAACCCCTCCTGAGATGTGCGAACCTCATCACCACCTACAAGAAACGTCTGACCTCTGTGATCACCAACAAGGGTTTCTCCACCAACTACCAAGCCATGTTTTTCTTGGGGAGAAAATACTTATAGATCATCTCTTATAAATAACCCCCATAGAGGTTTCGGCAATCACAGGGCGGCTTCTGAGCGGTCGCAGCGCCACTCACCTTCCTCCACCACAGCAGCCGCTGCCGCAGCCAGTAGTCCCGCCACGGAGCGCAAGTCTTGGCTGAGCTGAACCAGACCAGAGAAGCCGCCGTCCTCTCCCCCACCCTACAACATGAAAATAAAAGGAATCGATTTACAGGAAGTAACGGCCTCATCAATACAATCCTATTCCTGGACTTTATCCTCTCTTTTACCCCACCCCCGCCCTCTTCTGTCTGCCAAAAATCGATCACTTGCTTTTTGGATTTTGCACCAGTTGATTAAATCGGTGACCTGTGAACCCCTGTGACTTCCAATCTCCTTCCCCGGTATTAATCAGACCGCGCATGCCTGAGAGTTACTAGCAAACTGCATTGTGTACACTATGCGAGGAACCGACCCCCCCATATTACTAGGCACATTACAATATGGCTGACCTGCAGGTGTCGGGGTCCTCATTGTCTGAGATTGGGTGAAAACATCTCCCCACCTCTGCAACACCAAAGGGCAACTTCCTGTTCAGCAGCTCCAAACAGGAGGGGTAATAATACAAGGCACCTAAAAATTAGAAAAATATTTTAAAAAGGTCAACATTTTAGGACCCTCCCACATTGGTAAGATTTCCCTCCAGTAGTTTGTGCCTCTGCCCCTCCCACAATGGAGAGATGCCCCCCAGTAAATTGTGTCTCTGCCCCTCCCACAATGGTGACATTTCCTGCAGTAGTTTGTGTCTCTGCCCCTCCCACAATGAGATTTCCTGCAGTACTTTGTGTCTCTGCTCCTCCCACAATGGGGAGATTTCCTGCAGTAGTTTGTGCCTCTGCCCCTCCCACAATGAGGAGATTTCCTGCAGTAATTTGTGTCTCTGCCCCTCCCACAATGAGGAGATTTCCTGCAGTAGTTTGTGTCTCTGCTCCTCCCACAATGGGGAGATTTCCTGCAGTAGTTTGTGTCTCTGCCCCTCCCACAATGGGGAGATTTTCTGCAGTAGTTTGTGTCTCTGCCCCTCCCACAATGATTATATTTCCTGCAGTAGTTTGTGTCTCTGCCCCTCCCACAATGGGGAGATTTCCTGCAGTAGTTTGTGTCTCTGCCCCTCCCACAATGAGGAGATTTCCTGCAGTAGTTTGTGTCTCTGCCCCTCCCATAATGGGGAGATTTTCTGCAGTAGTTTGTGTCTCTGCCCCTCCCACAATGGGGAGATTTCCTGCAGTAGTTTGTGCCTCTGCCCCTCCCACAATGGGGAGATTTCCTGCAGTAGTTTGTGTCTCTGCCCCTCCCACAATGGGGAGATTTCCTGCAGTAGTTTGTGCCTCTGCCCCTCCCACAATGGGGAGATTTCCTGCAGTAGTTTGTGTCTCTGCCCCTCCCACAATGGGGAGATTTCCTGCAGTAGTTTGTGTCTCTGCCCCTCCCACAATGGGGAGATTTCCTGCAGTAGTTTGTGTCTCTGCCCCTCCCACAATGGGGAGATTTCCTGCAGTAGTTTGTGCCTCTGCCCCTCCCACAATGGGGAGATTTCCTGCAGTAGTTTGTGTCTCTGCCCCTCCCACAATGAGGAGATTTCCTGCAGTAGTTTGTGTCTCTGCCCCTCCCACAATGAGGAGATTTCCTGCAGTAGTTTGTGTCTCTGCCCCTCCCACAATGAGGAGATTTCCTGCAGTAGTTTGTGTCTCTGCCCCTCCCACAATGGTGACATTTCCTGCAGTAGTTTGTGTCTCTGTCCCTCCCACAATGGGGAGATTTCCTACAGTAGTTTGTGTCTCTGCCCCTCCCACAATGGGGAGATTTCCCTCCAGTAGTTTGTGTCTCTGCCCCTCCCACAATGGAGAGATTTCCTGCAGTAGTTTGTGTCTCTGCCCCTCCCACAATGGGGAGATTTCCCTCCAGTAGTTTGTGTCTCTGCCCCTCCCACAATGGTGACATTTCCTGCAGTAGTTTGTGTCTCTGCCCCTCCCACAATGGTGACATTTCCTGCAGTAGTTTGTGTCTCTGCCCCTCCCACAATGGTGACATTTCCTGCAGTAGTTTGTGTCTCTGCCCCTCCCACAATGGTGACATTTCCTGCAGTAGTTTGTGTCTCTGCCCCTCCCACAATGGGGAGATTTCCTGCAGTAGTTTGTGTCTCTGCCCCTCCCACAATGGGGAGATTTCCTGCAGTAGTTTGTGTCTCTGCCCCTCCCACAATGGGGAGATTTCCTGCAGTAGTTTGTGTCTCTGCCCCTCCCACAATGGTGACATTTCCTGCAGTAGTTTGTGTCTCTGCCCCTCCCACAATGGGGAGATTTCCTGCAGTAGTTTGTGTCTCTGCCCCTCCCACAATGGTGACATTTCCTGCAGTAGTTTGTGTCTCTGCCCCTCCCACAATGGTGACATTTCCTGCAGTAGTTTGTGTCTCTGCCCCTCCCACAATGGGGAGATTTCCTGCAGTAGTTTGTGTCTCTGCCCCTCCCACAATGGGGAGATTTCCTGCAGTAGTTTGTGTCTCTGCCCCTCCCACAATGGAGAGATTTCCTGCAGTAGTTTGTGTCTCTGCCCCTCCCACAATGGGGAGATTTCCTGCAGTAGTTTGTGTCTCTGCCCCTCCCACAATGAGGAGATTTCCTGCAGTAGTTTGTGTCTCTGCCCCTCCCACAATGGGGAGATTTCCTGCAGTAGTTTGTTTCTCTGCCCCTCCCACAATGAGGAGATTTCCTGCAGTAGTTTGTGTCTCTGCCCCTCCCACAATGGTGAGATTTCCTGCAGTAGTTTGTGTCTCTGCCCCTCCCACAATGGTGAGATTTCCTGCAGTAGTTTGTGTCTCTGCCCCTCCCACAATGGAGAGATGCTCTGGCGGTAGTTTGCGTCTCTGCCTCTCCCACAATGGCGCCCCCCCCGAAACCATACCAGGCCCCATGCCCTCAACATGGGGGGGATGCTTTGGGCAGGAGGGAGCACCTTGGGACAAGGGTCTCTTCTCCACAACCCTGGCCTGCGGGCTTCAGAATTTGTTCCGATCAGCTATCAGAGTCTAGAAGCCCCTTTTAACAAAAAGGGCCCCGCAGATCCCAGCCCTCCCCCCATGTGAATGAGTAGGGGTCCCCCTACCCATTCACCAAAAGAGTGTCAAAATAAATAAAAACAGTAGACAGCAGTGGCATCGTGATGGACGGTGGATCTACTTTGAGGGATATCGTTTGGGGTTTTTTTTGCCAACGGAATTGACAAAAAACTACCACATCTCATTCAAAGGCGGGGGGGGGGGGGTTCTGGGTCCCCCCCCCCTTGTTAAACAAGGCCCCCAGATTCCGATAAGCCCCCCGCCAGCAGACCCCCCACATTCACAGTCCAGGGTTGTGGGTAGGAGGCCCTTATTACCATCAACATGGGGACAAGGGGGCTGTCTGCCTCGCCCCCTCCCTGACCTGCAAGGCTGCATGCTCAGATAAGGGCCTGGGATTTTTTTTAATAGAAGGGTCCCGACAATTGCAACTGCAAGTCAATTTAAATGCGATTTTACTTTTCTCTTTAGAAGTGTCAGCTTTGCTGCAGCAGGTTCTATACAGATGCACCACTTTACAGGCAGACTAAGGGGACCCCCCCCCCCCACCCAATTGGGGGTGGGGGGGTTGGGTGATCAGCCAATGTCTATTTGCGTCGTTGTTACCATTTAGGAGATCTTGGCGAGGATCGGCCATCTTTTCCAGCTCCTCCTGGGCTGGACTTTGGTTTTGGAGGCGTTCCAGACTGGCCTTGGAGAGGGTCTTCAGCGGTGGTCCGGGTGAAGGGTTGGACATTCCCGGTAGGTGACACAAAGAGTCAATGGGCAGAACCTGCTCCTGGTGCAGCACCGTGGCATCCCACCATTCCTTTACCAAGTTCCTTTTCATTTGGGCTCCCAGGGGCCCCAGGCTGTGACGTCCTCCTAGAACAGAGGCCGGAGTCATCTTCTCCCCCAACAGGAAGCACCTTCGTCGGCACAACTCCAGGATGTCATCGCTCGTCCGCCCTCCGGTCGCCAGCCTCCTGCACTGCAGTAATAGAGGAGCCGGAAACAACCTCCTTGTCCCCCCGACCCGGGCCAGTCCCGCCGCACACCAAGACATGGCGGATCGCCGTCACCTGACACAATATGGACTCCGCCGGGGGATGGTACATAGCTCTCTCCTACATGGGAAGGATGAAGAAAGATACTGTGAGAATGACAGCCAATCAGCAGTCAGGAAAAGAAAAAAACTGCCAGGTGAGCTCTAAACTTCTCGCCCGCGCCTGTTCTGTAGATACAGAGGTAAGCCGTTCACACATGCAGAAATCATTAAAAAGGAGTGTCAATCGGGAGCCCGTGTCCTCATAGGAGGCGCTGCCAGTGCACTAAACCTAAAGGACAGCGCCGGGGGTGCCACATTCCAGGAAACAGCCCCATTATACAGGCAGATTACAAAAGTAAGTACACCCCTCACTCACATGTGTGTAAATCTTTTCTTCTCTCTTTTCATGTGACAACACTGAAGAAATGACACTTGTCTACAATGTAAAGTAGTGAGTGTACAGCTTGTATAACAGTGTAAATTTCCTGTCCCCTCAAAATAACTCAACACACAGCCATTAATGTCTAAACCGCTGGCAACAAAAGTCAGTACACCCCTAAGTGAAAATGTCCACATTGGGCCCAAAGTGTCAATATTTTGTGTGGCCGCCATTATTTTCCAGCACGGCCTTGACCCTCTTGGGCATGGAGATCAGCAGAGCTTCACAGGTCACCACTGGAGTCCTCTTCCCCTCCCCCATGATGACATCACAGAGCTGGTGGATGATGGAGACCTTCCCCTCCTCCACCTTCCCTCTGAGGATCCCCCACAGATGACCAATAGGGTTTAGGTCTGGAGACATGCTTGGCCAGTCCATCACCTTTACCCTCAGCTTCTTTAGCAAGGCAGTGGTGGTGTTGGAGGTGTGTTTGGGGTGGTTATCATGTTGGAATACTGCCCTGCGGTCCAGTCTCTGAAGGGAGGGGATCATGCTCTGCTTCAGTATGTCACAGTACATGTTGGCATTCATGGTCCCCTCAATGATCTGTAGCCCCCCAGTGCCGGCAGCACTCATGCAGCCCCAGACCATGACACCCCCACCACCATGCCTGACTGTAGACAAGACACACTTGTCTTTGTCCTCCTCACCTGGTTGCCCCCACACACGCCTGACACCATCTGACACCAAATACCTTTATCTTGGTCTCATCAGACCACAGGACAAGGTTCCAGTAATCCATCTCCTTAGTCTGCTTGTCTTCAGCAAACTGTTTGTGGTCTTTCTTGTGCATCATCTTTAGAAGAGGCTTCCTTCTGGGATGACAGCCATGCAGACCAATTTGATGCAGTGTGCGGCGTATGGTCTGAGCACTGACAGGCTGACCCCCCACCCCTACAACCTCTGCAGCAATGCTGGCAGCACTCATACGTCTATTTCCCAAAGACAACCTCTGGATATGACGCTGAGCATGTGACCTCAACTTCTTTGGTGGACCATGGCGAGGCCTGTTCTGAGGGGAACCTGTCCTGTTATACCGCTGTATGGTCTTGGCCACCGTGCTGCAGATCAGTTTCAGGGTCTTGGCAATCTTCTTATAGCCTAGGCCAGGGATGGAGAACCTTGGCACCCCAGATGTTTTGGAACTACATTTCCCATGATGCTCATGCACTCTACAGTGTAGTGGAGCATCATGGGAAATGTAGTTCCAAAACATCTGGGGTGCCAAGGTTCGCCATCACTGGCCTAGGCCATCTTTATGTAGAGCAACAATTCTTATCTTCCGATACTCAGAGAGTTCTTTGCCATGAGGTGCCATGTTGTACTTCCAGTGACCAGTATGGGAGAGTGAGAGCGATAACACCAAATTTAACACACCTGCTCCCCATTCACACCTGAGACCTTGTAACACTAACGAGTCACATGACACCAGGGAGGGAGAATGGCTAAATGGGCCCAATTTGGACATTTTCACTTAGGGGGTGTACCGACTTTTGTTGCCAGCGGTTTAGACATTAATGGCTGTGTGTTGAGTTATTTTGAGGGGACAGGAAATTTACACTGTTATACAAGCTGTACACTCACTACTTTACATTGTAGACAAGTGTCATTTCTTCAGTGTTGTCACATGAAAAGAGAGAAGGAAAGATTTACACAAATGTTACTGAGGGGTGTACTTACTTTTGTGATATTCTGTGCACACAGATACAATGTATTTATATATAGGAGGACATGGAGACGGTATAGGGAGGTGACACACACATACAATGTATATAAGATCGGATTGTACATGGAGACTAGGGATAAGCTCAGGCGTGTTCGCATGTAACGCGTGCAGAGCCCGCCAGGAAGTCGGCGCAGCGCTGCGCTAATCACAGGCAGTGAGGTATTGCCCCCGATGTGCGGCTGCAGAGATCAGCAACGTCTCACTGCCTGTGATTAGCGCTGCGCCGACTTCCTGGCGGGCTCTGCACGCGTTACATGCGAACACACCTGAGCTCATCCTTAATGGAGACGGTACAGGGACATACAATGTATACAAGATCAGATTGTACGAGGAGACGGTATAGGGAGGTGACACATACATACAATGTATATAAGATCAGATTGTACGAGGAGACGGTATAGGGAGGTGACACATACATACAATGTATATAAGATCAGATTGTACGAGGAGACGGTATAGGGAGGTGACACATACATACAATGTATATAAGATCAGATTGTACATGGAGATGGAACAGGGAGGTGACATACAATGTATATAAGATCAGATTGTATAGGGAGGTGTCATACACACATACAATGTATACAAGATCGGATTGTACATGGAGATAGTATAGGGAGGTCATATACATACATATAACACACACATACAATGTATATAATATCAGATTGTATAGGGAGGTGACATATAACACACACACATATACAATGTATATAAGATCAGATTGTATAGGGAGGTGACATATAACACACACACATATACAATGTATATAAGATCGGATTGTATAGGGAGGTGACATATAACACACACACATATACAATGTATATAAGATCGGATTGTATAGGGAGGTGACATATAACACACACACACACATATACAATGTATATAAGATCGGATTGTATAGGGAGGTGACATATAACACACACACATATACAATGTATATAAGATCGGATTGTATAGGGAGGTGACATATAACACACACACACACACATACAATGTATCACTAACCTACAGCAATGTACTTCCTCCACGTGCCACCTCCCCGTACAGCACGCTAGAGGGCGCCCGCCCACTTCCCTGCCCACTGGGGGGCGTGTCCTGCATGATTGACCTCAGTAGGGAAGGCGGGACATGCGCTTCAGGCCTCTCTGCCCCAATTAAGGGCGTGTCCCACTTTTTTTTTTTTTTTCACTGCATAACAGGGATGGGGGCGTGCCTTGCTGTCCAGTTTAGAGGGGGTGGTGTTTTGCGTTCAGGGAAAGGGGCGTGTCTTACGCTTAACTGTCTTATCTGAGTCCGTGTTTCATAAGAGGGCGTGGTCCGTGTTTCACAGCTCGGTCATAAGGGGGGCGTGCCTTGCGTCTCACTCCTCGCTGCCCAGTGTAGAGGCGTGCCTTGCGTTCCAAGCCTCTTTGTGAACATTCTGCGTCTTACGCCACACTTCCTGTGGTGGTGACTCCTGTGTGCTGTGGCTGTATTTTGGGGGGTTGGGGTGTCCCACGCCTAGTGAAGGAGGAGATGTGGTGTAGACAGATCTCTAGTACTGTACACAGTGTTCCCACAGACCATGTAATGCAGGATGTCAGATAAAGGTGGTGAGAGCGGTATATGTCCTAGATGGGGGAGGGGGTGATGGGGACCCCATGCTGCCAATGTGCCCAGGTTGCTGCCTGCATCTGTATGGCCCCCAGCCTGGGCACTGACATGACATGAGCACATTACCGGCATTAGAAGTGTACAGGAGCCTCGTGTTATATCGGCACATCCATGAGAACCAGGAATCTTAACATCGCCTGTGGGCATTAATCGTACCCCAAACTGGCACAGCCCAGGCAGCACAGATGAGGTGGCACTGATGGGCAGCACAGATGAGGCGGCACTGATGGGCAGCACAGATGAAGAGCCACTGATGGGCAGCACAGATGAGGGGGCACTGATGGGCAGCACAGATGAGGGGGCACTGATGGGCAGCACAGATGAGGGGGCACTGATGGGCAGCACAGATGAGGGGGCACTGATGGGCAGCACAGATGAGGGGGCACTGATGGGCAGCACAGATGAGGGGGCACTGATGGGCAGCACTGATGAAGAGGCACTGATGGGCAGCACAGATGAGGGGGGCACTGATAGGCTGCACAGATGAAGAGCCACTGATGGGCAGCACAGATGAGGGGGCATTGATGGGCAGCACAGATGAGGGGGCACTGATGGGCAGCACAGATGAGGGGGCACTGATGGGCAGCACAGATGAGGGGGCACTGATGGGCAGCACAGATGAAAGGGCACTGGTGGGAAGCACAGATGAAGAGGCACTGATGGGCAGCACAGATGAGGCGGCACTGATGGGCAGCACAGATAAGGGGGGCACTGATAGGCTGCACAGATGAAGAGCCACTGATGGGCAGCACAGATGAGGAGGCATTGATGGGCAGCACAGATGAGGGGGCACTGATGGGCAGCACAGATGAGGGGGCACTGATGGGCAGCACTGATGAAGAGGCACTGATGGGCAGCACAGATGAGGGGGGCACTGATAGGCTGCACAGATGAAGAGCCACTGATGGGCAGCACAGATGAGGGGGCATTGATGGGCAGCACAGATGAGGGGGCACTGATGGGCAGCACAGATGAGGGGGCACTGATGGGCAGCACAGATGAGGGGGCACTGATGGGCAGCACAGATGAGGGGGCACTGATGGGCAGCACTGATGAAGAGGCACTGATGGGCAGCACAGATGAAGAGGCTTTGATGGGCAGCACAGATGAGGGGGCATTGATGGGCAGCACAGATGAGGGGGCATTGATGGGCAGCACAGATGAGGGGGCATTGATGGGCAGCACAAATGAGGAGGCTTTGATGGGCAGCACAAATGAGGAGGCACTAATGGGCAGCACAGATGAGGGGGCACTAATGGGCAGCACAGATGAGCAGCACAGATGAGCAGCACAAATGAGGGGGAACTGATGAGGCGGCACTGATGAGGGGCAACTGATGAGGCGGCACTGATGGGCAGCACAGATGAGGGTGAACTGATGATCAGTGTAGATGTCTGCTTTCACGCATAGAGAAGGACAAATGGCACATCACAAGCACTATGCTGTATATCGTGCTTTAACCACTTTCCGCCTGCAGTAGAGCCGAAAGATGGCTGCGCAGGCTTCCAGTGCCCGTAATGGTGCGGGCAATGTGCTCTGTTATTGTTGAGTCCTTCGGACTTGGCTGATCACAGATCGTGGTAAAGGGTCAATCACAGTGGCCCTTTACCACACGATCAGCTGCCAGGCAATGCCAGCTGATCACGGAAGTAAACAGAAGCCGGTTATTGGCTTTTTATTTCTCCTTCTAATCAGCGCGACGAAAATAGAAGAAAGCCGGTAACCGACTTCTGTTACAAGGACATCGGTCCCAATCTGTGCCCACCAGTGCTGACAATCAGTGCCCACCAGTGCTGACAATCAGTGCCACCTATAAGTGCCCACCAGTGCTGACAATCAGTGCCACCTATAAGTGCCCACCAGTGCTGACAATCAGTGCCACCTATAAGTTCCCACCAGTGCCGACAATCAGTGCCACCTATAAGTGTCCACCAGTGCTGACAATCAGTGCAACCTAACTGCCCACCAGTGCCGACAATCAGTGCCATCTATAAGTGCCCACCAGTGCTGACAATCAGTGCCACCTATAAGTGTCCACCAGTGCTGACAATCAGTGCAACCTAACTGCCCACCAGTGCTGACAATCAGTGCCATCTATAAGTGCCCACCAGTGCTGACAATCAGTGCCACCTATAAGTGTCCACCAGTGCTGACAATCAGTGCCACCTATAAGTGTCCACCAGTGCTGACAATCAGTGCCACCTATAAGTGCCCACCAGTGCTGACAATCAGTGCCACCTATAAGTGTCCACCAGTGCTGACAATCAGTGCCCACCAGTGCCAACAATCAGTGCCACCTATAAGTGCCCACCAGTGCTGACAATCAGTGCAACCTATAACTGCCCACCAGTGCTGACAATCAGTGCCACCTATAAGTGCCCACCAGTGCTGACAATCAGTGCCACCTATAAGTTCCCACCAGTGCTGACAATCAGTGCCACCTATAAGTGCAGTCTCATCAGTGAAGGAGAAAAATTTCCTGTTTGCTAAATTTTATAACAAACTGAAAATTTTTTTTTTTTTCAAAATTTACGGTCTTTTTATGTTTCTTCAGGAAAAAAAAACAACTTGTGCTAACCAATCACCACGGCCGTTTAGGACCAATTATTCCACTTTTCCGGGAGATTTCACTCCATGTCAGCAAAATGAAGTGTGATGGGAAGAGATCCATTTCCTGTAGGTAAGGGAAGGTGACCCGAGTCATCCCAGTGATCTGTAGGCGGTCATCACCTCCCAGCCCCCGCTCTATGTACCTGACCCGAGTGAGCAATAAATAGAAGTCAGGCCGGATCATGAATCTGGGTCAGCTGGCAATTCCAGGCAGTACTTACCGTAGTATAATGATTCCATCACTGCAGAATCTGGTGATGTCCCAACTCACCACCTTCCTGGAGATGCCAGGGCAACTTACTATTATCCACATACCCGTTACCAGGGCAGCCATCAGACATTTTTTTTTTTGGGGGGGCCCTTACACAGCACACAGCTTTACACCACCAAAAGAAAGCTCTATTTGTATGAAAAAGCACACACATTTCATACGGGTACAGTGATGCATGACTGAGTAATTGTCATTCAAAGTGCGAGAGCACCGAAAGCTGAAAATTGGTCTGGTTAGGAAGGGGGTTTAAGTGCCCGGTGGTTAAGAGAATGGTGGGGTGTTTTTGTGGGAATAAAATGAAAACAAACAATTTTTGTTAAAATAAATTCATTATTAAAACAAATGAAATAGAGGAGAGGAGGGTGAGGGCAGATGGGGGGGGGGGGGGGGGGTTAGAGAGGGGGCCTCTGGGTAGCTTGAGTAGTAATGTGGCACCTCATGATTTACATACCAATACAGCCCGTAATTTACATATTAATCATGTGTGACTCGCTGTGCTGGGCCTATTTTAAGGTGGAGGCCTGGAGCCGCAGCTCCAATAGCCCCAATGTTAATCCTGCCCTGTCTTCAGTGTTGTCACATGAAAAGATAATAAGATATGTACAAAAACGGGAGGGGTCTACTTACTTTTGTGAGCTGCCATGTGCAGCTGCAGCACACCCTCATCTCCACCTCCCTGCAGACTCCAGGGGGGGCCTCCTCCAGACCCTGCACTTTCTGTTTCCCGGTGTTGTGTCGAATACTGTCCCCCGTCGGATAGTGTCCGCCCCGTACTGTGCTTGCGCAGTATGGAAGACGAGGAGACGCCGAAAGTTTCCGAAGATGAATGGCGCCTTGCGCACTGAGTCCAGGTTGAAGCCCCACCATCCAAGTGGACATAGAGCTAGAATAAAAAATTGCCGAGCGAAGCGGGAGGCCGGGCCCGAATCGCGGCGAGCCCACGAGGGGACGTCTTACTAAGTGCTATCGTATGTCCACTTGGATGGTGGGGCTTCAACCTGGACTCAGTGCGCAGGCGCCGTTCATCTTCGTAGACTTTTGGAGTCTCCTTGTCTTCCATACTGCGCAAGCACAGTACGGAGCAGACACTATCCGATGGGGGGGGGGGGGGCAGTTCTCGGCAGAACACCGGCACCTCCCAGCTCTGTGAGAGGTCAATGACACCAGGGGACGGGGCTTAACCAGTTCCCGACCGGCGCATGCCGATGTACGTCGGCAGAATGGCACGGGCAGGCATATTGCCGTACAGGTACGTCCAATCTTTAATGCCGCGCTGCCGGCCGGGACCCCCGTGAGTCCAGTCGCGGGTCCCGCGGACTCAATCGCCGTGGGCATACCTGCGATCGTCTCACGGGCCGGCTGAGCGGAGAAATGCCATTGTAAACAGCATTTCCCCGTTCTGCCTAGCAACTAGTGATGCTGATCTCTGCTCCATGTGATTGGAGCAGAGATCAGTGTTCACTAAATGAAAGCCCAACCCCCCCACAGTTAGTAACACGCCCCTAGGAACACTTAACCCCTACACTGCCACCCACTGGTTAACCCCTTCTCTGCCAGTGTCATTTACACAGGAATCACTGCATTTCTATAGCACTGATTACTGTATAAATGACAATGGTGTCAAAAATGTCCGATGTGTCCGCCATAATGTCGCAGTCACAATAAAAATCGCCGCCATTACTAGTAAAAAAAAAAAAAAAAATTATTAATAAAAATGCCATAAAACTATCCCCTATTTTGTAAACGCTATAACTTTTGCGCAAACCAATCAATAACTGCGTTTTTGTTTTTTACCAAAAATATTTAGAAGAATACGTATCGGCCTAAACTGAGGGAAAAATTTTTTTTTTATATATATATTTTTGGGGGATATTTATTATAACAAAAAGTTAACAAAAATGTGTTGTTTTCAAAATTGTCGCTCTATTTTTGTTTATAGCGCAAAAAATAAAAACCGCAGAGGTGATCAAATACCACCAAAAGAAAGCTCTATTTGTGGGAAAAAAAGGATGCCGATTTTGTTTGGGAGCCACGTCGCATGACCGCGCAATTGTCAGTTAAAGCGACGCAGCGCCAAATCGCAAAAAGTGGTCTGGTCTTTGACCAGCAAAATGGTCCGGGGGGCTGAAGTGGTTAATAGAACGTGACCGCCATGATGGATCCAAAAGCTCCCAATCGTAAGGGGCTTTCGGTAACTATCAGGAGCGCGCAGCCCGCGGTCTCGGCACAGCGGATCGGCAGCAATTCACGCAAATATTCTGCCCCTCGGCACAATATTTGCATCCAGCCAGCGCCAAGGGGGGGGGGGGGTTAAACATCTTTTTCATAGAAATAGTAGAAGTCATTTGTGGTCTTTCCGGTCTTATTAGCTTTGTTGCCCTTCTGTGGACTCTGCCCAGTTCCGGCACATCCTCTGAGGACTGGTGACCAGAGCACTGCAGACGTGGGCGAACCAGTTTTATAGTGGCAGGATTATTGTTCTTCCTCTGGAGTAAATGACGTTTTTAATGCATGCTAAAATTCTGCTTGGCTTTTACCATTGCATAGTGTGAGCTACTAGGACCCCCAGATCTTTCTCCATCCTGGAATCCCCCCCCATTGGCTCTCCTCCTAGCAAGCAATTTGTAGTCATATTTTTGCCCCGCCCCCCCCCTTTATAATATTGATGTCTTCTTGTAAGGTTTCCACATCCTGCTATGAAGAGATTTGCATTGTCAGCAGAGATTGAGCATTATATATCCCAACTTCTGTATCAGCAACCCATTTTTTTTTTTTATTTGAATATAAAGCTTTATTATAAGCAGAAAGCACCATGTGTGTTCTATTCATATATATTTTTTTTTTTTACATCAACAATGATCTCCCATATACGAGAGGGTGTTGCTGTTGTCATCTGAGGTTGGATTATCGTAAATACAGGATCTCAGATTACTAGCCTATTGCCCCTGCAGGGATTGCCTGTCTGACCTGCTAGTTCAGAGGTCCATGAAGTAAGGTGAGTGGCCTGTACTAATCGCGGTGGAAGCATGGCTAAGGACGCACATTACGCTTTTGTTCCAACTCCCCAATCACTAGAGGACTCTACATCTTGTCTGTTGGCGTCTCTCTGATGACCTGGCGTTATGAAAGGCTCATTGGGACTATCCATACACTATAGCAGGGATATGCAATTAGCGGACCTCCAGCTGTTGCAGAACTACAAGTCCCATGAGGCATAGCAAGACTCTAACGGCCAAAAGCATGACACCCAGAGGCAGAGGCATTATGGGACTTGTAGTTTGGCAACAGCTGGAGGTCCGCTAATTGTATATCCCTGTACTATAGTGTCATTGGACATTCCATATGAAAGCTTTTTAGAATTATAGTTTTATTTTAAGTGCTGCACTGTGTTTTTACTGTATCAGTTCAATATATATGTTCAGCTGCTCTAGATGGGGGGGGGGGGGGGGGGGACTTTTGTATTTGCACCAACCGATTCCACTTTGTACCAGCAGCAGGCCGATACATTGATCTGCTGTGGATGGAACCAAAGATCTGTGACCAACCACAGCCCAGCTGGTAATCTTTACTTTTTGGTGCTGAACAGGTTTTTAAAAAAAAAAAAAAAAAAAAAAAAAAAAAAAAAAGAGGTGGTGACTCTCATATTTTGCTTAAAGTGGTTGTACACTTTTACTTTAACCTACAGGAAAGCCAATAAGGCTTACCTGTAGGTAAAAAAAAAAAAAAAAAAAATCTCCTAAACCTGTACGGTTTAGGAGATATTCCCCTCGGTTTGCGCCACTGACTGCAGAGGCTCATGCACACAAGGGGGTTCTCGGCTGAAAATCCGGCAGTGGCCGACCGGCCAGAAAAATCTCCCGCCGTTAGGGTTACCCCTAGAAGAACAAGGTTAGGACTCAGGGATTAGAATAGGGACCTCCCCCCAAAGGTCAGGAGGCATGTTCCCAGAGGTCAAAGGTCAAGTGTCGGGCTGACCCACCCACAGCAAAGTGTTCCGCCTACCCCAACTAAGCCGGGGAATGAACAAGTCGGGGTAAGTGCTTAGCAGCTCCGACCACTCACAGCGCTGGTGCCGCAATAGCCGTAAGAAATGCAGAGGGAGCATGTCAGCTCCCTCGGTGTGGATCAGGCCCTCGTTCTAAGTATTTCATAATGAGCTAGTATGCGGTGCATACTAGCTCATTATGCCTTTTGCTTTGCAGGTGGTTAAAAAAAAAAAAAAAAAAAAAATGCGGGTTTACTACTGCTTTAAATGTAAAGTGTGGTGGATCCATATCCTCAATACTAGAAAACTGTATGGTTTGAATAGGACGGACATTTTTTTTTTTTTTAAACAGTTTTATTGTTTGCTACATTTATTGCACAATTTTGAATACGCTTTATTTGTTCATGATATGTCCCTCATGCATGCTGTGCTTCTGTTTAATTGCTCAGATTAGGATGCATCTGCCCCATTTGGACTACTTACTGTTATATTTTTTTTTTTTTTTTTTTTTTTAAATGAATGCTTTGATGAAGGCTTCATAGACGAAACATGTTAGTGTAGCCTGTACCTGTGTAAGGAAATAAAGGACTTTTATTCAAGAGCATCTGAGTCGCCAGCTCTTTTCTGATTCAAAGCACAACCCAGCTGTACCATACCATCAGGCTGCGGTCAAACCTAAACCTTTTATATAATTAAAATCGATTCAAATTAATATTCAGTTAAAAGCTGTAAAAATAATTTCCAATCGCCTCCCTGGAGTAGTCTTACTATTGCTTGTCACATGGAGTCAGGCCCTGATCACAAGTTACAGTATGAAAAAAAAAAAAAAAAAAAAAAACTACTTTAGGTGATCAATAACTTGCCATGCTTTTTACTTAAAAAAAAAGTCCCCATCTACTTTTGTATTGGTGTGTAAAAACAAGATCAGCCAAAATAGTTCTGGACAGCTGCACTCTGGAATATAGCCTTTATTTGTAAAGTTCAGATACAAGCCACAGATGGGGGGGGGGGGGGGGGGGACTCCACACAAGCTGATGCATTTCACACATAGCCATGACTAAGCACTGTTAAGTGAAATGCGTCAGCTCGTTCATTCTTTTTGCTGTGGCTTGTAGCTGTTAGGCTTTACCGGAGTGTGACTGTCCAGAACTTTTTGCCTCATGTTGCTGTAAGCATAGCCAGCACCTGGTGTTCCAGTTTTCCGAGGAGAGTTCTAGACACAACCGCCTGGACTGGTGATCCCCCATCCCGCATTCCTAAAAATGGAATCAGCCATTAGGATTGATGGATTCAGATATATCACCATAGTATACAGGAAACTTTGAAAATACCCCAAATCTGTTGGCATGTGGACTCAAAGAAATGTAGCAGAATACATTTGCTAAAAGCAGAGTGAACACTTTGGGGAAACGCGTACTTTTGTTATAACATTTTTGCCGATCTTATTTAGCCAAAACCCCCCAGTGGTGGTGATTATATACTGCCAAAATGGAGCTCCAAGTCTGAAGTTTGGTATCCAGGAACTTTTAGGGACGTCTTCCAGAGAAGCATCCAACATGAGTGCAGCCTTGGAAGACGAGAGGAAAAAAATAAATAAATCATATGTGTACAGCGTTGCACGACTGTGCAATTGCTAAAGTGTGAGGGCACTGAAAGATAAACTGGCCTGGGCCAGAAGGGGTTAAATCAGCTTAGAGATGCTAATTTTCATGTTGTGTGACCCCCCCCCTTCCCACCCCAAAAGACGACATGTACAAGGCACAGTATGAGTTAAATGATCTTTATTGAAGGCCATGCACTGCCCCCATTACAGTACTGGAAATCACTGTACAATAGACTTTTGAAACACTGGCTGCATTTTCTAGTACAAAAAAAGAACTAAAAACATCTTCCGGAATGTCGAGAAAAACAGTCAAACTTAAATAGTGAAAAAAAAAGTGCACTACAGTCGCTGCCATGCAGCGGACATTAACTCTCTCCTGTAGAGACTTCTTAAATAGCTATCCTGTTCCTTTTTAAACACAATATAAAGAGCAAACATGGGAAAAAATAAAATTAAAGACACTAAACTGTGCGTTTTTTTTATTGTGTGTAGGCTGCCGGCATAGGATAACCTATCAGGGCAGGAGTTGTTGTGGCGGCAGTGGCAATTGGGTATGCTGTGTATGCTTGTGGTGCCAGACTGTTGGGTATGGCTGTGGAGTATTGCTGTCCGGCATTGTAGTTCTGGTAGGAGCCGTTCTGTGCGCCTCCCCGATACCCTCCTTGGTTGCCTTGCATTCCGTAGCCGTTGCTGTAGGAGTTACCGTTTCCATAGCTGCCCCCAAATCCGTTCTGGGGCTTGTTTCCAAAGTCTCTCTTAGCACCAAACCCTCTGTTATCCCGGTCCCACCCGCCCCGCTTGCCTGAAGAGAACCTGTCACGACGGTCATTCATTCCTCCACGGCCTCTGAAGCGCCCTGCGTGCGGGATTAAAAAAAAAGGTTTTAGTGTTACAGCAACATAAAAACCCACAAAACATACTAGTCATAAAGGTGTGGTACACTGAAGATCTTTCTACATAGTCAACTTCCTATTATAAACCCACAACAGGAAATTGTTTTAGTGCTGTGCCCATCTGCCCTCTAGTGGCAGACAAGGCACTGCCGTTGGGCTTCTACTCTTATATAAAACAAACACTCTACAAACCCTCTGAAATAATGTTAGGGCCTCCTGTAAAAATCTAACATTGCAAGTCTACAACTAGACTGTCACACTATTTTTAAATACTGGCCTAGAAAATGTCACACCACCGATTGAAGCAGTAAGGCACATGTTGCCAACTCTTCACCCAAAAGCAGTGCATTAATCTCCTCTTCCTCGACAACTCAGAGTGCCACTAAACCGACACAACAAGTGCTTTTTAGAAGAGGTGGCTTACGCATATCAAACTTAAATCTTACATTACTTGTTTCCCCGCTCAATAAGCAAATAACCATTTTAAAAAATGTATCCTCGCCACTGCTTCCCTATACAAGGCAGGCAGATAGTTCTGAGAGGGACCAGCAGGGGGCAGTACATTGCTCCCTGACACAACACCCTGCCCTCCATTACTCAGAGCCCTTGTACAAGTGGTGGCTCTTGGGGGTCCTGCAATGATCACAATACTTTGATGGGTGGAGTTTAGTGGGCATTTTCAGGCAGACATTTATATGGAAACCACCCTAAGTCTACCAAATAGGATGCCACGCCTCCATTACTGAAATAGCTGGACAGGCCAGGGTCAGTTTATCCGAGGTCTAGATCAGGGGGTGGGGCAGACTGTCCCTTGCCCCTGTCATTTTTTCAGTGCTGGTCCCCTGGGGAGGCATTGCAAGACTTTACAGCTACACATGGCATGCAGACATGATTGGACATTTAGGCTCAACAGCTGGAGGGCTGCAGTTTAGGCTTGGCAGGAGTTCTAGATTAGTGGTGAGAAAAGTCCAAACGTGCCTCTGCAAGCCATTCTTAGTGACCGTCAAGTCTGGCAGTGCCTCAGGGAACCAGTAACTCAATCCTATAATGCCACAGACACCATAGTAATGTTTTGTAATGCTTCATGGGACATGTGGTTAACAGCTGAGGACTTAGGCTCAATGTCAGACATGCAACCAGAAGTGAGGTGGGCTCTGGCTTACTGAAGCTGGAAGGTATATACAGGGGAATCCATCAGCAATCTCAGCACAGAATGGAGGTTGTACAACTGAAGTTGGCGCCCTGTGTAGTTTAAGTTGCCAACCAGAGCTGGCATCATAAGGTGGCAAGCTGGCATGGCTGCACAAACCACTAGGTGCAAGTTGGCCTTTTAAGAATCTGCCCACGATGCATTTGTATGGCTGCGATGTCGACTGGCACCACCCACCATTACTCGAGAGAAAGGGGGATCTGTCAATGCAAACAGATCCCTGTTCTGATGGCACAACAGATCTGCTGTTCCTGGTGATCAGGAACAGCTGTCCTGCAGTCCGTCTTCCCCCCCACCTTAGAAACACCTCCCAGGGAACACATTAAACCCTTTGAACAACCCCAAGTGTTAACCCTTTTACCTGTCAGTGACATTTACAGTCAGGGCATTTTTATAGCCCTGATGGCTATATAAAATGTCAATTTGTCCACAGCAGTACCGCCGTTAAAAAAGCACGCAATTTTTTTTATACACTATAACTTGTGCAAACCAATATGCTCATTGTGTTTTGCCAAAAATATGTAAAAACATACTGGCTTAAACTGAAGAAATGTTATTTTGTATATTATAGTAAAAACTTTCAAAATTTGTTTATAGTGCAAAAACGCAGATGACCAGATAACAAAAGCAAGCTATTTGTGGAGGGAAATGCAAGACAACGTTTAAAGTCACAACTGTCAGTTAGAGACGTAGTGTCGTACTGCAAAAAAAAAAAAAAAAAAAAAAAAATGGCCTGGTCATGAAGGGGGGTAAATGGAAAGGTCAGGTCAATATCTCTTACCTCCTCTGTCTTCAATCATCTGGAGAAGTTTGGGATTGATTGTCTGGTTGGCCTCCCTCAAGACGGAGATCAAGTCGTTGACCTGTTTGGCGTTGTTGGGCGTGAAGAAGGTGTAGGCTGTGCCCGTGTTGGTGCTGCGGGCTGTGCGGCCGATACGGTGGATGTAATCCTCAGAGGAGTTTGGATAGTCGTAGTTGATGACAAATTTAACGTCTTCCACATCTGTAAAAGTGTTGTAGCGTGGCAAGCAGGAAAGGCAGATAAAGATTTGCACACCACCACAACCAGACCAGAAAGACAAGTTAGAGAGGGGAGCCCAATCATGAGGGCAAGGCCTGAAAGAAGAGACGTTAGAAGCACCACATCTAAAAAAACAAACAACAAGTTATATATATGGACTAGTCTGCACCCAAAACAAGCTTACCGGGACGCAGTCCCCACCGTCTCCCTACTCTATGACATCTTTAGCTTCTCCGCAGTAAGGCTCCAGCCTCCTCATGTGCACCAGACGAGGACCGTCCTGAGAATTGCCCGCGGTCCTCACACACTCATTAGAAGCTCACACTGGCGAACCACTGCTTTGTTTCGTCTTGCCAAGACCCCCTTACAACCACCGTCTCCCCATCTCTAAGCACGGGGAACTCACCGGTTGTCAGCAGGCCATTATATGAAACATGTCATCTAGGCAAGAGATTCCAAGAAGCCAACGTGTGTCCCCCTCGGGCTGGTCTCGACATGACGACTACGGTACAGGTGAGGGAGGATCGTGAAAGATATTGCAGAGGCGAGAAAGAGTGCTGCTCCGCTTGCCCACTCTATAGTCATGTGCCAGTACTCACCCACCAATTCATTTCAAAACTACAAAAGGCTTTAAGAAAATAAAGATGCCACTCTCCCGAGACAGGTCCTCACTGAAACTCTCCTTGTACGTCAAGAGTGACAGTGCTGTACAGTGAGTGGCATGCAATGCATGGAAGCCCAGAGCAAGGGATGAAAAAAACCACTTCTCGTTTTTTTTTAGAGTAGAGTCTAAAAAAGAAAAATATAAGTCTCTGCCTTTTGAAGACTACTGGCACACGAAAACTCAGCTTTCCACCTCTCTACCCGACTGGCAGACCAGCCGATTTCCACTAGTCCTCCGTCCCCCTCGAGTCCTCCAAATGTCATGCCTAGGCCAGGCCTCAAAGACCGCACCTTTGTGAAAAAAAAAACTAAGAAGATTGCAGAGGTTAAAGAAAGCAACAAACTTTCTTTAAATTGAAAATAAAAAAATATGGTGCTATGCAGACACGTGGAGGTTCATACTGACCTAGACCACGGGACGCCACATCTGTGGCAATGAGGATTGGTGACTTGCCATGCTTGAACTCTGAAATAGATAACAAAAAAAAACCATGGTCAGGATTTACAGAAAAATCACATTTCATTTAATTAAGCTAATAATTTAATGAACCTGGCTATACTTATTAAACCCGATCCTGCAGGCCATAAGTACACTAGTGGCATCACCTCAGCTCCTGCTGCTCAGGACACCCACTAAGATTATAAGGCTGTGCTGAAATCCACCCACCAAATCACAAGTACTGCCAACCGCTGCCCACTGGCATTTCTGGATAAACCGAGGGTGCTGATTAGCACTGGTTAACTCACAAGCCTTGCAGCTTTCAACCAAAACCGCCATATGAAGCCATGGGGTTGAAAGCTGCAGGGCTTGTCTGCAGAACTCCGACATCCTACATCAGGGGTTGACAAATTTGCTTGGAATCTAGGAGCCAGCTAAAAAAGTTAGGAGCCGGGTCCGTGACGGCGATCTGGACCTGTCCCTGGCCTGACATGGAGACAAGTGAGGGGAAGATAGCCCCAAGCCCCTCACCTGTCTCCAAGTCATTGCCCATAGCTCTTAGAGGGACATTTTATTTATTTTTTTCAAATGACAATTTTTTAAATTGCATTTTAGTGTAAATTGAGATGTGAGGTCTCTCTGACCCCCAGATCTCATATACAAGAGGACCCGTCATGCTTTTTTCTATTACAAGGGATTTTTACATTCCTTGTAATAGGAACAAAAGTGACACATTTTTTTTTTTTTTAAAGAACAGTGAAAAAAATAAAAATAAAAGTTAAAATAAAAAAAAGAGACCTCCTCTGTAACTTAAAAAGTGCAACCTGTAGAATTTTTTAAATGTCGCCTATGGAGATTTTAAAGGGTAAAAGTTTGTCGCCATTCGATGAGCGGGCGCAATTTTGAAGCATGACATGTTTGGTATCGATTTACTCTACGCAACATTATCTTTCACAATATTAAAAAAAATTGGGCTAACTTTACTGTTGTTTTTTTTTTATTAAATACATTTTCCCCAAAAAAGTGCGCTTGTAAGTCCGCTGTGCAAATACGGTGTGACAGACAGTATTGCAACGACCACCATTTTATTCTCTAGGGTGTTAGAATAAAATATATATATAATTTTTAGGGGTTCTGAGTAAAGGGAAGGAAGATGGCAGGCAGGGAAAATTAGCATTGCATCCATTAGCATTGCTGGTTGTAATTCCAACGGCCACCACAAGAGGGCGCCAGATTACAGAAGGAACCATAGGATCGTAGAAGGCCTCAAAGCCGGGGGCTAAATTACCGGCCAGCGGCGGCGCGATCGCGCCGGGGGGGGCCGCGGAGACAGCATACCCCCAGCTGTGCTGCCCCAGGCGCCAGGTCTGGAATTCTAGTCGCAAATGCGACCGGGCGCCCGGGTTTTGTCGAGCCCTGTCCTACATGATCAATGGATCTGGGGGGTGTAAAGATTTCAATGTTCCTGCAGAAAAAGCAAATTCTGCAAAAATGTGCCACTCTGCAAAGGTGAGCTTCTCACTGAGGCACTGAATCACTCATGCAGCACCCTAAATGAGGTATATAGCTGCATTTTTATTACACAAGATACTTCTGCAGACATTAGACAACCACTTGTCTGCAGGCCAGGTTCCCGTGAGATTTAGCAGCGGTGGGCTGGGTGCAGCCTGCAGGCACCTGCCATAAAGGCTTTAACATTATTTTGGTTAATATATTTTAACCTGTTCTGTTAGACCAATATCAATTGTTGTGACCTGCCTGCACACAAAGCGAGAGGCCAAGATGGAAGGAATCACATCTATTGTTGGCCATACAGCTGAGATTTGAACCATTAGTGGGCAGGCTGAAAGTACAGCCAGCCTGTTGCTTACTCTATGGCAGCCACTTGCGATAACCACTGCCTCCTCCTGGCAGAGAATACAAGGGTCTGGCAGGAGGGATTCCTGCAAGAGTCTGTTGCTGGGGAGGAAGCTTTCAAGTTTCATTGCAGGAAATAAATTGGCTCTGTATGGCCTGCCTAAGAGGAAGGTAGTACAATCCTGAGGATTGAGGTGGGGAGTTATGTAGACCAAGTGGGTATGTATACAAGATAGCCAATCTGCAGGAAAGGGCACCCTGCATTGAGAAGGACAGCAACACTTATAAAATGCAGGACTCTGAAAACATGTGGTGAGGCTTTTTTGAGATGCACAATAAAAAAAGCACTTGAAAAAAGATGGGCTGCATGGTCGAGTCACCAGAAGAATGTATGCAAAGTATCCTACTTACAATACATCAAACAGCCCATTGACAAGCCTCCAGTCATTTGGAGTGATGAGACCAAAATTGCATGGGGGGGGGGGGGGGGGAATGACCTCCCTACTTGCACTAGTTGGAAGGGTTGTAGGCTCACATTGGTTGCATCAAGTCTACACTGAAAGGTATGGCTGTATGGTGTAAACTTAGTCCAAGGCCAATGGACTGGGAAGATTACATGTATTATCTTATAGTTCTCAACTGGGACGTAGTGGATTCTGCCAACGGTTTGCCATCACACAGCAAGTGTGAAATCTAATTGTGGCAGAAACTTACCATTTAATACCCAGTCTCTCTCCTGCTGGCTTTTGTCACCATGTATCCCCATTGCGGGCCACCTGCAATAAGATAATGACAGATCAGCACATATCCTCCATAAACAGTCCCCCAAATACCTCCCAAACTGTCCCATGGAGCCAACATTTCCCATTACACTGATAGGTAAAAACCTACACCAGGCAATATATAGATAAGCTGCACATACCCATCTCTGCGTAATCGCCTTGTGAGGTCATCACAGCGCCTCTTTGTCTCTACGAATACAATGGTTTTGTTTTCCTTCTCACTCATGATCTCCTCCATCAGACGGACAAGCCTACAGATTCAAAGACAAGCATGACTTTAGATAAATCCAGAGCAGGCAATTTGTAGGATCCCCAGATAAGTTTAGTGCCCCCTCCCTACTACAGCTGGAAAACTGGGATGGCATAGGGGGATGTGAATAGGTCTGAGAGGCAGAAGGCAGTACATACTTGTCATCCTTTTCTCCATCGTTGCAGACATCTACAATCTGCAGAATGTTGTGGTTGGCGCTCAGTTCCAGCGCACCGATATTAATGTGCACATAGTCCTTTAAGAAGTCTTCTGCAAGCTGTCTGACTTCTCTAGGCCAGGTGGCGCTCCACATCAGGGTCTGTCTGTCAGGCTGGAGGAGAAAGTGCATATTAGATAAAGGACTAAAGCCAGATAAAAATATGTGACAGCAAACCTAGCGGTTCCAATACTCACCCTGATCTGCTCCACAATCTTCCTGATCTGGGGCTCAAAACCCATATCCAGCATTCTGTCTGCTTCATCAAGTACCAGGTATGTGCATCTGTCCAGGTTGGTCTTCCCAGCTTCCAGGAAGTCGATTAATCTGCCCGGTGTTGCAATGCAGATTTCAACACCTGTTAAAGAGGACGGGTTAGTGTCAAGCCAAACGAGAGGCAGCTGGTGCATCCATATTACTAAAACCACCCCTCCACCTTACCTCTTTCTAAATCACGAAGTTGTGGTCCTTTGGGTGCTCCTCCATAAATACAGGTAGATCTTAAACGGCAGGCCCTGCCATACTCAGCTGCAACCTGCTGCACTTGTTGTGCCAGCTCTCGGGTAGGTGCCAGCACCAGGAGCTGAGGAAGAAAGAAATTCAGACTTTAGACATTTCCAAGATATAAGCAGAGCTTTCCACCAATCATTAACCTAGCACTGAAGATAGGAGGGCAATAGTTCGGGTGTCAGTTGTAATCGAGGGAGATTTCACTATGTGCACAAAGTGTCGCCAAACCCAGGAGCCCGCACCCGCCAAACCCAGGAGCCCGCACCCGCCAAACCCAGGAGCCCGCACCCGCCAAACCCAGGAGCCCGCACCCGATCTCCCACAGTACATCATTTTTTTTTAACAAACTGCTAAATACCTTCTCAGTGTATAGCAGTCTTGTGACATTTATCAGTGTCTGGATAAAGTTTGTCTGAGTAAATTCTATTCTATGAGGCTGCAGGAATCCTGACAGTCTTGAGAAAAGTGCATGTAATCGGCACTGTCCAAATACTCTGCACATGCTCAGTTTGGTATATGGCTAGAGTTCCAATGAACTGTACTATCAGATGAATTGGGGACAGTGGACATGGAGATCAGAAGACAGGATCAAACTACCTTTACACAATGCAGAAGATTTAACCCCTTAGACTTCAGCGAGTATAACCCCTCCAGTTACAAGGCTGACCAGATGAGGGTTATGCGATTGGCATATGCCACCACGACTTTTAGAACTACCACCTAGCTTTGAAGATTTATGTCTAACACTTCCCTTCAACAGCAGAACACATTGCCAGGATTGAAGATCTAGGTACTTACAATTGGCCCATCTCCTCTCTGTAGGAATGGTTGGTGATTGATGTGGACGATTCCAGGAAGTAGATACTGAAAAAGAAAGCAGCCTTATAATATTGTATCCACAGTTTATACTTTGAGCTTCCTGTATATGAGGAAATATTCTGTACACTGTTCAGCAGGGTGCTGCTTGCACTGATCACAAAAGCAATGACTATACGTAGAACATGACACAGTACAGCAATCATGAACTATGACTATTGATCAGTGCAAGCTGCACAATGATCAGATTGGAAACTTACAGAAAGTGTTTTTCCAGATCCAGTCATGGCGACGCCAACCATGTCCAGTCCGCTCAGGGCAACCGGCCAGCCCTGGCTCTGGATAGGTGTGGGGTCGGTGAAATTCTGGTGCCTGATCACTCCCATGAGGTTGTCTGTAGAGGATCAATAAGCAATAAGATTAGTATACACATGAGTGGGATGAGCCTGAGAATATACACACACACACACACAGCAGTGTACAAGGTCCTTACCAGGGAAGCTTGCTTCATGGAAAGCAAACACAGGCTTGGGACAGTGTAAGCCTCTGACGGTGATCTCTTTGCTTCTTCTGAATTCTTGTATTTCTTGCTGCAGGATTGAGAGAAATATTAGAAATCTACAAAGCTGCCAGAACCCGAATATATAGCAGAACTATAAGTATCTATAGATTCAGTTCTGTACCATGTGGCCAAGATGGAGTCTAACACTACAGTGCAGGCAGAGGTTGGTTGGTAAGGTGTTGATATACACCTGTCAGGACCTAAACCCTGACCTCAGCTGCATGTGGAAGCAGATCTTCCTGAACCCCCTGAGATGGTGGCAAATGTGCCCCCCCCCCCCCCCATCTTATTTTTGGTGAACATTGAACACGTTGCACCTCCCATGAACTTAAGCCACATCTCTGCACTTCCTGTTAAAGATGGCTGTAAGTTTGACTGGAGAACAGTCTGGTTAATAGACTTTTTGGCTTGTTTACCCCAAAACTAAACTTCTGCTTGATATATACCAGCTAGTGAAACCCCCCCCCCCCCCAGGTTTATCACCTCCTGTTGGGGAGACCGGACCATAACGTGTCATTAACAGGCAGTGAAACCCATCCCCCCACCATCAGAAACTGATCTAGTGCTTACACCCCTCATCACCTGCCAGGGGAATCTGCCCGTGTATTTACCATGCTGGTCTGTGAGCCTTTCCACTGCTACAACCACCGGCCTGAACCCCAAATGTGACAACTTATGAACCAAGAGGAGCTCTGGGCTGCCCCTTAAAATTAAAAGTCAGCAGGGGGTCCAGCGACAGCCTCACCCAATCCACATCATGTTTGGGCATCTTGGGTAACGGAAACGGAAACCAGCCTGTGACTGACCGCTTCACAGCCGGTTTCCAAATGGGCCAATGCCAGCCTGTCTTATGAAGGGCCCCATATTGTGAGAAGTGATGTGTCCCCAGAATACTGCAGGGGGAAGGAAGCCGCCCCCCCAAACATCTGACTAGGAGTGGATGCATCTTAAACCCAGATACCCGCTCCCTCCAAATTTGGTAGCAGAGGGGTGCTAACCAGGGGAATTTCCCTTTCAGGTGACCTCCCTCTAAGACTTGGGGTGCAAATATTTCAAGTGAGGCGTTGTGCGCCGAGCGGTCTTACCGGTGTGCGCCTGACTAAGTCAGGGTGCTCTTGATAGAAGTTCTTCTCAAATTTTGGTAAAGTATCCAAATTCCATTTCTTCTTGACGAGCCGCTCACCCGGATTTCCATACTTTCCAGATGACCCATTTCTGTTTCCTCCAAATCTGGGTGCTCCTCCAAATCTAAAAGAAAGACATAAAGACCAGTGTCAGAATACACACCACCTCTAGGGGGCACAAAATCCCCTTCACATTCACTGAGGGGGAACAAAGATTCACGGACACTGGGCAGAGGTCAGGAAATATGCCCCCCACTCCTCCATATCAGGACTGGAAAGATCTGCCATGAATCCAGGAGTGAAAAAAGGGAACCAGGTTTTTTTTTTAAATCTGCATGTCGCCACCTGGAACTGCATGTCGGGGGGGGGGGTCAGGTATTACAACTCAGGTATGGGGCAAAATAAATAAGGCACCAGATCAGCCCCACCAATCAAATGAAGATGTAGGTGGGCAGGCGGAGAGCCAGGGAAGCCTTCATGTAGAAGGTCTGCACACCGCATTCCAACCTCTGTCCACTGGAGGACGCTGTGCCCACAAGGGCTTATCCCAATGTTTCTCAACTCCCGTCCTCAAGACGCCCCGAGGATGTTATCAGTACGGCTCAGGATTGGCGTCATGTTAGAGATGGTAATGGAGGACACAGCCATGTCTTTCTAAACTCCTCCAGTCCTCGAGGTGCCCCGACAGGTCAGGTTCTCAGGATCCCCCTTTAGGTGAGATGGCTGTGGTAATTACTGAGGGGGGATCCTGAAAACCTGACCTGTCGGGGCACCTCGAGGACTGGAGGAGTTTAGAAAGACATTGCTGTGTCCTCCATTACCATCAGATGAGCGGTCCTGTCTACAGCCGCCACTGACAGATAAATCCAACATGAGCCGTACTCTGATAACATCCTCAATATTTATCACATTTCCTGGTTGTCGGGAAAAAGCACCTGAAAATTAACCAGAGCCCCGCCCACCAGACACCCCTCCCCCTTCATCTCTGCCCTATAGAAGCTCCATTCAGTCTCACTGCATTTAGGAAATTACCCCCCCCCCCATAGACAAGCAGTAAAGTAGGCAAATGTCTATTAAAAATCCCCCTCCCGGGGACAGACAGTGGTACACTCCGAGTCGGGAGATGTAGAAGTGAATGTCATGATGCAATGTGAGGCGACGTCATGGAGGAGGAGGACGGCTTCACACCGACCAACCCTTTCCAAGAAAGACGTCCACACAAAGAACACAATGTCCCCGACTACAAGGGAGAGACCATACAGGAGGAGGGGGGGGGGGGTCATAGAATGTACCGGAGTACAAGGAAGAAACCATACAGGAGGGGGGGGGGGGGGGGGTCATAGAATGTACTGAGTACAAGGAAGAGACCATACAGGAGGGGGGGTCATAGAATGTACTGAGTACAAGGAAGAGACCATACAGGAGGGGGGGTCATAGAATGTACCGGAGTATAAGGAAGAGACCATACAGGAGGGGGGGTCATAGAATGTACGGAGTACAAGGAAGAGACCATACAGGAGGGGGGGTCATAGAATGTACCGGAGTATAAGGAAGAGACCATACAGGAGGTGGGGGGGTCATTTGATTCCATCACTAATTATATGGTAATAGAACACTAACCCCCCCCCCGTATACTACAACTACCATCCATGGCACACGGACTGCACATTGTTCTGCTTCCATCTCCTCCATCCTACAGGCGGATTACATCATCCTATCAGAGGAGACACTGACTCACGGGATGCCGCAAGAGAAGGGAGACTGCTCCTGTTATACAGGACAGTAAATTCCCAGCAGCTGCAGGTGGTGAGTCACGTGTCCCACATACATGACACCCACCGATCACAGGAATTACATGTATGAGGATCCTCCATGGGATCCCTAGGACACCCGACCACCACACTGAGCAGGACGGCCCCAGGATGTCACCACATGGTACGGCCCGATCCATCTTCTGATACACAACCAGAGAACACCTGAGGAAGTGATACATTGTACCCCATAGAGGATCATCCGATACATCTCACCCTACACCTGAGGAAGTGATACATTGTACCCCATAGAGGATCCTCCGATACATCTCACCCTACACCTGAGGAAGTGATACATTGTACCCCATAGAGGATCCTCCGATACATCTCACCCTACACCTGAGGAAGTGATACATTGTACCCCATAGAGGATCATCCGATACATCTCACCCTACACCTGAGGAAGTGATACATTGTACCCCATAGAGGATCATCCGATACATCTCACCCTACACCTGAGGAAGTGATACATTGTACCCCATAGAGGATCATCCGATACATCTCACCCTACACCTGAGGAAGTGATACATTGTACCCCATAGAGGATCATCCGATACATCTCACCCTACACCTGAGGAAGTGATACATTGTACCCCATACAGAATCATCCGATACATCTCACCCTACACCTGAGGAAGTGATACATTGTACCCCATAGAGGATCCTCCGATACATCTCACCCTACACCTGAGGAAGTGATACATTGTACCCCATAGAGGATCCTCCGATACATCTCACCCTACACCTGAGGAAGTGATACATTGTACCCCATAGAGGATCATCCGATACATCTCACCCTACACCTGAGGAAGTGATACATTGTACCCCATAGAGGATCATCCGATACATCTCACCCTACACCTGAGGAAGTGATACATTGTACCCCATAGAGGATCATCCGATACATCTCACCCTACACCTGAGGAAATGATACATTGTACCCCATAGAGGATCCTCCGATACATCTCACCCTACACCTGAGGAAGTGATACATTGTACCCCATAGAGGATCCTCCGATACATCTCACCCTACACCTGAGGAAGTGATACATCTCACCCTACACCTGAGGAAGTGATACATCTCACCCTACACCTGAGGAAGTGATACATTGTACCCCATAGAGGATCATCCGATACATCTCACCCTACACCTGAGGAAGTGATACATTGTACCCCATAGAGGATCCTCCGATACATCTCACCCTACACCTGAGGAAGTGATACATTGTACCCCATAGAGGATCCTCCGATACATCTCACCCTACACCTGAGGAAGTGATACATTGTACCCCATAGAGGATCATCCGATACATCTCACCCTACACCTGAGGAAGTGATACATTGTACCCCATAGAGGATCATCCGATACATCTCACCCTACACCTGAGGAAGTGATACATTGTACCCCATAGAGGATCATCCGATACATCTCACCCTACACCTGAGGAAGTGATACATTGTACCCCATAGAGGATCATCCGATACATCTCACCCTACACCTGAGGAAGTGATACATTGTACCCCATACAGAATCATCCGATACATCTCACCCTACACCTGAGGAAGTGATACATTGTACCCCATAGAGGATCCTCCGATACATCTCACCCTACACCTGAGGAAGTGATACATTGTACCCCATAGAGGATCCTCCGATACATCTCACCCTACACCTGAGGAAGTGATACATTGTACCCCATAGAGGATCATCCGATACATCTCACCCTACACCTGAGGAAGTGATACATTGTACCCCATAGAGGATCATCCGATACATCTCACCCTACACCTGAGGAAGTGATACATTGTACCCCATAGAGGATCATCCGATACATCTCACCCTACACCTGAGGAAATGATACATTGTACCCCATAGAGGATCCTCCGATACATCTCACCCTACACCTGAGGAAGTGATACATTGTACCCCATAGAGGATCCTCCGATACATCTCACCCTACACCTGAGGAAGTGATACATCTCACCCTACACCTGAGGAAGTGATACATCTCACCCTACACCTGAGGAAGTGATACATTTACCCCATAGAGGATCATCCGATACATCTCACCCTACACCTGAGGAAATGATACATTGTACCCCATAGAGGATCATCCGATACATCTCACCCTACACCTGAGGAAATGATACATTGTACCCCATAGAGGATCATCCGATACATCTCACCCTACACCTGAGGAAGTGATACATTGTACCCCATAGAGGATCATCCGATACATCTCACCCTACACCTGAGGAAGTGATACATTGTACCCCATAGAGGATCCTCCGATACATCTCACCCTACACCTGAGGAAGTGATACATTGTACCCCATAGAGGATCATCCGATACATCTCACCCTACACCTGAGGAAATGATACATTGTACCCCATAGAGGATCCACACTTCACATGTGACACATTCCCACCAATCAGCTTCTATCTTGGGCTCAGTAAAGTGGAATCCTCAGTCTGGCTGAATTGGGATCACACAGGAAGGTCGGGGATTACATTCGAGGACTTCCTGTTCTCAGGCCTGATTGTCATCACATCCCCGGAGTGTTCAGGAAAGGGGGAGGAGTTCTCAGCTGAGCACTTCTGCCTGAGCCAAGGGCAGGTGGATTCCAGGAAGTAAATGCTACAGGGATCTGCCCTTAACCAACATGGCTGCAACTAAAATACTGGGGGGGGGGGGTTCAGTGATCCCTGAACATAAATCCTGGAGACGGACGGACGGGAGGAGTTTTCAGATACAAAATGAACTTGTTTGGTCGGTGGGGCTCGGGTGCCGTGTAGTTCCACTTTGAGACTTGAAAGCTAAAAGCCAATTGGTTCATAGAGCTGGGCCTGTCAGTGATCTCTCACACCGGAGGAGATTTCTCAGGACTTCCTGTGGATCCAAAAACCAAACATTCCCATCACCGGTGTAAGACGTCTCCTCCGGGGGGGGAGCACATCATGTGACCTCACCATTCCTTATAAAAGATCCGGGATCGGAGCAAGTCGTCTCCACCAATACCTACATCCCCTCCCCCCACAGACCACCCTCTATACAAGGTGTAGTGTCTGCCCTCATGTAAAGCACTGTGCAAACTGCTGGCAATACATAAATCCCATATAATACATGGCTCTGGATGGGATGTACGGAGCAGGTCACCCCGACACCGGTGTAAAATGAACAGATACTACTGGAGGAAACTTACACCAGTGTCCGGGGGCGACCTACACCCCCCATACTACTATGAGCTCGTAACTTGCACCAGTGTCAGGAGGCGACCCGCAACCCCCATCCAATGTCTAGATATATCCCATCCAGAACCATCTATGTATTCCTGGAGGGGGATATCTTACACCTCCCATCCCCAATACACATCATATTACCAGGGGGGGGCGCCTACAACTCCCACCAGACCAAGGCCTCCAATGTGCACTGGTGGGGGGGATGGGAGGTGTAGATCACCCTTAGACACTGGTGTAAGATGTCCCTTCCCCATAGTATATAATGATCTGTATATAGGGGGATGGGAGGTGTATATCACCCCGTAGTATATAATGTATATATAGGGGGGATGGGAGGTGTATATCACCCCGTAGTATATAATAATGTATATATAGGGGGGATGGGAGGTGTATATCACCCCGTAGTATATAATGTATATATAGGGGGGATGGGAGGTGTATATCACCCCGTAGTATATAATAATGTATATATAGGGGATGGGAGGTGTACATCACCCCCGTAGTATATAATAATGTATATATAGGGGGGATGGGAGGTGTATATCACCCCGTAGTATATAATGTATATATAGGGGGGATGGGAGGTGTATATCACCCCGTAGTATATAATGTATATATAGGGGGGATGGGAGGTGTATATCACCCCGTAGTATATAATGTATATATAGGGGGATGGGAGGTGTATATCCCCCCGTAGTATATAATGTATATATAGGGGGGATGGGAGGTGTATATCCCCCCCCGTAGTATATAATAATGTATATATAGGGGGATGGGAGGTGTATATCACCCCGTAGTATATAATAATGTATATATAGGGGATGGGAGGTGTACATCACCCCCTGTAGTATAAAATGATCTGTATATAGGGGATGGGGGGGAGGTGTATATCACACCCATAGTATATAATGATCTGTATATAGGGGGGATGGGAGGTGTACATCCCCCATAGTGTATATATAGGGGGATGGGAGGTGTAAATCTCCCCGAGGCAGACAAAGGGTCTCCTCTCCACATGGGGACAATAGAAGAGATCCATCACCACCGGAAGTAATGTGGGGGGGAGGGGGGATCACTGTTGCCATGGTAACAGACAGTACAATGGAAGATCCGGGGAGATCAACCCACACACCCCGATATATCACAGATGTGTCCCCCTCCCCCCATCCTGTCCGCTCACGCCATCAATACAACTCCCGGGGCTATAAATGGTGATCTGTGACGTATGACGCACAAATACACGGGACGCCCCCGGTATATCCGGCCCGGGGGCCCGATTGAGGGGAGACGAGTCCGAGGTCCCTATAGAGGAGTCGGGGGCCCCGCGGAGGAGTGCGGGGCCCCCACCCCGGGAAGAAGCCGGCCGCCATCTTGTGAGAAGACAAAGAGCCGCCATCTTGTGCGCTCGCCTCATGGTGAGGAGAATCTCCTCTCCACACCTCTCCTCCCTTCTCCACGCCGGGGGTACACCCGAATATCCCCCACCACCGCCCAGCCTCACACTCCGGGCCCCTCCCGCCTCCTCCCCGATAATAAATATAAATTATAAAAAAATAAAAATCTAAACCGAGTGTGGGTGATTGTAGGGGGTGTGGGGAGACTTACCCGCGGCCTCTGTCGTTGAATCCCGGCATATCTGCGCTCTTCTGGTTTCCTTGTTACGGTTCTCGGTGTTCGGAGCGGACGGAGGAGATGTGTGCAGCTCGCCGGCCGGTTATATAGAGAGAACAGAGCCGGCTCACCCCCGCCTGATGAGGGCGCGGCGCCTGACGTCACCAGAACCCTCCGCCCTGCCGGATCTACACCGCCGCCATCTTTAGTGAGGGCTCCGCCCATCGCCCCTCCCCTCGCAATAGGGCGTAAAATAAGCGTGAATAGTTAGAGCGCTCTCCGAGAGGCGACGTGGAGATGAAGGGGGCGCGGGGGGGGCAGTTCTGATGGGGGTATGATCTAGGGAAAGGGGGTACGCCGGGGAGATGACCACAACAAACATGGCGGGGGGAGATGCGGCCATCACGTGGTGGGCGGGAAAATTATGTAAGGGGGCGTGGCTCACTGACGAAGGCCTCGACGTCACTAGATCCCTCCGCTCTCCGGGTCGGAGGGCGGCCATCTTGACTGAGGGCATCGCGCTCCGCTTTTCCCGCCAACAAAACGTGAAAGTCCCCGCCTCGGTCGTCCTGCGAGAGACAGCGAGGCGGTGAGGGGAAAAGACAGAGGCAGTTCTGAAGCGGGTGCGAGGTCGGAAAGGGGCTGCGTCGGAGAGCTGACCATAACAAAGATGGCGGATGATGGGGGGGAGGAGAGGCGGAGGCAGTCATGTGGTGGGGCGGGGTTAGAAAATGCCGGGAGTATATAAGGGGGAAGTGGCGGCCGATTTTAGAGATTGGCGGGTCGTGTGTGGATGAGGAGTGTGTGCTGGGGGATGGGCGTCCCGGGGGTGCCATGGGGGGAGGTTTCTAGGCTGGGGTTATAGGATTTAGCTTTTCTTTTGTGTTTTTTTTTTTTTTTTTCTCAGGTTTTTATCTTAATTAGTAAGTTGTATGATGTGGTTGTTGCAGCCCCGGGTCGGCCTCCTCCGTGGTGTCCGAGTGAGTGTGTGGACGGCTCTTCCAATCCAATTTTACACATTGATCTTATTTGATCCCCCCTATTATGGCTGCTGGTGGTGGGGAAATGATAGGACTCCTCCGACGAGTCCCCACCGGGGGCCATGTGTGTGGAGATGGCGCAACAGGCGGTCACAGTGGAAATGATGAGCTGATCAGATATACTAGGCCAGTTTTCTGGCCTGTGAGTATGACGGCGATTCTGATCCCATCGACTGCCATGTTCCTGCTGTTCTTCCACACTGGCTGGTACCCCAACCATTTCCTCCTCCCCCCCCCCCCCGGTCAGATGTTGTCTGAGGTGCCCCTTTCACTGGCTAAGTTATATTTGAGGGGGGCTTACGTCTCTAAAGATTATGAGGAGCTCCTATCGCTTTCCTCGTGGTCTATGAGGAGCCATCTTGTCCAGATCTTCCATCGCTGTTCAGATGGTCCATTGGAGGTGCTTGCCACTCCAAGTTGTGGGGGGGGGGCTTATTGCTGACTGGGTGATCTATTGAGGGCTTTTAATGTCTAGGTGGTCTAATGAAGAACTTCCATCACTGTCTACGTCAGGGTTCCCCCAAAGATGGTGGGCCCTGAAGCAGACCTTCTGTGTTGTGGTCCTCACCAGTTTTTGCCAAGCCTTGTATGCTTTGAGCAGACGACAATTTGCTCCACTATACTTTTTATTTTTCTTGTTATCCAAAACAATTGAAACCGAGTTCCTCCAGAGGAGGCTTGGGCCTCCGTCAACGTTGGGCAATTTCTGCCTCTCAGATAAGTTCTCATTGACCCTTTATTAGCTATGTGTAAGGAGGCCCGTTCCTCCCGCTGACCATCAAGGTGCCCCAACAGGTCTTGCTTTCAGGATTTCCCTCAGATGGCAAGGATGTGGTAATTACTAAGGCAGTGAAGCTGATCAAATCGCCTTTGCAAAATAATGGAAAGCTTGAAAACGTGACCTGTTGGGGCGCCTTGAGGACTGGAGTCGAGAAGCACTGTACCAATGTATCACGAGTTGTGGAGTGATAGTTTTTAGCAGAGGGTTCTCTGAGACCGGAGAACTAGTTCAAGGGTTCCTCTGTTGAAAATGTTGAGAGGCTGGTCTAGGTGTTTCATGGAAGACTTTTTTTGTGAAACATGCTCAGACTCCACCCGTTGCATATCAAAAGTTCACACAAAAAAAAGTACACTGGGTGTATACAATGGTGAGAAAGGACCCTTTCACTGCCCCCCCACAGGGTGCAAGAGTTCTGACGGGGTACTTCACTGGTCCATCTAACCAAAGTCAGACGGACCCCATTCTCTGGGAGGTCTGCCGAAACAGACCAACCCCCAAGTACTAGTTGGGGCTCCCCTGAAGGGAGACCCAATGAGAGGGCAAACTAAGATAGAAGGCCATAACCACAAATCCCTACCAAGGCCTTCAGGGCAGGCCGAGGACCTATGCCCTACTAATCAAATGTGAAATGGAAGTGTACCGTGCCAAACACATACAAAAGTGACAAACTCCCAAATAAAAGTGGGGAAGGCAAAGTGCAATACAATGCTTGTTTTCTTTACTGTAAATAATTAAAAAAAATTCATTTGGTCCCAACCCTAGAGGCAAGTGTGAAATAAGTGTGATGTGGATTCCACATGGAGAGCATCTACTGTGCCAGGAAGCAGCTCCTGAGTGGGATCTTCATGGTCATGTTAGACCTGAAGACCTCTATTTTCCCATCTCTCCAGAACTCTTCCTGACACTATAGATCAGTGATGGCGAACCTTGGCACCCCAGATGTTTTGGAACTACATTTCCCATGATGCTCCTGCACTCTGCAGTGTAGTGCCATCACTGCTATAGATGCTCTCCATGTGGAATCCAAGTAACGCCAACTGCAGAGTAGAGGGAAGGCTCTCGTGTTTTCTTCCCCAACGGGAAGAGATCAACCAGAGCCCATACATTTTACAGCTTCTAAGAGGGGGGCTACAGGTTGGAACTCCTTTCCACCCCTCCTCCAAGCTTTGTCTTAACCCACCTACCCAGAGATCCGCAGAAAACAAGAGGCCTTCTAGGGAGCATCCAGGTGCTGGTGGAACAGGAGGTTATGGTCCTGGTCCCAGCAAAACGGGTCGGTTGGGGGTTTTATTAACATGTCTTTGTGGTTCTAAAGCCCTCCGGCAAATTCATTTTAATAATAAATTTACGGAAGCTAAACAAGTACCCGCAGTATGAAAAATTCAGCATGGCGAGCATCTACAGCAGGGGTCTTCAAACTATGGCCCTCCAGTTGTTCAGGAACTACAATTCACCTAGTCATGTCTGTGAATGTCAGAGTTTTACAACGCCTCATGGGATGTGTAGTTTTTCAGCAGCCGGGGGGCCTTAGTTTGAGGATCCCTGATCTACAGTGTTAGGAGGCACCTCCTGAGTGGGTTCTTCATGGTCACGCTAGACCTGAAGGACACGTACCTCCACGTTCCCATCTCTCCGGAGCATCAGAGGTTCCTGCGTTTCGTGGTCTTGACAGGACATCCTACATTGGAGGTAGGCCTGCCATCCTGGAAGATTTCCCAGAAACACTGTTGCCAGTAAGGCTCGGTTCACACAGGGGGCGATGCGAGGCGACACGACTTGCCTCGCCGCGACCTCAGCGGCGACTTGCAAATTACTTCTGTATAGAAGTCAATGCAAGTCGCCCCGAGGTCGCCCAAAAGTAGTACAGGAACCTTTTTTCTGAGTCGGAGCGACTCGAGTCGCTCCTCCTTAGAACGGTTCCATTGTAAAGAACGGGGGGCGACTTGTCAGGTTGCGGCACGGCAAGTCGTGTCGCCTCGTGTCGCCCCCCTGTGTGAACCGGCCCTTAGAGTAACTGGTAATTTTGCTTAAAGTGGTTGTAAACCCTCAGATACATCTTTAGCTTGTCAGATAATACTTTTCTCAGGCAGCTAATCGCTGCCTGAGAAAGTGCACTTGTTTACTTTTCATAAAAATCGCCGTTTTATAGTCCATGACGTCATGCGCGATTGCGCAATATGGACTTTCAAGCGCGGCAGGTATCCTATGCCGCGTGTGTTTTTCCTGCTTGTCAGAATTGGAATGTACGAGAGATTCTCCTCAGAACGCCACAGAGGAGAAGTCTCGCGATGTAGATATCAGCCTGCTCTTCCTGATGGAGGCTTGGTTACGGCGCATGCGCGAGATTTCGCGAGGGAGTCAAACTAAGGGCGGAAATTACGTCCTCAAAGGATTCTAAAATCAGCAGTAAAAATGGCGCAGGCGATACCTGGAAGACTGTGCTTTATAAAACTTCTCAAAAAGGTAATTCTAAGGCCGCGTACACACGGGCGGATTGTCTGCCCAACTTAGTCCGCTGAAACGTGTTTCAGCGGACAATCCGCTCGTGTGTGGGCTTCAGCGGACTTTTTCAGCGGACAGTCCACTCGTGAGTAGGCTAGTTGGACGGACTAAGTATGGCGCATGCTCAGAAAGGATTTACACGGCCGAAGGTTGCATTGCAGTGTATTGGACGTCGAATTTCTAGTCCCGTCGTACGTGCTGTACACGTCATCGCGCAAGCTTTCAGTGGACTGTCTGTTCATCGTGTGTGGTCAAGTCCGTTCATTCGAAAGTTGGACGGACGGTCTGTCGGATTGTCTGACGAACTTAGTTGGGCAGACAATCCTCTCGTGTGTACGCGGCCTAACGCTCGTTTTTGGAAGATTTATAGATATTATGAATGCTGATATTATTATACAAACATTTGAAAATTAGAATTTTTTTGGTGGGGTTTACTTCCTCTTTAAATCGGAGCTCCTTCAGAAAAAAATACTGTAGCTGCTGCTGACTTTTAATATCAAGGCACTGAATCCAGCGATGTCTTCACCCCGGCCAATTTTTCAGTCGGCTCTCAGGTGTTGCTGTCTCAGCTAAGGGAAACCATCAGTGAAGCCTTGCGGCTTTACAGCCGGTTCCCTAGCGCACATGAACGAAGCACCCTGTGCTTTAGGAAGAAGGAAGGGGGTCTGAACCTCGGGGCTAACCACGGCGAAGTCAGCTGAAAGTGGGAGCAGGTACCTGTCAAAACCAGGTGCCCGCTCCCCCCTGAAAGGTGCCAAATGTTGCTGGGGGGGGGGGGGGCAAACAAGCAGAGCTTTGACTTTTGGGTTTTTTAAGCCTTGAGGAGGGGAGGAGCCGCTTCTCCAGCTAAGCACACAATAAGCTAAGGGCAGATGGGGTCCAAGAAGTAAATGGTATGTTAGGTGTGACCTCAACAAGTCACCTATTTGTCAGGTTATGTTACCGTTTCCCAATTGTTAGTTAGAGTTCTTATCCAAGCAAAGAGACACGGAGATATTATTCAGTATTTCTGCTCAGAAGTCCGTCGTTAACTCTGACTGTCTCTGACTGACTGTGGCTCTGAGCTCTTTATTACTTCTCTTTTATAGACAGAAAAGGGCAAACATCAGCAAATGTAAAAAAAACAACATTTTCAAAGTAAAGACAATTCTCCGGGTGTTATCAGCTGATAAGACAATCTTCTGGGCGTAGACTGCTTTTTAGGGCTGATGCGGCCTCTTCTTGATGAGTACGTGACAATAGATGACGAATCCTTATTTTACAAAGAAGGATAGAAAAATACATTTATTTAGTAAGACATAAGGTCAACCATTTTGTTTAGACACCCCTTAATCCTTACAGGTACATGAATCACCTGCCCTTACTCAAGATGGCCGTGGCTAGAAATCCTACCTGGGAGGCCCGAGGGTTGTTTTTTTTTTTTTTCAAACTGATTTCTCAGGAAAATAAAGCATGGAGACATGGATGGATGGGGGGAGCTTGATTTCAATATTAAAAATGAATTAAATAGCCATTTCGGGTTTGTGGTGCTCAGATAGTGTAGTAAACTGTGTTACACCATTTATCCCTACAGGTAAGCTTATAATAAGGCCTACCTGTAGGTACACTGAATATCATATGCAATGTATACTAGCACATTATGACATTTGCCTTGCAGGGGATTTTTTTAATTCAACTGCAGTTTACTACCACTTTAAATCTGTAGAGTTAAAGAAACACAGGGGTTGCCATCGCCTTATTTTCTTGTACTGTGTGTTTAATGATCTCCCACCTGGGTGTGTCTTGTCCCAGTGTCAGGCTGGTCAGGCTGGTCCTCTGGTTGGTTCCTGGCTGGTCTCTGGTGCTCGGGTTTACCTCATTTCTTTATACATTTCAGGTGTTCCAGTGCTCCTCCACCTGTGTCACCTACACTGCCACCTACCTGTCTTACATGGTGGAGACTCTACAGGTTGCTCTAATTTTGCTCTGCTTCCCACCAGAATTTGGGTTTTGGGTTCTGTGATGTTTTTCAGACCAGCTGTTGGTCGGGCTGGTCCTCTGGTTGGGTCGGGGCTGGTCTCTGATGCTTGACTCACCTAATTTCTTTATACATTTTAGGTGTTCCACAGTGCCCCTCCACCTGTGTCACCTGCACTGCCACCTACCTGTCTTATTTGGTGGAGACTCTACAGGTTGGTCTAAGTTTTCTCTGCTTGTATCCAATCCAGAACTTCCCACCAGAATTTGGGTTAATGGGTTCTGTGATTTTCAGACCAGCTGTTGGTTTGTTGGTCAGGGCTGGTGCTCTGGTTGTGTCGGGCGCTGGTCCTCTGGTTGTGTCGGGGCTGGTCCTCCTGGTTGTGTCGGCGCTGGTCCTCCTGGTTGTGTCGGCGCTGGTCCTCCTGGTTCTGTCGGGCGCTGGTCCTCCTGGTTGTGTCGGGGGCTGGTCCTCCTGGTTGTGTCGGGGGCTGGTCCTCCTGGTTGTGTCGGGGGCTGGTCCTCCTGGTTGTGTCGGGGGCTGGTCCTCCTGGTTGTGTCGGGGGCTGGTCCTCTGGTGGTCAGTTCACCTAATTTCTTTATATATTTCAGGTGTTCCACAGTGCTCCCCCACCTGTGTCACCTGCACTGCCACCTACCTGTCTTATTTGGTGGAGACTCTACAGGTTGGTCTAATTTTGCTCTGCTTATATCCAATCCAGAACTTCCCACCAGAATTTGGGTTGATGGGTTCTGTGATGTTTTTCAGACCAGCTGTTGGTTGGTCGGGGCTGGTCCTCTGGTTGGGTCGGGCCTGGTCTCTCATGCTTGGTTCACCTAATTTCTTTATACATTTTAGGTGTTCCACAGTGCCCCTCCACCTGTGTCACCTACACTGCCACAGATCACCAAGTGATAATAGAAAGAAAACATGGCAAGCAAACCCCCCCCCCACGGTCCGGCTCTGTTTTGACTGGCCAAACAAAAAGGCCCCTACGTGGGTGGCACTCATGTGGTCGGGCTCTGCGTTGGCTCTGAGAGACCACTCCGATGGCAGTGGCCATCTCCCGGATCTCCCTGTACATACACCGCCCCTGCCCGGCAAGTACGGTCGCTTCTCCTCTCAGCCAATCGGGTCTCAGGACCCGTATCCTGATCGGCCTGCAGGAGAAGCAGGAAGACCATAGCGAATATTAAAATGCCCTATCTAAGTTGCCGGCAGCGTTTCCTCCTAGGCGTCCATTAGGATCGCTTCTCCTCTCGGCCAATCTGGTGACGGGTCTTAAGACCCTCTTTCTGATTGGCTGGGAGGAGAAGCAGGAAGAATAATTTGCTACTGTTACGTAACTGGGTGGAATGGCGGTGCAGTGCTCTGTGCCCCGAGTCCACCTTTTTTTATTTTTTTAGCCAATTGGAACCTCTGGTGGTAATCACATTGGAATCCATGTATCTGGCGCCCTGCAGATGGATTGGGGGGTGGGGCGCCCCCTAATGGACGGGCCGCCACTGATATATATTATACATTCACACCAGTCCCTGCCCCCGAGGAGCTCACAATCTAAGGTCCCTAACTCACATACATACATATGCATTGTAGGGCCAATGTAGACAGGGGCCAATTAACCTCCCAGCGTGTCTTTTTGTAGTGTGCGAGGAAACCGGAGTACCCGGAGGAAACCCACACAGGGAGAACATGCAAACTCCAGGCAGGGGGCGCTGTGGTTGGAACTTGAACAGACAACCCCAGAGCTGCCAGGCAGAGGTGCTAACCACTTAGCCACTGTGCTGCCCCTCCTCTGGCATGTCTAATGGTTCATATGGCAGCATAGACTTTCATGCACACATGTGGATTGGATGAGGGTTTCCCCCGCATGCAATTCACGTGAGCGGCGAGTGTGACCGTCTCTCAATGGAGCGGGTTCACACAGGTCTGGGGTGGCCGCGGTCCGCATTCAAAAAGGGGTTCTGTGCGTCTTTGGGTGCAATTTCAGGTGCGAATCCATGGGAAAAAAAAATGTGTCCTGATTCGCACGTGAACCCGGACCCACCGGGCACGAACCCGCAGGTTGCACATGTGTGAACCCGGCCTCATTTAGAGAAATTAAGTGGAACTTCATTCTCTTAACATTGACGATTTGTAATCTGTATACTGCTAGTCTTAGTAAATAAGTTAGATTTTATTTATTTATTTTTTTACATTCAGTTACTTCCTGGTTTCTGGCCTAGGTCAAAATGATGTCATCCTTCCCAGGAGTCTTCATGGGAGGAGGGGCGTTCTCAGCTGAGTACAGCCTCCTGCTGGCATGCCTGAGCTCGTGAGCTAATGCTCCAATCACACCTATGAATTTTTTTTTTTTTTTTTTTTCATGGTCTTTTCTACCCATCAGAAAGTCCACGGAAGTGACGTTCCATCACGGCCATCTTGGTACACCCCGCACTCGGCCACACTAAGCCTACAGTCTCGAGTCGTGAAGCGGACATCTTTTTGCACCCGCTGGAATCTTGCAACTTCTTTTTACCACTAAACTGAGCTCATATTATGAAATACAGGATTTTGAAACCCGTGACACAGTTTTTATGTTGAATTTTAAAATCGGCAATCTTCCGTCAGATTAGAAAACCTGTGAGATCAGGAGCGCTTGCCGCTGCTTGTAAAATTCAACATCAAAACAATGTCACAATTTTTCAAAATCCTGTATTTCATAATATGAGCTCATCTTAGTGGTAAAAAGAAGTTGCAAGATTCCAGTGGGTGTAAAAAGATGTCCACTTGTGACTGCAGGCTTACTGCGGGGTGTACCAAGATGGCCGCAATGGAACGTTACTTCCTTTGCATTTTCTGATGGGTAGCGGCTTTCTGACAGGGTTCAGGAACTTTTTTTTAACCACTTTAGCCCCGGAAGGATTTACCAAACCGTCTTCATCAATTTAGGCCAATACGTATTATTCTACATATTTTTGTTACAAAAAAAAAGTCGCAATAAATGTATATTGATTGGTGTGCGCAAAAGTTATCGCGCCTACAAAATAGGGGATAGATTTATGGAATTTTTATTATTTTTTTTTTATTTTTTTTACTAGTAATGGCGGTGATCTGCAATTTTTAGTAGTACTGCGACATTGCGGCAGACAGATAGGACACTTTTGAAACTTTTTTTTTTTGGGACCATTGACATTTATACAGAGATCAGAGCTATAAAAATGCACTGATTACTGTGTAAATGTCACTGGCAGGGGAGGGGTTAACACTAGGGGGGTGATCAAGGGGTTAAGTGTTCCCTAAGGAGGTGTTTCTAACTGTGGGGGGGGGAGGGGACTGACTGGAGGAGGAGAGAGATCGCTGTTCCTGATCACTAGGAGCAGACGATCCCTCTGTACTCCCCTGTCAGAACGGGGATCTGTTTTGTTTACACTGGCTAGCGAAAGGGCACGCGCATGTGCCCACAGAATGCCATGTACGCGCGCGAAGTACAATGGCGGTGATACGCGCAGGAGAGCCAACCTGACGCAGTACAACTGCGGCGGCCGGTCTTAAAGTGGTTAAATGCAAAACGGTGCTTTTTTTTTTTTTTTTTTTTTTTGCTTCAATAGAATTCAATGGGGAAGCTGCAGAAAAGCATGTAGTGCGTTTTTACTGCGATTTGCATTTTTAACACGATTTGCATTTTTTAATTTATCCAACAGATTTAAAAAAAAATTAAATAAGATAGCATAAAAATGCAAATTGCGGTAAAATTGCAGTGAATAGAGAAAATGCAGAAAGCATGGGGGGGAAAAAAACACTGCAGAAACACTCAAAAGCAACATGCTCAGTTGTGAATCCAGCCTAAGGGCGGATGGAGTCCAGGAAGTAAATGCTCCATAAATCCTCTGCCCTTATTCAAGATGGCTGCAGCTAGAAATGCTAGAGGGGTGCTTCTCATCACTATACGTTGGCATAAGGGCTCGTACAGGCAAACTAACATACCTGCACATTGCCCTTTAAGAGGCGGCCTGCGGGCGCGCCCGCGGCAAGCACCATGAGTCGAGTCGCGGGTCCCGCGGACTCAATGTCCATGGGGATACCCGCGATCGTTTCACAGAGAGGAAGAACGGGGAGATACTGATGTAAACAAGCATCTCTCCTTTCTGCCTAGTGACAGTGTCACTGATCTCTGCTCCCTGTGATTGGAGCAGAGATCAGTGATGTGGCCACGCCCCCCCACAGTTAGAAACACTCCCCAGGACACACTTAACCCCTACACTGCCCCCTAGTGGTTAACCTCTTCACTGCCAGTGTCATTTACACAGGAATCAGTGCATTTGTATAGCATTTATTGCTGTATAAAATGACAATGGTTCCAAAAATGTGTAAAAAATAAAAAATTTGTGTATGTCCGCCATAATGTCGCAGTCACAATAAAAATTGCTAATCTCCGCCATTACTAGTAAAAAAAAAAAAAAAAAAATTATTAATAAAAATGGCATTAAACTATCCCCTATTTTGTAAACTTTTGTGCAAACCAATCAATAAACGCTTATTGTGATTTTTTTTTTTTTTTTTTTTTTTAACCAAAAAGATGTAGAAGAATACGTATCGGCCTAAACTGAGGAAAAAAATTTTTTTATATATTTTTGGGAGATATTTATTATAGCAAAATGTAAAAAATAATTATTTTGTAAACGCTGTAACTTTTGTGCAAACCAATCAATAAACGCTTATTGCGATTTTATTTTATTTTTATCAAAAATATGTAGAAGAATACGTATCAGTTTAAACTGAGGGGAAAAAAATAAAGTTTTATATATTTTTGGGGATATTTATTATAGCAAAATGTAAAAAATAATGCGTTTTTTTTTTCAAAATTGTCGCTCTTTTTTATTTATAGCGCTAAAAACACAGAGGCGATCAAATACCACCAAAAGAAAGTTCTATTTGTGGGGGAAAAAAAGGGACGTCAATTTTGTTGGGGAGCCCGACCACGCAATTGTCAATTAAAGCGACGCAGCGCCGAAACGCAAAAAAGTGCTCTGGTCAGGAAGGGGGTAAAATCTTCCGGGGCTGAAGCGGTTAATGACTGCTGTTTTTTTTTTATTTTTTGATTAAAAGATACCGAAAATTTAAAAAAAAATAAAAAAAAAAAATAAAAAAGCTTCGCAGTTTGCTATAACATTTTGAAAATGGATAATTTTTCTCCTTCTGTGTGCTGATGAGGCTGCACTGACACATGGCACTGATGGTTGGCACTAATGGGTGAGACTGATAGGCAACACTGATGGGGCATTGAAGCGCGCTGATGATCACAAATGGGTGGCACTGGTAGGTGACACTGATAGGCAACACTGATGGGGCATTGATAGGTGGCTTTGAAGGGCACTGATGATCACTGATGGGTGTCACTGGTAGGTGACACTGATAGGCAACACTGATGGGGCATTGATAGGTGGCTTTGAAGGGCACTGATGATCACTGATGGGGTGGCACTGGTAGGTGACACTGATAGGCAACACTGATGGGGCATTGATAGGTGGCTTTGAAGGGCACTGATGGGTGACACTGATAGGCAACACTGATGGGGCATTGATAGGTGGCTTTGAAGGGCACCGATGATCACTAATGGTTGGCACTGGTAGGTGACACTGATAGGCAACGCTGATGGGGCATTGATTCTCAGCACTGGTGGGCATTGATAGGTGGTATTGGTGGGTACTGATGGGCATCACTGATGGGCACAGATCAGGCCGCCGCAGCTCTCTGTGTGAGGGAATGTCCCTCTGACAGAAGCCGGTGAAGCTGCTGACTTTTCCGTTTTCCAGAGCGGAGAACTTCTTTAAGTAGGGTTTGGTGACTGTATATCTAGTGATACCCAGAGAAGGAAATGGGTTAATCTCAAGCAATGTTCTAGGTGGCACCTAGACAGGATATGAGAGGATTGCCTCTAATTGGACATAATAAGAGAAGCAGGGCAGGTTGTCCCCCTGAGTTTTGTTGGGTTTTGGTGAGATGACTCGGCGTTTGGGTTGCTCTGTCCAGCCACAGCCAACATTTTCTGTCTTCTGTTATGACAATTGGCTGCATTGTCGGAAGTATTGGGGCGGACAGAGGGAGACTATGGGTCCTCTTACACTCAGGAGGGGTCTTTTGCATAGTATTTATAATGACAAAAGGAAGCCCCCAGGCCGGACCTCACCCGAATATCGCCCTCCGCCCCCCGTGGAGACTTTCTATACGGACATCAACAACTCCAATACTTGTTACTGTTTGTATTTCTGGTTTTGATTTACAAATGAAATGGAGTGAAATGAACATGTGGTGTGATGTCTTATCTGCATCTGTTTAAACGTTATCACTTTATTATTGGGGTGGTTTGCTGAGTGGGGAAAGGTTGACATGGAGGGTTCTTATTGTGGAGGTCTGCTGGGAAGATATGCCTTCATTTCCTGTCTTTAGGAGACCCTTAGTGGTGGGACTTAATTTCCTATCTTGGGGAGACCCTTTAGTGGTGGTGGGCCTTCATGTGCCTGTCTTGGGGAGACCCTTAGTGGTAGGGTTAGAACCCCTCTCGGGTTTTGTCCTGTTCCCATTGGGGAGATTTTCTTCCAATTCCTGCCCCAGAGACACAACAGGAAGCAAAGAAATATTATTGCAGAGGACAGCTGGGGAGATATGCCTTCATTTCCTGTCTTGAGGAAGACCCTTAGTGATGGGTCTTAGTTTCCTGTGGTGGGGGAGATCCTTAGTGGTGGGCCTTAATCTCCTTTCTTGGGAGAGACCCTTAGTGGTGGGCCTTAGTTTCCTGTAGTGGGCCTTAGTTTCCTATCTTTTGGGGAGAGATTTAGTAGTACTACGTTTCCTGTCTTGGGGGAGACCCTTAGTGATGGGCCTTAGTTTCCTGTAGTGGGCCTTAGTTTCCTGTCTTGAGGGAGACCCTTAGTGGTGGGTGCTCATTTCCTATCTTGGGGGAGACCCTTAGTGGTGGGCCTTAATCTGCTGTCTAGGTGGAGACCCTTAGTGGTGGGCCTTAATCTCCTGTCTTGGGTAGACCCTTATTGGTGGGCTTTAGTTTACTGTGGTGGGGAGACCTTTAGTAGTGGACCTTATGTTTCTTGTATTGGAGAGACCCTTAATGGTGGGTCTTCATTTCCTGTCTAGGGGAAGACTCTTAGTGGTGGGTCTTCATTTCCTGTCTAGGGGAAGACTCTTAGTGGTGGGTCTTCATTTCCTGTCTAGGGGAAGACTCTCAGTGGTGGGTCTTCGTTTCCTGTCTAGGGGGATACCCTTAGTGGTGGGCCTTAACTTCCTATCTTGGGTAGACCCTTTAGTGGTAGTGGGCCTTCATATGCCTGTCTTGGGGAGACCCTTAGTGGTGGGCCTTTATTTTCTCTCTTGACGAGACCCTTGGTGTATATAAAAAATGTGTTTAGTTTTGTATGGTGTGGAAGGGTTAGAACCCCTCTCAGGTTTTGTCTTGTGCCCACCAGGGAGATTTTCTTCCAATTCCTGCCCCAGAGACACAACAGGAAGCAAATAATTATTATTGCAGAGGACTGCTGGGGATATATGCCTTAATTTCCTGTCTTGGGGAGACCCTTAGCAGTGGGCCTTCATTTCCTGTCTAGGGGGAGACCCTTAGTGATGGGTCTTAGTTTCCTGTGGTGGGGGAGATCCTTAGTTGGCAGGTTTCGTTTCCTGTCTTTTGGGAAGAGATTTAGTAGTGGGTCTTCGTTTTCCTGTCTTGGGGGAGACCCTTAGTGGTGGGTCTTCATTTCCTGTCTTGGGGGAGACCCTTAGTGGTGGGCCTTAATCTGCTGTCTAGGGGGAAACAGTGGTGGCCCTTAATCTCCTGTCTTGGGTAGACCCTTAGTAGTGGGCCTTAGTTTACTGTGATGGGGGAGACCTTTAGTGGGCCTTAGTTTCCTGTATTGGGGAGACCCTTAGTGTTGGGTCTTAATTTCCTGTCTAGGGGGAGACTCATAGTGGTGGGCCTTTGTTTCCTGTCTTGGGGGAGATCCTTAGTGCTAGGTATTCGTTTACTGTGGTGGAGGAGACCCTTAGTGCTGGGTCTTCATTTCCTGTCTAGGGGGAGACCCAATGTGGTGGGCCTTCGTTTCCTGTCTTGCGGCAGACCCTTAGTGGTGGGTCTTTGTTTCCTGTCTTGGGGGGGGAGACCCTTGGTGGTGGGTCTTCATTACCTTCTAGTGGGGAGACCCTTGGTGGTGGGTCTTCATTTCCTATCTAGAGGGAGACCCTGAGTGGTGGGCCTTTTTTCTTGTCTTAGGGGAGACCTTTAGTGGTGGGCCTTAATCTACTGTCTAGGGGGGGAGACCCTTAACACTGAAGAAATGGCTGCACTCCAAGATCCATCAAAATTCTTGTTTAATAAAGAACATCCCAAGTGTTACAGACGGTACAAATGGTAGACGCATTTCACACACTAACAGGTGCACTTATTCATTACAGAGACCCTTAGTGGCGGGCCTTAGTTTCCTGTCTAGGGGGAGACCCTTAGTGGTGGGCCCTGGTTTCTTGTGGGGGAGACCCTTAGTGGTGGGCCTTAGTTTCCTGTAGTGGGCCTTAGTTTCCTGTCTTTTGGGGAGAGATTTAGTAGTGGGTCTACGTTTCCTGTCTTGGGGGAGACCCTTAGTGGTGGGTCTTTGTTTCCTGTCTTGGGGGGAGACCCTCGATGGTGGGTCTTCATTACCTTCTAGGGGGGAGACCCTTGGTGGTGGGTCTTCATTTCCTATCTAGAGGGAGACCCTGAGTGGTGAGCCTTTGTTTCCTGTCTTATGGGAGACCTTTAGTAGTGGGCCTTAATCTGCTGTCTAGGAGGGAGACCCTTAACACTGAAGAAATGGCTGCACTCCAAGATCCATCAAAATTCTTGTTTAATAAAGAACATCCCAAGTGTTACAGACGGTACAAATGGTAGACGCGTTTCACACACTAACAGGTGCGCTTATTCATTACAGAGACCCTTAGTGGCGGGCCTTAGTTTCCTGTCTAGGGGGAGACCCTTAGTGGTGGGCCCTAGTTTCTTGTGGGGGAGACCCTTAGTGGTGGGTCTTCGTTTCCTGTATTGGGGGAGACACTTAGTGGTGGGTCTTCGTTTCCTGTATTGGGGGAGACACTTAGTGGTGGGTCTTTGTTTTTTGTCTAGGGGAAGACCCTTAGTGGTGGGCCTTAGTCTGCTGTCTACAAAGGGACACTTAGTGGTGGGCCTTACTCTCTTGTCTTGGGGGATACCCTTAATGGTGGGCCTTAGTTTCCTGTCTTGGGGGAAGACCCTTAGTGGTGGGCCTTAGTTTCCTGTTAGGGGGGAGACCCTTAGTGGTGGGCCTTAGTTTCCTGTCTTGGGGGGAGACCCTTAGTGGTGGGCCTTAGTTTCCTGTCTTGGGGGGAGACCCTTAGTGGTGGGCCTTAGTTTCCTGTCTTGGGGGGAGACCCTTAGTGGTGGGCCTTAGTTTCCTGTCTTGGGGGGGACCCTTAGTGGTGGGCCTTAGTTTCCTGTCTTGGGGGAGACCCTTAGTGGTGGGCCTTAGTTTCCTGTCTTGGGGGAGACCCTTAGTGGTGGGCCTTAGTTTCCTGTCTTGGGGGGAGACCCTTAGTGGTGGGCCTTAGTTTCCTGTCTTGGGGGAGACCCTTAGTGGTGGGCCTTAGTTTCCTGTCTTGGGGGAGACCCTTAGTGGTGGGCCTTAGTTTCCTGTCTTGGGGGAGACCCTTAGTGGTGGGCCTTAGTTTCCTGTCTTGGGGGAGACCCTTAGTGGTGGGCCTTAGTTTCCTGTCTTGGGGGAGACCCTTAGTGGTGGGCCTTAGTTTCCTGTCTTGGGGGAGACCCTTAGTGGTGGGCCTTAGTTTCCTGTCTTGGGGGAGACCCTTGGTGTATAGAAACGTAGCATTTCGTTTTATACGGTGTGGAAGGGTTAGAACCCCTCTCAGGTTTTGTCTTGTGCACATTGGGGAGATTTCCTTTAAATTTCTGCCCCAGAGACACAACAGTAAGCAAAGAATCATCTCTGAAGTACATAATTTATAGATAGTTGTCATGCATTGCAATGGGAGCCGCGGCTGGAAGGTTCCCCTCTACTCCTGTGCTGGTAACCAGTGTAGACCAGACTTGTTTTCCAATCACCTTATGGCTCAGTGATGACGGCCTTAGAGACAGATGGGGGTCCATCTGGTTTCCCAACAAATATTGCAAATAGGTTAATATGTTTAAAAACTTCTTCTGAACATAAGGAGTGGTGTGTACAGCTTCCACTACAGCACAATACTGGTGGGATATTACATAGAAGATCAATGTCCATGGAATAATCTACAGCCTATAGTCTTTCTATGGTAACTGTGTATAGAGAGTAATGGAGTATCAGTGTAGCACCTCCTGGATGTATCATTGGTGGGAATGGATATAATGGTATTAGTAATCCCCATCAGAGTGCACCTTACATCAGGTGTCCCCAACAAAAGAGCCCCTTTACATGCGCTGTATCTGAGTGTCCCTTACATCAGGTGCCCCCTTACATTACTGTCCTCATCAAGAGTGTCCCCATTAGAGTGCCCCTTACATGAGGTGTCCCCATTAGAGTGCCCCCTTACATTACTGTCCTCATCCAGAGTGCCCCTTACATCAGGGGTCCCCATTAGCGTCCCCCCTTACATCAGGTGTCCCCATTAGCGTCCCCCCTTACATCAGGTGTCCCCATTAGCGTGCCCCTTACATCAGGTGTCCCCATCAAGGGAACCCCTTACATGAGGTGTCCCCATCAAGAGAACCCCTTACATGAGGTGTCCCCATTAGAGTGCCCCTTACATCAGGTGTCCCCATCAAGAGAACCCCTTAGATCAGGTGTCCCCTTTAGAGTGCCCCCTTACATCAGGGGTCCCCATTAGTGTCCCACCTTACATCAGGTGTCCCCATTAGAGTGCCCCTTACATCAGGTGTCCCCATCAAGAGAACCCCTTACATCAGATGTCCCCTTTAGAGTGCCCCCTTACATCAGGGGTCCCCATTAGTGTCCCCCCTTACATCAGATGTCCCCATTAGCGTCCCCCCTTACATCAGGTGTCCCCATTAGCGTCCCCCCTTACATCAGGTGTCCCCATTAGAGTGCCCCTTACATCAGGTGTCCCCATTAGCGCCCCCCCTTACATTAGGTGTCCCCATTAGCGCCCCCCCTTACATCACGTGTCCCCATCAGAGTGCCCCCTTACATCAGGTGTTCCCATTAGCGCCCCCCCCTTACATCACGTGTCCCCATCAGAGTGCCCCCTTACATCAGAGTGTCTCCATCAGCACACCAGAATGCCCCCTTACATCAGGTGTCCCCCATCAGAGTGCCCCCTTACATCAGGTGTCCCCATCAAAGGGTCCCTTACATCAGAGTGCCCCCCTAACATCAGGTGACCCCATCAGAGTGACCTCCTGCATCAGGTGTCCCCATCAGAGTGCCCCTTACATCAAGGTGTCCCCATCAGAGTGCCCCCTTACATCAGGTGTCCCCATCAGAGTGCCCCTTTACATCAGAGTGCCCCCCTTACATCAGGTGTCCTCATCAGAGTGCCCCTTTACATCAGAGTGCCCCCCTTACATCAGGTGTCCTCATCAGAGTGCCCCCTTACATCAGAGTTTCACCATCAGAGTGCCCCCTTACATCAGCTCTTGGGTCAGTGGATCACTCTCAGAGGGGGGTGGGGGAGCACAACTAAAGATTGGGGGGGGCAGAGCCCATCTCAGCACCCCCCCCCTAGATTCGGCTCTGACACCCCATTTCCTGTCCAGGGGTTGTAGCACAGGAAGTGATGTGGTGAACCCACTGATTTTATTACTGGTGACACCCACACCCCATTTCCTGTCCAGGTGTCATAGGACAGGAAGTGATGTGGATGCTTCCTGTTTGTTTGTTTGTTTAACACAAAGCAGAACAGAAAGTGAGGTGACATTTTCTAGTGGGGACACTACCTGTGGACAGCCGGAAATGCTGCCTTTCTGGGTGGTTTTATTGATTCTTGTATAGCTGGGGGCGAGAACTGGTCTCCCCCGGCCTGACCCTCATTGGCTGGCCGGGAACCTTCCCCTCCCCCATCATAGACACAACAATGGCGGAAGGACACACTGGGCACCGCTCAGCCCGCTGGTCACCATAGCAACAGCAGAGACGGTTGGCCCCTCCCCCATTACATCACCGGGGAAGTTCCAGCCCCGCCCAGGCCTGCCTCGTGCGGGACGTCAGGCCGGGACTACCCTGCGGCGGAGGGATATCCGGGATCGGCGGGAGGGGGGACTGGTCTCGGTATTCCCGGTTCAAACTAGAACGAGGAGCCGGCGGTGGAGAAACTGAGGGGATACAGGCCCGGGAGAGGAGCGGCGGCCTGAAATAGTCCGGTTTTACCGGAGAGGCGTGACGTCATATCCGGAAGTAACAGAGGCTTTGTGGACGACCAATCAGAGCAGGCGGCCGTTTAAATGTCCCCAATGCTGCCTGACAACGGGGCCCCTGAGAGCTGAGTGTGCCTGGAGCAACTGGAGGCACCCACCCCTGAGACTGGGGCAACTGGAGGCACCCACCCCTGAGACTGGGGCAACTGGAGGCACCCACCCCTGAGACTGGGGTAACTGGAGGCACCCACCCCTGAGACTGGGGCAACTGGAGGCACCCACCCCTGAGACTGGGGCAACTGGAGGCACCCACCCCTGAGACTGTGGCAACTGGAGGCACCCACCCCTGAGACTGTGGCAACTGGAGGCACCCACCCCTGAGACTGTGGCAACTGGAGGCACCCACCCCTGAGACTGGGGCAACTGGAGGCACCCACCCCTGTGACTGGGGCAACTGGAGCCACGTACTCCTGTAACCAAGGCAACGAGCCATCTACCCCTGTGACTGAGGCAACTGGAGCCACCTACCCTGTGACTGGGGCAACTTGAGACACCCACCCCTGTGACTGGAGCCACCTACCCCTATAACCAAGGCAACGAGCCACCTACCTCAGTAACCAAGACAACTGGAGCTTCCTACCTCTGTGCCTGGGGCAACTGGAACCTGGCACCCCAAATACCACTGACTACTGGAGTCTGAATCGCTATGGGTAAGTCTCTGTACCAGAAGAGCTTACACTCTAATGTTCCCTCCCCCCACAGGCACACACTATTATTACTATACATTTTATATAGCTCTGCCATATACCGCAGCGCTGTACAGCGATCGCTGAGCCGGGCTGTGTTGCTGTAATAGGGGGTGATCTGGAGGGAGTTGTAGGATTAGTATATAGTGATCACACAGGACGATGGCTCCCGGGTGCGGACAGTTGTCCAGTGATGTCAGATGTTCTTCCTCATAGAAGATCCAGAGATCCTCCTGGATGATGTTGGCGGAAGGTGATTTGTGTTCCTCACATTTATGGTGATGGTGCAGGGAAGAGGGAACCACTGCCAGCAGGTGACACAAGGTTCTATTCAGCTTGTCCGAGATTTCAGAAAGCGGGGGGGAGCTGAATTTAGACTCTGCGTAGCTCAGTGAGAGCTGATTGGAGGGAAGGGACACACACACACACACACACACACACACACACACACACACACACACACACACACACACACACACACACACACACACACCCCCGCACAGGAACAGAGTTAAAGGCTGTCAATCACAGGCTGTGTGCTGGAGCTTCCTCTGCTGTCACCATTTTTGGCTTGGTGTCAGGAGAACTTGTCAGAAGTCACTCAGCAGAGGAAGGAGGCAGCAGACAGAAGTGACACTTAGTGCTCCGGACTGAGACAAGTACTCACTATAGAGGGATGTTCTTTGTTCAGATTTCATGTCTGAGAATTACATCCACTGTGAATGATTAGACGAGGAAACTTCAGCCCTCTAAAGCTTTTATTTTCATTAAGGAAAGTCTCTAAACCCCCATCAGGTCCCCTTCCCATCTGTTCCCCAATGGGGACATTTCCCTTCACTTCCTGTTCTGTGAAGACACAAGAAGAAGTGAGAGACCATCTCTCTGAAGTAATGGGAAGTCCCCTGCAAGTAGGTGTCCCCGTTAGAAGATTTCCCCTTTTATTGCTACTTTTTGTGACAACTTAGAATTGTGGATTTCCTGCCACTTCCTGTTCTGTAGACACCACAGGAAGTGAGGGAAATTCCCCTGCAAATAGGTGTCCCCATTAGACGATTTCCCCTGTCTGGTGACCACCAAGAATTGTAGATTTCCCTTCACTTCCTGTTCTGTGAAGACACAAGAAGAAGTGAGAGACCATCTCTCTGAAGTAATGGGAAGTCCCCTGCAAGTAAGTGTTCCCGTTAGATTTCCCCTTTTATTGCTACTTTTTGTGACAACTTAGAATTGTGGATTTCCTGCCACTTCCTGTTCTGTAGACACCACAGGAAGTGGGGGAAAAATCTCCTCGAAGTGAGGGAAATTCCCCTGCAAATAGGTGTCCCCATTAGATGATTTCCCCTGTCTGGTGACCACCAAGAATTGTGGATTTCCCTTCCCTTCACTTCCTGTTCTGTAGACACAACAAGAAATGAGAGTCCCCTGCAAGTAGGCGGTCCCCCATGAGATGATTCCTACTTTATTGCTACTTTTGTGACACCACAGGAAGTGAGGGAAAATCTCCTCGAAGTAAGGCAAAGTCCCCTGCAAGTAGGTGTCCCCATTAGAAGATTTCCCCTTTTATTGCTACTTTTTGTGACAACTTAGAATTGTGGATTTCCTGCCACTTCCTGTTCTGTAGACGCCACAGGAAGTGGGGGAAAAATCTCCTCGAAGTGAGGGAAATTCCCCTGCAAATAGGTGTCCCCATTAGACGATTTCCCCTGTCTGGTGACCACCAAGAATTGTGGATTTCCCTTCCCTTCACTTCCTGTTCTGTAGACACAACAAGAAATGAGAGTCCCCTGCAAGTAGGCGGTCCCCCATGAGATGATTCCTACTTTATTGCTACTTTTGTGACACCACAGGAAGTGAGGGAAAATCTCCTCGAAGTAAGGCAAAGTCCCCTGCAAGTAGGTGTCCCCATTAGAAGATTTCCCCTTTTATTGCTACTTTTTGTGACAACTTAGAATTGTGGATTTCCTGCCACTTCCTGTTCTGTAGACGCCACAGGAAGTGGGGGAAAAATCTCCTCGAAGTGAGGGAAATTCCCCTGCAAATAGGTGTCCCCATTAGATGATTTCCCCTGTCTGGTGACCACCAAGAATTGTGGATTTCCCTTCCCTTCACTTCCTGTTCTGTAGACACAACAAGAAATGAGAGTCCCCTGCAAGTAGGCGGTCCCCCATGAGATGATTCCTACTTTATTGCTACTTTTGTGACACCACAGGAAGTGAGGGAAAATCTCCTCGAAGTAAGGCAAAGTCCCCTGCAAGTAGGTGTCCCCATTAGAAGATTTCCCCTTTTATTGCTACTTTTTGTGACAACTTAGAATTGTGGATTTCCTGCCACTTCCTGTTCTGTAGACGCCACAGGAAGTGGGGGAAAAATCTCCTCGAAGTGAGGGAAATTCCCCTGCAAATAGGTGTCCCCATTAGACGATTTCCCCTGTCTGATGACCACCAAGAATTGTAGATTTCCCTTCACTTCCTGTTCTGTAGACACAAAAAGAAATGAGTCCCCTGCAAGTAGGCAGCCCCCATTAGATGATTTCCTACTTTATTGCTACTTTTGTGACCCCACAGGAAGTGGGGGAAAATCTCCTCGAAGTGAGGGAAATTCCCCTGCAAATAGGCGTCCCCATTAGACGATTTCCCCTGTCTGGTGACCACCAAGAATTGTAGATTTCCCTTCACTTCCTGTTCTGTAGACACAACAAGAAATGAGAGTCCCCTGCAAGTAGGCGTCCCCCATTAGATGATTTCCTACTTTTGTTGCTACTTTTGTGACAACTTACAGTTTTGGATTTCCTGCCAGTTCCTGTTCTGTAGACACCACAGAAAGTGAGGGAAAATCTCAAAGTAAGGGAAAGTCCCCTGCAAGTAGGTGTCCCCATTAGAAGATTTCCCCCTTTAAGTTGTCACAAAAGTAGCAATAAAATTGTGGATTTCCTGCCATTTCCTGTGGTGTCGACACCACAGGAAGTGAGGGAAAATCTCCTTGAAGTAAGGGAATAGGTGTCCCCATTAGATGATTTCCCTTTTTTATTGCTACTTTTGTGACAACTTACAATTGTGGATTTCCTGCCACTTCCTGTTCTGTAGACACCACAGGAAGTGAGGGTGTGGAGTTCCTCTTTATCGCCTGTGCTCTCTCTCTCCGCTCAGACTGGATCGCCATCGCCAACAACCTTCTCAGCCGATGTCACATCGACCGGCAAGTCGGAGATCTGTCGCAGTGCGACGCCGGCGTCTTCGTGTCGCTCTACGAGGCCATATTGGGGGAGAAAGTTCCGGGTGAGTGACGGGCACAGAACGGCCCTTTTTCCAGGTTTTTTTGGGGCGCTAGTGACGGAAAGGACAATTTTTTTTTTATTTTTTTTCGCAGATTTTATCGCCAAACCCGGCAGTCAGGAGGACGACGCCCACAACATGCAGTCTGTGATCGACTCGCTGGCCCTGGACTATCTGCAAGTCAGCCTGTCTCATATAACCGGTATGGCACACAAATGGTGGGGGTGGGGTGGCCTGGCATCTGTGGTGCATGCTGGGAAATTGCTGGCGGCGCTCGGCGACATTCCGGAGTATCTATTGCTGGGCTGAGCAATGAACATTCTTGAGGATGTATCGAAATCTATAAGTTGAACTGTCTGTGTTGCCCATAGCAACCTGATTCTCACTTTTATTCATCCAATGCTGGTCGAGGGATAAAAGATCGAGAATGCAAAGCTCACCTTCAGGCTGGAGCTGTACCCTCTACAGGAAGGTCATTCTTCCACTAGATGGCGCTCCATCTACGGGCTGAATAATGGGCAGCGGTATGCAACCCGCCTCTTGGGAGCCTGGCGTTCATTCTACCACTAGATGGCATTCTGCTTCTAGATTGAATAATGGGCAGCCTGGGGTTCATTCTGCCACTAGATGGAGCTCTGCGGTGGTGGCACTGGGGACAGGTGGCCCCCAGTGTCACTTATACGTAGCACTGGTGCCACGTATAAGTGCCATCTGTCATCAGTGTCACTTGTCTTCAGTGCCACATATTAGTGCAATCTGTCATGCCACATATCGGTGCCATCTGTCATCAGTGCCACCTGTCAGTGTCACATGTCATCAGTGCCTCGTACAAGTGCCATCTGTCAGTGTCACGTGCCATCTGTTATCAGTGTCACATGTCATCAATGACGCGTATCAGTGCTATCTGTCATCAGTGTCAGTGCCACATATTAGTGGCATCTGTCATCAGTGTCACGTGTCATCAGTGCCACCTCTAATGGTTGGAAAGCAGCGATGTGTGACTGCATCAGACCTGGAACTAGTATGAGGGGAAGGGGAGGAGTCAGAATGGCGGCCTCTTTGCGGAGTGTTGTCAGTGGAAGTGCCCCCCGTGGTATGAGGTGTGATGTGACCCCCCCCCCCCCCCGGAGGGGCTGACACCCGTCTTCTGTTTCCTGCAGGGGAGAATATTGTGCGAGGAGACGCAGAATCCATCCGCAACCTCCTGGAGATATTTGACGGCTTGTTGGAGTATCTGGCGGAGCAAATCAGCGAAGCTTCCTCGCAGAACGGAGGTGAGGGCGCCGCCACGGCAGGTGGGGGGACATAATTTTCCAGCTGTGATCTTTACTATCTATACTGTCACATCCCTAATCACTGGAGCACAATGTACAACATCAGATAGAGATATATGAACACCACCACCACGCTCCCTCTGAGCCACGTCTCTTCTCCCACCACGCTCCCTCTGAGCCACTTCTCTTCTCCCACCACGCTCCCTCTGAGCCACGTCTCCTCTTCTCTTCCCACCACGCTCCCTCTGAGCCACGTCTCCTCTTCTCTTCCCACCACGCTCCCTCTGAGCCACGTCTCCTCTTCTCTTCCCACCACGCTCCCTCTGAGCCACGTCTCCTCTTCTCTTCCCACCACGCTCCCTCTGAGCCACGTCTCCTCTTCTCTTCCCACCACGCTCCCCTCTGAGCCACGTCTCCTCTTCTCCCCCCACCACGCTCCCCTCTGAGCCACGTCTCCTCTTCTCCCCCCACCACGCTCCCCTCTGAGCCACGTCTCCTCTTCTCCCCCCACCACGCTCCCCTCTGAGCCACGTCTCCTCTTCTCCCCCCACCACGCTCCCCTCTGAGCCACGTCTCCTCTTCTCCCCCCACCACGCTCCCCTCTGAGCCACGTCTCCTCTTCTCCCCCCACCACGCTCCCCTCTGAGCCACGTCTCCTCTTCTCCCCCCACCCCCACCACGCTCCCCTCTGAGCCACGTCTCCTCTTCTCCCCCCACCACGCTCCCCTCTGAGCCACGTCTCCTCTTCTCCCCCCACCACGCTCCCCTCTGAGCCACGTCTCCTCTTCTCCCCCCACCACGCTCCCCTCTGAGCCACGTCTCCTCTTCTCCCCTCTGAGCCACGTCTCCTCTTCTCCCCCCACCACGCTCCCCTCTGAGCCACGTCTCCTCTTCTCCCCCCACCCCCACTACGCTCCCCTCTGAGCCACGTCTCCTCTTCTCCCACCACCCCCACTACGCTCCCCTCTGAGCCACGTCTTTTTCTCTGCAGATGATGCGGATTCCAGGGATCTGCGGGATCAGTATGACAGACGGAAGGAGGAGTTGCCTCCGCTGAGGCCGCCCCCATCTCCGGGGTAAATTTCTTCGGACCTCTGCTTCAATTATTTCACATGCTGCGCCTAAAAGTGTTTATAAACCCAAAAATGTGACATTTATCTTTGTTAGAATTGTCTCTCCTATGAATGTCCTTTTTATTCTGCAAATTCATAATAATGATAAAGTCCTCAGTATACAGAGAAAAGTGCGGAACCCCACAACAGCCAATCAGAGGTCAGAATATGGACTCTGATTGGTAGCCGTAGAGAATGCGCTTTGACCTTTTTGTACGATTTCCTGAATATTCCCGTCTCTCTCCATGCTGCTTCATTGTAATCTCTGTTCCTGTGCAGGTCCTCGGAGCCCATCGCTCCCTCCTGGGAGGTGGACGGCTCGGAATCCACCGGCGAGCTCATCCGGCTGGGCGACACGGCGCACACCTTCCTTCAGAGAGGTACGCATTGTGATTGGATGTTCTGACCTGCTATCTCACCGCCAGCCCTGCCGGGACACCCGGTGTATTCTGGGTGGTATTATTATTATTATAATAATAATAATACAGGATTTATATAGCGCCAACAGTTTGTGCAGCGCTTTACAACATGAGGACAGACAGTACACTTGCAATACAGGAGGGATCAGAGGATCCTGACCTCAACCCGATAGAACACTTTGGGATGAATTAGATCGGGTTGAGGTCAGGACTCTGTGCAGGCCAGTCAAGTTCCTCCACCCCAAACTCGCTCATCCATGTTTTTATGGACCTTGCTTTGTGCACTGGTCCCAATCATTTGGTGGAGGGGGGGATTATGGTGGGCGGTTGTTTTTTTTGAGGGGTTGGCTCCTTTATTTCCAGTAAAGGGAACTCATAAGGCGTTAGCATACCAAGACATTTGGGACGATTTCATGCTCCCAACTTTGTGGGAACAGTTTGGGGACCTTCCTGTTCAAACATGACTTCCCCCCAGTGCACAAAGCAAGGTCCATAAAGACATGGATGAGCGAGTTTGGGGTGGAAGAAATTGACCTCAACCCGATCGGCGTGGAGACTGCGACCCAGGCCTTCTCATCCAGCATCAGTGCCTGACCTCAAAAATGCTCTTCTGGAAGAACGGTCAAACATTCCCATAGACACCCTCCTAAACCTTGTGGACGGCCTTCCCAGAAGAGTTGAAGCTGTTATAGCAGCAAAGGGCGGAGCCAACTCAATATTGAACCCTACGGAGTAAGACTGGGATGCCATTAAAGTTCATGTGTGTGTGTAAAGGCAGGCGTCCCAATACTTTTGGTAATATAGTGTATATATTGGGCCCCGTAGTCCTGAAAGTGACAGAATGGTGCGCTCAGTACTGTGTGGGGGCTTTCATTGTGTTATGGGCCCCGTAGGCTTAAAAAACTAATATATATAATGAAAAAAATTATATATAAGACTACGGGGCCCATAATACTGTCATTTTCAGGACTACTACATATATTATACAAAAAAAAAATATTATATATATATATATATATATATATATATATATATATATATATATATATATATATATATATATATATATATATATATATATAATGTTGTTATTGTTGTTTTTGTTATTATTATTAATATATATATATATATATATATATATATATATATATATATATATATATATATATATATATATATATATATATATATATATATATATAATTTATTATTATTATTTATAATTATTATTTATATATTATTATTATTATTTATATATTATTATTATTATTTATATATTATTATTATTATTTATATATTATTATTATTATTATTATTATTATTATTATTATTTATATATTATTATTATTATTATTATTATTATTATTATTATTATTATTATTTTTTTTTTTTTTTTTTTTGTGGATTAGTAATAGTTTACATTGTGTTCTATGAATTTTTATATACCTCTATGTATCGGTATAAAGAAACATCTTATAGAATTGATGATTGTAATTTTCCACCAATAAATAAATTAACTCTTAACTCCCAGCAGACTTTTAGGTCAGGAGTTGCGGCTTCCCTGGCAGGAAGCTTGTTCGGGGTTAGTGACTCTGGAGGTATTAATGCCAGGGATTGTAGTACGTTTTAGAAGGTCATCGATCTTCACTCTGTCAAATTTTAAAATGAAACTTCAAATATAAGATTCACAATAATGATAGAAAAAGTAAAACTCGGCAGCCCCGCAGTACTACTTCTCTGCCACCAGGTGACCTCAGTCTTCTGAGTTGGATGATGCTCTGGCCCAGGCTGTCATGGACCCGCCTCCTGGGGGGGGGGGGGGGGCACAAAATCACACTGACCTGGACCCCACCCCCCCTAGTACCCCTGGATGGAGTGGCGCTCACATGTCATTTCATATGTTAAACAAGAATATTGTGTCGGCCACAAATGTAGATCACTGGAGATAAAAATGTAAATGGAATCCACGTGTGTCAGAAAATTGGTATTTTTGGGTGGATAATAGTGCGGCTATTTTTACTTCTTACTTTTTTAATTTTTTTATTATTATTATTTCTTCTCTTGACTTGCAGGGTTTTCTGTAGAAGGATTGAGACCGAGAACGGACCGGGCTGCCACCCCTGGGGCTGGCACCGACACTGGTGCTTTGAGACCAGTCACCCACCCCCCTCGTTTTCCTGCCCTCCCTGAGGCAGAGCGCCCCGTGCACAGTGAGTATCGGACCGCATGATCGATGTAATGGAGGGTTATCATAGGGACCCTTCCAGGGAACATTGTCCAATGGGAAAACAAGGCCGAGGAGCTGCCGATTTCAGTTAATGTAACCAACTGTCACTTTAACCGCGTGCCCTTGGGAAGATTTACCCCCCCCCCCCCCCCAAATGACCAGGCCATTTTTTTTTTAAATTCAGCAATGTGTTACTTTAACTGACAATTGCGCAGTCATGTGATGCTGTATCCAAGTAAAATTTATAACTTTTTTTTTTTTTCTCACAAATGGAGCTTTCTTTTGGTGGTATTTGATCACCTCCTGAATTTTATTTATTTTTTTCACTAGAAACAAAAAAACAACAATTTTGCAAGAAAATATATTTATTTATTATTTGATTATAAAAAAAAAAAATATATACATAATTTTTTTTTTTTTTTTTCAAAAATATATCTCTATATAATCTCTATCTTTTATAGCAGAAAGTAAAAAAAAAAAAAAAAAAATGATATAAAACACTTTCAATACATTTTCTTCTTCCTCCAAAAGAAAGCTCTATTTGTGAGAAAAACAACAAAATGTTATAAATATTTTTACTTTCTGCTCTAAAACATTTTCAATAAAAAAAAAAAAAAAATCTAATTTCTTCTTTTTAATTTAGGCCAATGTGTATTCTGCTACATGTTTTTGTTAAAAAAAAAAAAAAAAAAAAAAAAAATCCAGATAAGTGTATATTGATTGGAGTGTGTAAAAGTTATAGTGTCTACAAACTATGGGAGATATATAATAAAAAAAAAAAAAAAAAAAAAAACACACACACAATTATGAAAATTCTACTGTAAATATATATATATATATATATATATATATATATATATATATATATTTACAGTAGAATTTTCATAATTGTGTGTGTGTGTGTGTGTGTGTGTTTTTTTTATTCTAGTAATGATGGCGATTAGCGACTTATAAGCAGGTCTGCCATATTGCATTGGACAATGGAACAGTAATACAGTGTTCAGTGCTAAAAATATGCACTGTCACTGTACTAATGGCACTGGCTAGGAAGGGGTTAACAGGAGGTGCACAGAAAATTAAATATGTGCCTAGCCAGTGTTTGTGTTCCCTACGTGCTTTCACTAGGGGAAGAGATGGATTTGAGTCGCTTTGCAGAAACACAGAATTCATCCCGGAATTCTGCTTTGCTTTGTTTACTTCCTTGTTTGAGGATCGGCGGGTGCCAACGGGCATTGAGTGCCTGGCAAGCGCAGATCGCCTTCTATATCTGCGATGCCGTGGTTCCGTATGACGGACCATGGAGAGGACGTGGCCACACATAGGTCGTCGTTTTTATGTAAACTGTTAGTATACTGATGAGGTAGGTTTCAGTGCTGGGGGGGGGGGGGGGGGGGTGGTTGTGAGATATTCTGTGCATCCACAAGGGGGCGCTTATCTGATTCTGTTCTTGTATGCACAGGAGGTCTTTCTATGAATGGATTCTCAGTACATGACCCAAATCAGGAGGTGACACCATCCGCCATCCCTCTGAGACCCCCGTATCAGCCCAAGGACAGCCGGCCTATGCCCATACAGGACTTCTCGGGGTCAGAAAGCAGCGGTAGAGCAGCAGAGAGTCCACTGCGGAGAGGGGAACTGACAACTACAGTCAGAGGGGCCCCCAGGAGGAGTAAAACCTCCACGGAAGGTAGATCGCTCCATTCCTATATAATATAAAAGGAGAAGACGGGGGCAGGGTGGGGGATGTTGTGGGCATGCACAAGGTGGGGGTCCGGTCTGACCGCCGTCTTCTTGTCCACACAGGATTTCCCTCTATGAATGGATTCTCTCTACATGAGCAGAGTCAGGAGGAGACGCCTTCCGCCATTCTTCTGAGACCCCCGTATCAGCCCAAGGACAGGCGCCCGGCGACCAGCAGCCGGGAAATCCAGGGGTCAGAAAGCAGCAATGGGGCTTCAGGGAGCCCCGCGAGGAGCAGAGAACCTACAACTACCCCGAGAGGGGCAGCCGAGAGGACTAGAGCCTTACATGAAGGTAGACAGCCCAGCCTGTGTGTAATAGAAGAGAGGAGGACACCCCTGTCCTATAAGATGCACTGGTCTGTACTGGTCTGCACTGGTCACCACTGGTTAAGTACACTCCATCCCCCTGCCTTCTCTACTCCCCAGTGCTGCGCTCCTCTTCCAACTCACCCTCCTTCCATGTGTCTGCTTCTCTTCTCCTCTGTCATCACTGGGGACCTAAACTACAGTGATTGCACCCCAGTGTATCGAGAGAGAGAGAGAGCAAGAGAGAGAGAGAGAGTGTGTGTGTGTCTCTCCCTCTTGTCCTGAGCACACACGACAAGGAGCATGTACATCTTGAGCTCACTGCAAACAAGGAGCACACACGTCCTAAGCACACAGCGCATAAAAAGCACACACACATTGCACAGTGAGCGCACAGTGCACAAGGAGCACATAGTGTACACACATCCTGAGCACACAGTGCACTAGGAGCATACAGTGCAGAAGGAGCACAGAGCTCACACACGTCCTGAGCGTGCAAGGAGCACAGAGCTCACGCACAGCTCACACACGTCCTGAGCACACAGCAAACAAGGAGCACACACGTACTGAGCACACAGCGCATAAGAAGCACACACACATTGCACAAGGAGCACACAGTGTACACACATCCTAAGCACACAGTGCACTAGGAGCATACAGTGCAGAAGGAGCACAGAGCTCACACACTTCCCGCGCGCGCAAGGAGCACACAGTGCACACACGCACATGCATAGCAAACACACAGAACATCCATATCCTGAGCACACACGGGACGCACAGAGCAAACAGTGTGCTGGTGAATATTTTGGTCACGTATGTTGGCTGTGTGGTGTCACTTTATTGATAATGCCAAAAGTCTGACTGCCCGTCTTCCTAGGGGCGGGGCTTCCACCCAGAGCTCTTCTGTCACCAAATAAACATTGTAAGAAATGTCTTTCTGTGTGGGGCTCTCCGCACTACAATCCGGATATTCTAATACAATTCTTTCCTACCGTTCAGATCTTCCAAGGGAGAGGAGGAGTCCGGAGTCTCTGGAGAGGAGGAGTCCGGAGTCTCTGGAGAGGAGGAGTCCGGAGTCTCTGGAGAGGAGGAGTCCGGAGTCTCTGGAGAGGAGGAGTCCGGAGTCTCTGGAGAGGAGGAGTCCGGAGTCTCTGGAGAGGAGGAGTCCGGAGTCTCTGGAGAGGAGGAGTCCGGAGTCTCTGGAGAGGAGGAGTCCGGAGTCTCTGGAGAGGAGGAGTCCCGGCACGTCCACTGAGGTGAGCCTAGGGGAGTTATTAAATCTTTACAGCCAAGGAAGCCGCCATCTTGGATGCTTTGATGTGCGGTTGCCATGGTGCTGCACATGTGATCCGCCAACACACCGGACATTTCATGGCTGGACGGTTCCGTTGAGAAGGAATGTGAGCAAATCTCACTGTAGACACGACACGCCGCGCTGTCATTGTCATTTTGTAAAAACATCAACCTGGTGGGTTTAGTTCCACTTTGTCTGACCGTCTTCACCACGTAAAATGTATAAAGTACTAAGATTTGTATTGTAAAGGATCATCATTGTGAAAATATTACATCCTGATTACAATACATGGATAGGATATCGCATGGAGAATGTGATTATTTTGTTGCTCTCTGTGAAATGTTTTCCTTTGTATTGCAGGTCACACTGTTCAGGTGGGACAAACTAACACATTGTTGGGAAGGAGGAGGGTTACAGACGACAACTTTCATTTTTGGGATTAAATATGTAAAAAAAAAAAAAAAAACGTATTTTAGCTGCTTTAGCCCCTCCCCCTGCCGGTGTTTTAGTTTTATCTCCGTCCATCACTGACCCTGTACTAGACGGCTTGGCATGCCATTAGACACGATTTAAATATGGAGGCCGCTTCTCCCTACCTCTCCTTCCTTCCTCCCTCCCCCCTCCTCCAGTGGCTTCAATATGCACATGCCTAGATGTATCCTTCTTAGAAAGGGCCCGCAGGTCCGGTGTGGTGTATATGAGGTGCTCACCCATTCCCATTTCTCATCTCCAGGTCCCCTCACAATTGGCGCAAAAGAAAGTTGCGTTTCGGACCCAGCCTGACATCCGCTTCATGACCCTTCAGAGGACGCTGGGGGACCAGAGTGATTGGACGCCACCTAGCGATGGAGGAGAGAGCGACCGCGACCCCGCGCTGGACTCGGGGTTCTCTCTGCTGGAGTGAGTGACCACCAGGGGGGCATGTAGTGTAGCAAGTGCTCCCCTCCCCCACCTCTCTGTCCATCTCTTACCTTCCGTCTGCCCCATATAGAGATCTCTATTCTATATTCCTCTCCCCCCTCCCCCATCCCCTCCCATTACATCTTCCATTTTCTCCATCGCACTTTCTCTTCTTCTCGTTCTTTTTCTTCTTCTCCAACTAAAAATTTTTTTTTTCCCCTTCCTTGCTTTTTCATCCCTTTTTTTTTTTTTTTTTCTTTATTTTTTTTTTTCCTTCTCTTCATCTTTTTCCTTTTTTTTTTTTTTTTTTTTTTTTCTTCTTTCTTGCTTTTATCTTGCTTTTTTCAGTCTTTTTCCATCTTTCTCCTTCTTTCCTTTTTCCCTTTTCTTTTTCCGCCCCCCCCCCCCCTTTTTTTTTTTGCCCTCTTCCTTTCCTCATTTCTTTCTCCCATTATTACAGTGAGGTTGTTTTTAATGTGTAAAAAGACACAACTGGGATGGAATTTTTTTCTATATGTGGTTCAGGTAGGGGCACCATAACTGCATGTCCAGCCCTAGAATGGGTTTACAAAGCGATGTTTAGGAGACCGGCATATAGTGAGAACTACAAACTACCGATGTGATCACTGTGCCGTCTCTGAGGGCAGAACCGTGGAGGATGTTGTTGGTTACACATCATATATTTGGGGTGGTCGGGTGCAATTCTGAACCTACAGATGGAAGAATTGACTCTGATTGTTACATAACCTATAGGATCTGCAGGCCACACGCCCTCCTATGAGAAGAGTAAACTGTAGTTACATGTTATGGATGCAGTGTCTTCCCTCCTGTCAGTCATGATAGGCAAACAGCCTGTTCATTCTAGTGTTATTTCTGTATAGTAGGGGAGAAAATGAATCTCTTCCCACAATCCCCAGCTTGCGACGTCTATAACCAATCTGTGTTCAGGTATATGAGCTATGCTGGTTGCTGGACCCAGAACCCCCCCCCCCTTTTCCTTTGGACCTGCTCAGAATAGGCTCTTCTCTCTCTTCAGCTCCAGGACATCAGACCTTTCCTTGGCAGATGAGCCGCTCTCTGTTCAGAGGGCCCGCAACAAGTTATCGGAGATGGAGCTGCAGGAGATGTCTGAGAAGCTGTCACGGCGGCTGGACGAGCTGGACCAGGTGAGCGCAGCGTGCGATGTGAGCGGCCATGTATCTGTCATGTATTGTGAGGACCTGTCTCACTGTGTACTGGTTGAACAGATGCTGAAGAAGGCGTTGGGGGAGCGAGTTCAGAGCAGCGAACTTAAAGATGAGGACAAGCTGTCCCAGCACAGCGACAGCATCATGGAATTCCACAGGAAGAAGAGGCTGCAGGGTGAGTGGCACTTCTGAGTACAGCCACAAGGGGGCAGCTGTGCTGAATGAGACACTTGTATATTTTATTGAGTCCAGGGAGGGACACGTTTATTATTACAGGAACTCGTATAGTGTCATCAAATTACACAGCCCATTTTATATATATATATTATTATTATTATATACACACATTCCCATCAGTCCCTACCCTCAATGAGCTTACAATCTAAGATCCCTAACTCACATTCATACATACACGTTGTAGAGCCAATTTTGACAAATGAAAGTAAATTGGTATTTCTACCTCCCATAAATGCAGCACATGGTACCCAAGGAGGCAGTCTGCAGGCCTTTTTTTTTTTTGTAGGTGGACTCCCTCTTTAAGTTGTTACTTCTTCAATGGGCAAAGAACCGGTTCTATTTGAAGAGCAACACCAATCACTATGCGCTCATGAGCAATACATGATTGTAAAGGCAGAAGGTGCATTCTATCCTTTAAGATAGAAAGATATTTATGTGTAGCAGCCTCCCTGAGCCCCACCTCCAATACTTACCTGAGCCCCCTCGATGTCCACGAGTGTCTCGGCCTTCCAAGACTCTCCCTCCTGATTGGCTCCCCCTGCTGTCAGTCCACCAATCAGAATAGGGGGGGAGGGGGGCGCCAGGCCGCGTCTCCATGTCTGAACGGACACGGGGAGCTGTGACTTGGCTTGGGTACCCCTAGAGCAACCTGCTTGGTGTGGGGGGGGGTCACTTGACAGGAGGGAGGGGCCAGGATCATAGAAGAGGAGGATCTAGGTTGCTCTGCAAAACCAACTGTAACAGAGGAGGAGTATAACATGTTGGGGGTTTTTTTTATTTTTCACAGAAACTAACTTATTTTTTGCTAAATAAACACAAAGAATAAAAACCCCCAGGGGCGATTAAATACCACTAAAAGAAAGCTCGGTTTAAAAAAAAAAAAAAATTATATATAAAATTTAAAAAATAAAATAAAATTTAGTTTGGGTACAGTGTTACATGACCATGCAATTGTCATTCAAAATGTGACAGCGCTGAAAATTGTCCTGGGCAGGAAGGGGGTGACCATCTCTGTTATTGAAAGGGTTAAAGAACACCTGTGCTCTAATGGGCACCCCTGAAAAGCAGAAAGAGGGGACAGAATGTAGCGGGAGGGAGTTTCCAGGCACACTGGATTATGTAGAGAGCAGATTTGACTCCAGGACCTCCAACGAGCTCAGGCCCCGCCTCTTCCAGCCTCTCGCAGCTTATGATTGGATAGTTTGGCTGCACATAGGGGGCCCATTGTTGATTTGAACGCACTGACAGAGGCAGTTATGAGATTTAGATTTCAACACACACACACACACACACACACACACACACACACACACACACACACACACACACACACCCACCCACCCCCACCCCCACCCACCCACCATTGGATTTCCATTCAGACTCGATCTGTTGAAACACAAGACTTCCCTCAGCGGTGGAATTCTCTGCCGTTCCATTGGTTGGAGCTTAGATTGTGTCGTGCTGTCAGCGCTCTCATCCTGTGCCTTTCTACAATATAAATCTTCTCCTGCAGCCGCCCAAAACCATAAAAAGCCGCTGACCAGACCCCGCTCCCTCTCCTCGTCCCCTGTACCGTTACCGACGCCGCGACTGCTTCCGTGTGCGCAGTTTGAGGACGCTCTGCACAAGGAGGCCAGAGGGGAGCTGGGGAAGATCCGGAGGGAGGTGCAGAAGGAACTGGACCTGCAAAGGCTGAAAGCTCAGGTATACTTACCGCCGAGGGGAGGGGGAGGGGGAGGGGGTAATACGGAAAATACGACTTGTAAAGTGAACCTGTCATGTCTGTGGAAGCTCATACAGGTGCATCTGATAAAATTGGAATATTATATAAAAAAAAAGAAAAAGTATATTTTAGTAATTCGATGCAAAAAGTGATACTCATCTATTTTCTATAGATTTATTACACACAGAGTGATATATCTCAAGCATTTCTTTCAATCTTGATGATTATGGCTTATAGTGAGTGACACCCCCACATTTAGTATCTTAGAAAATTAGGATATTACATAAGACCAATGAATTAAAAAAATAAAATACAATTTTTTTTAGAATCCAGAAATGTTGTGTTGGTGAGAAGTCTGCCCATGCAGCGTATAGGATGTCCATGTACAGTATAGGATGTCCATGTACAGTATAGGATGTATAGGATGTCCATGTACAGTATAGGATGTCCATGTACAGTATAGTATGTAGCGTATAGGATGCCCAGTATAGTATGCCCATGCAGCGTATAGGATGTCCATGTACACTATAGGATGTACAGTATAGGATGCACTCAGTACTTGGTCGGGGCTCCTTTTGCATGAATTGTGGCATCAATGCGGCGTGGCACGGAGGAGATCAGCCTGTGGCACTGCTGAGGTGTGATGGAAGTCCAGGTTGCTTTGATAGTGGCCTTCATCTGATCGGCATTGTTGGGTCTGGTGTCTCTCATCTTCCTCTTGACAATACTCCACAGATTCTCTATGGGGTTGAGGTCTGGTGAGTTTTGCTGGCCAATCAAGCACAGAGATACCACGATCATGTGACCAGGTATTGGTAGTTTTGGCAGTGTGGGAGGTGCCAAGTCCTGCTGCAAAATGAAATCCGGATCTTCAGGAAGCTGCTCAGCAGAGGGAAGCAGGAAGAGCTCTAGAATTTCCTGCTAGAGGGCGGCGCTGACTTTGGACTCGATAAAACACAGCGGGACCAACACCAGCAGATGACATCTCCCCAAATCATCACCGACTGCAGAAACTTCACACCGGACCTCATGCAACTTGGATTCTGTGCCTCTCCACTCCTCTGGGACCGCGATTTCCAAACCAAATCCATAATGGTTTGGGGGATCCATGTCTAATGCTGGTGTTGGTCATGTACAAATTTTGGGGTGCTCCTAAAATGCTTTTGGGGAATATACTAGAGCTGCACAAGTAATCGTTAAAAGATCGCAATCTCGATTCACCCCCTCTGCTGAGATCTGTATTGCAGATTTTCCCGATTCTTTCATGTAACAAGTATAGAGAGTTCAAGTCTTTAACAACATTGTAACTCTTCCATCTTGGACCAAAAGGATAAAACTTCTGTGTGAATATGCAGGAAGTTTAACCACATAAAGTCTAAACCTTTTTTCTGACATTTGTTTCTCACAGTTAAAATCTGATTGATTTTTTTTTTTTTTTTTTTTCCTTGAAAATTCCTTGGAAACATATAAATAAAAAAAAAATATATATATATATATATATATTTAAATTAAAAAAAAAATAAAATAAATAATAATATATATATATATATATGAGAGCACAGAGGCACTAGGGAATAAAATGGCGATTGTTGCAATATTTTATGTCGCACTGTATTTACACAGTGGTCTTTCAAACGCAATTTATTTTTATTTTTTGTTGAAAAATACTCTTCAATGAATAATAGAAAAAAAATATAAATAAACGAAACAGTAAAGTTAGATCAATTATTTTGTTTAATGTGAAAGATGATGTTAGGCCGTGAGAATCATGATCTATCTTCTACGCAAATAAAAAGAAAATTGCGATTCTCATTTTAGCGTGAATCGTGCAGCTCTAGAATATACTGACCTGAGCTGCTTCCAAATATTTATAAATAAATATATAAAATCTCTAAATAATAAAAAAAAATAATAAATAGATAAATAATAATAAAAAAAAAAAAAATATATATATATATATATATATATATTTTATTCATACAATATACGAAGACTATTGAATTAAAACCAAACCACTGGGATTTGAACCCGGGTCTCCAGAACAATGCAGAGATCATGTTGTGTAACAAAGCCGTGAGCCACAAGCAGGTTGATCAGCTTTCCGCAGGTTCTGGTCTATATCTTTATTTATGTGTGTTGTCTTTGTCATCCTGAAATAGGAGAAGGAAGGTAGCAGTAGATGAGCAGAGGTGAATAGCTCAGTGGATAAGAACAGTGACCAGGGCGGTGTAGACCCCGAGTTCGAATCTCTGAGGGAACAGGGCAGACACGAGCAGCTCAGAGAATGAGAATGTGACGAAGGGCACATAAACCCAAGCTGGGACCTCTGAGTGATTTGGGTGGAAGCACCTCGGAGGTTCACCACGGTGAGAGAAGGGCGCACACCACAGCTTGAATCTGAGTGAATTGGGCGGCAATAATTCACCCAGAGCAGTGAAGCCTCGTAGACCCGTGTTCAAATCCCTGAGTGAAAGCTTGGAGGCCATGGACAACCCACCAGTCTGCTCCAGTCCCAGGTCCCCACAGGCCTGTAACATGTGTGGGCATCACGTTAGGTTGTGGACATCCCCTGCTTCTTCCGTCCATGGTCTGTGACATCACTGCAACATATATAAATAGAATGGGCTGTCTTACCGGGGCAGCCCATTCCAAAAACCTATACTTAGCAGAAATTTTCACTTTTTCTCAAAAGCATCTCCCAATATCTGGGCCAACACAGAACCTTAAACCTTCTACTGGTGGGACATAGTAATGGTCTTGAAACATTACCACTACTCTCTTCCAACCAACAGAGGGATTTGAACTCATGACTCCATCACACCAGTCTGAGTCCTTACTCTCTGAGCCATCACCTGCACTCAGACAGGAAGGTGTTCGTTCTCATAGTTCAGGTATTAATCTGCTACAAATAAATAAAGAGAGACCAAGCCTTGAACCTGCAACTCCAAAACCTCTGCTGGGTCACTGGCTGATGACTAACCCTCAGAGCCACCTACCTGGCTGGAAGAGAAGTCTGATTCAGATGGTTCTCAGTGTCATCACCCACATTGTACAATACAAAGGAAATAATGAGCTGCCAGCCCCGGGATTCCATGACACATCTCCAGAACTAACCCCAGAATACAGGCGCACCAACTACCTGAGCCACAAGGATCTGCCAGCCAATGTTCTCATCCTCCTATTTCCTATACATCGGGTACGAGCAAAAACAGAGGACACACCCCAAGACCCATCATCCAAAATTTTCTCTTAAAACCATTCCCCAATCTATTGGGGGGGGGTAGAACACAGTACCACCCTACTGGTGGGACATAGTAATTGGCTTGAAACATTACCACTACCATCTTCCTCCAACAAGGGGGACCAGGCACTGCACAGCACCTAGAAACCCCCCAACCTCCACCAGAGGGATAGTAATTGGCTTGAAACATGTTCGTTCTCATAGTTCAGGTATTAATCTGCTACAAATAAAGAGACACAAAGCCTTCAACCTGCAACTTCAAAAACTCTGCAGGGTCACTGGCTGATGACTGAGCCTCAGAGCCACCTACCTGGCTGGAGGAAAAGTCTGATTCAGATGGTTCTCAGTCCATCAGAGGGATTTGAACTCAAGTCTCCAGCAGGCCAATCCAAGTCCTTATTCTCTGAGCCATCTCCTGAACTCAGACACCAGGGTGTTCCTTCTACTTGACATATGAACCTGCTGCAAATAAATAAAGCGACACCAAGCCTTGAACCTGCGGCTCTAAAAAATCTATGCTGGGTCACTGACTGACTACTAACCCTCAGAGCCACCTACCAGGCTCAAGAATGTGCTTGATTCATATGGTCATCAACTGCTCTGCAAAAAAAATAAAAAAATAAAATAAGGTTAACAAATAACTAGCAGCCCTGGGATTCGATCACACATCTCCGAATCTGGTCACACCAACGACCTCAGCTATCGGAGAAGATGAGCTACCAGCACCTCTTATCTCATACAGAATTCCTCTTCATTGGGTACCAACTAAAATATTCCCCTTCTCTACAATAATGATAAAATATTCTAAATCGCACTAGTTGAATAGATAAAAAATATATATATATATATATATATATGTTCCGTTATCAGAATTAGATAAAAATGTTCTAAGCCCAACCAGTGAAGACCAAAAGCTCACATCGGACGTTTGCTGGCGGAATTTCCGATCGTGTGTACGGGGCAGACGTCTCACCCTTCTCAAAAATATTCTAAAGTTCTGCTATTCAGAACAGAGGAAAAATATTCTGTTTTGGAGAGCAGGACTCGAATATATTTCCTTTATTTTGGATAGTGGAATATTCTAAGTCTCACCCTTCAAAAATATTCTGAGTCCCGCCATTTAAAATGGAGGAAAAACATTCCGAGTCCCACCATCCAAAACAGAGGAAAGTCTTGTAAGTCTCACCATTTTAAAAATATTCTAAAAGTTCCATTATCCAAAATAAAAGGGGAAAAAAAAAAAAAAGTCCCAGCAACAAAAAAAATAAAATAAAATATTCTAATTCCCATTATGTAAAATGGGAGGAAACCTATTGTAATGGACCCCATTCACTAGACGGAACATTGTCTGAAAATCTGTCATTTTGGACAGTTTGTTTTTCGTCCAGTAAATGGACTCTTATCGATAATCGGTTGTGGCGTTTTTCAGCCCAAAAAATTAGAGGAAAAGTTTGGAAAACTTCTACCAAATGGACAATAAATTGAAAGGTTAATGTGATTCTCATCCATAAAAAAAAAAAAAAACTGTTGGTATTGTGCGGGTGTGGAAAAAAAAACTTTAACCTGGAATATAAACATAATATATTAACAAATGTATTGGTATTGTATTGTGTTTGTGTGCACTACTATTCTTTAAATTGTTATTTTGATTTTCATGAAGCACATTGCATTTGAAGCACCACTGCACATATGCTATGTGACACCCACAATTTTATTCTCTAAGGCCTCTGCTTAAAAAAAAAAAAAAAAGTATAAATAAAAAAAGTGTGTGTGGTGTGTGTGTGTGTGTATATATATGTATATGTATATATATATATATATATATATATATATATATATATATATATATATATATATATATATATATATATATATTTTCCATATAATATATATATATATATATATATATATATATATATATATATATATATATATATATATAAAATGTAAAAAAAATAGAATTTTTATAATAATAAAAATATATATATATATATACGTGTGTATAATATATATAAAAAATATTTTATAAAAATATATAAAAAAATTTATATATATATATATATATATATATATATATATATATATATATATATATATATATATATATATATAGTAAAAAAATATATAATTTTTATAATAATAATAAAAAAAAAAATATATATATATATATATATATATATATATATATATATATAATTGTGTGTGTGTGTGTGTGTGTGTGTGTGTACACGCAGCATTCAGCTGGTATAAGAGCCGCAGTACAGCAAGATTGTACAGAGCCATTGCAGAGCTTTCAGCAAAATTTGTAGAAGACTTTAAAGCTCCTTTTCGTTTCCTTTACACAAGCTGCCAGCCGGCTTCGATCGAGCTTCAGGTAGTGCCGAGTCTTAAGCTGGCCATACATTATACAATTTTCTTATTGACTTCCCTTTAGATTTACCTCCAGCTATGTGGCACAAGGGTCGGCGTGATTGCGTACAAAGTGAAAGTGTTTCGGTTTGATCTCCTGTATATATTTTTGGAAAATCTAAAGGAAAATTGTATAATGTGTGGCCAGCCTGTACGAGGCCTTCCTTCCTTCCTTCCTTCCTTCCTTCCTTCCTTCCTTCCTTCCTTCCTTCCTTCCTTCCTTCCTTCCTTTTCCTTACCGGTCTCCTGCTCTCCTCTGCAGATGCTGAACGCGGCTTACAAGGAGGAACTGAAGGATTTTGAGAAGACTGAGAAAGTCAAACTGTCAAAGCTGCAAGAAAAGATAAGTCAGAAGGTGAGTAACCTGAGTGCCTCTTAGCAGAATTAAAGCCCAACTCCGGGCTCACTGTTCCCCCAGATTCCCCTCCCCCAATCCCTTTTCTCTTGAGGCTCCCACCAGCAGTATATTATGTTTTATTTTACTTACTGTCTTCGGGCCAGTCCCATGACACACCGCTTTGATCGGTGCGGGCCTATGGGGGGGCAGTTCCAAGCACCGATTTGTATTATAGACAATTGTGGATTACTATAGACTGCTATGTGTAACCATGGGTTACTATAAGCTACCTGTGGGTTAGTTTAGCTTTTTATAGGTAACTTTGGGGTACTATAAGTTACTTTGGGTAACCGTGGGTTAGTTTAATTTACTATAGGTTACTGTGGGTTTCTACACATTATTATGGATAGCTGAGGGTTATAATGGGATATTATGGGTAACTGTGGATTACTATAGGCTGCTATTGGTTACTATAGGCCAGGGGTAGGCAACCTGGGGCCCTCCAGCTGTTGGGGAACTACATTTCCCATGAGGCATTGCAAGGCTGGCAGTTAAAATTACTACCAGAAGCATGATGGGACTTGTAGTTCTGCAACAGCTGGAGGGCCCCGTGTTGCTTACCCCTGCTATAGGCTACTGTGGGTAACAGTGGCTTTTTATAGGTAACTGGGTTACTACAGATCGCTATTGGTTGCTAAATGCTACTGTGGGTTACTATAGGTAACTGTGGGTTAGTATAGCTTACCATAGGAAGCTGTGTGTTACTATAGACTGCTATGGGTAACTGTGGGTTACTATCAGCTACATGTGGGATAGGATAGTTTACTATAGGTAACTGCAGGTTTCTTCAAGTTACTATGGGTAAATGTGGGTTACTATAGCTTACCATATGAAAATTGCAGGTTACTATAGACTATGTGTAACCATGGGTTACTATAAGCTACCTGTGGGTTAGTTTAGCTTATTATAGGTAATTGGAGGTTTCTACCGGTTACTATAGGTAACTGTGGGTTACTATAGGCTATTATTGGTAGCTGTTGGTTTCTGTATGTAACTATTGGTTACTATAGGTAGCTGTGGGTTATTATAGATCACTATGGGTTACTATAGACTCCTATCAGTACTTGTGGGTTATTATAGGCTACCTGTGGGTTTCTATAAGTAACTGTGGGTTAGTATAGCTTACCATAGGAAACTGTGTGTTACTATAGACTGCTATGGGTAACTGTGGGTTACTATAGGCTACCTGTGGGTTACTATAAGTTACTATAGGTAACTGTGGGTTAGTATAGCTTACCATAGCAAACTGTGTTACTATAGATTCCTATGGGTAACTGTGGGTTACTATAAGCTACATGTGGGTTAGTATAGTTTACAAAATCTGGGGCAGCTCTGCAATGGAGCCATCGGCTTCTAACTTCAGCTTGTTCAGTCTGGAAGCCGATTGGTTATCACAGCATGCCTATTGACTTGCATTCTTCTCCAGATGCAACCTTTATGCTTTGTGTATGTGCAGCTTTACAACCAGAAACAATACACACGCATGCCCACAGCTTGTCAGGTGCAGGGCTGGGACAAAGGGTGGGCAGGAGGGGCGGCTACACTGGGCGCAATGATATACTGTAGGGATTGGGGCGCCACCCTTCTCTTACAAGGCTGACAGGAGTAGTGATGACAGCAGTGATTTTGACAAGCGAGTGACTGCTGGACATAGAATCACCTAAGCTTGTACATCATAAAGGGGGGGGGGGCAGATTGCAATCTTTGCCCCCCCCCCGGGCGCTGGATGACCTTGTCCCAGGCACCGCCTCCAGCAGCATTCACAGGCTTCAGCCGGCTCTCGCCCTGATCTCCAATCACCTTCTCTCTTTTCCTTCCTCACTAAGGATCAAGAGTACAAAGAGAATATCTTCAAAGAGCCGGAGAAAAGATCCCACCCGGAGAAGGTGTATTCGGGGAAGCAGCAGAGGCCACGCCAGTGGACCCCCAGCTGTCGCAAGGCTGCAGGACGCAGTAAGTGGCGCCTTCTATCTCTCTCCAGCGCTCCGTTCTACGCGGGGGCTTCCATTGTTTTCACACTCCACTTCTTTTGTCGTTCGCAGTGAAGATTAAAGAAAACGACCTCCTTCCTCTCTTACTGGAGGAATTCCCACATCTCCAGATCTCACCGCACACCTTCAACGCGATGTGGAAGGGGCAACTCGCCCAGGTGGAGCAACTCGCCAGGTCTGCCCAGGAAGACGAGAGGAGCGAGCGCAAGCTGCAGCGAGAGGTGAGGCCGGGAGGGAAACGATCGGCCTTAGAGGCCCTGTTCATGACTTCTCACTTCCTGCCCAATGCTTGATCTGTACGACGATCACCTCTGACCTTTCTGCCTTCTGCAGGTGGAAGAGGCACACAAGAGACACGGCCTTCTCACCGAGATTATCCGGAGGGAACAAGGGCATAACCAGCGTCTGGTAAGTGCAGAGGTTAGCACTGGGGTCTTGGGTACACTTCCCTCCAGGACTATATCATGGATGAGCAGGTTTTCTCCAACCACCCAAGGAACATACCTTGGAGGCGAATTAGTCTAAGTATGAGTGTGCTAGAATTTGACCCCGTGACCTCGGTGCTGCACAGCCACACTGCTAACCACGAATCCACCATGGGACTGCATGCCCTCAGTGCCACACTGCTAAACACTAAGCCGCCATGGGGCTGCATGACCTCTGTGCTGCACAGCCACCGCTAACTACTAAGCCACCATGGGGGCTGCATGACCTCGGTGCTGTACAGCCAACATTGGGCTGCATGACCTTGGTGCTGCACAGCCTCCGCTAACCATTAAGCTGCACGACCTCGGCGCCGCACAGCCACACTGCTAACCACTAAGGCACCATGGGGCTGTATGACCTCTGTACTGCACAGCCACCGCTGACCACTGAGCTGCCATGGGGCTACATGACCTCAGTGCTGCACAGCCACACCGCTAACTACTAAGTTGCATGAACTCTGTGCTGCACAGCCACACCGCTAACTACTAAGCTACATGACCTCAGTGCTGCACAGCCACACCACTAACTACTAAGCTACATGACCTCAGTGCTGCGCAACCACACCGCTAACTACATGACCTCAGTGCTGCGCAACCACACCTCTAACTACTGAGCTGCATGACCTTGGTGCCGCACAGCCACAACGCTAACCACTAAGCTGCCAGGGGCTGCATGACCTCAGTAGTTAGCAGTGTGGCTGCGCGGCACCGAGGTCATGCAGTCCCATGGTGGCTTAGTGGTTAGCGGTGTGGCTGTGCAGCACCGAGGTCATGCAGCTTAGTAATTAGCAGTGTGGCTGTGCAGCACTAAGTTGCATGACCTCCGTGCTGCACAGCCACACCGCTAATTACTAAGGTGCCTGACCTCGCTGCTGCAGAGCCACAACGCTAACCACTAAGCCACCATGGGACTGCATGACCTCAGTGCCGCACAGCCACACTAACTACTAAGCTGCATGACCTCAGTGCCACACAGCCACACCGCTAACTACTAAGCTGCATGACCTCAGTGCCGCACAGCCACACCGCTAACTACTAAGCTGCATGACCTCAGTGCCGCACAGCCACACCGCTAACTACTAAGCTGCATGACCTCAGTGCCGCACAGCCACACCGCTAATTACTAAGCTACATCACCTCGGTGCTGCACAGCCACACCGCTAACTACATTACCTCAGTGCTGAACAGCCACATCAACTACTAAGCTACATGACCTCAATGCCGCACAGCCACACAGCTAACCACTAAGCTGCCATGGGGCCGGCTCTTCAAATACAACATGGCTGTGCAGTTGCTGTGACCGAGCTCTCGCTTTTCTTCACAGAAAGACTTCAAGGAGAGAATCCGCCTGCAGAAAACGGCTCAGAATAAGATGAAGGAGAACCGGCAGCAGGTGACCCGTGCCAAGAAATATTACGAAGACTACCATGTGCAGCTCGGGGCCAAACTGATGCGGGCCAGAACACGGGAGGAGAAGGTATGTAGAGGGATGTAGTGGAGGTACAAGAATTCTATGGTGTCAGCGTCCCCAAACATGTGTCACCCCGATTGCCATCTGGACATGACAGCAGCAGGACACCAACCATCCTTTGCCTGCTGGGGGAAGCGTGACATTAACCATACTTTACCTACTGGGGGCAACACGGCACTAACCACCGTGTACCTGCTGGGGAAAGCATGACACCAACTGCCATTACCTCTTCCTGAACTCTGTCTCCTCCTCTAGATCATGAAGAATCTGTTTGAGGAAGGCCTGGAGATCCAAAAGCAACGATTGCGAGAACTGCGCTCATACACCAAGGAACAGCGCGAGGACCAGAGGAAGAGGCACCGAGACGAGCTGGAGTCCATGGAGAACTATTATAAGGATCAGGTGAGTCCTTCCAGCCAATCACAGAAGGGTAATCCTGTCATGTCTGTCCTCATCTGACCCTTCTTCTCTCTGTTCCTGGCAGTTCTCCATGCTGGCTGAAGCCGTGACCCAGGAAAAGCAAGAAATGCAGACACATGAGAAGGCTCAGTCCAAGGTGAGTGAGCTGCGTTACCCATAATCCCCTCTTACATGGGCTAGGAGGAACATGACATCACAATACAGGAGGTAGAGGGGCAATCCTGCCATGGCAAAGCTCCTGGACTACTCTACTATATTATATATATCCATACATACACATATACACCGCCACCTCTAATACCTCCACACTCCTTCCCTAAACATACTGCCCCACTGTCTTACCCTCCATACTCCTCTCCTATACATACTGCCCACTTCTTTGCTTTATATACTGCCTGCTGTCAAACTCTCTATACTCCTCTCCTGTACATAGTGCCCACTGTCATACCCTCTGCACTCCACTCCTGTACATAGTGCCCACTGTCATACCCTCTGCAATCCTCTCCTGTACATAGTGCTCACTGTCATACCCTCTGCACTCCTCTCCTGTGCAGAGTGCCCACTGTCATACCCTCTGCACTCCTCTCCTGTACATAGTGCTCACTGTCATACCCTCTGCACGCCTCTCCTGTACATAGTGCTCACTGTCATACCCTCTGCACTCCTCTCCTGTACAGAGTGCCCACTGTCATACCCTCTGCACTCCTCTCCTGTACAGAGTGCCCACTGTCTTACCCTCTGCACTCCTCTCCCGTACATAGTGCTCACTGTCATACCCTCTGCACTCCTCTCCTGTACATAGTAGCCTACTGTCATACCCCCATACTCCTCTCCTGTACATAGTGCTCACTGTCATACCCTCTGCACTCCTCTCCTGTACATAGTGCTCTCTGTCATACCCCCATACTCCTCTCCTGTACATACTGCCCAGTCCTTTCCTTTATATACTGCCTGCTGTTATACCCTCCATTCTCCTCTCTTGTTTATAATGCCTCCTTTTACACCCCCCTCCCCCAACACTCCTCTCCTGCACATAGTGCCCACTATAATATCCCCCTCCCCCCACACTCCTCTCCTGTACATAACGGCAATTGTCATACCCCCCCAGACTCCTCTCATGTACATACTGCCCATTGTTATACCCCCCCCCAGTCCTCTCCTGTACAACATAGTTCCCACTGTCATACACTCCTCTCCTGTACATACCGGCCATTGTCATGCCCTCTAATTTGCTCCTTCACATACAGATTGCTGCCATGCCTGTGCACTGCTCTCTTTCCCATTTTTGCAGCCTTCATTGTGATTGGGCTACAGAGCAGTAATGGTTATTTATACCCATCCCATGTATTCTCACCACACTGCAATACACTGTGTATGTATTCAGAATAAATGGCGTTCTTTATGGCATTGCTCTGGGTGTGAATGGGCCCATTAGTGCCTCAGTAATGGCAGAATGCCGGCTGGCACAGAACTGCCACAGAAAGGAGTGCGGTTCTTACCGGCCGTGGTTTCATGCCCTCCTCTACCACAGCTCTGGTGACAGGTTCTCTTCAGTAACAGCCACCCTTGGGGCGTTTTTTTTTTTGTTTGTTTTGCAGAATTTACAGAAGATGAAGAAGGAACTGCGGCTGAAGATGGAGAAGGAGATCCAGGAGCTGCAGGAGATGATCTTACGGGCTGATGAAGATGTTTTCTTCCGAGAGCTGGAGGCAGAGCGGCTGAAGAGGAGGCTGCAGATGGCTTCCTTCCAATACGGCAAGAGCCACTGCCTGTAATGAGGCAAAACGACCACTAGAGGGCGACAAACTAATACAGAGACCAAATCCAACAGGGATCGCCCTGGAAACCAGAACTCCGGTGCAAACTGTGGGGGGGTCAGGATCGTTATTGCGGTGAACCCCTTTTCTAGTGTCACTGAGACAGGAACTGGGGGGGGGGGACAATAATAACAACCCGGAAAGAGGTTCTGTACCGCCCAGACTTCATCAAAAATGAAAGAATTTGGACTGGAGTTGTGTTTTAACCCTTGCAGTGACAGAGAATGCAGGAGGTTAAATTGCTGCTGTGCCACAACATTCAGATTACTGTGTGAACTTTATACAACGGGGTCCTGGGGGGGGCACATTGTACATAACCCCCCCCCCCATCATCCTAAACCCCCTCCCTGGGTTGCAGAGTGCCTTAATTCTTCCTCCCCTTTAAATCCCCAGAATGATGGATTTGTTTTTCTTTTGTTTTGTTTTTATAATGAATTGATGAATTTTACATTCCGATTTATATTTATTAGAACTTTAACTTATTTGTATTATTTTTTTTTTTTTTTTCAATCAAAAAAATAAAAACACTTTTATCCAAGACAAGGTCAAGTCTGACATTTCTGACCCAGATCCAGAAAGACGTCCGACATCGGCTGCTCCGGCCTGTGCTGGGAGGAGGAGGATTGCTGTCCTCGCCCAGCACCTCATATCGCCCACATAGACAGAGGTGGAGGAGCAGAGAAAGTCACCATTACATGTGTGTCTGTAAGGACCTATGAAATCCATTGTATGGTCTGTGGGGGGGGGGGGGGGGGGGAAGCAGGATAGCCATTTAAAGCAGAGGGTCTCCAAATGTTCTAAACAAAGGGCCAGTTTACCGTTCTTCAGACTTTACGAGGGCCGGACAGTGATCAGCGGGAGTCGAAAAGGTTCTGACAACATCAGTGGGAAAAAATAATGCACGGTTCAGCGGGCGTAATTGTGTCCCATCATTGGGCACCATTGTTAGTGCCGCTGGGAAGCCAGTGTGCCATGTTGTTGTTGCAGCTGGAAGCCAGTTTCTCCATCAGCCCCCCACCCCCCATCGCCGCTGGGAGCCAGAGCCAGTTCCCCCACCCCATCGCCACTGGGAGCCAGTTCCCCCCCCCGCCAGTGCCACTGGGAGCCAGTTCCCCCCCCCGCCAGTGCCACTGGGAGCCAGTTCCCCCCCCCGCCAGTGCCACTGGGAGCCAGTTCCCCCCCCCCGCCAGTGCCACTGGGAGCCAGTTCCCCCCCCGCCAGTGCCACTGGGAGCCAGTTTTCCCCCCCACAGTCACCGGTGCCACTGGGAGCCAGTTTTCCCCCCATCGGGAGAGTTTTACAAAAATCTGTCTCTGTTCGCCCAAAGAAAGTTTGTCCTCCATAAGCTCCACTTTCATCAGAGCCAAACTGGGAGTATTTTGAATTTGGCGCAGGTGTTGCACCACAACGAAGAAGTGGCACAAAGTAGAACTAGCAGAATTTAGGGCACAAGTGAACATCAGAACCAAAACAGTTGCAGCTGTTTTGAAATTAGGTGCAACACCTTAAAGCGGGAGTCCGCCGGGACTCCGCGTTTTTTTTTTTTTAAAGCCAGCAGCTACAAATACTGCAGCTGCTGACTTTTAAATAGTGACACTTACCTGTCCAGCGCGCCCGCGATGTCGGCACCCGAAGCCGATCGCTTGCTCGTCTGTCAGGTCCTGCCGCCGCCATCTTGGGTATGGGAATCAGGAAATGGAGCCTTTCGGCTTCATTTTCCGGTTCCCTACTGCGCATGCACGAGCCGCGCGGCGCAATCCGGACGGTCCCCGCTGCCTCTGGGAGCTGTGTGTTTCCCAGCAGGCAGCGGGGGACACTTGCTGAAGGGGGCGGGCGCTTGCGGAAAGGGGCGTAACGTACGCCCCTTTCCGCAGAGAGCTAGCCCGGAAGTGGGTGCAGTTACCTGGATTATCCAGGTAACTGCACCCCCCTCCCCCCAAAAGGTGCCGATTGTGGCGCCCGAGGGGGGGGGGGGATTCCGATGAGCGGAGGTCCATTTTAGGGTGGACCTCCGCTTTAAATGCCAGAAAAGTTGCGCAGCAGCTGTACTCAATGCCCTGTCTGAAGCTGCAGTACTGAGACTGAGGTTGGGTAATAATATATGCCTGGGGGGGGGGGGGGAGGAATCTATGTGGAGAACTAAGATTGGCCAAGTGGTTGGGTCTCCAGGACCTCCTGGATAATGAGGGTGGTGGTCCTAGAAGAGGAATCTACGTGGAGAACTAAGATTGGCCAAGTGGTTGGGTCTCCAGGACCTCCAGGATGGTGAGAGTGGTGGTCCTAGAAGAGAAATCTATGTGAAAAACCAAGATTAGCCAAGTGGTTGGGTCTCCAGGGTGGTGGTCCTAGAAGAGGACAGTCTAATGGAGGGGTGGGCAACCTCACCACTCCACCTGTTGTGGAACTACCACAAGGAACTGCAAGACGGGCAGCCACAGGCATGATGGGATTTGTAGTTCAGAGGTTGCCTACCCTGATCTAATGTCTATGAGGCACCTGCAGACACACTGGCTGAACCTTCTAAGGGCAATAATAATGGCACCACATCATTGTAATTCTGATAAGTAGACACTGGAGAAGTCAGCTTCAGTTCTCTAATGTTTATGATGGCCTTAAAGGACAACTCCAGGAAGATGAATTAATCAGCTTAGTGCAGGGGTCTCAAACTGGCAGCCCTCCAGCTGTTGCGAAACTACAATTATTATTATTCAGGATTCCTATCATGCTTCTGCCTATGGGAGTCATGTTTGTAACTGTCAGCCTTGCAATGCCTCATGGGACTTGTAGTTTAGTAATAGCTGGAGGGCCACCCGTTTGAGACCCCTGGCTTAGTGGGAGGTCACAGTAACATAAAGGACTCACCCCCCCATGTAGAACTCTGCCAGATATGAGCCCTCATCGCGCCTAAGAACTCTCCCGCTTCCCAGTGACGTTTTAACCACTTGAGACCCGCGCTATAGCCGAATGACGGCTACAGCGCAGATCTCCTTTGCCGGTGTTCTGCCGTATAGCGTCCAGCCATCAAATAGTGTCCGTGCGCAGTACGGAGCAGACGAAGCTTCGGAAAATCTCCGAAGCTGAACGGCGCCTGCGCCGTGAGTGGAGGTGGTAGCCCCACCATCCAAGAGGACATAGGGTTGTGAATTTTAGAGGGCCCCTCGCCTCGCTGCGCTCGGCTCTTTTTTATTCCTACTCTATGTCCACTTGGATGGTGGGGCCAGAACCTGGACTCACGGCGCAGGCGCCGTTCATCCTCTGCAATTTTCGGAATCTGTGTTGCTGTGTACTGCGCATGCGCAGTACGCAGCGGACACTATCCGATGGAGGACGTTATTTGACAAGACACGAGGACTACGTCTATTGACGTCGTACCGTGCACGAGGGGCGCGCACGGCGCGCTCTGTGATCGGCGAGTCTATGAGACTCGCCTGATCACCGATCCGAGCAAGGGGTCGATCCCGACCCCTTATCACGTGATCAGCTGTCAGCCAATGACAGCTGATCATGTGATACAACGGAGCCGGTAATCGGCTATTATTCCTCCTCGCGCTGTCAGCGCGAGGAGAAAAAAAAAAAAAGAGCCGATCACGGCCAGCCCTGCCAGTGCCCACCTGCCCCCTGCCAGTGCCCACCTGCCCCCTGCCAGTGCCACATCATTAAAAAATAAATGCCCCCCGTCAGTGCCACCCAGCAGTGCCCACAATCTGCCTCAACAAAGGTGCTGCACCCCAGTGCCACATATCAGTCCCATCTTTCAGTGGTACCTATCAGTGCCCCTTAGTGCCACCCATCCGTGCCATCTTATCTGTGCCCATCTTTGCCCATCAGTGCCACCTTATGTGCCCATCAGTGCCGCCTTAACTATGCCTATCAGTGCCCACCAATGCAGCCTATCAGTGCCGCCTCATCAGCGCACTTCAATGAAGGAGAAAAATGACCTGTTTGCAAAATTTTATAACAAACAATTAAACATGATTTTTTTTATTTTATTTTTATTTTGCATTTTTTTTGTTTGTTTAGCAAAAAATAAAACTCCCAGCTGTAATTAAATACCACCAAAAGAAAGCTCTATTTGTGGGAAAAAAATGATAAAAATGTCATTTGGGTACAGTGTTGTATGACCGCGTAATTGTCATTCAAAGTGCATCAGCGCTGAAAGCTGAAAATTGGTCTGGGCAGGAGGGGGGTTTAAGTGCCCAGTAAGCAAGTGGTTAAAGTATATCACACCCATAAAAGATCCGGGCATTTTCTAAGTAACCAGATCTTTGAAGACTTCAATAAAATGGTGGCCGTCTGCAGACAGACGCCTGTTCTCTGTGCATAAGATGGCGACAAGCTCCTAGTCTCCACCAGCAGAGAACTCATCTGGCACATTTCACCTTTTTCAGGTGAAAGGGGTGAAATTAGGCTAAATTCACACAGCCTAAAAATCAGGCGGTTGAGGGGCATTAACGTCGTCTAAGCAAATGATACAACAGCACACCACGCCGTCCACGTTACCAAAACATGAAGCTTTGGCGTCACTTCAAAATTTGAAGCCTCAAGGTCGAGTCAGGATGAGTTTGAAGCTTTTCAGCGCCTTCCAATCAAGACGATGGTAATGCTTTCCAAACGCTCTGGCAGGCATTTGCGACACGGTTGCAGGGCTTAAGATTCGTTTATTTCCTTTAATGGAATAGGCATTTGTGGGGTGATTTTAACGTAATTTATTGCTCATCAAATGCTTCAAAACTGCGCAGAGAGAGTTTCAACTTGTCATTAACACTTGTAAAATGCCACTCTAACACCCATACTGAAGCACATTGATGCCAGGCTAACGCCCATACTAAAACTCATTTATGCCAGGCTAACACCCATACTAAATCTCATTGACGCCAGTCTAAAAGGTAGTTAATGCCCACACTAAAGCTCATTGACACCAATCTAAACCCCATACTAATGCCGTTAACGCCCATACGAAATCTCATTGACGCCTATACTTTATAAAGCTCATTGATGCCAAAATAGCCTGGTGTCAATGTGCTTTAGCATGGGGGTTATTTTGGCATCAATGAGCTTTATAAAGTATAGGCGTCAATGAGATTTCGTATGGGCGTTAACGGCATTAGTATGGGGTTTAGATTGGTGTCAATGAGCTTTAGTGTGGGCGTTAACTACCTTTTAGACTGGCGTCAATGAGTTTTAGTATGGGCGTTAGCCTGGCGTCAATGTGCTTTAGCATGGGGGTTAACGCCCATACTAAAGCTCATTGATGCCAATCTATGCCCCATACTAAAGCTCGTTATAACCAAACTAAAGCTGGTTAATGCCAGTCTAACGCCCATACTAAATCTCATTGACGCCACTCTAACCCCCATACTAAAGCTAGTTAACGCCAATATAACGCCCATACTTTATAAAGCTCATGGATGCCAATCTAACCTTCATACTAAAGCTCATTGACGCCAGTATAATGCCCATACTAAAGTTCATTAAAGCTCTCATTGATGCCACTCTAACCCCCATACTAAATCTCATTGACACGAGCATAAAGCCCATACTAAAGCACACTGACGCCAGTCAACGTCAATACTAAAGGTCGTTAAGGCCCATATTAAAGCTCGTTGATGCCAATAAGGCAATTTTTCATTTTTCAGTAGAGTGGAGATGGATCAGAACCCCTGCCAGGTTTTATTGCTGTCTGTGCCCCCATTGGTAAGATTCCCGCTCCCTAGTTTACCTTTAAAATCCCACATTTTGGGTTGTCCCCAGAAAAGTATCACGGGGAAATCTTCCAAATCCCCCCCCCCCCCCCCAAGGGATTCCCTCAATCTGCAGGGATTTCCTCACTTCCTGTTTTGGTTATGGGACAGGAATTGAAGAAAAATCTTCACAATGGGACACGGATGGTGTGGGGGGGGGGGGGGGGGGGGTGGGATCTGACAGGGGTTATAACCCTCCCTTACTTTATGCAAAGTGAAAAAAAAAAATGTAAAAAAAAGTTTTCACTTTAATTAAAGAGGCAACTTCTATGAATAAGCCCTGAAAAAAGGGCGCATAAAAATCCTCGGGGGGGGGGGGGGGGAAGCTTCTTACAGGTGGGGGGGACAGGAAATGAAACCATCCTTTACCCATCTTCATTCACGTTTGTGCAAAACGGCCACCATTTTGTTGAAGTCACATGCTGATCCGAGGGACATGTTTGAGGGGCATTCGAGGCGGAACTATCACCATTGTTTTGGACTACAGACCTTTGCAGAACAAAGCAGGGACAGGAAAGGGGCAGACAGCCGGAGAGAGACCAGGATTTAGAGGGCTGTACCTCACATTAGGGTACACAGAGGTGAGTTACGTTACATTTCCCATCCACAGAGCTGCCCAATTGTCTCTGTTAAAGCAATTTGCTTTCTGAACATAAAAATAAGAAGCTCTCGGGTTTTGTCTTCCAATTCCTGCCCCAGAAACACAACAGGAAGCAAAGAATTATTATTGCAGAGGTGTCTGCTGGGGAGATATGCCTTTATTTCCCGTCTTGGGGAGACCCTTAGCAGTGGGCCTTCATTTCCCGTCTGGGAGGAGACACTTGGCAGTGGGCCTTCATTTCCCGTCTGGGGAGGGGGAGACCCTTAGCGGTGGACCTTCGTTTCCCGTCTGGGGAGGGGGAGACCCCTAGCGGTGGGCCTTCGTTTCCCGTCTGGGGAGGGGGAGACCCTTAGCGGTGGGCCTTCGTTTCCCGTCTGGGGAGGGGGAGACCCTTAGCGGTGGGCCTTCGTTTCCCGTCTGGGGAGGGGGAGACCCCTAGCGGTGGGCCTTCGTTTCCGGTCTGGGGAGGGGGAGACCCTTAGCGGTGGGCCTTCATTTCCCATCTGGGAGGAGACACTTGGCAGTGGGCCTTCATTTCCCGTCTGGGGAGGGGGAGACCCTTAGCGGTGGACCTTCGTTTCCCGTCTGGGGAGGGGGAGACCCCTAGCGGTGGGCCTTCGTTTCCCGTCTGGGGAGGGGGAGACCCTTAGCGGTGGGCCTTCGTTTCCCGTCTGGGGAGGGGGAGACCCTTAGCGGTGGGCCTTCATTTCCCGTCTGGGAGGAGACACTTGGCAGTGGGCCTTCATTTCCCGTCTGGGGAGGGGGAGACCCTTAGCGGTGGGCCTTCATTTCCCGTCTGGGGGGGGGGGGGGGGGGAGACCCTTAGCGGTGGGCCTTCATTTCCCGTCTGGGGGGGGGGGGGGGAGACCCTTAGCGGTGGGCCTTCATTTCCCGTCTGGGGAGGGGGAGACCCTTAGCGGTGGACCTTCATTTCCCGTCTGGTGAGGGGGAGACCCCTAGCGGTGGGCCTTCGTTTCCCGTCTGGGGAGGGGGGGAGACCCTTAGCGGTGGGCCTTCGTTTCCCGTCTGGGGAGGGGGAGACCCTTAGCGGTGGGCCTTCGTTTCCCGTCTGGGGAGGGGGAGACCCCTAGCGGTGGGCCTTCGTTTCCGGTCTGGGGAGGGGGAGACCCTTAGCGGTGGGCCTTCATTTCCCGTCTGGGGGGGGGGGGGGGGGAGACCCTTAGCGGTGGGCCTTCATTTCCCGTCTGGGAGGAGACACTTGGCAGTGGGCCTTCGTTTCCCGTCTGGGGAGGGGGAGATCCTTAGCGGTGGGCCTTCGTTTCCCGTCTGGGGAGGGGGAGACCCTTAGCGGTGGGCCTTCATTTCCCGTATGGGGAGGGGGAGACCCTTAGTGGTGGGCCTTCATTTCCCGTCTGGGGGGGGGGGGGAGACCCCTAGCGGTGGGCCTTCATTTCCCGTCTGGGAAGGGGGAGACCCTTAGCGGTGGGCCTTCGTTTCCCGTCTGGGGAGGGGGAGACCCTTAGCGGTGGGCCTTCGTTTCCCGTCTGGGGAGGGGGAGACCCTTAGCGGTGGGCCTTCGTTTCCCGTCTGGGGGGGGGGAGACCCTTAGCGGTGGGCCTTCGTTTCCCGTCTGGGGGGGAGACCCTTAGCGGTGGGCCTTCGTTTCCCATCTGGGGGGGAGACCCTTAGCGGTGGGCCTTCGTTTCCCGTCTGGGGGGGGGGAGACCCTTAGCGGTGGGCCTTCGTTTCCCGTCTGGGGGGGGGGGGGAGACCCTTAGCGGTGGGCCTTCGTTTCCCGTCTGGGGGGGGGGAGACCCTTAGCGGTGGGCCTTCGTTTCCCGTCTGGGGGGGGAGACCCTTAGCGGTGGGCCTTCGTTTCCCATCTGGGGGGGAGACCCTTAGCGGTGGGCCTTCGTTTCCCGTCTGGGGGGTGGGGAGACCCTTAGCGGTGGGCCTTCGTTTCCCGTAGGGGGAGGGGGTGGAGAACCTTAGCGTCTGGAGGGGGGGGGGACCCTTAGCGGTGGGCCTTGTTCCCGTAGGGGGAGGGGGTGGAGAACCTTAGCGTCTGGAGGGGGGGGGGGAGACCCTTAGCGGTGGGCCTTCGTTTCCCGTAGGGGGAGGGGGTGGAGAACCTTAGCGTCTGGAGGGGGGGGAGACCCTTAGTGGTGGGCCTTCGTTTAACGCCTTTGGGGAGACACTTAGCGGTGTGCCTTAATCTACTGTCTTGAGCCCCCCTCCGGAAAATTTATCACCCCCGTTCCTGACCAGGCCATTTTTATTGCCTTATTTTAACGGACAATTGCGCGGTCGTGCGACGTTGTGACGTCCTTTTTTCCCCCCACAAATAGAACTTTCTTTTGGTGGTATTTGATCACCTCTGCGGTTTTTATTTTTTTGGCTATAAACAAAAAAAAGAGTGACAATTTAGAAGAAAAAAATAAAAATATATTTATTTATTTTACCTTCTGTTATGAAACATATCCAATTATTTTTTTTTTTTAATCTAATTCCTTCAGAAAATTTAGGCCAATACGTATTCTGCTACATATTTTTGGTAAAAAAAAAAAAAAAAAACAACCCCCAATAAGCGTATATTGACTGGTTTGCACAATTCTGGACTTTATATTCTTTAAAAATGTTATACTAGTAATGGCGGCGATGAGCGACTTATAGCGGGACTGCGATATTATGAAGGACAATCTGACACTGTGGGAACCAGTGACACTAATAGTGATCGGTGCTAAAAATATGCACTGTCACTGTAATAATGACACTGGCCAGGACAAGGGGGGGGGGGGGGGGGGGTGGGCAGCTGCCCTGAGCACTGTGGCATCATCTAAAGTGGTGATGATGGTGGGGGCGTTGTGAGGAGGTGGGGGAGGGGCGGCAAGAATTGTTCTAGGAAGGGACATTCGGGTGGGAGTGGAGTGGTTTGTCAGAAGGAGCCCTCCGCCTGTTAGAACACAATGGAACAGCAGGGGAAATTGCTATACTAACATTGCTTAGTTAGTACAGTGGCTCTGAACCTATGCGGTCAGTTTTTTGTTTTTTTTCGTTCAGCCCGCTAGGTTGAACAAAAAAAATTAAAAAAGAATAAAACTGTGTGTACCAGGCTTAATGCCCTGCCAATCAGAGGGTCCCGCCCGACAATCATTGGCCGGGACCCGCAGATCAGCTTGTCAAAGCACAGCTGGGACATCGGGCTCGCATGTGCATGCCATCCAGCGCAGAAGAGCCAATCTGCAGCTATATTCAGCCGCCGGCCACACAGAAGCCAAAGGTGGCCGCCGCCGGCCACACAGAAGCCAAAGGTGGCCGCCGCCGGCCACACAGAAGCCAAAGGTGGCCGCCGCCGGCCACACAGAAGCCAAAGGTGGCCGCCGCCGGCCACACAGAAGCCAAAGGTGGCCGCCGCCGGCCACACAGAAGCCAAGGTGGCCGCCGCAGATCACACAGAAGCCAAGGTGGCCGCCGCAGATCACACAGAAGCCAAGGTGGCCGCCGCAGATCACACAGAAGCCAAGGTGGCCGCCGCAGATCACACAGAAGCCAAGGTGGCCGCCGCCGGCCACACAGAAGCCAAAAGGTGGCCCCCGCCGGCCACACAGAAGCCAAAGGTGGCCGCCGCCGGCCACACAGAAGCCAAAGGTGGCCGCCGCCGGCCACACAGAAGCCAAAGGTGGCCGCCGCCAATCACACAGAAGCCAAAGGTGGCCGCCGCCAATCACACAGAAGCCAAGGTGGCCGCCGCCGATCACACAGAAGCCAAGGTGGCCGCCGCCGATCACACAGAAGCCAAGGTGGCCGCCGCCGATCACACAGAAGCCAAGGTGGCCGCCGCAGATCACACAGAAGCCAAGGTGGCCGCCGCCGATCACACAGAAGCCAAGGTGGCCGCCGCCGATCACACAGAAGCCAAGGTGGCCGCCGCCGATCACACAGAAGCCAAGGTGGCCGCCGCCGATCACACAGAAGCCAAGGTGGCCGTCGCCGATCACACAGAAGCCAAGGTGGCCGCCGCCGATCACACAGAAGCCAAGGTGGCCGCCGCCGATCACACAGAAGCCAAGGTGGCCGCCGCAGATCACACAGAAGCCAAGGTGGCCGCCGCCGATCACACAGAAGCCAAGGTGGCCGCCGCCGATCACACAGAAGCCAAGGTGGCCGCCGCTGATCACACAGAAGCCAAGGTGGCCGCCGCAGATCACACAGAAGCCAAGGTGGCTGCTTCCATGGCTGAAAAAGATAAGAGTGTTTAGTTCCACTGTTAAGAGGACCACCTACAAAAGACAATTCATCAGTTTAAATGGAAACCTGTGAAGAAAAACAAGACAGTCTCCACCATGAAGAGAAAACAGACCCCCAGTCTTTGAAAATACATTTTAATTCATCAGCTATAAATTGAAGCAAGTTAACATTATGTTCGGTATCATGCTGGTGTCACCGGGTTAGTGGAGGAGAAATGGTGAGTAAAAAAAAAAAAATATATATTAATGCCAACTCCACGTCTGACCTCGGCAGCAGACGGACAGAAATCAAGCAACAGCCGCCCCCGTTATCGCTCTCCCAAGGGTGATGGCGGTAACCCCCCCCCCCCTTCCCTCCAATACAGGCTCTAGAAGTTCCCAAACCCATACGGCGCCGGCAGAGGTCAGACTATGGAATGGAGGGAGGGAGAAGCTTATTTAATTTATACGATAAAATGTTAATTCATTGTGGAGTCTCAATCTAATAACCCGCTCTGGCAGAAAGTGGGTTCCAGAAAAATAAAAATAAGGGGGGTGGGTGGGGGGGCTGCAGATCAAGCAACGATCCCATGATTCAGTGTAACAGTTATACAGCAGAGCGGTCATTAGAAAAGTGGCGCACTGGTGCCGCGGTCACATGATTAAAATCGGACATCAATGCAGCCGCTCCGTTTTCTGCTGGAAAATATAAAAGAACGACACCTGAAACACAAAAAAAAAAAATTGACGTACAGGCGGCCATTTTGTACCGTGGCACAGGGAACCCCAGTAGCCAATGGCTGTATAAAAAAAAAAAAAAAAAAAAAATCAGACTAGTCAATGACTTTCCAGACACGACAAAAATAAAAACATCACGCCATGACGGGCGGACGTGCCAGCGAATCGGGAGCCCCTCCCTCTGCCAGGGCGAGCGGATTTGCCGTTTATGCTCCGTTTCTTCTATACAGGCGACACGAAGAGGTTGGCGGAAGGTGAAATGAGACCCGGCCTACACAAATAAGCGCAGAATTTTCACAGAAAATTCCCTTTTTTTTTTTTTCTTTCTTCTATCTATTTACATATGAAGACCAGGATCAGACAGAGCAGAGGTAGGAGGACCGGATAAAGCTCTCAGACGGAATGCGTCAGTGGCTGGATGGGACGGGCGTGCGCTACGCCTGCGCCACCGTTCTCTAAAAAATAAAACACACCCCTCCCCCCTCTCCCGATTAACGCACTGTTCGCAAAACCTTGCGTCTGATGCAGAAACAGAAGCGGAATCAGTGGTTTGACATCTCATTGCCACCAAGAATGTCTGAACACTTATGAAGGGTGCGTTGTTACGGACAGTAAGAGAACGTCTAAAGTGCACCTGTCATGGGGTGTGGGGGGGGGGGGGGGGGGGCGCTTCCTGTCAGAAAAGCAACATTCCATGTGCAGAGTGATGTCACTGCCTTGAATGACCTCAGACATCAGGTGGGTGTAATGGCCGCTTTTATGAAGTATCACGGGACATGGATTTGGAAATATTGATCGGTTTCCTTTAATGTCTATTCAGTAGAATGCATGAAAGTCAATGGCCGTGTATGGTGTTCAACAAACTATGCAACGCGTTAGTGTCATGGGAATGATTCGGGGCCCCTCCACAACACCGCCTCAGCTACACAGGTAACGTCATATGCTTCTGCTCCGAGTGCGAAGATCCAGCGACGCCACAAGTCCCTCTATGATGTAATGGATGGTGGCCCCTTGTAGACCCTCTATGCAAATGGATGGTGGCCCCTTGTAGACCCTCTATGCAAATGGATGGTGGCCCCTTGTAGACCCTCTATGCAAATGGATGGTGGCCCCTTGTAGACCCTCTATGCAAATGGATGGTGGCCCCTTGTAGACCCTCTATGCAAATGGATGGTGGCCCCTTGTAGACCCTCTATGCAAATGGATGGTGGCCCCTTGTAGACCCTCTATGCAAATGGATGGTGGCCCCTTGTAGACCCTCTATGCAAATGGATGGTGGCCCCTTGTAGACCCTCTATGCAAATGGATGGTGGCCCCTTGTAGACCCTTTATGCAAATGGATGGTGGCACCTTGTAGACCCTCTATGCAAATGGAGGGTGGCACCTTGTAGACCCCCTATGATTGAAATGGATGATGGCACCTTGTAGACCCTCTATGATTGGAATGGATGGTGGCACCTTGTAGTCCCTCTATGATTGAAATGGATGGTGGCACCTTGTAGACCCTCTATGATTGGAATGGATGATGGCACCTTGTAGGCCTGGTCTACAAGGTGCCATCATCCATTACACCATAGATGGTCTATACAAGGTGCCATTCATTACATCATAGAGGTTGTACAAGGTGGCATCATCCATTACATCATAGATCAGGGGTTGACAAATTTGCTTGGAATCTAGGAGCCAGCTAAAAAAGTTAGGAGCCAGGTCCGTGACGGCGATCTGGACCTGTCCCTGGCCTGACATGGAGACGAGTGAGGGGAAGATAGCCCCCAGCCCCCCACCTGTCTCCAAGCCATTGCCCATAGCTCTTAGAGGGACATTTTTAAATTGCATTTTAGTGTAAATATAAAATGTGAGGTCTCTCTGACCCCGGATCTCATATAAAAGAGGACCTGTCATGCTTTTTTCTATTACAAGGGATTTTTACATTCCTTGTAATAGGAATAAAAGTGACACACATTTATTTTATTTTTTTAAAGAACAGTGAAAAAAATAAAAATAAAAATAAGAAAAAAAAAATTGTTTTAAATGCGCCCTGTCTTGCCAAGCTTGCGTGCAGAAGCGAACGCATATATGAAAGCGGTGTTCAAACCACACATGTGAGGTATCGCTGCGATCGGTAGAGTAAGAGCAATAATTCTAGCCCCAGACCTCCTCTGTAACTCAAAACGTGCAACCTGAAGAATTTTTTAAACGTCGCCTATGGAGATTTTAAAGGGTAAAAGTTTGTCGCCATTCCATGAGCGGGCGCAATTTTAAAGGGTGACATGTTGGGTATCGATTTACTCGGCGTAACATTATCTTTCACAATATAAAAAAAAAAAAATTGGGCTAAATTTACTGTTTTTTTTTTTTTTATTAAATAAAAAATTTTTCCCCAAAAAAAGTGCGCTTGTAAGTCCGCTGTGCAAATATGGTGTGACAGACAGTATTGCAACGACCACCATTTTACTCTCTAGGGTGTTAGAATAAATAATAAAAAAATATATATATATATACACATATATATATATATATATATATATATATATATATATATATATATATATATATATATATATATAATTTTTTTTTTTTTTTTTTGTTTTGTTTTGTTTAGGGGTTCTAAGTAAAGGGATGGAGAAAGACTGGCCCATTAGCATTGTTGGTTGTAATTCCAACGGCCACCACAAGAGGGCGCCAGATTCCAGAAGGAACCATAGGATCACAGAAGGCCTCAAAGCCGGGGGCTCAATCACCGGCCGCCTGCGGCGCGGCCCGACGCGATCGCGCGGGGGGGGGTCCACGGAGACGGGATACCCCCAGCTATGCTGCCCCAGGCGCAAGGTCGCTGATTCTAGTCGCCAATGCGACCTGGCGACCGGGTTTTGTCGAGCACTGCCATAGATGGTCTATACAAGGTGCCATTCATTACATCATAGAGGTTGTACAAGGTGGCATCATCCATTACATCATAGAGAAGGGATATGCAATTAGAAGACCTCCAGCTGTTGCAGAACTACAAGTCCCATGAGGCATAGCAAGACTGACAGCCACCAGCATCACACCCAGAGGCAGAGGCATGATGGGACTTGTAGTTTTGCATCAGCTGGAGGTCTGCTAATTGCATATCCCTGTCACAGAGGGTCTACAAAGTGGCATCATCCATAACATCATAGAGGGTCTACAACGGGCCATCATCCATTACCTCAGAGGGTCTACAAGGGGCCATCTTCCATTCCATCACAGAGGGGCTTGTGGTGTCACTAGAGCTTTGCGTTAGGATAGGCTGCCTATATTAGTGACACTGAACATATAAAAATGGCCACACAGCAGCCACCATGGTGTAAACAGGGACAAGTCCACAAGTTCCTCTATGACAGTGATGGCGAACCTTGGCACCCCAGATGTTTTGGAACTACATTTCCCATGATGCCCTGGCACTCTGCAGTGTAGTGGAGCATCATGGGAAATGTAGTTCCAAAACATCTGGGGTGCCAAGGTTCGCCATCACTGCTCTATGATGTAATGGATGATGTTCCCTTGCAGACCCTCTATGCAAAATGGATGATGGCACCTTGTAGACCCGACCATAGCTTGGTCTACAAGGTGCCATCATCCATTACACCATAGATGGTCTATACAAGGTGGCATCATCCATTACATAATAGAGAGTCTAGAAGCGCCCGTCATCCATTACATCATAGAGGGTCTACAAGGGGCCATCATCCATTACATCATAGAGGGTCTACAAGGGGCTATCATCCATTACATCATAGAGGGTCTACAAGGGGCCATCATCCATTACATCATAGAGGGTCTACAAGGGGCCATCATCCATTACATCATAGAGGGTCTACAAGGGGCCATCATCCATTACATCATAGAGGGTCTACAAGGGGCCATCATCCATTACATCAGAGGGTCTACAAGGGGACATCATCCATTACATCATAGAGGGTCTACAAGGGGCCATCATCCATTACATCATAGAGGGTCTACAAGGGGCCATCATCCATTACATCATAGAGGGTCTACAAGGGGCCATCAGCCATTACATCATAGAGGGTCTACAAGGGGCCATCAGCCATTACATCATAGAGGGTCTACAAGGGGCTATCATCCATTACATCATAGAGGGTCTACAAGGGGCTATCATCCATTACATCAGAGGGTCTACAAGGGGCCATCATCCATTACATCATAGAGGGTCTACTACAAAGGTGCCATCTTCCATTACATCACAGAGGGACTTGTGGTGTCACTAGAGCTTCGCGCTCGGATAGGCTGCCTATATTAGTGACACTGAACGTTTAAAATGGCCACACTATGGTCTAAACAGGGACAACCAACCATCGCCCACAGCAACAAGAACCTGACATACATTCTCCAGGGCTTTCCTACAAACTGGCCTACACGCTACTCATTGATACATCTAGGAGGTGGAGGTGACAATACGGCAGCAGTGACATCAACGTCTCCAAGGAATATCGGTTGAAGCTGACAGGGCGCCTCCTAAGGGGACAGGTGCACTTTAAACTATAAAAAACACAAAAGACCTTTATACACAAACAAGCATGAAGACATCAAGGAGGAGGGGGAGGAACATAAAATACAGAGGAGTGGCGGGTATTAAATTATTCCATTAGGAATTATATTAATAAAATAAGTGGTGAATAGCTGGGATACAGACCGATGGCCGTGAGGGTATCGTGTTAGTTCAGCATCATATCATTGCATCCACTGGAATGGGTAGTGGGGTCCTCCGACGGCACAGGAACGCACCCACACCCCCCTCCCCCCCTTTTAGAGTCACATATCAGCACCTTGTATGACATCACAGAAGGCGGCGGGGTCCTGAGGGCGGAGACTGGTAGGACTATCCTGGATGAGGCGGCACGGAGGACCCCCGCTTTTTTTTTCCTGAACGGGCCTGTGTACAGATCGGCTCGGCCTCTCTCCCCTTCGGCAGCCGCGATGTCACGATCCGGGAAGAGGGAATGTAAAATCGATAACCCCCCTTTTCTTTTTTTCATATAAAAATAGTAGTCTTTATATGCAGAGCGCTGCCTTCCCGTAAAAAGTCAGCGTCCTTTTAAAGTTCAAGATATTCGTTTTTGTATTTTTTTTTTTAAATAGCAGCTAAGTCGTGAGCGCGGTACGACTTTTTCATAATGGAAAAAAAATATATATATTTATATAATCCCAAACCGTCAGTTTCTTTCCTCGTTCACAGTGCCCCGTGGAAGGAAGCCCCTCCCCCCCGCTCTGAAAGCACCTCCGACGCAGGAGGGAGGGGCCGGGAGATAGCGCTTCATAAATAATGTCCGCAGGTGGCGCTCAATCATTCCACGGCGAAGCCGCACGTCTCTTCTATGGCTGTGAGGAGCTTCTCGGAGAGCTTTTCGTAGTTCTCGTAGGGCGGGATGTCAATGCGGTTGAAGCTGCGATAAACAAAAAGTATAAAAAAAAAAATAATTACTGATCAATATTTTGACCACAAAACCTCTCTAAGTTAACTGGAAGGTTTTACCCCCTTCATGACCAGGCCATTTTTTGCTTTTCCGCACTGCGCTACTTTAATTGGTAATTGCGCGGTCCATGCAACGATGTACACAAATTCAATTTATATAATTTTTTTTCCTACAAAATAGAACTTTTCGTAGTATTTTATCTTTTGAAATATAAACAAAAAAAGACCGCAAATTTAGGAAAAAAAAAATATACTTTGTTATAAAAGATATCCATCCAATCAAATGTTTTTCAAAATAACTCAACACACAGTGAAAATGTCCAAATTGGGCCCAAAGAGCCGGTTCACACAGCGGGCGATGCGAGGCGACACGACTCGACTCGCCTCGCCTCGCTCTCGCAAGTCGCTTCTGTTCTGTACAATGGAACCGTTCTGAGAGGAGCGACTCAAGTCGCTCCGACTCAGAAAAAAGGTTCCTGTACTACTTTTGGGCGACTTGCATTGACTTCTATACAGAAGTCATCTGCAAGTTGCCGCTGAGGTCGCGGCAGGTCGCGGCGAGGCAAGTCTGAGTCGCCTCGCCTCGCCTGCAGTGTGAACCGGCCCTAAGTGTCAATATTTTGTGTGGCCGCCATTATTTTCCAGCACTGCCTTCACCCTCTTGGGCATGGAGGTCACCAGAGCTTCACAGGTCACCACTGGAGTCCTCTTCCCCTCCCCCATGATGACATCACAGAGCTGGTGGATGTTGGAGACCTTCCCCTCCTCCACCTTCCGTCTGAGGATGTCCCACAGGTGATCAATAGGGTTTAGGTCTGGAGACATGCTTGGCCAGTCCATCACCTTTACCCTCAGCTTCTTTAGCAAGGCAGTGGTGGTGTTGGAGGTGTGTTTGGGGTGGTTATCATGTTGGAATACTGCCCTGCGGTCCAGTCTCTGAAGGGAGGGGATCATGCTCTGCTTCAGTATGTCACAGTACATGTTGGCATTCATGGTTCCCTCAATGATCTGTAGCTCCCCAGTGCCGGTGTTCTGGCAGATAGTGTCCGGCCATCATATAGTGTCCGCCCCATACTGCGCATGCGCAGTACGGGGCAGAAGAAGCTTCGGAAAATCTCAGAAGATGAACGGCGCCTGCGCTGTGAGTGGAGGTGGTAGCCCCCCCCCCCCCATCCAAGCAGACATAGGGTTCGGAAAATTAGAAGGCTGCTCGCCATGCTTCGGGCTCGGCCTCGCTGTGCTCGGCTCTTTTATATTCCTACTCTATGTCCACTTGGATGGTGGGGATAGAACCTGGACTCACGGCGCAGGCGCCGTTCATCCTCGGCTATTTTCGGAATCTGTGTTGCTGTGTATTGCGCATGCGCAGTACGCAGGGGACACTATCCGATGGGGGACTCTATATGATAGGACACTGGCAGCACTCATGCAGCCCCAGACCATGACACCCCCACCACCATGCCTGACTGTAGACAAGACACACTTGTCTTTATCCTCCTCACCCGGTTGCCCCCACACACACGCTTTTTTTTTTAGGAATTTTAATCATTTTCATTTCATCATTTTAACACCACTTTAGCAACCCTCCTCCTAGAATAAGGTATGTATATATTTACCAGTACTGTACTATGCAATTGTTTTATTTTTCTATCTTCGTTTTTTTTTTTACTGTCTTTGTACCTCGCCTCCTGTTTGGGGCCAATCTGTAATGTTATATATAAAACCTGATGTGCAATAAAGACGATCTGATTAAAAAAACAATCCCCTCCTCCCTCCTACTCGGAGTTGAACGGGGGGGGGGGGGGGGGGGCTGAGGACAGCAGAGATATCGGAGCATGCAGCTCCAGCTCTCTGTGCTCTATCAGTCGCAGCCACAGGACACAGAACTGATCGCTCCTGATTAACAGAGAGAGCTTTGCATTCCTTTGTTAACCCACTTGGCTACCGGGCACTTTCACCCCCTTCCTACCCAGGCCAATTTTCAGCTTTCAGCGTTCTCACACTTTGAATGACAATTTCAGTCATGCCACACTGTACCCATATACATTTTTTTATATCTTTTTTGAGATAGCTAGAGCTTTCTTTTGGTGGTATTTAATCTCCACTGGGGTTTATTTTTTGCTAAACAAGTGAAAAAAAAAAAAGACCAAAAATTTTGAAAAAAATAAATAAAAAAAGTTGGCTGCACTGGTGGGACGCTCGAGGAGGCTGCCCTGGTGGGACGCTCGAGGAGGCTGCCCTGGTGGGACGCTCGAGGAGGCTGCCCTGGTGGGACGCTCGAGGAGGCTGCTTTGTTGAGGAGGCTGCTTTGTTGAGGAGGCTGCTTTGTTGAGGAGGCGCGGATGGGCACTGATAGGCGGCACTGTTGGGGTTGTACTGATAATCAGGCGGCACTGTTGGGGTTGCACTGATAATCAGGCGGCACTGTTGGGGTTGTACTGATAATCAGGCGGCACTGTTGGGGTTGTACTGATAATCAGGCGGCACTGTTGGGGTTGCACTGATAATCAGGCGGCACTGGATTTCTGCTCATTGGCTCTCCTCATGTGCGGTCAGTGTGAGGCGAGGATTGACTGTAACCAGACTGATCAGCTAGCCACATGGTAAAGAGCCGCTGTGATGGTCTCTTTATCCCAAACTGTGATCAGCGGTATCCAGAAGTCACAGATCGCTACGGATGCGTGTCGCTGGGGGCACGCGAGGATCACGATCACTGGAGGATGCCATACGACGCCCCCTTGTGGCGAAGTGAGACAACGCGGTAGCCGTCATTCGGCTACAGTGAGGTCATAAAGAGGTTAATTAGGAGCAACATCTACTCCATTTTTATGTTCAGAAGAGTGGTGCAAGCTTGTGCAACTCTTAACTACCCCCCCCCCCCCCAAATATTATTCAAGTCTAATCCATCCCTAAGCTTCACAGTGGACGGAGCTATCAACCCAACTGAGGTGTCCCATCCAGCAGAGCCCCCGATTGGTGCAGGACACTCACCATGTATGTGCCTTGGGCAGGTTGTTGGTGTTTGCATCAATCTGATGGATGGTGAAGAGCCGCGGGCCAGCTGCACCTGGAAATGGGGAAACAAAATGTTACCAAAGAGGGCAGAGGGGAAAATCTAACAAAACCTTGTCCCACTTTAATCATATCCAAACATTGCGGCCCCCCCTCCGTCATGTGCCTTCCCGCCACCCAAGGAACCCATTGCAGTAGAACCCGTGTCCATTATCAGTATGAAACAGCGTTACTATGGGGAAGTCTGCGCCGTCCTGTTAGGGGCCCGGAAAGGGCCCACAAATCTCGTGTGAACATCTGAACAATGAGCGCAATGGGTTAGAGGAACAGTCGTCGCTTCACACGTTTGTTCGGGGACTTCGCCCGGAAAAAAACAGTACACCGTCACCCCGCCCCCCTCCAGGCGGGAGCGACCGCTTACCTTGTAACGCTTTAAAGCCTTGCAGAGGAACGCGAGACGATCCGGTGACAAACTGCAGTAGCCGCGCTCTCCTCTCCTCATCGAACGACTCCACCGCCTTCCAGAACCACTTCACAATGTTGCTGTCCGCCGTGCAGTGTTTTAATCGGGTGTTAGCTTTCCAATCGTTCACATCGATCTTCCCCAGCCCACAAATGATTAGCTGGAAAACAAAGAGATGGGAGATCTTCAGCCCACATGTGGTTCAGTAGAACTGCTGGTTTATAATGCAGGTGAATGATATCGGCATTACATCCCGGGATACAGAAAAGAGGAGACTAATTGGACTAAAAAGGTGTTCAATGCAGACAATGCTAGACTGTATTAAAATTCATCTTTTATTAATTCACAATGGTGAAAATATTTCAAAATAAAGTCACATATAATTTGCACATGGTCTTGTTCTTACTCCATAGTGATATAGCAGTATAAACTCCCAGCATGTTTCACCCTTCAGGGCTTCTTTAGGAGAAATGATAAACATTAATCTGAAAGCTATATCAGAAAAAAACAATCTAAATAATGTACTAATATATAACATGTCATTAATAGGTTATTTACATTATTTTTCCCCGATTATAGCTTTCGGATCGTTAGCGGTTATGTCCCCTAAAGACGCCAAAGGACGAAACATGTTGGGAGTTTATACTGCTATACCACTATGGAAATAACAAGAGCCCCTCATGCACAAATTGTGAAATAACCGCTAATGATCAGAACGCTTTATCAGTAAAACAGAATATAAATAACGTGTGTGTATATATATATATATATATATATCTATATATATATATATATAGATATATATATACACACACACACACACACACACACACACACACACACATTCTGTTTTTATGATGTAGCTTTCAGATCATTAGCAGTTATTTCACATTTGTGCATGGGGGGGGGTCTCTTGTTCTTATTTCCATAGTGGTATAGCAGTATAAACTCCCAACATGTTTCACCCCTTTGGGGCGTCTTCAGGGGACATAATCGCTAATTTTCCGAAAGCTATAATCGGGAAAAAACAGAATCTAAATAATGTATTAATATGACATGTTGTAGATTAGTACGTTATTTATATTATGTTTTTCCGATTTACCTTTCAGATCATTAGCGGTTATTTCACAATTTGCACATGGTCCCATTTTTCTTGTTTCCATAGTGGTATACCAGTAGAAACTCCCAGCAGGTTTCGCCCTTTATGGCTCCTTCAGGAGAAATAACCACTAATAATCTCAAAGCTATATCAGAAAGACAGAAAATAAATAACGTACTAATATATAACGTGTCACATTAATACGTTATTTATATATATTTTTTTCTGATATAGCTTTCAGATCATTAGCCCTGAAGAAGCCCCAAAGGGCGAAACATGTTGGGTGTTTATACTGCAATACCACTATGGAAATAAGAACAAGACCATACACAAATTGTGTATGATTTTATTATGAAAAGTTTTTAACATTAATAAATTAACTTTTAATACAGTATCATTGTCCGCATTAAGCACCCTTAAAAGTCTGATTATTCCTTTCCTTTTCCAAGTTTTTAGTAGAACTACAAGTCGCAGCAACTCATGTGATGGAGCGGAGCTCTCTCTAGCTGGTGGCCCAAAGACAGCCTACAAATGCTGGACTTACCTCCAGCTCCTTTTCATCGAACGACTTCAGCAGGTGTTGTGGGATAACTTCATTAAATCCTTTCTGCAGAGCCAGGAACTGCGCTTCGATCCCCCGCAGAAACCTCCAGTTCACGTACAATCTAGAATCAGAACAGCAGAGGATTAGGATGATTAAAATCAGTTGGGGTGCGTGCCAAGTGTGCGAGAGAAATAGGACACTAGCAGAAAAACATGCTGGGTAGAGGAGAGGGTTATACGGTTCTATATAGACGAAAGCCAGCAACTCGATCTTCCGCAATGAACGAGTTTTATTAAATTAGGTGTAGTACAAAATAATAGAGGACTTGCGCATTTCGGCGCATGGCTATGATTGAAGTGGTTGTAACGCCCAAATCTATCCATTAAAGTAATCCTTCTGTGCTGCAGCTCCCCCCCCCCGGTTTTCTTACCCGAGCCCAATCCGATCCAGCAGTGTGCACGGGCGCAGCAGCTCCAGCCGATGCCTATCTCCTCATTGGACAGATTGATAGTAGCAGAAGCCATTGGTTCCCACTGCTGTCAATCAAATCCAGTGACATGGGGCCAAGCACCACTGTCTGTGTCAATGGACAAAGCAGTGGGACTCGGGAACAAGAAGGGACAGGTGCCCCCAGGGAAAGTGGCTTGCAGAGGAGGGGCCTGGAGTGCCGACGGGCACCCCAAAAGAAGAGGATCGGGGCGGCTCTGTGTAAAATCATTGCACAAAGCAGGTAAGTATAAGCATGTTTGTAAATTTTATTTAAAAAAAAAAAAGCACACAAGGGTTTACAACCCTTTTAAGGATACACTCCGAAACGCGTAAGCCACGTACGGTTTTACTACACATGGATTAATAAACATTCATTGTGGAAGATCGAGCTGCCAGCTTTCTTTAACCTATATATTTGCTTGGGTCCTAGGAGGACACAACAAGCCAGTGCACCGACTGCTTACCACCTTGGGATTAGCCCGAAGGTCATACAGTTCTGGCCTACCACTTTTTATGTTTGCCAGTGTCCCAGCCTCCTGTAGGCGGCAGTTTAACCCAAGTGTACCTGAATAGAAGTCAACAGAAGTCACATGACTAGGAACCGCTGAGGTCCCACCTACCTGACGTATTCCTTTTTGGTTTCTTCCGTCACAGGGATGCTCTTCCCGTTTGGCTTCAGCTCGTGTTGGATGAGTTCCCCGTACGCGCTGTGTTCTACGCAGAACGTGTGATCCAACACCGCCGTGATGTCATTCTCTCTGGATAAAAGAAAACAAACGCTGTCACAGAAAAATCGTAGAGAACGCGGTCGGCACACAGGAAGCAGCTGTCGGGTAAACTTACAGAATCCAGACCAGGCTGTTGTGCAGGTCGGGGTCCACAGACTCCATGTCGTCCAACGTGATCGATTTCCCAAGCAGCTGCTTATAAAAGGGTAGCGTGAAGCCTCCGTCAATGTAGTGCCCGTGAAATACCGCCATGCCCATGATCCGCCCCACAAAATGGAAATAGGAGAGATGTTCCTGGAGATGGAAAGAGAGAGACATCTGTCAGACAGACTAGAAATCGGACCGGGCACGCTCACCCCCTTCCTGCCCAGGCCGATTTTCAGTCCTGTCGCACTTTGAATGACAATTGTGCGGTCATGCAACTCTGGACCCCAAACAAAATTTTTAAAACATTTTTTAGACAGATCGAGCTTTCTTTTGGTGGTATGTGATCACCAGTTTTTATTTTTTGCTAAATAAATGAAAAAAGACAGTTTCTTGGTTAATACAAAAAAAAAAACTGAATTGGGAAAACAAAGTTTCTACGTTTCCGTAATCAAATTTTGTAAATAAAAATTTCTCCTGCACTGATGCGCGCTGACGAGGCGGCACTGATGCGCGCTGGCGAGGCGGCACTGATGCGCGCTGGCGAGGCGGCACTGATCATCATAATACTAATGATCAGTGCCCTGAATAACAGTGAAGCTATTCCCTGTGTGTATTGCCGCTTACCGGCTGTCAGCGTGAGAAAAGTATCGCCGATAACCAGCAAATCCCTTTGATCTGCTGTAATTTAACACAGCTGGTCACATGGTAAAGAGCCGCAGTGTTTGGTGCTCTACCCCGATCTGTGATCAGCTGCGTCCAGAGAACACATTGATCACAGATGGTTACCGATGCGTTTCGCAGGGGGCACCGCGGGAATCACGGGAGGACGCCATACGACGCTCTCCTGGCAATATGAGACAGTGCCATCATTCGGCTTTAACACGGTCAAAAAGATTACGCAATATCACTGCCAATACGCACCGCAAAAGGGGATCACTGCAGCGATCACTGCCAATACGCACCACAGGGGGTGTGTGTGGGAAGTGCGATCATCAGAGGAAGTCAATAGACACCCTCCCAGAAACGTGAGACCACACTGTAGCCGTCAATCTATAGCGTGGTCATAGGTCATGGCTCGAGTACAGGTGACAAATTATTATACAGGTTTTATATAGCGCCGACAGTTTACTCAACGGTCTACAACTTGAGGGTAGACAGTACAAATACAAAACACTTTACTACAGGAGGAATCAGAGGGCCCTGCTCCTTAGAGCTTACAGTCTAAGAGGGAGGGTGTAGAGATACAAAAAGGTAATAACTGTGGGGGATGTGCTGATCCAGCCAATCGGAAAATGGGTCTCAGATCCCGCTTCTGATTGGCCGGATTGAGGATCAGTGTTACAACAGCGGATAATAATTTGCTGTGTTAACTGGGTGGGCTCATGGCGCAATGCTCTGCGCTCCGAGCCCACCCCATTTCAAAGCCTATTAGAGCCCATTGCTCTAGTCTGGCACTAAAAAAATTAAAATAAAAAATAAAAAAAACACCCCCGCCGCTGTAATTCAGACGCCCAATGTCCTGAAACGGGCCGGACGCAGCGGAAAGGTATGCATTCCATGAATCTATCCATTATTCATATAGGGGGTGGCGTGGATAGAGGGGACAGTACCCGGGCGCCCCAAATGGACAGCCGCCGCTGGTCTGAAAGTAGAGAGTAGGAGATAAAATCGGACAGATTGGGGTAGAGCATTCCAGGGGATGGGAGCAGCTCGGAAGAAGTCCTGGGCATGGGATGGGTGACACGGGAAGTTGGTATTTTGAAACCAGGTTAGTGATGTAGCCGGGGGCCGAGTTGTCAACGGCTTCGTAAGTTGGTGTTAGAATCTTGAATTTAATTTGTTGGTTGAGTGGCAGCCAATGGAGGGATTGGCAGAGAGGATCTTCCTTTCATGTGTGAGAAGAGGAGGAGGAGGAGGAGGAGGAGGAGGAGGAGGAGTCACATACCGGGTTGACCGCAGAATCTGGGTTGATCTGTAGTGTGTAGATGTCGTCACGGGAATACTGGAAGAGGCCGTAGTAAGGGTTCAACATCTCGTGAGACAACAGGTAAAGCCACTCTCTGCAAAAGAACAAATAACCAAAACTGAAGGAAACCAAACTGTACAATAATCACAATAGTCACTGAGCAGCACACAGAGTTCAGGAAAAGACTTGTCTGCAGTGATAGGATGTTTCCCATTGCCCATAGTGTGAAGAGCCGAAGCTGCTGACTTTAAATAATCGGGCATTTACTTGTCCCAGGGTCCAGTGATGCGGGTGTACGAAGCCCCGCTCCTCTGTGTGGTGCCGGCATTGTCACGGTGTGCCATGCACTGTGAAAGCGCCAGCCGCGCTGCGCACTGTGACTGGCCGGGCAAACATCTGGGCCCTGTGACGTGTCCCAGATGATTGCCGGGGGGGGGGGGCGGGGAGAGGTGATCTCCCTTCCGGAGCCCCATTAGGAAGTGGGAGCTGGAACCCTCTAAAAAAGTGGGTATGCGCCCCCCCCCAAAAAAAAAAAAAAAAAAAAAAAAAAAGATATGCCAAATGTGGCATGTCAGGGGGTCATCTCCCTTAAAGCAGAAGTTCCATTTTTCGGTGGAACTCCGCTTTTAACCCTTTGAGCTCCCCTGATGTTAACCCCTTCCCAGTCAGTGTCATTAGCACAGTGACAGTGCATATTAATAGCACTGATCACTGTACTAGCGTCTCTAATGGCTCCTGCTGCTATCAATCTATCCAATGAGGACCTTTGACAGCAGCTGGAGCTAGTGCGATAATCAGTCGCTGAAACGGTTGGGCTCAAGTTAAAAAAAAAAAAAAAAGGCGGGGGCTCTGGGGAGCTGCTGCAGCAGAGAAAGTTTTTTCACCTTAAATGCGTAGAACGCAAACTGTGAGGGTTTACAACCCCTTTAGGGACTCCTCCAGGCATTCTGGGGCTCCCCACTGCAGGACAAATCAGGGATACACAGCACACTAAATACATTGCCGTCTTTACGCACCTGGCCACGCCACCATAGTCCAAGCCCTCCTCCCCACGGAATTTGATCATAAGTCTCTTCCACAGGTCCTTCGGCCTCATCTTCATCACCTGCCTGTAGGACTCCTGCAAGACATGAAACAACCATTCAGTAAGAGGAGAAAACATCCTGGCAAATTTGTATTCTCCACCCTCTTATGATGTCACAGACCGAGGGGAAGGCTGGGTCGGTGATGTCACAAGGGGGCTGGGCCCCTTCGTTTATTTAGCAGTGGTGGCAGTCGTTGTGATTGATCGTGGATTTTTGGGGGAGACCACTTTTTTTGGCGTGGGGTTCCCCTCAAAATCTATACAAGACTTGAAGTGCCTGGTATTGATTTGGGGGGACCAAGCTTTTTTCTCACAATTTTTCATTGCCAGAAAATCATTTATTTACATTCAGCGGGGAAGCCCGCTGACAGCTCATCGGTTATTAAGGACGCATTGGACGCCCACTCCCTAACAACCAGCTAGTTACAAATGGTTGTCAAGTTGCCGGTCACCGCCAGCGTTAAATTACCACAAGCTTTCTCTACTAAAATACTGCATCACTTCATAAAATACCACATGCAGTATTTTAGTCGCTTTTTCTGTGAATGCCCAAAAAAAATACAGAAAAAACGCTGAGCAGTATTTTATAGTGGTAGATACTGCTCTGTGAATGGAGCCCAATATACTGGCGGACTCCCCCCCCATTAACCATATGACCCAAATTCTTCAATTAATGACTGCATCCAGCCAAAGTAGGAGTAAAATGCGTGTCACCTGTCACGCCCTGCATCTAATCTTTATATCCAATCAGACATGAATAGAGAGAAACGCGTACCTCGAAGATCTCCTCCCGGGACACCTCGATGCGGCAATGTCCAGCCTGAGGCTGCTGCTGGGACAGCTCCTGTCTCAGGATCTTCAGTTTCTGCACCAGGTCTCTCTTATAACGCGGGACGGTCAGACAGTCCACGTCATCGGGGAGCTGACATAAGGATACCACCTGGGGTGGTGGCGGAGGTTGCTGCTGCTGTTGTTGTTGGTCTTTTAGCTGGTTCTGGCGGCTGTGAAGAGAAAAGCATTCATTAACCACTAGACCTCCGGAAGGTTTTACCCCCTTCATGACCAAGCCCTTATTTTGCCATTCAGCAACCAGTAATTAGCAACTTATAGTGTGACTGTGATAGGCTGGCGGGCAATCTGGCGCTAACAGATACTGGCTAGGAGGGGCACTTAACTGTCTGGCACTGACATCACCGTTGACATTGAGAGCCAGTTCACACAGGGTGGCTTCAAAGTCGCCCGACTCTGAAGCCGCCCCGTACGGCGCGACTTCAGCGCGGCTTGCAAAACAGCTTCTGTATAGAAGTCAGTGCAAGCTGCTCTGAATTTGAGCCAAAGTAGTACAGGAACCTTTTTTCTAAGTCGGAGCGACTTGAGTCGCTCCTATTAGAACAGTTCCATTGTACAGAATGGAGTGCGACTTGTCAGGCGGCTAAGTCACCTGACAAGCCGTCCCTGTGTGAACCGGGTCTAATACAGCGATAATACTATACACTGTCACTGCACTAATGACACTGGCTGGGAAAGGGTTAACATCTAGGGGCAATCAAGAGGTTAACTGTTTAGCCCCTTGAAGACGGCGCCTTCCAACCCTTTAAGGGGTTCAAGATCCCGAGAGGTGGGTCGGGGGTTTATAATCATGTGACCGTCGCGATTGGCTGTAATGGCGGTCACATGATTGGAAAGGTCCCAAGTAGTGATTGGGAGCTTTTCGCTAGCCGTCGGTGACTGTACCGGTAGCACGCAGGACGTGAGCTCTTGGCACAGCTGTATTCACACTCAGCGCAAATCTGCGGGCGCATGGGCGACAAGGCGCACCCACGAGAAGCCACATATTTGCGAGCAGCCGGCGCCAACGGTTAATGTGTGCTGCTTTTACTTACAGATCTGGCTGCTGCTTCTCTCTGAACTCAAGAGTAGATTTCAGGAAGCACAAACAGATCTCCGTCTTTGCAGAATTCTGTTTGTTGCTAAACACAGAACTCTGTGCTGTTATTGGCCACAGATAATCAGCAGGTATAGAGCCAAAATCATTGGCTGAAACCTGCTGAAAAACTCGTGCAGTGTCCAATCACAGCACAGGTCAGCAGGGGAAGCGTGCATGGGCACCCAGAAACAGGTCTGGCCATACTGTAACATTGCAGTGCTTTTAGCTGCCCCCTGCAGTAAATATACTGTGGGTGGCAAGCGATTAGCCAACTGCGCTCACAATGGGGATGGGGAAAGTAACTGGGGGGGTGACGGGGGAGTTGTCTTCTGTGATTGGACCAATCTCCCTCCATAAAGATAAACAACTTTAATAAACGCATAAAGAAATCCACCGACTACGCTACTCTAGATAGTGTAACAGCCTCGAATTCAAAATAAGATACCATCGTCCCAGTTAGTGTATACAGAAGAACTGAGCATACGCTCAAAACATCAGGGAAAACAACTCAGAATTAGAGAGTTTCCTAGTAGTTAAGTGGGTTTCCACTTAGCGATACAGACCATGGACCACTGGGTGCTTTCCTTTTCTGGTGTGATAGACTTTTTCTATCTATTTTCTGACTAACTTAGCTCCCCTAAATTTTTCAGTCCATGGTCTTCAATTTATATTTTTATACATATTTCTTCAAAACGGATCATGTCATTTATTCTTTATTCTAGTCCTTTATTCGCTGTGTAAAGCCTCTCTATCCACTATACATACCCCCCGTGTCCGCCCCCAGGGGGGGCACCCTAATTTTGGGTGTCTCGAGTTTGGTCGCTTGGCTGTAGAGGGATTGGGAGCTCCAGGGGTGAGTCATGACTTACTATTGTTCTTATTTGTACTTCTATTCTTTATATACCACTTTTGGAATGAATATTAATTTCTGTTTGTATATGATTGTAATACTTATCTATGTATTTTTTGTTCATGTAACTTTATTCATTTTAAAAACTATATCCTCTTTATATATATTAGATTTATAAAGTGACGTTCCCTGAGGAAGCGGCGTTTTCAGTGCTGCGAAACCGGTCGGATGTTTACGTCAATCCTACACCTTTGTAAAAAATCCCTCTGTTGGAAAACCTCTAGATCATTTTCGAATTTATTCTGTCTTTTTTTGGCTGAATATATTTTGTTTATTTCTGTTTTATGTGTATATCTATTTATAATAAAATATGAGTAAATTTTATGAACTATTATCTTTCAATTACTACATGATACCGCAATAGTCCCGATTGTTCCCACTTAACTACTAGGAAACTCTCTAATTCTGAGTTGTTTTCCCTGATGTTTTGAGCGTATGCTCAGTTCTTCTGTATAGACTACGCTACTCTGTCACCCAATGTACAATGGAGAATGTGGAGATGGATGGGCAACAGAAAGAGTGCACTGATAAATGTTTCCTCACTTATCTCTGCAAATGAAAATTCTGGAAAAAAAAAAAAAAAACATTGAAAGATGTCAAATTGCAAATTAGAGCCGCTTTGAAAATGGCGCAATTCTGTCCCCTTACAGAGAAGAGGTGCATCCTGGGGGAACAATCTCGGTGACACAGACGGACGTTGGATGTGTCAAGAATCTCCACGCACAATCAGACCAGAGAAATGGAAGTCTCCTGTAATTCCAACCAAAGAAAAGTAAAAGGTAGTCCCCCTGCCAAAGCTGGGCTGAAACGACGGTCCATTCCAGCCAATAAAAATGACTCATCGATAAGAAGGAGCCGAGTTTATCCTCCAGTCTCAGGAGGCCGAGTACGATGTGTGATCTTTACAGGTTAAATCCTCACAAACTATTAAATTGAAAGGTAAATACTGCCGAATGTCACCTAGCGCCTCTGACCATGCGCCACTATCCTACTGCACTAAAAACAAGGATAGAGAGACCTGGAGCCAACTACCACTGAGAGACGGAGGTAACCAGTTATCGCGTCAGCCTGACCAGAAGGTGGCGGTAGTCAATACTTCAGTACCCAGAGGGCACAAAGTCTAGACAAGCGATGGCGAACTTTAGCAACCCAGATGTTTTGGAACTACATTTCCCATGATGCTCAACTACACTGCAGTGTAGTTGAGTATCCTAGGAGATGTAGTTCCAAAACATCTGGGGTGCCAAAGTTAACCATCACTGGTCACTCTAGACCAGGGATCTCCAAACTACGGCCCTCCAGCTGTTGCGGAACTACACATCCCATGAGGCCTTGTAAAACTCTGACATTCAGACATGACTAAGCATGGTGGGAATTGTAGTTCTTTAACCAGTTCCCGACCAGCGCACGCCGATGTACATTGGCAGAATGGCACGGGCAGGCATATTGGCGTACAGGTACGTCCAATCTTCAATGCCGCCGGCGCGCTCGCATGCCGGACGGGACCCCCGATCGTCTCACGGGGCGGCCGAATGGAGGAAATGCCATGTAAACAGCATTTCCCCGTTCTGCCTAGCAACTAGTGACGCTGATCTCTGCTCCATGTGATTGGAGCAGAGATCAGTGTTCACTAAATGAAAGCCCAGCCCCCCCCGTTAGTAAAACGCCCCTAGAAACACTTAACCCCTACACTGCCACCCACTGCTTAACCCCTTCACTGCCAGTGTCATTTACACAGGAATCACTGCATTTATATAGCACTGACTGCTGTAAAAATGACAATGTCGCAGTCACAATAAAAATCGCTGATCGCCGCCATTACTAGTAAAAAATAAATTTTTTTTTTATAAAAATGCCATAAAACTATCCCTATTTTGTAAACGCTATAACTTTTGCGCAAACCAATCAATAATCCCTTATTGTGATTTTTTTATACCAAAAATATGTAGAAGAAGAATACGTATCGGCCTAAACTGAGGGAAAAAAAAATGTTTTTTTTTATATATTTTTGGGGGATATTTATTATAACAAAAAATAAAAAATAATGCGTTTTTTTCAAAATTGTCGCTCTATTTTTGTTTATAGCGCAAAAAATAAAATCCGCAGGGGTGATCAAATACCACCAAAAGAAAGCTCTATTTGTGGGGAAAAAAGGACGTCAATTTTGTTTGGGAGCCACGTCGCACGACCGCGCAATTGTCAGTTAAAGCGACGCAGTGCCGAATCGCAAAAAGTGGTCTGGTCTTTGACCACCAAAACGGTCCGGTCTGTAAGTGGTTAACAACTGGAGGGCCGCAGTTTGGAGACCCGTGCTCTGGACCATGGTTCCTCGATCAGGGTTTCTTCAGGAGGTTGCTAGGGGTTCCTGGAGCAATAAGCAATTTCTGCCTCTCAGATAAGCATTAGCAGGGGTTCCCCAAAGCCAAAAAGTTATTTCAAGGGTTCCTCCATATTAAACATTCTGAGATAGGCTGGTGTAGACCATTAATACCCACAATGTGTAGGTCGCTGATAGTGCAGGGCATTGGGAGATTTAAAGGGGAAGTGTCCAAGCTCCAGTCTGGTGCTGTAGTGGTTTCAAAGTTTGTGGGAAAGACTGGGCAGAGCAATAGTGCCTGCTGTTATCTATGCAGGGTTTGTCTCAGAACAGGTTCTCTTTATTCTGGTTCTATACAGAACTGACCAATGAGCTTAGCATTGTAGATGGCAGATGTCCACCTAGACAGCAGAATTCCTCTGTACAGTGACCATAAGAGGCGACACATGGCTCTCTGGGTGTGTGTGTGTGCGCGGGGGGGGCGACAACATTGGCACTCACTTTAAAACGATGTGTAGGTTGGCAGACAGCCTGGGGTCTGTGAACTGCGTGGTGCGGTTGTTGTGATCTACAAAGTAAACTCGGCCTGTGGCTGTGTTCCGGATCTCCCAGCCTGGCGGGAGGGGGCCCAGCTCCTCGCAGTTGACGTTGCTAAGATCCCTGAAACAACAAATAGAGGTCAGATAGAATACGAGAGAGAGAGAGAGAGAGAGAGAGAGAGAGAGAGAGAGAGAGAGAGAGAGAGAGAGAGAGAGAGAGAGAGAGAGAGAGAGAGAGAGAGAGACAGACAGACAGACAGACAGACAGACAGAGAGAGAGAGAATCTCCCACCGTCCCGGACACACGACCCCCTAATAACAACACCTAACCACTCTGAGAAATGTCCTCAACAATCGCCCAGAAGACTGCCTCTAACTGCCCCTATAACTGGGTGGCAGTATCATTTAGGTCGGGTTCACACTGGCTGCGGCTCCCAGCAGGGGTCCGGTGCGTCCCTGTACACCATTTCAGGTGCGAATGACGACTGAAATTTTTTGGCGGAATTGGCATCTGAAAACGGAGCCAAATACGCATGGGACATGCCGCCCCCGGAGCTGGGGGAACCGGCTCCACTGAGATCGGGTCACAGTCTCCTGTCATGCGAATTGGAATGCGGGGAAACCCTCATCCAATCCCCATATGTAAACTATTCCCTGCCAGAGACATTTTTCGCATTTTCTTTGCGCACATGCTTAAATTATTTTAGGCCTAAACATAAACCCCCCAAAACATTATATATTTTCTGAAACCAGAAAAAAACAGTGGTTTGGAGACCACCCTAGAGCGGGGGTCTCCAAACTTTCTAAACAAAGGGCCAGTTTACTGCCCTTCAGACTTTAGGGGGCCCGGACTGTGGCCAGCAGGAGTGGAAATTTTTCCGCCACTAGTGAGAGTAAACATCACCACATTTGGTAGTAGGGGGGGAATCGTGCCCCATTGTTGGCATCAATGGGGGGGGGGGGGGGTCGTCGTGCCCCATTTTTGGCATCATATGGGGGGGGGGGGGTCGTCGTGCCCCATTGTTGGCATCATATGGGGGGGGGGGGGTCGTCGTGCCCCATTGTTGGCATCATATGGGGGGGGGGGGTCGTCGTGCCCCATTGTTGGCATCATATGGGGGGGGGGGTCGTCGTGCCCCATTGTTGGCATCATATGGGGGGGGGGGGGTCGTCGTGCCCCATTGTTGGCATCATATGGGGGGGGGGGTCGTCGTGCCCCATTGTTGGCATCATATGGGGGGGGGTCGTCGTGCCCCATTGTTGGCATCATATGGGGGGGGTCGTCGTGCCCCATTGTTGGCATCATATGGGGGGGGGGGTCGTCGTGCCCCATTGTTGGCATCATATGGGGGGGGGTCGTCGTGCCCCATTGTTGGCATCATATGGGGGGGGGGTCGTCGTGCCCCATTGTTGGCATCATGGGGGGGTCGTCGTGCCCCATTGTTGGCATCATGGGGGGGTCGTCGTGCCCCATTGTTGGCATCATGGGGGGGTCGTCGTGCCCCATTGTTGGCATCATGGGGGGGGTCGTCGTGCCCCATTGTTGGCATCATGGGGGGGTCGTCGTGCCCCATTGTTGGCATCATGGGGGGGTCGTCGTGCCCCATTGTTGGCATCATGGGGGGGTCGTCGTGCCCCATTGTTGGCATCATGGGGGGGCAGTCGTGCCCCATTGTTGGCATCATTGGGGGGGGTCAACGTGCCCCATTGTTGGCATCATTGGGGGGGTCGGGGAATCGTGCCCCATTGTTGGCATCATTGGGGGGGGGGGGGGGGATCGTGCCCCATTGTTGGCATCATTGGGGGGGGGGATCGTGCCCCATTGTTGGCATCATTGGGGGGGGGGGAATCGTGCCCCATTGTTGGCATCATTGGGGGGGGAATCGTGCCCCATTGTTGGCATCATTGGGGGGGGGGAATCGTGCCCCATTGTTGGCATCATTGGGGGGGGGGGGAATCGTGCCCCATTGTTGGCATCATTGGGGGGGGGAATCGTGCCCCATTGTTGGCATCATTGGGGGGGGAATCGTGCCCCATTGTTGGCATCATTGGGGGGGGGAATCGTGCCCCATTGTTGGCATCATTGGGGGGGGGGAATCGTGCCCCATTGTTGGCATCATTGGGGGGGGAATCGTGCCCCATTGTTGGCATCATTGGGGGGGATCGTGCCCCATTGTTGGCATCATTGGGGGGGGGAATCGTGCCCCATTGTTGGCATCATTGGGGGGGGGGATCGTGCCCCATTGTTGGCATCATTGGGGGGGGGGATCGTGCCCCATTGTTGGCATCATTGGGGGGGGGGATCGTGCCCCATTGTTGGCATCATTGGGGGGGGGGGATCGTGCCCCATTGTTGGCATCATTGGGGGGGGGGATCGTGCCCCATTGTTGGCATCATTGGGGGGGGGGGATCGTGCCCCATTGTTGGCATCATTGGGGGGGGGGATCGTGCCCCATTGTTGGCATCATTGGGGGGGGGATCGTGCCCCATTGTTGGCATCATTGGGGGGGGGGATCGTGCCCCATTGTTGGCATCATTGGGGGGGATCGTGCCCCATTGTTGGCATCATTGGGGGGGGATCGTGCCCCATTGTTGGCATCATTGGGGGGGGGATCGTGCCCCATTGTTATGCATCATTGGGGGGGGGGATCGTGCCCCCATTGTTGGCATCATTGGGGGGAGGAATCGTGCCACATT